>NC_139614.1:55618616-56218616 GCF_964270895.1 Podarcis filfolensis | reverse complement strand
TGCCAACGGTATGTTTTGGACCACAACCCCCCATCGAAAAACCCGGAAGGCACCAGGTTAGTGAAGGCTGCCATAGTGCAACAATGCACATCTGTAAGCTGGCTGTTTGGTCGTAATAATACACATTCATTCATTCATTTAATGCGCATTTGTAAATGCAGACCACCAGAAGTAGGATACTGTGCAGGATTTGCAAACAGCACAGAAATTTGTAGGCGCGATGGTAGTCCATAGGACGGGGTGGGGAGAGGCAGAGGAGAAAGGTGGAGACACCTGGGATGAGAATTAATATCCTATATCCCTTTTAAATGTATTCGTGGGGACGGGGGTATTGTTTTGTTTGTTTTCATTCTCACTTTTATAACGTATATTGAATTTTTATGTCATGAACCTCCCTGAGATCTGCAGATGAAGGGTGTAATAATAATAAAATAATAATAATAATAACAGCAATAATAGAGATTTGTGCCTTTGACACGCATGACCAGCATGGAAGCTTGACTTAGTTTTTGACAGCAACTGTCACTCACTGGATGTGATTTGAAGCACTGGTGGGGAAACAAGACTTCCCTTCCGCCTTCCTCTAATGTAACTTGGGAGTGGGGTGTCAAACAGACCAGCACCTCTTCCACTTCTGGCTTGCTGAACCCCCAAAGTTTGGGACGGCTACCATTACAGGAACGCAAATCCAAAACTGCCTACTGCAACTCACCTCTCAAAAGCCCATTTAATCCTACAGCCCCGCCCACTGCCTGGCTCTGGATATGGAAGGCCCAAAACGGCAGAAAAAGTTCAGGGGACCCCCTGCAGCCAGAGGGCAAGTCTTCCTAGTGGTCTTTGGAATCATACTAGGTGTCTGTGTATATATAAGGATGTTGCTGGTAAAATGAAAGCAAGAATTGGCCACAGGGTGAGGCCTGAGCATGTGAGAGGATGCTCTTTGACAGGGACAGGAAATGAAGGATGACCCCCTGACAACAACACCCCCCCCCGGTTCACCTTGAAGAGCTGGCAAGCAGCGGCTGCAGCCTGCCGCTCAGCGTCGATCTTTTTGGTCCCATAGCCTTCCACTTCCACGTTCTTCGGCCACTTGATGAGCAGCGTGACTTTCTGCAGAAGGACAAAGAAGGCAAGAGGTCAGGCATGCTGCTCATATATGCTGCTTCTGAGCATCCTGTAACAGAGCACAGCAGTCGCACAGCAAGCACCAGCTCTCCTCACATGCAGCTTCACCTTAAGAGGTGAACTGTAGAGTTGTGAAGGGCCATGGTGCTCATCCGATTCAGCCTCCTGTTACCACGTGTGTGCCTGGGCTTACCTGTGCACTCATGTATGTTCATATACACACTGCTGAAGGGTTTGGGATCTTCTGCTAGAGTTATGATGTGTGCTTGTTGTGGAAGTGTGTTAACCCGTAATCTTATGCCCACAAGAAGCTCTCACACAAAGGAAAGCTAGGAGCTAAATGGCACCTTAAACCGAGATTATGGGCCCAATAACGGAATGTCTAGGCGCGCTTTTTAAATAACAAGAATACCAAGCTGAAAATGAATGAGCTAAAATATTATGTTCACATGGCCTAGTCCTTCCGCTGCCCACCTCCCTAATATTCTTAAGAGGGTCTCAAGTCTTCAGCGAGTGGCTTGAAATGGGGAGGCAGAAAAAGGTCCTCCTTTCCTTCTACTCTGCAGTTTTAATCTGAAATCTTAGGCACAGTACTGCGCCCAGAGCTCAGAAACTGCTTGTGCTAATGAAATTCCCTGTTGCAAAATGCGCCTAGAACAATGGGAGTTTCGAACACCGAGCAAGAACTTGCTTCCCTGCCACTTCCATCCTTTGCTTTAGGTGCTGCAGACAGTTTACCTTTTTCCGTGGCCCATTGGTGTGGATATACACCAGCTTGTCTCTTGCATGGGAAATGCCAAGAGCTCTTCCAATGACGCTGTTGAGCAAATTTTTAGGCTGGGGAAATTCCTTCAGTAAATCTCTTGAATCTGAAAGAAAATTGTGGGATGGGAGAATTAACCTCCTGTCAAACTGAGAACACTTCACAAGACAAATGAATCATGCAATGCATCTGTCATCCATGTGAGGTCAGCAATGTCCAATGTTGCAGACGGCAGACTCAGCCTTGAGGTCCGTTTACCAGGATTCAAGACACCAGGAAAGAGGTGTCTTATCAAAACTCCCAGGGCTAGCTGCTCTTGGGGGCTGATTTACACAAACCACTGGTGCACAGTGAGCTTTTGATGTGTGGTGAAGGTGCATTGCATCAACTGGCCCTCTGCTTTGAGAACTCCACATGCTCAAACCACCTTGCACAAGCGTTTAGCTAGCTCAGATGTTTGAGCTGAAGACAGCAAAAACATCTTTAAAGTGTTCATACAATAAGAGCTCAATAGAAACCATATCTAGATAACAGAGATCAATCCTCCACACACACACACACACACACACACACACACACACAGAGTGAGGCTATGGCAGCAGCTAGACTTGCCAACGAAGGAGAAGTGAAAGTGAAATTGACTCACCTCCTTGCATTGTCCTATCTAAGAGGAAAGCAAGAAGGAAAAGATCCAGAATAAAAAAAGGTTTGAGAAGGTGGAGCTTAAACAGATGGATATACCCCTATGGTACCTTCAGCGCGAACCCCATAAACTCCCAGAAAACAGAAGCTTATGGGTTTTCTTTTTTAAAAAATAAAATAAAATATGGCACCATGACAAAGAGCAGAGACTTCCCACTAAGAATTCCGCAATGGGGCCATTCATTTCAGGTCATTTCCCAACTTGGAAGTTCTCAATAGAACACCAATCATCAGACACAATTTAGGTTTAAATACAAGAACAACCTTCAAAATCCACAGCTGGGACCAACAAAGGTGTGGGAAGCTTCTGAGCTCTCCAGAAGCCTTCATCAGGCACAATGTTGTACAAAGCAGGTGGTGAGGGGAACAAGGATAAAAAGTACAAAAAAACATATAGATTGACGGCGTAGCCAAGAGGTCAGCTTGTAGATCAGGATGGGGAACTGCTTCCACCCTGGCAAGGCACCCAGCAGCCCATCACCTGGCGGTAGAACACGTCAGGAAAAGTGTCATGTAGTGGGCTTTGAAGCCACAATTATTAGTTGCTCCCCATCTCTGAGAACTCAAAAGTCTGGCTTGTAATCAGCCTACAATCACCAGCTTGGAACAGAGTTTACAGACTGGCCTCCATCTAATGTTAGTACAGTAGTTTTTCCTGCTTGCTCGACAAAAAGTTCTGGGGAACTCCAGAGCTTGCCACAATTTTATGGAATTTTGGTTGCTCATAATTAACATTCTGCACCACTGTGGACTTTGGAGTTTCCCCGTATGGACCAACACAACCACAGAGATCACCACAACAAGCCCAACATTTTTTATATTTGCAAATGCACTTTGTGCTTTGAACTGGTGTGCTGTAGTGGCAGAGAATCTCATCTTACCCAGGCCACTGACTCATCCTTTTTCTTAAGATTAAAAGTGGGCTGGTAACGACCTGCTAAACCAATATTTGCAAGGATTTTGCACTAAATCACAGCATCAAATTTACTCAAAGCAGCAGAGTGAATTAAACAGTAGCACAGATCCCATTGCTTCGACCGTGGCCTTCTAGGAGGTTACTTGGCATTGAAAACCAACCCTGGAGCTCAGAGGCCCCAGTAAAAGACAATACTGGCTGAAAGTCTGCTCACCTTCCCGATCCTCCTCGCCCCCCTAAAGTCCAAGACTACTTCCTACTTATGGGATGTTATTTTGAGCATCCGTGGGGGGGACTGTGAGTGAAATCACCCTCTAGGGCGGGCCTAACGCCTAGGGAAGCCCCTCGCTTCCTACAGAACAGGGGTCAGCAAACTTTTTCAGCAGGGGGCTGGTCCACTGTCCCTCAGAACGAATTCCTATGCCCCACAAATAACCCAGAGATGCATTTTAAACAAAAGCACACATTCTACTCATGTAATTTCCGGACCATCGGCGGGCCGGATTGAGAAGGCGAATGCACGGCATCCGGCCCCCGGGCCTTAGTTTGCCTACCCATGCTTTAGGAACCCGAAGCGAAGGTCCCTCCCCCCCCCCGCCACTTTAAGGTTCATTTCCCGCTTGGCGGGGGAAGGGGGTTGCTGCGAGCACGTGCGGCGCGTGACCTTGACCGCCTCCAGCTCCGTTAGAAGCGCGCCGCATCGCCTCGAAGCGCGGGCGCGCGGGCGGGAGAGGCCCCCTCCAAGGACCGGGGAGGAAGGCCAGCAGGAGGACCGGCGCGGGGGTCTCCTGCCCCTCGCCCATAGCCCTCACCCCGCTCCCATGAGGCCGGGTATCGAGGGGAGAGTCTTCCTCCGCCCGCTGCCCCCCGGCCTAAGGCGAGCCAGCAACCGGCGGCGCCGGCTCACCTTGGCGGCCCATGTCGCCGTCGGCGCCCCCGTCGTCGTCCTCCTCGGCCTGCTGCGCCTGCTCCGCGCCGGCCGCGCGCTCGCACAGGCCCCTCCGCAACGAGCGGCGCAGCGTGGGCTGCGCTCGCCACAGCGGCCCCGCGGCGCCGTCGAGCAGCATCTGCAGGAGCCGGCTGGACGCCGCCATCTTGGAAGGAGGCCCGCTCGCACGCCGGCCGCGACGCAGGAGCGGGGCGCACGCGCACAAAGCCCAGAGGGGCGCCTCCGCCTTCCGCGGCGCGCCCCCTGGAGGGCGGCGGGGTGAAGCGCAGGGAGGCCACAAAGGCAGGCAGGCGGACTCAACCCAGCAGCAGGACCCCAGCCCCCGACCCGCTTCTCCGGAGCCAGGGGAAAGGTGCTCGCTGCCCCCTCGGATTTAGGCAAAGAGCTGAGGAGCGGCTCTGGTGGGCCCAGCAAGCCTCACCTCTGCCTTCACCCCTCTCTCCGGGCTTATTTGTGGGTGTCCTCATCATAGTAAAGGTAAAGAGACCCCTGACCATTAGGTTCAGTCGTGGCCGACTCTGGGGTTGCGGCGCTCATCTCGCTTTACTGGCCGAGGGAGCCGGCGTACAGCTTCCGGGTCATGTGGCCAGCATGACTAAGCCGCTTCTGGCAAACCAGAGCAGCGCACGGAAACGCCGTTTACCTTCCCGCCGGAGTGGTACCTATTTATCTACTTGCACTTTCGAACTGCTAGGTAGGCAGGAGCAGGGACCGAGCAACGGGAGCTCACCCCATCGCAGGGATTCGAACCGCCAACCTTCTGATCGGCAAGCCCTAGGCTCTGTGGTTTAACCCACAGCGCCACTCGTGTCCCTGTCCTCATCATAATGGGCTGCAATACTTGCAGCCTAAAAGGTGAAGCCCCCTAATTTCCCAGGCCTGTAGGATCTTAAAACACCCGTTATGCTATTGAAATGACAACGTAAGTGTTGCTCCGAAGGGAACTGGAAGCCTAGTGGCTTTCTTTCAAAAACTGCACAGATCACAACCACTTTAGATAACCAGGGCTTTCAAAAAGACAAAAGAAACAAAGGTTGTCAAGAGAGGCCAGCAGAGGTGCAAGAATTCAGATGGCTGCCGCTCTGCTGGCATGGTTGGGTCCGCAGGAACAGCCTGAATGTGGGTCAACAGTTCTGTGAACAAATGGCCTCTGCCAAAGCCTGCCCGTTTTCTTGATGTATTGTCTGTCCGCAGTGCTGTTGCCTTGTAAGCAAGGCAGCACGGAGCAAATGATGCTGGGGCTTGCAAAACAGCCCAGGAAAACTCAGAATGCTACAGCTTTGCTTCAAGAAGCAAGGTGGTACTGATCCAGTGGGAACTGTCCTTGGTCCAGAATGCTTTGTTGCTAGAGCAAAAGTTAATAGGATTGGCTCATAAGACAAAAAAACTGGTTTAAAATAAAGAGCCAGTGCTTTGCAAAAAAAAAATTATAAACATGGGTACACAAGCAGCTCTTCCAAGCAGGGAGACATGAAGAGACCGTGGCCCAGTTGAACTTACCTACTGTGTGCCTATTAAACCCATAATGAAGACAACCCTGCCCCATAAGGAAGTTCGCTTGAACAATGTGTCTTATGACACACAGTAACTCCTATCATATCCAAGGGTAATTTTAAATCATGTAAGAATGGAGGCTTCCCAATCTTAACATGGCCTCAATGCTCTGTTCTGCTCTTTGTCAAGCTAATGACTAAGTTTGTATAATAATACCAACATATGGAAATCAAGTCCCACCCCGGTGCAAGAAGCCTGCAGACAGAGAGAAGAGGACAACTGTGCCTACTGACACTAGGCAAGGATTGGAGGGCAGGGTCATGACCACACTCTTGCCCTGGTGGGTGCGAGGCTATGCTGAAGTCCGTGCCACTGTAGTCACACAAGCTGAAGTAAGGTTATCATATCCAAGTGCACAGCACAAGACCCCAAGGCTATGTGTAACACACATGAAGGGAGAACCAACACAGAGTTTTGTTGAAATACACAAGTGGGAGTCTGGAAAAGTAGCATGGGGGAGCAGTCACAAGGAATTCCAGTGCTTTAGGGTAGTCACAAGGTGGCTTGTTATGCAGCCAGACACCTTTCTCCTCACTGCACAGGAATGGAAAGGAGGGGACAGATCTAGGGGTTACCCAGGGAGGGGGCGCTAGGAGGCGGCGGGGGTGTCAGTGACAACCAGACTTTGAAAAGCTGGTATCACTGGATCAAGTGCATCAATTTTGTTAAATTAATTAAATAGCTTTAATTGGATTTCAAATAAATGTGGTTGGGGGAACAGGTTAACGCTGCCAGCAGGGGCGTCTTACCCACAGAGGCTAGTGGCGCCAAATTCTGGAGGGCGTCAGGGAAGAGCCGGAGGCTGGACGTGGCGCCTCCAGGCAACAGGTTGCCACCCTCGCCCACCTCCGCATGCCATGCCCAAGCATTGCCACGCCCGGAGGCTCCCATTTGCCATGGCTACCGTGGCACTAAGCGGCCAGCTGAGTTGGGAGGTGCCGCGTCCAGCCTCTGCCTCTTCCCTGCTGGAGGAGCCACCAGCACTGCCCGCCTCCTCCAGCCCCGCCGGCAGCGCCGTCTTCCCTAAAAAGTCAATAACTCTGGGAAACGGCGGGGCGCCGGATATACTTAAGACAGCCCCGGCTGCCAGGAATGTGAGCACTGGCCTTAGCCAACCAGGTTTGTACAAAAGATCTGGTAGACAACTGCCATTGGCCCCGGTCAGCAAGGCCATACGGTGACGGGGCTGATGCAAAATGTCTGGTAGGCGCCAGGTTGGCAAATGCTGGCAGAAGCGCTGCTGGTGCATGAAAACCAATGCTTCCCTTGTGCAGCTGCAAGGGGTGTGGTCCAGTTTGGCCACTGCTGCGTGGACTAGCTGTGCAGCTGAAATGGCACCTGTGTTTCTGCTCTCATTACTGTTTTCAGGTGACATGGACAGTTTATACCTTAGTCTCCTAGTAACAAATGAAAGGGGAACTTTTCTGCTTATCCCAGACACCATAAAAAGGTACTTTGGTGGCAGCGGCAACCACACACACTAGCAAACGAATCCCTTTCTCCCAGCCTAACAACTGAAGGAAAGGCTAAAGGAGTGAGAGAGCTTCCCAAAGCAGGTGATTACTAGGGGCAGGGGAAGAGATGATGGGTCTATCCCCGAGGGATTACGTAAGGAGGGCAACTGCGTCTGTGGAAGGAGACTGAGCAAAGAGTGAGGCTAAAGAAATATGGCATATGAGGGAGAGAAGTGGGAGGGAGCAGGCCGTGGACATGGAATGGATCAGCCGTCAGGGTTGGAAGGATGGACCAATAGGATTCCCCCCTCTCCACAGTATTTCTAGAGAAAGGAACCAGGTATGTAAAACACAGCAGTGAAAAGAATAGCAGCTGCAACCCCATCTTTGACAGGAAGAGGAGAGAGCTAGAGCACAGTAACAGAGAGCTGAAGGAGAAAGGTGAGATGATGGACAACCATCTACACGAGTCTGGCTAGTGGTTTGTCACGGACAGCTATACAAAAGCTTGCAGCTCTGAGCACGCAACGTGTAGGAAAGATGCCAAAAATTAAACGGTCTCCTTATTTGAAGTCACAAAACTTTTTATTAAGCAACATAAAAGCATTTTAACAGCATTTAATTTCTACATTTTGTCCTGCAGCCTGCCAGGTCAGGCTAAAGGCATAACTTGCCACTCTTGTCTCAAATGAACCAGCCATGGTTGAGTCTTTCTGATGCAGACAGGAAGGTAATTTTGCTGTGTTCCTCTCCCATCACAGGACCACCATGGAGTCCATGACAAACCACTAGCCTTGTTCTGAGGACTCCTGCCCTGCTTGGGGTCTCTTTTTCAAGTTCTGCAGTTGATTCGGCCACTGCCAATGTCATCATCGTGCCAACTCACCTGACAAGTGAGCCAAGTGTGCGTTTAGGAAAAGAATCCTTGAATGCATTGCTCTTGGTGATGAAAATTTGCAGGGTCTTTATGCCAAAGGGCTGCAAAGGTGATATAGTACTTCACCGGGCGGACACAGTAATCATCTCTCTTTCAGCCAATCCCAGGAATTCTTTATTCCTGCATGAGCACCTCATTTTAAAATCAACGGCCAGGAGCTCAGAAAGAACAACAAGGATGGCGGATGGCTGGAGCAACTAACGTGGAAAACTAGTAATGAGCTAAATGGAGAGTTTGGTTAGGGAAAAGAGGAAAGAGACAACATGATAGAAGATGAGAACATGTTGTACAGATGTTGTCAACACCAAGGACAGCAGTCTCACTAAGGTGGTGCAAAGCAGCACAACTAAGAAAAAGGGATATATGAGGTTTAAAAAGGGGGAACATTGCTATTTCAAATTGGATTGGGGGTGGGGAACACCAAAGCCTAATCTAATGTGGATAACCAACGGAAAGGCTAGAATGGACAGAAAACTGGGTTTGCAGGGTATGTGAGATCTATATACGGTAAGCCATGACAGTTGAATGCCACCCGCATCATTGCAGAGAGGGAAAGGGTCACTATCGAAATAGCTACTGGAGATCTGCAAAGATGTGAATCGTTGAATGTTTGTCATTATTAGCTAGAGGCCAATTACATGCTCATGGGCAGCTTCAGTAACAAATGTTTTGGTTGTGCCTGGTTGAAATGAGCCTTGATGTAACATCTGCAAAATGCACCTGGGATCATGGACCAATTCATAGCCAAAGGCATGAGATGATTTTCAGCTCAACAATGTCCCACAACTTCTTTCTCATTTTCTAGGTAATACATCTGAATACGTCCTAGCCAATGCTGTAAGCCAAAGATGAGGAACCTAAAGCTCTTCAGATGTTGCTGGATTCAGACTCCCACCATCGCTGACCATTGGCCATGCTGGCTTCTGGAAGTTGTAGTTCAACAATATCTGGAGGGCACCAGACTCCCCATCCCTGTCAGAAGCTCAACATGAGTACCTGAAGCCAGTGTGAATAGAAAGTGACTGGAAATTTCATTCACTGCCACAGGGGGAAGCTCAAGTCTCACAAAGGTCTGGTGTGACTGAGAAGAGAACCAGTTCTAGAGCTTTTCCCCCTAGTCATCAAAAATAGTGATTCCTCCATGACCCACCCCATTCCGGCCAGCTACCTTCTTACCTCTTCTACATGAATTCAGGGAGAACATCGCTGGCAGAGCAAAATGGTCCAGTTCCTGGAAAAACAAGAGGGAGAAGAGATAGGAGAGATGAAATGTATCAAGGAGAGCCTAACCAATTTTAAGCAAAACAAAAAAATTCCTTCCAGTAGCACCTTAGAGACCAACTAAGTACAGTGGTACCTCGGGTTACATACGCTTCAGGTTACAGACTCTGCTAACCCAGAAATAGTACCTCGGGTTAAGAACTTTGCTTCAGGATGAGAACAGAAATTGTACTCCGGCGGCGCAGCAGTGGGAGGCCCCATTAGCTAAAGTGGTGCTTCAGGTTAAGAACAGTTTCAGATTAAGAATGGACCTCAGGAACGAATTAAGTACTTAACCTGAGGTACCACTGTATCTGAAGAAGTGTGCATGCACACAAAAGCTCATACCAATAACAAACTTAATTGGTATTTTGTTTCGACTGCAGCAGACCAACACGGCTACCTACCTGTAACTAAAATTTTAAGCAACCGTCCAACCAGAACTTGTATGTAAATATTGTGTTTCTGAGAGAGATAGGAAGCCAAATGCCTCAGGATCACATGTAGTAAGGCTTATTGGCTGGGGTTTGTCAGCTTCCTTTCAACCAACTTCTGGGAGGAGGTTTTTCTATGAAACCAGTCTTTTCAAAATCGCAGCATCCCAAGGACACCATCATCTCAGCACATACATCTCAATTCCTAGTGGACTTCCCTCTCCTCATTACAGAGATCCTTTAAAGAAGGAGATGATGGGGATTGATGCTGGGATCTTTTTTGTCCAACTACTCAGCCATGCCCCATCCCAAGTGCAAAGCTCCACATTAAAAAAAACCACAAATGTTTAACTTGGTGACACATTTCCCTTTTAGAACTTTAACTAGAAGCAGCAGTGCGTATGTGTTTGGTAACCCCATCCCCCATCTGTACCCATGAAAATCCCTCCCAAGTTCCTAGTTGGTGCTAAAGAAAACTTTGGGGGAAAGAGCAGTATCTCAGTGTAAGGAAAGTGTTAAACCCACCTCCCCACTTTGCTGTGGTTCTGACTCCACCCCAGCTGCTATTTACAGTTTGAAAAGCCAAGCAGCACAGTTTGGTCCTAACCAGTGGTGCTGATCATCAGGATGAAAGATTCAGTGTAACCAAAGGGATTGAAAAATCCTCATGATATTCCCAAGAGACATTCTTAATTATTCAAAGACTTTAGGAGCTGCAGGGATCACAACTGACCTGAAAAAAGCCAGGCTGACCTGACTGCTCCTCTACTTTTAACTGCAGCTTTACTTTTAGGAAACCAGCAGATGAAGCCTTTTAAGACATACCAAGATAAAAAAACAGTGCCACCTGAAAACGGGGGGTTGCCAGCATGGTGCCCACCAGACGTTTGCTGGACTACAACTCCCATCATCCCTCACCACTAGCCATGCTGTCTGGGGCTGATGAGAGTTGGAGTCCCTGTGTTAATATCTTCGTCATCAACTCACTATTAAAGGCCCAGAGCAGAGGCTGATAAAGACGCCAGCATCCCTACTGGCTGTTCTCCATAACCAAAGACAGGCATGGCAATTTGGGACTTTGCTTGGGAGGGTCAGAAGGACGTGGGCAAGTTTGGGCAACATTTAGTCCATTCAGTTTTTTCTCATAGTGCTCAAGGAAGGCTGACCGCATGGAGGTCCACTGAGAGTTCCCACATACAACAGTCAAATAAAAGATATGTTTTCCAGGATCATCACAGTATCAGTGGAGGCAAAGGATGTACCAGTCCCAGTGACATTTAAGAGTTTTGGCAGATGAGAGTCACCATGCAGGCATAAAAACCCTGTACCCACTGAAATGCCCTCTTCTATGTCACCCTTTTGTCATTGCAAACCCATCCAAGAGCCGATGCAGAGTCAAGCCCACACATTCCCAGGACATGCTGGGCACTTAAAACAACTGTTGCTCAAGAGCCATGCAGTGAAGAACATTG
Organism: Podarcis filfolensis; assembly: GCF_964270895.1. Classification (NCBI taxonomy): domain Eukaryota; kingdom Metazoa; phylum Chordata; class Lepidosauria; order Squamata; family Lacertidae; genus Podarcis; species Podarcis filfolensis. The sequence goes on along the minus strand of NC_139614.1, from coordinate 56,207,050 downwards.
TGCCAGCTGCCTCACAGTTTCCCCATCATAGCTACTCCAAGTTTAGTATGCGATTACTACATTTTTTTTATACATAGAGAGCGAACACCCCCAAAAAGGCATAAAACAGAGACTAGTGCTAATAACTGTGGATTAGGGACTGATGGTGGTGTCCAAGTTCAAATCCTTGCTAAACCTAGAGCATGGTGGAGATTTGGGCAAGTCACTACACATCTCAGCCTAGCCTACTTCAAACTTATGCTGAAGACACTTGTTTAGGCTGGGATGTTTGGCACACAATGCCAGAGTTAGGTTTTCTCCATTGATTCAATCAATCAAGAAGCGAGCTCTGCCAATGAATATTCTTAACAGCTATTAACCCCAGTCTGCCTCTCCCCGTCCATGTCTCATTCATTCCTAGTCCGTTTGTTACAACAGAAGAAGTGTAGGCTAGCTCATGCTGCCAACCTGAACTTGCCTGCAACTGATGTTCCAAGAACAAGAACTGCTTCTCAGCTCCCTTTGCCAACCTGGTGCCCTCCAGACGTTCTGGACTAGAACTCCCGTCAGCAGCAGCCAGCCATCAAAACCAGCTGGACCCTTGTAAGCTTTTATTCCAGCGTTAAAATAAGGCTGGAACCCCAGGAATCTAATTTCATCCCAATTCCACGCAACCTCACTCCCCTTCTCTTCCCCTATAACGATGCCTACTTGTGATCTGATGCACTACCTCCTGTTACCCATCTACCTGTTCCTCTTACACCCAGAGGAATTGTGACTACAAACAACACTGAGGCTCATGAGCATCCGGACGCACCTGGCTGGGTACTGCCTTAAGCAGAATTCTGCTCCAGAAGGCAGTACCCAGTATCCAGAAAATCTTACGCTCCCAACAACCCACTGAAATCCACACAGCTGCCAAACAAACTTTTGCCAAACTACCACCAGAACCATGGCTTTCCCCACCTCTGATGCTGTTAAATCAGATCTGAAGACATCCCTTTGTCACCCTCAGCATCAGGACCACCAACCCTACTCTCACTCTTTCGGTTCTGCACAGCTTTCCAACATCACCTCGCCTCCATCACTAGCCAAGCCACTGTCTCCGGACCCTGGGTCCAATTCTTAGGATTTCCTCCATCGCCATGCCAGACTCGCCAACATCCCTTTGCCAGACACACCTACAACGCTCCCATCCCTAGGGCCCCTCTCCCCAGACCAAGCCCCCCCATACCTCCTCCAGCCTGCCCACCTCTCCCAAGCGTGGCATCCCAGACCTGGAGAACCAGGAGGAGCAGCATCCGATCACGAAGCTCCCTGAGGGCTAAGCGGCTGCCTCTCCGCCTGGCCTACCTCACGGGGTTGTCGTTGCGAGGCGGAAAAATGGAGAAAGCGCCCCCCTTGCAAACAAACGTCGTCCCATTGCAGGACCAAACACCTGTCACTGCCCCCCACCCCCCTAAAAAAAACCATCCTTCGTGCGGATTCTCTTTCTCTCATCCCCCCCCAAAGAAGCATCTCTTCTCCACGCCCACCCCGCCAAGACCTCGGTCCCCCTCGCCCCCCCCCCCCACGGCCTGCTCCCCCCAACGACACACGGCCCCCCCATCCAACCCCTCCCCCTAATTCGCCCCTTGCCCCCCCTCACAGCCCCCCCTCCTCCGCGCATCCCCCTCCTCCCATTTATCCCCCCCCCGCCTCGAAGCGCCTCACGGCAGCTGCGTCCGCCTCTCCCTCCCTCCCTGACGAGCGGCGGCGGCGGCGGCGGCGGCCGCTCCTTTCCTTCGCCGCCGCCGCCGCCTATTCTCCTTCTTTCTCCCTCCTCCCTCACGGGCCACCGACCTCCTTCGCGCCGCTGCTCTTCGCCGCTCTTGCCGGGGGGCGGGCGAGGAGGAGGAGGAGCGCGAGGCCGCGGCGGCTGCGCGGAACGGGCGGGCGGGCGGGCGCGGGCGAAGGCGGCGGGTGGGTGGGTCGCTGGTTTCCCTCACTGGCCGGCCGGCTCGCTCTTTTCCCTCTCAGGCGCCGGGACTACGGCTCCCGGCAGGCCCTGCGCGGCGCCGCCGCCGATACGGCTTCCGGTCCCTGAGCGGAAGCGGAGACGAGGAGGAAGAAAGGAAGCGCAGCCGGGGCTTTCGGCGGGGAGGGGCGAGAGGAGGGCGCTCGCGTCTCTCCAAGGCAACGGAGCACGCCAATGGGAGGCGGCGGGGGGCGGGGCCTGGAGGGGAAAGGCGGAAGGTGACGGGCAGGCCCGGAGAGAGAGAGGAGGAGGAGGAGGAGGCCGGTGCCGCCTCCGGGCCTCTGCCGGTGGGTGAGTGAGTGAGGCGCCCCTTCTCCTTCCCCCGGGACTCGCCTCCCCTCAGTCCCTCCGCCTTATCACCTCCCCCCCCCCGCCTACAACTGTCTGGGCTTCACCTGACGGGCTGCCGCCTGCTTCTCTTTCCCCCTTTCTTTTCCCTGCTCCTTTATTTAATTATTTCGCTTTATATTCTCCCTTCCCTTCCCCAAGGAGCGCGAGGCGGCGTGCGTGGGTTTGCCCCCCTCCCCAACCTCTTTTTTTAAAAAAAGTAATAATAATAATAATAATAATAATAATAATAATAATAATAATAATTTATTTATAGCCCCCAACTGGCTGGGCTTCCCCAGCCACTCTGGGTGGCTTCCAAAAAATATTAAAATACTGTAACACAGCAAACATTAAAAGCTTCCCTAAACAGGGCTGCCTTCTAAAAGTCTGGTAGTAATAAAATAAAATAAAAGTCTGGCAGGAATAGCCCCCACAACAACAGCAACAACCACCCTGTGAGGTAGGCTGAGGCGGAGAGAAGGTCGCACGTAAGGGCCGAGCGGGGTGTTGAAGGTCCCTCAGCAGTGGCAGGCAGAAATTTAGCAGGTCGATCGGCTCTAATCTGTTTTCGTATTTTAATTTTTTTTACGTTTCAAAATAAAGCTGCAAACCCCCCCCCCCCGTTTTTATTGTTTTATGTCTGCGTAAACCACTTTGAGCTGTAGTAATTTTTTTATACAATCAAGTGGCATATGAATTGTATCAAACAAACAAACAAATTCCCCTTATTGGCATGAAGATAAGCAGTAACATTTAACGCTCCAACATTGTTACGGCCAGTTCAGGTGTATGTTGGAAGGTTCAGGAAACATAGAAGGAAGTACTGTACACAGTGCTGAGTTAAAACTCTGGAACTCGCTCGTGTTGAAATGTTTGCTGTGCATCCTTCTTTCTTTGAGCTCGGGATTTTCCATGGCTTTAATTAAATTATGGTCCTTACAACTTTCTTTATATATTTATTGGTCCTGAGAAAAATTATGGTTCTGTGCATTTCTTTCAAACCCTGGAATCGCTTTCCCCTCAGATTAAACATGCACCTGAAGTTGGAGGAGCTTGTTTTGACGGCCTCATCCTGGATTGCAGTGCAGTGCCGCAATTCTTCCAGACCTTCAGAAATGGACGGGTCAGAAAGGGGAGTAACATGACGGTAAGAATCCTTAAGAATGTTAAGCCTCTCACAGGAATGCCTTCTACGTCACATGCTATGGTTTATTTCTATAGAGCTTTTTGGCCCAAAGTCCCCCAATGTGGTGAACAACATTGTACAGTGGTACCTTGGTTTACAAACTTAATCCGTTTCGGCAGTCCGTTCTTAAACCAAGGCGTACTTTCCCATAGCAGCGGGGGACTCAATTTACAAATGGAACACACTCGACAGGAAGCGGAACATGTTCTGCTTCCAAGGCAAAGTTCACAAACACCTACTTCCAGTTTTGCAGCGTTCTTAATCCAAGTTGTTCAAAAACTAAGCTGTTCTTAAACCAAGGTACCACTGTAATACAAAGCAAAGTTAAAATAAAAATACAAGAAACATGGTAAATCAATACTATAAAGTGACACAAACACTAAATACCCATCAGCCACATCATGAACTGTACAGTGGTACCTCGGGTTAAGTATTTAATTCGTTCCGGAGGTCCATTCTTAACCTGAAACTGTTCTTAACCTGAAGCACCACTTTAGCCAATGGGGCCTCCCGCTGCAGCCACGCTGCCACTGCACAATTTCTGTTCTCATCCTGAAGCAAAGTTCTTAACTCGAGGTAATATTTCTGGGTTAGCGGAGTCTGTAACCTGAAGCGTATGTAACCTGAAGCGTATGTAACCCGAGGTACCACTGTATTGTGCTGCATTCATGCCTTTTCCGTGGATACAGCTTCCCAGCATTCCCCTTCTCACTTAGAAGCCACCTTAATTCACATTTCCACCCTCACCCTGGCCAAGTTCTAATATCTCAACTATTATCAAGCCTATCCTCAATCAGTCACCCATGGGAAGTGCCCTCCTTCTCGTCACATCCTGAAGGAGAGACCAAAGGCAGGATTCCCTTTTCTTTCACTCCCTTTGGAGCTACCCATCCGTTATAAATCATACCAAAATAATGTATTCAAGCTGCAACGTACGTCCAGACAGACAGACACTGCAAAGGAGCAGTAGAGAGCAAAATCTACTGCCCCATGGTGGTTCTTCACTTTCTCTTTTTAGTACTGCTGCTGCAGGGCAGCGAGGCTCATGTGCCTTCCCAATGCTGAGCATCACTTTCAATGATTGAGAAGCCCAGGAAGCTCAGTGTGGGGTGAGTGTGGTGGTGGCGGCGGCGCAGGCCAATCTGATGCGCCTGCCATTGTGCCTGCACTGTGCTGAACTCTCCTCCCCACCTCTCAGGAACTTGCTGCCATGCCCATAGTTGGGAAGGCAGGTGAGTCATTTTGCCTGCTACCGGACCCTGCCCAGAGGTCTCCCTAACGGTCTTGGCATGCATTCGTACAGCCCATCACTATGCATGTTTACTCAGAAATCCATTGAGTTCAAGGGAAGTTAGTGCCAAATAAGCAGGTTTCAGAGTTTGGGCAGATTCGTATGGGAGGATGTAGTCCTTCAGATGGCCTGGGATGAGCAAATTGGAGTTTTAGGTTGTAGACATAGTAATGGTCCGCACCCTGCTGCAATTTGAATACCTCTGCTGCGAGAGTTTTGTTGTGGATTTGAGTTCCTGTTTACTGTATATCTGTTACAATGAGGGATGTGTGAAGAGGAGTGTGGCAAAACAGCAAGACTCATTTAAGTAAGAAACATGCAAACTCCACTCAGTGCTAATGAACATTCTTCATTTTTAATGTCATCTGCATTGAGTGAAGTTTACAGGAATCTTAATTTGAAACAGGTTCTCTTATTTTAAAAAGATACAACAACCAAACAAACTAAAATACAATCTAAAATTAACAAAAATGGGAACAAAACAATAATGGGAACAAAATTATATACGCCAGCAAACTGCAGCGATATAGTAACATATTGTTTTGAGGCCTCCATCAGAAATGCCTGCCAGAATATAACTTGTAATATATACTTAAAAGTGAGGAAAGAGGCCAGATGAAGCACTCTTGGGAGCCACATTCTTACTTTTCTGCCACATTTCAGCATTTTTGAAAAGTTATGCATACTATTACAGTCTAAATGAGTGCAGGCAATGTACCATGCTTATATACCTCGTGCTGAGTATTAGTTGCTGCTTTGCTAATCATAGTTAATAAATGCTAATCAGTAGCATTTAAATTGTTTTCGGAATCTGTAGAAATGGGACTTACCTTGTATCTTAATCTTGTACTGTTACCTTGGTGTTCCTCTCCATTCTGTCCTCACAACACTCCCGAGAAAGGTTAGGCTGAGACACGGTGAGGGGTTCAAGCTCATTCAGTGAGCTTCATAGCTGAGGATAGATTTGAACCCTGGTCTTCAAGGGCCTAGACTACCACACCGCCCACTGTGCCACAGGAGCTCTTAGTACTTGGAAAACCTTTGAATTTTGTAGTATATTAAAGGCTAAGGTTGCTGTTCTAACCACTTTTTGCAGGGAGTAAGATTCACGGAATTCAACTGAACTTTCCTCCAAGTAACAGTGCTTAAGATCACATTGTAATGTTTTTATTTTTTATGAGCACGAGGTTTGCATATTGCCTTTCATACAGATATATGCTATGTGGTTTTTCCTGAATACAGACAAGCACTTGGCTTGAGTATGTATATGAAAAATTGTATACTATATTCTTTAACTTCTAACCTTGCTTCTTTTCCCCTCCTGGAAATATAAAAGTTGTTTCAGCTTGTCCCTGTAACCTGAGAGATGAGGATAGGGTACCTGCCATTAACCTCATTTGCTAATGCGTTAACATTAGTGTAAAGACTGAGAAAGAAAAGCCTTTGAATGCTGTGGTCAGCAGTTGGCAGCTTCTTGGGTCCGTGTAACACCTTGCCATTTAAAAAGCAGTAGAAGGTTGTCCAGACACTGGGGCTTTTTGAAAAAGGGGCAAGATGCCCACAGGTAAAGCAAGTATTCAATGGTAAAATTAATGTATTTTCAGGAATAACTCTCCCCATTCTACTGTGTATTCTGAAAAAAAGTTAGCTTGCTTAAAGCTTGAATGTTTGGGTTGGTTTCCAGGCTTTGATATGCCTGTCCTCTTTATGCTGGGATAGTGCAGTCTGTAGAGCCTTGAGACTCGTTTTCTGGGTCTTGGGTTGGAGCCTCGAATTGGGCAAAAGATTTCTACATTGCAGGTGGTTGGGTTACATTACCATAGTGGATAAAGTATGAATTCTATGATTCTAATATGTCTTGTTTGATTGGTTAAAATATTGATAAGGTCCCCCTTGGAGCTGCAGAGCCATTTTTCATTCTACTGGCAGATGCATAATAGTCAGAAATTCAGGAGGAAATGCTTCTGGGGTAAGCTCCACCTGCTGAATTCCTGCCTGTTGTGCGCATCTGGGAGACGCTGGAGCCGCGTGTTTTGTTAAGCTGCGGTTTGAAATCAGGCGCGCCTGGAACTAGAAAACACGCTCGTGAGAATGCAGCCCAGGACGTGTAGTAACAGCATTGACGGCTCCTGCGTTGATTGGTCATTGTGGCGGCTACTGCGCAGGCGCCCGCTGGAAACTCTTGGGTTAAGTAAGGCTGGGCGCGCATGGCCCCGGTTGTACGCATGCGTCTCCCTCCAGCTTCCCTCCCACCTCCTCCTGCCTCGGAAGAGCGAATGTGGGAGGGTCGCGCCTTGGCGCATGAGCGGTAGCGACGCCCAGTGCTCACGTGGTAACAAGATGGCGAGTAGTGGGGCGGGGGGGGAGAGGCTGCGGGGCGCAGGCGCAGACGGCGGCGACCGCCCTCTATCGGCTGCGGCGGCCGCGCTCTGTCAGCAACTCGAGGTTTTCGCCGAGGGTTTGGCGCGCGCGCGCGCTCGAGAGAGAGGAGAGAGGCTTGCTGCGACGGCTCGCTCCTAGGCGCATGCGTGCGCCGCGGCTGAGGCGCGGGCTGGGAGGGAAATATCTGGGTCGGGCGCGCGCGCGCCGTCTCGGGCGAGCTCGTATTGTCCCGGCCGGGAGTCCATGGAGAGTCCCGGACCGCCCTGAGGCGCTGAGGAGGCGGCGGCGGCGGCTGCTGAGGCGGAGCGGCCTGCCCCGAGGCGACGGCTCCCTTCATGGCGACGGCGGCGGCTGCTGCTGCGACCGGGCCCGCCATGGCGGCGGCGGCGGCGGCTGCGCCTGAGGCGAGCGGCCCGCCGTGGCGGCCGCAGAGTCGCCGGCAGCGCCAGGCGGAAGCGCGGGCCCGGCAGGCCTCTCTGTGGGGCCGGGCGCGGAGCCTGTGCCGCCGCCTGCGGGCGCTGCAGGCCCGGCAGGTGGAGCGGCACGTCCGGCAGCAGCTGGCCGGGCTGGCGCGGAGCGTGGCCGGGCGGACGGGCTCCGAGGCGCCTTCTCCGCCGCCGCCTCCTCCTCCGCCCGCGCTGGGCCCGGAGCTGCGGCAGCTGGCCGCCTCCGCCACCGCCCGCCTCCGCGCCGCCCAGCGCGCCTGCGACTCGGACGCCACCGACAGCGCCAGCGCCTGCTCGGCCTCGTCCGCTTCCTCGGGGGCGTCGTCGTCCTCGGCCTCCTCCTGCTCCTCGGCCTCGGACAGCGAGAGCGCCGAGCCGCCGCCGCCGCCGGAGCGCTCCGCCAACGTGGGGTGAGTTGCCCGGGGAGGCGGGAGGGGAGGCGGCCGCCGCCGCCTTGGAGGAAGCAGAAGGCGCCCGCTTCAACTTCCTCGTTTCCCAAGGGGGCTTCCTCCTCACAGCAACCCGGCGAGGTAGGCCGCCCTTGTTCCCGTTGCCCAGGTGGGGAGCCCGAGCAGCTCCCTTCGGGGCTGCGCCTAGTTCGTTCCTCGCGCCAGAAGTCTCTGGCCAAGGGCGGAGGCAACTCTTGCGCAACGCCTCCCTCTTTCCCTGCATTTCTGGCCAGTTGTGGCAGATGTCGTGGCCATATGGTGTGTGGATCGCGGGTTGAAGGCGCCATGTGCTTGGGATGCTCCCGCAGTAAGTAGTGGTTTCCACGTGGACAGAAGGGGTAGGAGTCGAACTCAGGCCACCCCCGGAATGTTTAAAGGCGGCACAGGGCTGTATACCACTTAACATACCAGACAAGGATGGGGAAGGCCCTGGTTCAAATTCCCCCTCCGATGTGAAGTTAACCGGGTAACCATGGGTGAGTCATGCCTGAACTAAGACGCAGGGTTGTTGTGTGGATAAAATGGAGCAACGAAATGCCATGCCTTGAGCTACTTGGTGTAAGGGGCGGGGTAAGAAGGAAGAAAGAAAGAAAAAGAATCTGTTGGCTCAGTGGCAGCTTTGACCTGCATGCAGGTGAGGAACTTAGAGCTGGTCCTTAACTACGATCACTCCTTTTGTGGCTGAGTGTCAGGTTGCTTTGGTGGTGTCTGTAGGAGACTTCTTTGTAAAAAAAAAAATATTTTTTTTTGTTATTGTCTGTACTGCGCTTTCCTTCCCGAATGCTGCTTGAGTGACTAACAAGAAAAACAGTTAAAATGCTGGAAACAAAAGCTGGTGGGGAAAAACAACAACTGAGCAAGATGATAAGATTGAAATAGACAATTATGTGGGCCAAGCAAATGATGCAGTTATTTCCAATGCCAACTGAATCGCTTGTTTTGAGAGACAAGGCAACATTGGCATGAGAAATAGTGCAATAGTCACATGGCACTTGCTGTTGTTTCTTATGGTTGGGAAGCAGTTCCCACATGGTGAAAAGGTCTAAGTCATCCTTGCAGCAAGCTTTGTGAAAGAGTATTGGTTCTGTTCGTTCTTTGGAAACAATGAAACTGAAGGTGAAAGACAATATGCTGCATGTCACTATAGACTAGTTTATACAACCGCTGGTAATATACATTATCTGAGATTATTATCCAGAATTCGTAGCTCCAGCCTTCAGAGAACAAGATTTGGGGGATAGCATAGGTTACATAGGAAACCTCTGCCTTCACAGTCAGGGTGTCTGCAGTAATATTTCCAGAGTGTAGCAATTAGCAGTTAGGTAAAGGTAAAGGGACACCTGACCGTTGGGTCCAGTCGTGACCGACTCTGGGGTTGCGGTGCTCATCTCGCTTTATTGGCCGAGGGAGCCGGCGTACAGCTTCCGGGTCATGTGGCCAGCATGACTAAGCCGATTCTGGCGAACCAGAGCAGCACACGGAAACGCCGTTTCCCTTCCTGCTGGAGCGGTACCTATTTATCTACTTACACTTTGACGTGCTTTTGAACTGCTAGGTTGGCAGGAGCAGGGACCGAGCAATGGGAGCTCACCCCATCGTGGGGATTCGAACCGCCGACCTTCTGATCGGCAAGCCCTAGTCCCACAGCGCCGCCCGCGTCTCTTAGTGAGCAGGTTAGTTTCTCACAAAAAATAACACCAATCCCTGCCCATTTTGAACCATATCTCAGGTTTTTTAAAAAGTGAAATATTGGCATTATGGTTCTTAATCTCCTCTTCCCCTTCCCTGCCCCAATGGAAGCCCATGCTTCAGAGAAAAATATTTTCTGGGTATTTCAGATAAAATTCCTTTGTTCACATTCTTGAAGGAATTGGAAAACTCTTTGCATGGAGCCTTGCCTGCCTCAGTTTTTTGAAGTTTTTCAAGAAAGTTGGTCCTTCGTGTTCAAGTGCCTGGGGCCACTAACACTTGTGGCTAATAAACAAACAACAAGCACCATAAAATAAAATAAGCACAGCTGCAGTTATCAATCCAGTACAAATTACGGGCAGCAAAAAGCCAGATTTTCACTTATCGTTTGAAGCTATAGACACTACCAGGTGGGCCTGCCTTGAGAGGACATTCCACAGTGTAGACTTAGCATCACAACTGGAAAGGCTCTGCTGCCTATGAGTGTCTGGGATGCTGATGACCAGAGTTTACAGGATAACGTGTGAGAGAAGGTGGTCTTTTTGTTTCTTAGTCCCCAGTGTGTTGAGGATTTAAAAAGTCTTCCCATGGCAGCAGAAGTACGGACTGGCAGTAGCTCAGTGGTAACCATCTTCTTTGCTCAGTATAGGCAATGTTGAACTAGATCGGCCAGTGGTCTGACTCTGTATAAGCCAAGCTTCTGTGTTGCATAAGAACCTAAGAGCCCTGCTGGATCCGACCAAAGCCCCATCTAGCCCAACATCCTGTTCTCAGAGGCTTGTGGGAAGCCAGCAAGCAGTGCATGAACACATAGCACTCTCCCAACTTGTGATTTCCAGCAACTGGTATTCAGAGACATATAGTTTCTGATATCAGAGGTAATATACAGCCATAATGGCTGGCAGCCAATGATAGCCTGTGAATTTGTGCAAACCTCTTTTAAACCCATCCAAATTGGTGGCAATTGCAACATCGCGTGGTAGCGAATTCCATACTTACCTGTGTGCTGTGTTAACAGTTTTCTAGTTAATTATTGGTTTTATTACAGTGCATTGCGCAGAGAATCTTGGTTATGGGTGATTCAGAAATAAAGAATACAAGAAATTTAAATAGATTATCTACTTTTTTTTTTTAGCTTATTGTAAATCAAGCAGAATTTGAGTTACTGAGTGACCAAGTCCAATGAGCAACTTGCTTGTAGTGTTCTGTATCAGGTGAAGCTTCCGAACACCTTTAAGGCTAGCATCATGAAGAGTGCATTATAATAATTAGGTAACTAGAGTACATAGAAAAGGTGTAGTTAGTGAGCCCACTGGAAGATTCCAATCCTTTCCTTGCATGTTCCTTGAATTGAAAGAGAGGAAATCCAATAGCACGCAGTTTACTAAGAGTTCTTTCCTCTTGTCATTGCAGCAGGCACTAAACTGATCAGGCACTAAACAAGTTAATGATAGTTTGCATGATCAATAACCCCTCAAGACAAAGTCAATCAGTATAATGAATAACACTCACTTGGTAGCACTGATAGTAGTTGATTAGAATCAGGTTCTCCCAGGTATGAATTCTACTTTCTTTCCTTTTGTTTATTAAGTTTGCTCTGTGCTGATGATGATCTGATTGTCCTGAAGTCTTTGCACAGGACAGAGATGGGTTATCAAATGCCACAGCTTCAGAAAGTAACCCTACTTTTTGGCATACTTTAGGGTTTCGTGTGTGTAGCTGTAGTGTGACACATTAATCTGGCAGGTGTCTGTTCTAGAGGAAAGAAAGGGCATTTGTGGCATCCTCTCTCTTTTGTGAGAACATTAATTATCTATACCTGAGCAGCATGCACATGTGAGAGACTCAAAATCATACAACTAAGCAAAAATAAGTCTTCTTGGAAAAGGTTGATGATCCAAAAGTGGTGGAAAAACCTTGTGTTTGGCCAAGTGATTTGAGTTTGATGTATCCTGATGGCAAGTAATGTGTAGTGTACACATACTGAGTTTGAACCTGGAATACCTTGGTGGCATTGAGTACATTGTTAACTTGGAATTTAATGTCTCATAAGGCTCTTGTGTTGATTTAAAAACCCCAAGAAACTGAAACAGCCTCTGTGTTTGTGTGTCGTGTAACTATTAGCAATTATTAATCGGTTGATGTTTTGGCTGAAGAAGATAGACAAATTTGAGGAAGTAGTTTCTGCTTTTGCCGCTTTAATTGCACAAAGCACCTTCCTGTTAAACTTCTTATTTGGGAGAAGTGGCTTGGACTCATGTATAGAACCATTTGCCACTCAGGGGCACAGTAGCTCAGTATTCTGAATACAAGCCTGACATGATTAATTTCAGCCTGAAATGGCAAGCTCCATATCTCAGTGGTACAGCACATTTTCTTTGCCTACAATAGGTCCCAGATTCAGTCCCCAGCATCTCCAGGGAGGGCTGGGAAAGGTTCATTTCTGAAAGCCTGAAGAGCCACTGTCAATCAGTGTAGACAGTCCTGAGCTACATAGACCAATATGGTGTGACATGGGAGTTTCCTTTGTTCCGCTGCACATTATCTCTTGAATGATATTAAGCTGAGCTTGACTATTAGTTTCATTTTAGTAGGCTGGAAGTTAGCCTTGAAGCAAATGATGTTGTCTGGATCTATCTAGTTCTTAATTTATATAGCATCCAGTACAATAGTTGGTGCTTTATAAATAAAGGTCTTGAAAAAAGAATCTGTATAGCATACAGAAGTTACTTGCAGCTAAGTTACCATCCACCTTACTATTATGTTCCAGTTTGTTGTGGTTCTCAGAGCTTGCTTCTGTACAGTAAAAGTGTGTTTCTTTGGAGTAATGGCATTAACTCTTCTACAGCAAGTTACATTTCTCGATATCTTTTCAGAGCAGCTAGAGAATATTATTGTTTCAGGTTATATATTCTGCAGTCATTCACTGCTTCTAACTTAAAATCATATTCCTTTGTATGTAGCAGGATATGTTCTTAGTGGTTATGTCTGCACATTGCATTCATGTTTAGCTATGGTTGAGCATGAATGAGTAGTGTGCTTGTTACCTGCTTCGTTCCTCCCCCACTGCTATCATTTGAATTGGGTTTGTGGGAAGCAAGGAATGAAGCTTGGCTGCCGATCATGGTTTGGAGAGAAACAAACCATGAGCCTCTGTTTGGATAACAGAATAAGCAAACACTTGTGGTTTAGAGATATGAAGATGCAGGAAAAACCTTTCCATCCCCTCCTCCCAGGCCTTCACATCTCTAAGTTGGTTGCTTCCAGCAGTGGAGGTGGTACAAAGTGGGCACACAAAGAGGGGCCTCAGGATGATTGCAGGGTCCAGGTTGGATTGAACCTGGGACCTTATATTAGGTGCGTAATATTTGCAAACTTAAGGTGACTAACATAAGCAAACCATAGCTATTGTCTCCTGAGGAACAGACCCTTTACCAGCTGCAGTGGTTAGCAGTTGGCTTCCGGTGTCAATTCAAGATGCTGTTTTTGAGCTTTTAAAGTTCTAGAGATCTGAGACCAGAGGAATCACTTAGGAATGACTAATGAGCCTCCCCAGAAACTTATTTTCAAGAGCTGCTCTGCTGCCTCCCCCTATCCGCAGGAATCTGAACCAAGTGGGCACCAGAGAGTGGGCTGTTTTATTTTTGGCACCCAGAAGTAAGTTAGGCTGTACTGTTGCTCAGTTTTAGGTGAGAAGTGAAACTTGCATTTCAGCAGACTCTTTCAGGATATAGCTTTTAAGGATGTATCACTGCTTCAAAACTCTTTTTGCTTTTTCTTTATTTGTAAGCCACTTTGATTGAAATTTAGAAAGGTAGAATAGAAATTCCATTATTTAAAGTAAGCCACTGTGTGCAGATGTAAAAAGAAATGCAGATAAGTCAACAAGAGAGTTAGATGACAAAGGACAAATGTGTCATAAGCTTAAGGAGCCAAAAATGTAGAAAAGGCAACCCATGTATTACAGTTAAGATACAGTCCAAATCTTAAGCCGTCAGTCTAGGAAGTTGCAAAGCAGCTAGAATTCCAAATCACATTTCTGGCTTGCTCCATTTAAGGGTGTATTTATTTGCTGTTTTCCAATTTAGAAGATGCTGTAATCTGAATTGAGTTTTTCATGTCCTCGTGGAAGTCTGTTGTATCACTCTGAGTGAGTCATTACAGAAAGTGAAAAGGTTTGTTTGTCTTAACCTGTATTTAGTGTCACAGTTCACAGAAGACTGTTTTCTAGGAACATTTCTGGCAACTGGATGCCTGCACATGAAAAAACTACATTGGGTTACAAAACAGAATAATGATTTGTGTATTGCCAGTCCCATTTTTAATTTGAGTTTAATTTTTTCTTCTAGATCTCATTCTGGATATACTAGCTTTGTTTCATAATTTTTCTTGACTAGTTTTAAACTAATATAGGAAGTAAAATTATGTTCAGGACAGGTTAGAGAGAGGCTGACTATACTGGAGGATGCTGTTCACTTCCAGTGAACTTAATTACTGCTAGTCAGGTGAGTGAAATGCTGCATGATAGATAGGCTCTGATAAATGATCCCAGTCTACAGACAAATGGATGGGAAGAAAGGAGGAAAAAAGGAAATGCTGGCACCAGTTCTTAAAATTGCAGTTCAACCACCTAGGATGGAAACCATTAAAGGGAATCTGAACAAGGTGACGGGTGTGGGAGAAGCAGAGCCAAAAGGCATCTAGACACCCAGCAGAGCTAATGGAATAGCTGATGAAACTACATTGAATGCTTTCATATTTAGTAACTAGAGAGTTGAGGTTGTTGAGCAGAAGGGAAGTATACCCTGTCCATCGCCAGAAGACGAAATGACCATCGAGAAGATCTCCACAGTCGGGGAAAGATCAGCCTGGTTCCATTCATTGGTCAGAGAACAAGCAACTCCAGAGAGCTGCTTCAATATTTGGGGTGGTCCGATAAATTATGTTTTGAAATAGAAATGTGGTGAGTAAGAAGCTGGGGTGGGTGCCTTCCTCTGCTTGCTTTGGGTGGTAATATCCAGTAAGTGACCTTCAGTTGATTGAATGCATCCTTCAGTGGAATGGGGAGAGAGGCTGTTTTCAGCCATTCCCCTTTCCCCGCAGCTTCCATGCAAGTCAGCTCTTGAGGGTTAGGCTTCCTCTTGAAACACCAGAAATAAATTGTCTCATCTGAGAAGTGATAATGAAATAGCATTTTGCTATCCTTGTCAATAAGCTCCCCCCATACTATCCAGCAGTTACTACTTCTTCTTTGGCGATCGTTCGTAGCCGAGTAAGATTGTCTTTCATGAACACAGTCTTAATGTTGTGTCTGTAAGTGGCTGTGGAGGCCAATCCACAGTGAGGACATAGGTTTCTGGGTGGGAGTTGATCGAGATGAGGATTTGCCAAACATGGCTTCCTCTTAGCTTGTTTCTCCCTCTCCTTCTGAGTTCATGCTTCTTCAAGGTCCATGACGCCTTTGGTAGAGGCTTTTCTCCAATCGGAGCACTCGCAGGCCAGTGTTTCCCAATTATCCATGCTTATACTGCATTTTTAAAAGATTTGCCTTGAGAGCGTCTTTAAACCTCTTTTGTTGTCCACCAGTATTTCACTTTCCATTTTTAAGTTCGGAATAGAGTAGTTGCTTTGGAAGACGATAATCAGGCATCCGCACAACATGACCAGTCCAACGAAGTTAATGTTGAAGAATCATTGCTTCGACACTGGTCATCTTTGCTTCTTCCAGTACACTGGTATTAGTTTGCCTGTCTTCCCAAGTGATACGCACATTTTTTCTGAGACACCGTTAATGGAATCTTCTGAGGAGTTGGAGTTTATAAGTGGTCCATGTTTCACAAGCGTACAGTAAAGTTGGTGGTGCAGTACCTTTGTAAACCAGCATTTTGGATGATGTCCATTTTGTGGATGTCTTGATCCTCAAACACTCCTGTGCTTCAATTGGGAGAAAACTGCACTTGCAGAGCTCAAACGATGCAGGATTTCCACATCTACAGCCCTTGTGGAGGGATAACTGCCCAGGTAGGAAAAATGATCAACACTGTCCAACATCACATCGTTAAGTTGAATTTGTGGTGCTGCAGAGGGGGTTGTTTTGTGCTTGTTGGTGCAGCACTTTGGGGGGTTTTTTTTGTTATATTGAGGAATAGACCAAGCTTTTCTGTAAGCTTATGTGAAGGTATTTAGGATGGTTTGGAGGTCATCCTGTGAGTGTGCACACACTACATTGTCATCAGCATTTTGCAGCTCTATGACGGAAGTTATGGTAGCCTTACTCTTTGCATTCTATTATTTACTAGCCTGGTCTTCACTCTGAAGAGAAACGGGGAGAAGAGCGACTTCTTTTTATGAGCAAAAAGCAGATTACTTAAAAACGAAAGTTTGCTGCTGCTTTCTTTTTTAATATAGCTGAGAAGTGGCCTCCCCCACAGATACCAGAGTTAGTGACCTTAAGCATTTGTTGCTTGGGGTTGGGTGGGAGGATTGTGTGTAAAACTGCCTAAATTCAGCCTGTGCAATGATGATGTTAGGAAAATATATCTTCCTGTGTCAAAGAGACAGGATCCCAAGGTTTACTAGGAACAGATTAACCATTCCCCCCCCCAATGGGGATTTCTGTTTTCGTTTATGCGGTTTGTTAACCTTAGTTTAATTTTCAGGCACAGTGCATTGGCTTTCATTTGCTCCTCTGAAGGTTCAGAATTCTCCTTATCTACATCTTATCTGGCTGATTAGAAGGTTTCAGTTGTGGATTAATGGTGTGGGAACGATGTCCTAGTTTGATTTCTTTATATAATGAAATGTGGAAGAGAGTTACAGGTGAAAGGAGATGACCTTTTATTTTGTTGAGTGTGTTTGAAATGTTTATCCATCTGACTGGAAAACTCTCTTCAGTTTACCAGAATAATAAAGACAGGCACGTAGGAGATCACTTTACTCCAGTCGTTAGGTCATTGGCCCAACTAGCTCAAAATTGTATGCATTGGGGGTAGGGGCACCAATTCAGTCTGAGGGCTCCATTCTCTCATGGGCAACCTTCCAGAGGCTGTGCACTTGTGGAGAGCAGGGCGAGAGGTTAAAGTGAGTGGAACAATGGGTGTAGCTTTTTCCTTTGCAGAGGTAGAGAGCATTGGAGCCATGCAAAAGTCAAGAGGCTTCTGTGTGCACAGAAAATTGCTTTCTTGGGAAAGCAAGAGGTATTTTCATAGTACTCAGGAAGGGTACAGAGCAGAGCTAGTGAGGGATTGTAACCTGAGAGGGTCCCAAGAGACCTGTTTGGAGACCTGTATTTGAGCCTGCAGTTTCCCACTCCTACTCTGACTGGCAGCAGCTGTCCATGTTTTCAGACTGGTTTTTCACATTCCTACTGTAGAGATGCTGCAGAATGAATGAACTAGAGACTGTCTGAATGCAAAACATTACTGAGCTATGGTCCTTCCCTAATACATTTGCTTAATTCAGGTATTATATTGTTAAGAATTTTAACATTGTATGGATAAAGCTCTTGTTTGTCCTTCAAAGTTTTAATGGAGCATGCTTTCTAGTACAAAGGTTTGGGGTGTGCCGGTAATTTGCCAAATTGTATTAGTTTCCATTACAGTAAACTTACAGTTCAGAAGGTTCTATCCAATAAGCATCTGGCACAATAAATCAGTTAGTTTCTAAGGTGTTACTAGACTATTTACCATTAAGATGTGTTCTGTTTGGAGACTGAATAATAGTGATTCATATTTTGGAGTAGGACTGGGCAGAAAATAGATTGAGATCTAGTAGATCTTGGGGCAATTTGCAACGTTTTAGCAACAGCAGCTGCTGAGAGGCTTAGAAAAATATAAATTAGCCTTTGATAAAGCAAGCATGGAGGAAAAGCAAGCATTAATATTTGTGTGAATCTTTGTCCAAGGCTTCTGGGCCCAGTTCTGACATTTGAAACAAATTGTTGGGCTTAGTCTGTTTCTTATTTCTGAGTTTACAGAAGCCCCCCTCCCAGGACTTGATGTTCTTGTTTCAGTTGATGAACCACAAAAGTTCTAGACAAAAAAAACAAACAAAAACAAAGTACGTCCATCAAGTCTGAAGTTGGCTCGCCCCGACTTCAGGCTTGATGGATTTAGAAAAACATTTTCATACCTGGGAAATCAAAGTTGGCACAAAGAAATACTGTATATAATTTAAATAGCACAGTCCTTGTCGTTTCTTCTCATAAGTACACACAGCTGAAATTAGTGGACTTACTTTCTGTTGTGTGTGTAGGATTCCAGACTAAATGTCAGTGACGGAGAGGGAAAAGATGAAAGACCACCAGATTGCAGCCGTGGGGGACAGGCACAGCAGTAGTATTAAATGTGGCTTGTCTGAGCGCCGGAGTTTCTCTCTTCAGAGATCTCAGTCCTATTGCATCTCTGTATCAAATGTAGTTGGGAAAAGTGATTATTGTTCCAAATTTCAGCACAAGCTCATTTGATGAGTGTGAAGTGGTTAACTCAGAAATGTCTCCTTGTGCCATTTACAGATGGATGGAATTCTGTGGATACACATTTCCTGATTTACTTGTGCCATTTTTTAGCATGTGTTCTTCTGATTATTCCCTCTCAAATTCTGTTCACATTTGCTTATGTGAACATGGTTTGAATCAGTAATATTGCATAATGCAGCAACTTCTTCTACTGTTTGTTCCTACACGGTTATCTAAGACTTTGAAATCATATATATGAATACTATGATAGTCACCAACGTGGAAGCGAGTCTGCTTCTTTGAATTAGCTAGGTCTTACTGTTTTAAGTACGGGTGCTGTTGAGGCACATTCTTGCTCACGAAGCTGTAGTTATTCAGGCTGTGTTGACTGTGCTTCTGCTTGGTCACCAGTATTGTAGTATCGTTCTGTGTCTTTTGCAGACCTAGTTGATTTAGCACTCGCAAATAAAGTGAAGACCTGGCTTAGCAGTGCTCAGTTCCAGTAACCTAGAGGTCATTCCAGGGCTATGGAAATCAAATGTTAATAGGCTGAAAGAGCTGTCTGCCATATAGGTATAATGCTAACTCATAAAAGGAGCAGATGCATAGATTAGATGGCTTTAGGACACCCACAATATGCGCTCTGATTCTCTCTTCTGTTGATGGTTCTGTTTTACGAGCTGTTCTGAAGAGCCCTCTTGGATTATGGTGAAGTTTTTGATACATTGTATTCCAAGATGCTGGGGACGCGGGTGGCGCTGTGGGTAAAACCTCAGTGCCTAGGACTTGCCGATCACATGGTCGGTGGTTTGAATCCCCGCGGCGGGGTGAGCTCCCATCTTTCGGTCCCAGCTCCTGCCCACCTAGCAGTTCGAAAGCACCCTTAAGTGCAAGTAGATAAATAGGTACCGCTTTATAGCGGGAAGGTAAACGGCGTTTCCATATGCTGCGCTGGTGCCGGCTCACCAGAGCAGCTTCGTCACGCTGGCCACGTGATCCGGAAGTGTCTCCGGACAGCGCTGGCCCCCGGCCTCTTAAGTGAGATGGGCACATAACCCTAGAGTCGGACACGACTGGCCTGTACGGGCAGGGGTACCTTTACCTTACATTCCAAGATGCTAGGTCATTTACAGCATAATGAAGGGAGGAAATGCAGTATGTCCAAAACAATTGCATTGCCCCTGCTCCTCAAAATATTTTCTCCAGCCAGGTTGACATGAGAGATGTGCTCCCTCCATACCTTTTTCAACGGACAGTCAAATAGTTACCAACCATGAATTTCTTAACAGCAGTAATATATAATTATGTTAAATTCACACGTCATCTTCAAGAAGACTTGAAATGCAGTCCCTCTCATTAAAAGGTAAAGGGACCCCTGACGGTTAAATCCAGTCGCGGATGACTCTGGGGTTGCGGTTCTCATTTTGCTTTACTGGCTGAAGGAGTCAGCGTTTGTCCACAGACAGCTTCCGGGTCATGTGGCCAGAATGACCAAGCCGCTTGTGGAAACGCCGTTTACCTTCCCACCGGAGTGGTACCTATTTATCTACTTGCACTTTGACGTGCTTTCGAACTGCTAGGGTGGCAGGAGCTGGGACCGAGCAATGCGAGCTCAGCCCGTCGCAGGGATTCGAAAAGAAGCATTGTATTGTTCCAGAAGTCTGGAATCCTCAGGCAGAAGGTGCCTAGCCCTAAGTGGAAAATATTCTCATGTGGGGTTCTGCCAGCTGCCAGGATAGGGTGTCACATCTTGCCCCTGCTTTTTCTATCTGACACCCCAGTTATACAGTTAAATCTGGACTACCACTTAAAACATGCATTCTTGACTTTTTGCAATTCTTTACGATATTTGACCCATGATAAAGGCATAGCGAGACAACTATCAATGTGGCATTTTAACACAGCAAAGTGTTGTTCTAATAGCAATTGCAGATCTGAAAAGCACTAACAGTTTTATAATTAACACCTACATAGGATAAAACAGTTACTCATATTAAAGAAGAATAGTGATGATGCAGATGGTGTGATATTCTTATGTTTTATTTGACACCATTAGTGTACACAGCGTTTCAGAGGAGCAAAAATAATAATTATCTGAGTAGTTTTGCAGCCTGCTTGATAGATAGCCAGAAAATCATGTATTCTGTGGCCCCAAGAAAATAATGCTCACACCCTTTCATAGATGGTTGGCATGGTTATAGTTACTTTCGTGTGGTATAGTCATTGGTTCAGGGCCATTGAATATAGTAACATGCAGGAGAGGAGCTATGATATAACTTGATTCCCCAATGAAGGAAGCTTGGAAACAACCACATTAAAAATCTCTTGAATGTTTAATTTTTTGAGTTCACTTCTTGACCGAACAAAGCTATGGACTGATTCTCAACCATCCCCCCAGTTTGGTATGTGTTATTTTGATTTAAAAGTCTGTAGTCTAGTGAACAATTTTGGCTAAGTAATGTTGCTTTTTTACTTGTTCGTAATTCCAAAGAAGGCTTGAAAAGCCTGGGTCTCGCTTTTTATTCCTTTTTATTCCTTGTTGCTACGTTAAGTTGGAGGTGGAGCTAAGTGCTTTGTAGCTAGATACCCCATATTCTGCCTTTACTGTTCAAAGAAAAAGACATCTAGGTGCCTTCTATAATTTACTTTTTATAGGAGCAAGGTGACAGAAATATTTGGGTCGCTTCTGCATGCTAGATCAGAAAGAGCCTCCATCTGGTTCAACATTCTGCTTCCAACAGTGGCAAACTAGATGCTTGCAGGCAGTGGCACAAAGGCAGTAACTCTCTGTTATGTCACCAGCATTTGCCATTCATTAACATAACAGCATCTGAAAATGGAGGTTCTGTTTAGCTTTAATAGCAGCCCTAAATAGACCCTTAAGAAAAAGAGTCCTGCTGGATCGGATAGAGGGTCCGTTAATTTCCCACAGTGGCTAACTAGCGCTTTGGGAAATTCACAGAAGGCAGATCTAAGATGGTGACTGTGACCACATTCTATAGTAATGAACACCATAGTTTTGTTGCGGAAATGACATGTGGGGAGCACATCTTTAAAGTTATTTCAGTGTTACAAATATGCCTAAATGTATCCTTTCGACTTGACAGCTCAGGGAAGATACCTAGCTTTATAAATTTGTAGAAAATCCATACTTTAACCGACTCCTCATTCCAACGCCATTTTAACCATTAAAGAAAGGTGAATTTGGGCTCCACCTCCCCCAATGAACCAAGAAGCAGGAAGTCACGTAAGCAGCAGGAACAGGGCATCCTGCCATAATTCCCCAAGTGTGAGACAGGGCCCCCCACCCCGGGAGTGACCAAAGGGGACACAAGAAGCAGTTTAGCAAGTCAGGTGTTCTGAAAGCCCATCTCCTGACAAGTCCTGAGGGCAACGATATGTAAAGAGTTTTATTGTTTTTTTGGTGATGGGTACTTAAGAGGTGTTGGGAAAGGTGTCTGATAAAGTAACCTAATGTTGAACTTCTGTAACCCTTGTATACCCCTCCCATTTGTGACATGCTAGTGATGATGTATCAATGATGCCTCTCGAAGTGTATTCTGGGGGAAAGAGGGAAGTTTTAAAAGAGGATGTCACCCCATGCTGGGAGTTCTTACTCCTTTGGGCGCCTGTTGCGCAACAAGAAAGACCATGGTCTACTGACCGCTGTTTTGCTCCAAATTACTTGGCTGGAACTTCCGTCTTTTACTGACCACATAGACCTGCAGGGGACTTGCACCCCGACAAGCTGGGCTGTTGAGTAGTCTCTCACCCTGGAATTTGTTTTCCTTAACAGTTTTAACTGTCTTAATAGCTAGAATTTGGCACCAGTGATTTCATAGGTTGTTGTACTAACAACATGCAAATGCTTGTTTTTCAGACGACGCCTAGCAGAGCGCCAGTGGGCAATGGAAAGAGCGGCCATTATATGTCGATGGACATGGCTGCAGGCTCAGGTTTCTGACTTGGAATATCGTATAAGGCAGCAGACTGATGTTTACAAGCAACTCCGTGCCAATAAGGTAGGCCAGCTTTCTTCTTTTGAGAAGTATCCCTTTCATTCTCTAACCTCTTATTCAGGAACTATACCAAGGTTTGGATCACAGTTTATTTTGGGAGTTCAGGAGCAGGTTGACTATGATGTAGTTAACGCACGCTGTAAGGCAAGGCCCTCAGTGTGGTATAATTAGAACTGCAAGTTGCAGCTGGGCTTTGTGGCTAGCTGTTATTATTTTTTAGTCTGTTGTGAGGTCCAATTCCGTCTCAGTTCTTCCTGCAACTTTATGATTTTTAAAGCAATCAGAATTATGTTAATAACATGTCAGCTGCAACTGGGCACATGGAATATTTCTACACTGTTGCTGAAGAAGTGGACAACACAGGACATTTAGAAAGCTGTCTGAGCCCCGGTAAAACAAACAGTGGTGGTTATCTGGGTCAGTCTGCTTCTGTCTGGGACCTGATTAAGGGCATTTACTGTCTGCAGCTCTTTTGCGCTAACAGGCAAAGCTACAGGAAGTTTATCTAAAAGCAGATATCCTGCATGCCCCCTACTGCTACCAAACAGTTTTGCTTATGGAAGATTTAGGGAGGCAGGAAGGGAAAGATCTTGAGTGAATAAAAATCTGCCAACTGTGCAATCCTTCATGTGCATGGCTTAGCAAAATATTAGGGGCACTGCAGCCAAACACCTTTGCAAGTCCCAGTCCCATTTTTGCTATCTTTGATAAATAATAAACAAATATACAGTAATTCAGTAGTAGTAGTAGTAATAGTAACAATAAGAATTTATATGCCACTGGGTTTCCTAAAAAAATAGTAAAAGAACAAAATACAACATCACACACCAAAAACTTCCCTGAGCAGGGCTGCCTTTCAGATGTCTTAAAAATCACACATGTGAATGCAGTATTATCCTTTTTTATTCTTTAGGGCCCTGTTGTCTTGGGTGATCTCCAGCATGAGGATGTGATGAGACAACAGAGTCGTCTAGGTTCTGCAGCTGTGGTGAACTCCAGGAAAAATAAAATACTGCCGCCACCCTCCTCCCACCTGAAGGTGCCTCCTGGGGACAGGCAGTGTGACTTGTCTCCCTGTATCCCTTCCTACCTCCTGCAGAATGCAGAGAAGCAGGTCAGTGTATAAAGTGTGGCAGTAGTCTCCTTTTGTGCAAAGATATTGCTTAACATTGTGTGTTCCAGTCTTTAAAATCTGTATTGAGGAAGTGACTAAATTGGTGCTGGTTTCTAATGAAAACAGGATTTGGATTTCCACCCCACACCTGCATTAGAGAAATTGCTAAAAAGTCCTGGTGGATACTGTATTCACAAACAACTTCTCTTCATTCATCTGGCCTTCCTTTTACCAGATATTATGTCCCAGATAAAACAGAAATGGAATCTTAAGTTTTATTTGTGATATAGTCCCCTGGGAGTGTTCTTGAAAGGACTTACATGGGTGAGGCTCCTGGGAAATTTTGCTCTTGACCTTGGAGGAGGCAGATTTGAATTTGTGTTCTTGGTGGAGGGGCTGCATAGAGTGGGGGGTCTGCTTCTCTTGCTAAATACAATAAAAAGGATATAAGTATAAAAGAGTTCTGGACAAACAGTGATAGATTTCATCTTAAGAGGCTTTTCCCCAATGGCATCTTTTAAACAGATTTTATACCTTTACAAAGTGTGTAAAGCCTGCTGCTTTTGTAATAATATGGTGACTACTTTTTAAAAGCAGTGAAATGAAGGCTGAGAAACTTGTCCCAGGACAACTCATAAATAGGAGACTGAACTGGGGTTTGAACTAAGAAGTAACAGTTTTCCCAGTAACTTACACTGTTCTTTCCATACTGTATTAGCTTTCTGGGGAATGGTAGGTATTCTCTTATAGCTCCTGAGCACATGATATCCAGAGTTTACCTCATTTCTTCTGAGACATCTTTTGATAGTCACTGATTTTCACCATGTGCTCATTTTTCATTTGGATTTCTCAGCTGCAGTGCCTGATGGCTTTAGGGATCCTGGTAATTCTGTTTCTCTAATTGCCTTTATTGCTCTTGCCCTGCAAACTTCCAGTTCTTTCTCATTCCTCCTGCCATATCTTGCACAGAGACCTAGAATTCTTTATGCTTGATGGCTTTTCTCAAAACAAAAAATGTATTTCTTCTTTCAAGTTATCTTTTTACTGATTATCCGCCAGGAGTTGAGAAAGGTAGCTTTAGTTGTCATTGCAGGGGGTAGGTCTAATATGATACATAATGAATTCCTGTTCACAAGTTAAGATAGAATGAATTGATCCTGGTAGCTGAGCAATTGGGAGTAAAATGCTTGATTTGCACAGCCCTCTGTAAACCTAGTTGTCTGTAGTGAGATCTTCTTCTGAGCACATACTGCTAGGTGAAATAGTGAAAGTTCTTCCATAGTTTTGTGGAAGCTGTTCGCATGACTGAAACATGTCTTCATGCATTGGCAGTGGCTGTCATGGTGGTTTGCTTCTGGAAGAACAAGTCTTGTCAAGAAATGGGTGGGAATACTCCAAGAAGAAATAAAGAGGGCTTCTGCTCCATTTCTCATGGAAAAAGTGGTTCAGGAGTAGTGGGGGACTGTCACACTGATGCTGAGACTTTATGTTAAATTGAGGCTCATGCAGATGATTCCTTGAAGTGATCCAAATTCCTGGCTGGCTGCTAACAAATTCTCCCAGTGATGAGGAATCTCCATGGATTTCCCAGAGTGGATTTTCTAATCTTAATTTCACTGATATGTTGATAAGTGTATTCTAAAGAGCCTTTCTTTGGGGCCTGTTTGAACTTAACATGCTGTTCCCACAGGGCAGAGTGAGGGTTTTTATTGTTCAGGCTTTGTATACAGTATGCTTTTGCTACTCAGTGTTGTGTGTTTGGGCTTTGGTTTTAAGGAGGAGTCTCCTCTCCTGATGGGGTGGGAGGGTAGACTGAAGGATGTGTGTCAACCTTGGGAAACAGATGCTGGAAATCCTGTCCTGGCTGATTTGCTGGTATTTGAACTGTCACCAGACACACTCTTTCCCTTTTCTCTTCCTCCCTCTGTCCCTTCCATTTGCTCCTGAATTCATGTTTTTCTCTGCAAAATTTTAGACCAATCCTGTGCATGCCTACTTAGAAGTAAGTTCTGTTATTTCAGTTTAGCTTACTTGCAAATATGGTTGCCTAAAATGTAAAAACAGATAAACAACACTCAGGATGCCAAATTCAGGGGTGCAGCAAATGCCTGGAGGCATAGAAACACATGGCCCTGATTATAGCTTTCCTGTAATATTCACTGAGGTTTTTGTGTTTCCTGTTAAGTGACTGTTAGTGCATCTTCCCTACAGCAAGACCTCTTTTCTTAAATGCTAAAATGGATAACTAAGCTTCCTGTTAATGAGTAGCTTAGCTGCCTTCTTAAGTGAAGGTAGCAAATCTGAAGTTGGGACTACCTGATGTTGAAAGTGACCTGATTTTAAATATTCTTTGAGATAAATTTTCTGACAGCTTTTGGCATGACATTTATGGCAGGTATGTGGGGTTTGTTGTGTGTTTCAGAGTCTCATTCTCAAAGAGCTTACGAAGTAGTATGTTGGAAATTACCAAATATGTTAAGCACCATAACAATGAGAGCTGAAATCTTGAGAAGTTTCTTAAAATGTTAGGTGCCATTACTGCATCATAGGATTGTAGCTGTAGAGGATAATTGGATTACTTCCCTCTTTACTGGCATTTTTTGTTGAGAGCTAATCATTAATGAGAGGAAGGAAATGTTCAGGTCTTATTTTTAGTTTGTGGATGAAATTTAAAAGCAGCTTTTATTGTTTAAATTGGAGCCTGAGTGTGTATTCATGGATCTTTCAAATGCAGACATATGGAAAGAGGCACAAATGGTTCTGAATTAACCCTACTGAGATGGCAAACTACTTTGCACTTTGTTAAATTGCTGCTTTTGCTTTGTTTTTTTCCTCTTCCTGCTTCCAGAGCACAAAACAAATGAGTCTTCTGATTCATTCTGTCACAAGACTTACTTGAGTTTGAGATTTCATTTTTCTCTTGCAGAATTCTCGCCTTGCGCAGTCTTTAAGAAACCTTGTGTGTCAAAGTCCCTCCTGTACACCCATCAATGGGTCTCCAGAGCCCCCCAAAGCCTGCACATCACCCCATCAAGTCAACGGAATAAGTAACTGGTTAGTCCTACTTTTCTTTCAGGTTGATCAGTGTGATGTTCTGGAATTTGTCTTGCTGAGTAAACATTGTGTTCTACACTGGCTCTGATTAAAAGAGAGAAAATTAATTTGGTGTTTTTGAGGAAAAAAATAATTCTATATGGATTACCATAATTTTAAATGTCCTTGGACCAAAATAGAATACATCGTTTAGCGAAGCTTGTTGTAAAATGCATTCAGGTCGCTTGTCTGTGGCTCCATATGTGCTGGTGTGGGAAGCAAAGGCCTTCTGTGTCTCTTCCTTCTGTACAATTTCAGTTTTGAATGTAGTCACAGGAGAACCTTTGGTTGTGGAAAGATGCCTCAGTCAGTGGTCAACAAATCCTCTTGCATAGCTGTTTTCAGGTTCCATATACAGTAATACCTCCGCGAACATCCGCCCTGTCGACTGTGTTATAATCCATTTCGGCGAACATCTGCAGCAAACCTGGAAGTACCGGAACAGGTTACTTCTGGGTTTGCCACTCGTGCATGCACAGAAGCGCAAACCGCTCCGCGTGTGTGCGCAGAGTGGCACTTTGTCGAGCGTCCCTTTCATGGAGCATCCAGGGCTCCGGAACGGATCCCAGACTCAAAAGGAGGTACCACTGTAGAGCCGTCAAATGTCGCCTTTGGGCACCATACCAGCTTCTTAAGAAAAGTGACTCTTTCTTCAGAACAGATTCCATTTCGTTATTGGTCAAGTTTACCCCTGCATTGCCATTTTTATTCATCACAATAGAACAAGATTGAAATTATACTTTTTTTACCACAATATAGTAAATGCAAGCTATTGGCATCTACAGAAGCCAGCATATGGAGGTCAGTCTTTAGGAATTTTAATTCTTGCTGTTCTGTCATGGCAGAGAATGGCATTAAATTGATTGTAGGAAGAATAGGTGTTTATTTTCCGGCCTTAGTCTGAGTCTCCTGTATTACCCCACATGACCAGTTCCCTGGCCTGTATCTACATGTTTTCTTTAACAAATACCTGCAAGGCAGGAGTGCGTTATGAGAGTCCCCTGGGTGCAATGTCTATGGTTCACATGCAAAGAGTAGTAGTGACTCCTTGCAAGAGAACGTCTTGCTGTCCTTAATTGGGTTGAATCTAACCAAGTCATTACGCAAGCAGATATACTGTCATTTGTGCAACCGATCTCCCCCTCCACACTGCCCCCGATATGCTCCAGAGTAGGACCAGGCAGTATGTTAATAGATTGTTTTATACCGCTATCGAGAGCAAATCAGGATAACCATTTTTTTTTAATTACCTGGCAATATATCGTTAATCGGATGTGTGCTTGTGTGGGATAGTCAAATAGCACGATACTGCAAAAACTGGGAAGCTGATTGTTGTAAACAAAAATCTGCCCTTTTCCTTTATGGCGTATCCAAGAGCCCATATAGAGTTCTTACATAGGTTCCCTATTGGTAGGAGAAAATAACAGAGGCCAACCAGAGAATATTGAGAAGGAAAGCAGCTAGTAAGCCTGATCTTTATTGATCTGTTGCAACAGGGTGCTCCCCTCACACGCAGGAAAGGAGGAGGACCCAGAACAAAGGTGTGCCCGCCCCTTATATAGACATTTTAAATTGCCCACCCTGGAGTCCAAGACCACCCCCAGAAACATCATACATACATCACAGAAGGGGTGTAGTTCAAGACCACCCCCAAGACACATCATACCTACACCACAGAAAGGGCAGTCTACAGCAGAAATCTGAGTGTGTTGTTTATCTCCTCTCTGGCAGGTTACCTGTTAATGGTTACTTGATTGGATACCCTGGGGAGCCTGGCCAGTCTTTTGTAATGACAAATACTGTACTTAGTTCCTGAGCCAGGTCACAGGCTCACACCCTATTCAAACACAGACATACCCTTAAGACAGGATTTGTGAAGGAAAAGACAGTGAGCTTTTCCATTTTCCTTTGACCTTGCAGAGAAAACATTTGGTCAGTTTGGGAATCAAAAATGGTTTCGGGTCGGTCTTCCTGTGCTGATCTATGTACGTGCTTGGTTGGTACACTTATGAACATTTATTAGACATCTAAGAGCTTAAAATTCTTATCACACGATGCTTCTTCCTGTCCTGTGCAGCTGTTGCAATTGCTAAGTGCCTTAGCTGCTCTTCCGTGCCTCCTGTAGCGGCAGTGGCAGGCTGATGCAAAAATCGCTCTTTGAGAAATCGTGTGTGCACTGCAGGGTAACTCTCTGCCGCAGCTCTCCGTATGTCTTGCCTGCCTTCTTGGCGGCAGGCAAAAACCGTCCTTGGAGATATCTGTGTGTGCAGCCTAACTCTGCCCAAGGGCTCTGTCTCCTGAGCAGGCGGAGGTGAGCAGCCTGCAAGCGGGAACTTCCCTCCGTCAGAGACGCCAGGCTCTTACTGAAAGGCAGCCACCAGGCTGATAGGGGGCTTAGGTAGATGCATGGCTTCTGGAATCTGGAGCCCCTTTTCTCCTGCTGTTCTCAGTAAAAATATAAACTGGGGTAATGGGAAAAAGGAAAAGAAAGCATAAGAGCGGCTTCCCTCTTTCCCCTGCTGTGCTTGTTTATTGCAGTTAGATGTGATTGTCTGTACCTCTCTCTCTCCCCACTGCTGTGTTTGTGTTTGTGTGCATGTGCGTTTTGTTTTTGTGAAAAAGCAGAACACCATTTAAAAAAAAATTAACCCAGCCACTTTATGCTGGCAGGCAGCAGGACTTGCTCTAAAGTAGCTCCCCACCCTCACTCTGCTTCCCCTGTCCCAAGCAAGCTTCCTTCTTTCCCCTGCTGTGCTTGTTGATTGCGGGTGTGTGATTGTCTGTCTGTCTCTCTGTGTGTGTCTCCCTCCCCATTCCCGTGTTTGTGTGCAGTGCGTTTTGTTTTTAAATTAACCCAGCCTCTCTTTGCTGGCAGGCGGCAGCTCCTCTTCTTAACTTTAGAGTACAGTGGTACCTCAGGTTACATATGCTTCAGGTTACTGACTCCACTAACCCAGAAATAATACCTCGGGTTAAGAACTTTGCTTCAGGGTGAGAACAGAAATCGTGCAGCTACGGTGCAGTGGCAGCAGGAGGCCCCATTTGCTAAAATGGTGCTTCAGGTTAAGATCAGTTTCAGGTTAAGAACGGACCTCCGGAACGAATTAAGTACCACTGTAGTTTCCTCCCCCTCCACCATCTCCCCTTTCCCAAGGAATCTGCAAAGAAACACTCCATTGAAGCTCTGGGCACTTCCCTCTTTTTCCCATCTGCATGTGCTTCTTTTTAGGTGTGGGTGCACACGCGCAAATGTCTGTGTGCCTCCCTCATTATGCTCCTCCAGACCCCCTCCCTACCCTAGAATGCTTATCAATTCTCCCCTTGCCCCTTTGCTTTCTCACACATTTGTTATTATTAATGACAAATTAATATATTAACATTAATATATTCTCCAGAAATCTGTAATGTTATAGTTCAAGCATGCTATGTAGTAAAATTTCATATAATTACATGCATTAAATTTTCCTTGTGAAAATATTTATGTTTGCTTAATAATTTTAAATTCTGTAATTTTTTATCCATTCTTTCTCTTTTTGCCTGGTTTATAAAAGAAATGCAAATTCTAACTTTCAAAAACAATTTTTTTAAGGAAACATTCTCTCACCTTACCTTTGATACCTGTGCTACTGAATTACTTCTACAGCTTCAATTTTAGAGAAAATGTGCTAATTTAAACATTATCAGTACAATCATACTATAACATAACAGTTTTAACAGTACAATTGTACCTTGGGTTTCGAACAGCTTAGTTCACAAACAACTTGGAACTCGAACACTGCAAACTCAGAAGTAGGTGTTCCGGTTTGCGAACTTTGCTTTGGAAGCTGAACATCCGGTGCGACTTCCGCGGATTCCAATTAGCTGCAGGATGCTCCTGTAGCCAATCGGAAGCCATGCCTTGGTTTCCAAACGTTTCGGAAGTCGAATGGACTTCTGGATTGCATTCTGCTTGAAAACCAAGGTACGACTCTATGTTAAATAATGGTAAGTAAAAATTTATCAGTTTTAGAGTTAGACCCCTAAGCAGTAGCAGTTGCCAGGGCATTACCACATTCACCTTTACGTTGTTCCAGCCTTATTTCAAACATCGTGATATATTGAAATATCACGATGTTTAGCTGGTGGTAATGTGGAAAAAATCCATTGTGCTTGTGGAAGACGCTTGCGCAATGGCTTATTTGCATCCAACCCATTGTTCCCCAGTGCCAGAGTAGTGGCTTTGTGTTTGCACTGGACCTCGTTCAGACTTGCAATTAAAACTTGTTGCATGCTTGGAATCTGAAGAATCACTTCAACTCTCTTTCCGTATTTTTGTTACGGTTCATCTTACCTTGGGCATCATTTTATGCTTTCTTGTTGATTTTGGAACTTTCAAAACTTCATAGAAAGGGTTCTTTCTTAGTTCTCTCCACCCCTCCCCGCCCCACTCTAGCATTGCTGAATATTTGAGGCTGACCTGAAGTCAAGGAATTACAGTGGTACCTTGGTTTGCATACGTTTTGGATTACAAACACCTAAAACCCGGCAGTGTGTGTCCCGATTTGCAACCTTTTTCTGGATTGCAACACAAATTTTTTTGGATTACGAACAAATTTTTTTGGGAGGCCCCATTGGCAAAAGCGCACCTTGGGTTGCAACCTGTTTTGGTTTACAAACGGACCTCTGGAACGTATTATGGTTGTAAACCAAGATACCACTGTACAGAGCAATGGTGTAAGGTTCATGTTGTGGCAATATTTGAAGAGACATTGCCATGTCCATTGCAAACTAATTGCAATGTGGAAACGAAATTCAACAAAGGCAATGTATGCTGGAAACTTTATTGAATACAAAAATCGCACCCTTCCTCCTTTGCTCGCATCACATTTAGAATGCTCTGAAGTGATGGGGACTATTAATGTAATGTGATAAAAGAAGTTCCTGTGCTCTGTAATGGTATCCTACTTGCGTGGCTCCCCTTGGAGTAATAGGACAAGATAAGCCTTTGGTCTGATTCAGCAAGGCTGAATGAACTAATGTTTGGGGGTTATCTTGCTTTCACTAATCATAAGTAAAACTAACTCAAGTTTGTCCAGGTTCAGATGTCAAAACAAGATGTAAACAAATGTTTCCAAGCTCCTTATGGTTGTGTTGAGGGTAGTGCACAAGTCCAAGGTTTGCTGCAGCTCATCCTATTGCTAACCCCTGAAAATGAAGCCATTTGCTGCATTCAGCTACTTGGAATGCACCCTAGTGAGCCTGACTCACGCCCCCCTCTATGCATGAGGGGAAGAGATTTAAAGCTCCTATTCTGAACAAGCTGCAATTTCCTGTCATATTAAAGCGTTTGCCTAGCATCCATTTTAATGCCATTTTGGCGCCAGACAAAAGCATTCTTCTTCTTTCAGCTTTTTAATTACTTTTAAAGGTTCAAATTGAATTTAAAATGGTGTCATCTCTTCTAGCTCATTTTCAAATTCTTATGCTGATTGTGTTTTGCTTATATAGGTGGGTTTTTAAATTTGGTATAATTGAGCCAGGGTTGAAGTTGCTTTTGTTGCTGTTTGGTTTGTTCATTTATTAATAACTGGTATCTGGATGTGTTTCACTGCTTTTAATCTGTTTTATTATATGTTGCCTAGAGGCTTTGGCATGAGGTGACTGATAAATATATCTTCCATGTGCAGGAAACCATGGCTTGTAAAAACTGAAATGAAAAAGCCATTATGTCCAACCAGGATGTGAGCCTGATGTGAGATCCTTGTTCGTTTATAGAGGGTTTTATCCAACAGTGTTCCTGTACAAGCAGTTTGCACAAGCAAAGTAGACTTTCACTTGTGCAGCAGGACTGCATCTTGACTCTCCTCCCCCCTGCAGTTGCCCCCCCCCCCAGCTCCAAAAGCTGCTCCAGAGATTTGGGTGATCCTCTGCAGTAGATGTGGAGAATGCACAGGGAGTAGCAGGGGAGAGGAGGCAGAAGCCTAATTGCACAAGACGGTGTAAGTTTTCTGCCTGTGGTTTGTACAAACTACTTTCTGAACTATATTCAGAAACCTTTAAATATCCTCTTCTTGTGTACAAAGGAGGGGTGAGGGGAATGCGTGAGCCTGAGGCATGTCACAGCGCTTTACAACGAGCCATAGTTGCCAAAGATTTAGAGTGACTTTTTAGTGTTGCCTAAGAGATTGCAAATCTTTACATGTTGGCTGTTGCTTGGGCATTGTGATCAATATCTTTTAATGTCTGTTGGCAGCAGATAACTCATGAAATGAATGGAATGCTAAGTGGCCGGACTCCAGATTCTTGGCATGCTCCGTCCCATTCAGTTGGATCCATGCCTCTGTTCCTACTTGCTATCCCATGGACACTGGCTCTTCTTGGTTCCTTAGGTGCTGTGCGAGGGGTCTCTGGTTGATGCTATGAACATGGAGTAGCAAATGCTTAGAGGATGCTTCACTGCAGCACTTGACACTGGCCGCCTTAGTTGGTTGGGTGCACTTTGGTAATCAGAACATTACCAAGTTGTTTCCAGAACTTGGGAAGCCTAGTTATCTCAACAAATGTCTAGAAAAGCCTTCCCCAACCCCCAGTTGTTATTGCACTGTAGACAAACCTGAGTCCAAGCTAGTATGGGCCAGTAGTCAGGAATGATGGCAACAATTGTCAAACAAAGATATGGAGAATGCCAGGTTGGGGAAGGTTGGTTGAATAAGGCATTTCAAAACAACAACAACACAATACAGCATCTTGAAACAGCCATCACTAGTGTCAGCATGTGCCTTTAGCATGTTTGACTAAAACGGCAAGGCGTGAAACCTCCGAATCTTCCTTTTTGTACCACAGTGTCTCGGTAAGCAAACGCCTACTTTGTCTTGCTTTGTTCTGAGTACTGTCTGTTTGCTGGCAGAAAAGATCAGAACACCTGGGCATATAAAATGCATCAACATTGCTTCCTCCTGAATGTTGGCTGTATGTGTTGTAACCGTTCTCCCTGCCTCTGCTGCACCCACCAGTTCTGTGGCTCCCTGTTCAAGTTGGGACAATGATTCCCTCCCAGGAGAAGGATTGCTTCTGTTTTGATGGGACCACTTTGCCTTAAATCGTTAAGCACATTGCTGCCTTAAGTTGGACCCTGTATGGCAGGCTATAAAACAAAATAAACACAACTGTGTTTTGCCTGTCTTCTTAAGGTTTTAGTTACAGATAGGTAGCCGTGTTGGTCTGCCATAGTCAAAACAAAATATATAAGGGTCTGATGACTTCCATTTCAGTGTATCTGAAGAAGTGTGCATGCACACGAAAGCTCATACCAAGAACTAACTTAGTTGGTCTTTAAGGTGCTACTGGAAGGAAAAAAATTTTCTTAAGGTTTTGATTTTGAAGATGTTTAATGTTGATGAAAAAGGTTTAATCCCTGCTTGGGTTGCTCTCTTTGCCAGACTATTTCTTTGTGGCATTCAAGGGTGTGGGTGCGTGTCAGCAAAACAGTGTCCATAGCCCTTAATGGTGCCTCTTTTTTTTTTGGTTTAGATCAGGCACGTCCAACAGGTAGATCGTGATCTAACGGTAGATCATTGGACATCTCTGGGTAGATCACTGGCAGATCACTGGCTCCCCCCAAAGCAGCTGAACAACATTGCATTTTTCCCCTGCACCCTAAAGAAATGTGGCTTTCCTCCGCCCCCCCCCCAAAAAAGCTCAACAACTGCCAGTTTTTAACTCTGTGAGCAGATCGCAGTCTCTTGGGAGTTGGCCACCCCTAGTTTAGATTATAAAAACATAATTGCTCACAAATATTTGGTAAAGATTAATCCTTTAATTACAAGAGGAAGGAGAGTGTTTTTCTTTCCCTCTCACTCTGTCTGCCTGGAGCTCTCGTTTTCCCTGCGTTTCCACTGCTGCATTGTGTTAAATGGGCGGGCCAAGAGTAGTTGGAAATGGGCTTGGGTGTATGTCACTACCCTGGAACCTGGTTTGTGGTGGTTGGGTCTCCCACGCCCCCAGGGTTGGAATGCATAGTTAATCTGTGACTGCTATGTAGAAGGGAAACAGTTGTTTTTAAAACATGAAAGGAGTTTGGGTTTTCCCCTTGTCCTTTTCCTTTTCTCCCTGCCCCCTCCCTCAGAGTTGCAGAAGCCAACATGGTGAAGTTTGAGAACCACCCCCCCGCAAACTGGACATTTGCTGGCCTGGGGCTCTGGGCTGTGTATATGCGTTCAGTCACCCAAACCTCTTTCCCAGGACTTGCAAACTTCACAGTAGTATGAAAAACCTCTTGGGCCTTTTGTCCTAAGTGACAGTGGATTCAGGTTGTTTGTAGAACAGGAATGTGTTTGAATGTACTGAAGCATGATGGGTTTTGCATATTCCTCTTAATATCTCTTAAGGCAATAGTATGGATGGGCGGAATATTTCCTAGAGAAACATAAAGCTCATATTTTTCAACCTGTTTGCTTTTCTTAAAATGCATTGTATTGGATCCAAACGTGTCTTTCTGCTAGCCAAGTGCTTCTTTAGCTCACAGAAGAGCATGAGAGAAATGACCCTAAATCCAGAGAGGTTGCTCCATTTGCACAACCTCTTACTTAAGACTTTGCAGAAACTCTTTTTTGAGACTTTTTCTTAAGGCCTACTAGAGTGTATTCGCCCTGTTTTTGTTACTTGCTGTTGCTCTGTAATTCAACTTCCTGATACACTGTGGTTCTGCACTGTGGAAAATGTCCTCTGTTCCTGGCATGTGAGTTCACAGAGCAGAGCTAATCCATTTTCCCTTCCACTCATGGTTCTGTGGATCCACACTATTGGATTGCAGCCAAAGATTGCCTGAGCAAAAGGCTGCTCACTCAGCAAATTTGTTCCACCCCCCTTTATATCCTTTTGAAGCATCATTCCTGAACAGTGTGGGCTGTTTCCTTCTCCTACTGCACAATTATACACTTACCGTCTTCAGGCAGGTCTCTTGACACTCTGGAGAGGCAGTTCAAGAGAAGAGTGATGGGACTTAAGTTTTACAAGCCACTTTCTGGATCCAACCTATAGTTTCATAACATTACTAAATAATGTAAATTGGTGTAACACTGGTGAGACTGAGCTGTTTCAGATGACTCTTCCTAGGAAACATGCACACATAGCTAAATTTATATGCTTGATTTTGGGAGTGTGCTAAAATTAATGTTAACAGTTTTAAGAGTCTTCAATCCCCCCTTTAAAACTTCAAGAATTAGGGAAGTGTCTACTATTCTCATGCCTTAAAATGTTTAGTTATTCCAGTAAAAATCATTTCTAGAGCTTTCAATTTTAAAAAATCTAACCTTGAAAGAACATTCATTTTTTAAGAAAGTGTTTACTGTATTTTTTGCTCTATAAGACTCACTTTTTCCCTCCTAAAAAGTAAGGGGAAATGTGTGTGTGTCTTATGGAGCGAATGCAGGCTGCGCAGCTATCCCAGAAGCCAGAACAGCAAGAGGGATTGCTGCTTTCACTGCACAGCGATCCTTCTTGCTGTTCTGGCTTCTGAGATTCAGAATATTTTTTTTCTTGTTTTCCTCCTCCAAAAACTAGGTGCGTCTTGTGGTCTGGTGCGTCTTATAGAGCGAAAAATACGGTATATCCTGCCTTGCTTCCATCATGGAACCCAAGGCAGTGTACATGTTCCCAGGAAGTCTCCAATTCAAACACTGACCAGATCCACGCCTGTTTAGCTTCAGCAAGGTGGCCTCAAACCCATACCATGCAGCCAGGAACGTATTTTGCTGATTTCCCCCCCTAATCAGTTTTCTGGCTTATGGATTTTTTTTTGAGAGATTTCTGTAGCTTGTTAAATTAATGTGTAGTACTTGTATAGTTTCGTTTACTGCATGCATGTCAAACAAGTCATGCTAAATCAGATACCATTTGATAAAGGGTTTTGAGAAGTTTTCTGGAAAGCCTACATCACTCTTTGAAGGGCAAGGTTGTTTACAATTGTCCTACAATTGTCCTGCTAGCCCTCTGAAGTTCTATGCTGTCACTTTTGTTTTTTGGTAATTGTAAAGCAAAGCTGAGTGGGACAGTATAATCAATGTTAGTTTTGTGGGTTTTTTTAAAGCCTTGCCAGAAGTGGAACTATATACTTCCTGCTTTTCTTTACTTGCCAACAGTGTGTTTACAACCCCGCCCCCCCACAAAACAACACAGTTATATGTTTATGTATACTTGTAACTCATGATAATACTTTACACATCTGATGAAGTGGACGAAAGACTGTGAAAGCTGATGCTGTAAAAGTATTACTCTTTAAGAGTTTGGAAACCTCTCATATACTATTTGCATTGGGGAGGGGAGAAATAATGACATTTGGATTTGAGAATTGAAGTTAATGGTTTAGGGAATAATGTTTATATATAGCTTCTTACCTTTTCTCTTTTTTTTCTTTCTCTCACGTTCTCTCTTTAAATTCCTTTTCTATTCCTTTTTATTTTTCTTTCTCTTCTCTTTACCTCTTTTATTTTGGACAAAAAAGATATTTGGCAATAATTTTAGTAGTTTTTGTTATAAACCCTAATAAAATTCATTTTTTTAAAAGTAAATGTTACTCTTTAAGGTGCTACAAGGCTCTGTGTTGCTTTTGGTAGGTCAAATGTGACCATTGAGGACTAAAACTACAAAAATACACGTAATAGGATAATCTGCCCAAGTCCAGTATTGAATCTTCTGGCTCCCTCTTTCAGAAGAATTTTCAGTTTGTGTATCTCTTCCTTTTAACTGCAGTTTCAACACATGTTCCACCAGCAATTCCCAAGATGATGTGGATGCCAACAGGATTCTCAAGAAACCGAAGCAACTCAACAACAGCCTGCCTGCTACACTGTCTTCCCTTGACAACAGCTGTGTCGCTGCTAGAATCCGTCCAATTTGCAGATACAGGAAGCGCAGGCTGGTGAGAGTCAGTGCAGTCTCACACCTTAGCAGAAAGGTAGGTGCGATGTTTCACCTCTGCAGCTGTTGTTGAAGAAGGTTCTGATAATGTTTGTCTCGATTCCATCCTTTAAGGAGAGACAGGCAGGACATAATTTTGTCTGGTGGCAGCAATCAAATTGTGGTAGCCTTGTTACCTTGGAGTTCTGGACTGTAGGAATTCCAGACAGAATTGCTTGAGGTGTCTGATTTGGCCACAGTGACGTATGCCTTGATTACAGCCTATTTGGATTACTGTAACACACTCTGCGTTGGGCAGCCATTGGAAAGTGCTCAGGAACTTCAGCTGGCTCAAAGAGATGCAGCCAGACTGGATTGGGGCTGGTTATAGGGAGCAGACGACTCCCTTGCCAGAGCTGCTCCACTAGATAGCATTCTGTTTCCAGACACAATTCAAAGTGCTGGTTATGACCTATAAAGCCATAGGTGGCTTAAGTACAAGCTATCTAAAATACGGCATTCCCTCCTAAGAACCTGCCTGGCTTTTGAGATCTTATGGGGGAGGCTCTTCTCTTGGCCCCGCCACCCTCACAAGCAAGCTTTGTGGGGATGCAGGAAAGGGTCTTTTCGGTGGCTGCTCCCCAACTCTGGAACTCCTTGCCTGGAGAAGCTAGATTGGCTGCCTCCTTGTTGCCCCTCTGCCAGCAAGTGAAAACCTACTTGTTCCAACAGGCTTTTGGGGATTGAGTGCTTTAATGAAAGGGCCGGTGCTGTGCTGTTTTTATTGTATGTTTACTATATGTATGTAGTTTTAGTTCTATTGATGTTTAATTGTTTTTATGCTACATTTTAAATGATTCTTGCGTTTATCTGTAAGCTGCCTTGAGTCCGTCAGGGGAAAAGGCTGGGTATAAATACATAATAATAATTCTTATGGGCTAGTACTACTGCTGCTACTAATTTAATAGTAGTAGTAGAGGCAATGTTAGTTAGATGAGCGCTTGAAAGATTCTGGCACTGTTATTCCACCATGAATCATGTAAAGTATGCTAACAAGAGAAAATTGGCTCCTTTTTTAAAAAAGGGGGGTAGCATCTCCACTGGGATAGCTCACCTAGTTACTTAAGGCAATTGATTTCAGTAGGTCTGGCTAGCATCCTAAGCTTTGTCACTGAGCAGGGGTTTGAACCTGGAGCCCCCCAGTTGTAGTCATTCTAGTATTGCTAAATGCTCTGCTAAAAAACGGGTTCAGCAGTATGAAGAGAGCCATGGGAACAGGTAATATATCACACATTTATTTATTTTTTAGCTCACTGTTTGTATTCAGTCATGACAGCAAGTAGAAATGCAATGTTTGCAAAGGGAAGAGCCAGGATTCTGAACAGGAAGAGATTGGAAAGGAAGTGACAGTTGTACTCTTAGGCCCCACCCGTACTGCTGAGTTTTGGCACTTCTTGCTTGCCTTTGTTCTCTGGAGCATTACTGTACCCACTGGAAGAAGCAACGTTTTCCACAGATCTTGTTGTGCTTCTGCTTTTTGATGTATTAGGCCTTTGGGTTACTTGGTTTGCAGTCATCTTTAACCTGTGCCTGAAACAGAGAGTGGTCGATTTTGCCGTTCCAGATAAATAACTATTTTGTTGATCTCCTTTGTGTTCCAGCCACAGAAACCTCTCAGCATGAAGTGTAACTGTGAACGACCCAATTCCTGCATCTTGTGTGACTGTAAGGCCTCTGTCCAGACCATAGACCCAGAGACAATGTCTTTAGAGGAGCGGGTAGCTCTGCTGGACTCAGGCTTCCATCCCATTCTATCATTTTCCCACGGTGAGTAAAATGATAAACAGCCTCTTCATGTGGAATGAAGAACCTGCCTGTTTAGGTGGCTTTCCTTCATTCTACTAGCATGAGCTGAGTCTTCGCCATCATATCTCAGTGGAGGTTTTGGCACCGCTGTCTTCTGCCACATTTGTAGGGGCTGCATTTCTATAACGTAGAACAGAGTTTCCTTTTATTTTGCTTGATATTTCCATGGAGGGCAGCTTCTCTAAAGAATTAACACACCGCCTTTTAAAGGGATTTAAGAGAATCATGTACAAAGATTACTAGAATGCAAAAGTTGGGAAATCTGCAAAAGCAATAAAAGCCGTGTGCTGCCATTATTTTGTAAGTACCAAAGGTGATGTTTTTGCAAGATGACCAGTGGCACTGAGTTTATTTCAGCAATGCTTTAGTCACATTTCTTTGTATAAATTCTGGTGTGTTATATTGTGATTCTCTCATTGGTAAAAGCATCACTCAAACGTTTCCGTCCCTATCATTCGTTTCAAACATGGGTGGCTAACTTGTGGCCTTTCAAATTTTGTTGCTGTTTGTTAATTACTCATTAATTTATATAATGTCCAGATGCTATTGGACTGTTGGACATGGTGGCTGGGGCTGATGGGAGTTGGAATCTCAACAGCATCTAGAGGCCACAGGTTAGCCACCCCTGGTTTAAAGTGAGCCAGATCTTGCTGATGAAAGCCAAATCTGTGAAGGTCCATACTTAACCTTGCTGACCATAGTTTACTGAGCATGCTGTGACATGTGACAAGCCTTAGTCATCTCCTTTTTGTTAATATTGAAATGGATTGTGTTTGTGTAGGGCTGGGCGATACCTGGTTTTCAACATTGTGATATATCACCAGCTAAACATCGTGATATAACTATATATCCCAATGTCTGAAATAAGGGTGGAGCTATGTAGAGGGAAGGGGACGTGGGTGGCGCTGTGGGTTAAACCACAGAGCCTAGGACTTGCCACTCAGAAGGTCGGTGGTTTGAATCCCCGCGACGGGATGAGCTCCCGTTGCTCGGTCCCTGCTCCTGCCAACCTAGCAGTTCAAAAGCACGTCAAGTGCAAGTAGATAAATAGATACTGCTCCGGCGGGAAGGTAAACAGCGTTTCCGTGCGCTGCTCTGGTTTGCCAGAAGTGGCTTAGTAATGTTGGCCACATAACCCGGAAGCTGTACGCCGGCTCCCTCGGCCAATAAAGTGAGATGAGTGCCGCAACACCAGAGTCAGCCACGACTGGACCTAATGGTCAGGGGCCCCTTTACCTTTTTTATGTAGAGGGATTGGCTGGCTTCACAGTTTTCCCATGTTGTGATTTTTGCAAAGCACATGCACAGAGAGAGAGAAAATTCACATTTCCAGGTCAAAAATTATGAAACAAATGCCACAATATAGACTTGAATCCAGTTTTGGACAATACATCAATATATTGCCGAACCCTGTCAGTATGGTTTGGGAGTCCAATGTAATTCAGGAAAGCCATATAAGTTAAATACCAAATGGACGGTATTGAGCTTGGCACCAGTTGCAGGTACAAAGAAAATAAATCATGCCTTCACTAAGAT
The DNA here is from genome assembly GCF_964270895.1 of Podarcis filfolensis. Classification (NCBI taxonomy): domain Eukaryota; kingdom Metazoa; phylum Chordata; class Lepidosauria; order Squamata; family Lacertidae; genus Podarcis; species Podarcis filfolensis. The sequence goes on along the minus strand of NC_139614.1, from coordinate 56,166,323 downwards.
CTTTCCCTTTTTAAGTAACATAATATAGTTGCACACAAAGCATCAGGGTACAAAATACCCGACAATGTAAAGTGCATAAAGCTACCAGAACAGTATGTGAAATCTAACCGATCCCATCTTTTTTAAAAAACCTGAAGCAAAATATTGTACCATTAATATGCATGTACTATAATTATCAGAAGTATTCAATGCAATTATCATGATTTGTGAATTATTTGTAACAATCACAGGATATTAATTTGAATAACGAATAATAACAAGTGTGGGTTAACTTGTTTTCTTCTGCTAATAGGCAACCCTCTTCATTTACACTTCGAAGCCTTGCTGCGAGAGGACCACAGGTTGAGTCATAAACTCAAGACTCTCAAGATACCCCAGTGGGGTTTGAAAGACCTTACCAACAACATTTGTTCATCATCTCTCTCTGCATCTGGTAAATTATATGCAATATAAGAGAAGCATTATTTTAGCTCTTGGCCTGAGTAAAGTGCATAAAAGGTGCCCATTAAAGGTGCCGCATTCTGTCTGAGGAAATGTACTGTATGGGCAAAATCAAACCAAAGGATCGTCAGGTCCATTTGTTTCCAAGAGTGGCCACTGACAGCAGCCGGAAAGAGGTGGATATAGCATGTTGTTTGTCCCCAGTATCTGAAACCAGGGGTCTATTGACTCTGTCCAGGGGAGTTCTGCTTATATCTATCAGTAGCTATTGGTCATGATAACAGCCCTCCATGAACTTGTCCAATGGTTTTTAAAAGCATCTGAGTGGTCAGCTTCTCATCATGTATCAGAGAATCTCCTAAGTTCATTATTCATTATCTAAATGGAGGTTTTTCCTTTTCCCTCTCCTAAAACAATTGTGTTGATTTTATTGGATGAACACAAGCTTGTTTTTTGCAAGAGAGGCAAAAGAAAATTCTCCGTCCACTCTCTCCATCATTGTGCATCAATTTTAACAGTAGGATTGGTGGTGGTTTAGGTAGGACATCTACAAAACAGGGGCACCGGGAGCAATATTTTAGAGTAACATACATATTGATAAACTTGCGGTTCACCCCCACTTGATGCTGCTCCTCCAGTCAAGCTATTTAAAAAATAACAGGTAAACTATTTCCAGAAAGTACAGCAGAAAAAATGAACTCCCATCTACCTTGTGGTTAAGCAGAAGTTGCAGAGTTAGTATATCCTCTTAATTTCATGTTTTCATTACCAGGTCCTCTGCTGAAAGGATCGGCCAGTCGCAGCTTCTTTGTTCCTAGCCCTCAGACCTACAAACCCAGTTCTTTACATCATGTGCCATCTCTGTGCTTTGAAAATTCACCTGCCCCCCACTCCAACCAAGTCCCTGGCAATTCCATGACTGCTAGCAGCTCGACGTTGGTGAGTTGGAACACAGTCCCTCTGGCAAACAGAACTGCAAAGAGGAAATACAGAATTAGTGTTGCTGGGTGACTTCCCTTTAAACTTAAGCCTCTTTCATCTTTCCCCTGAGCGAGGCGTGTTTGGGAGTGCAAAACGTTTTTTAAATGATGCGCTGTTCTCTTAACCTTGAATTGTCTCCTAACTCATTTGCTATGCTGTTTCAAGCATATCTCCTGGTGGCTTTTTTTGTTTTCTTTTAGGAATATTATTGGTTAGATATGCAGACTACTATACTAAAAAAAACCAAAAAACCATTGCTGGGTTTTTTCAAAAGAAAAAGGAAGCCTTGAAGGTTGAATAAAATGTACTGTGGAAATAGAGGCAAAAGACTATCCACTTATCCTCATTTCATTTTTGCTTTGGGTGGAACATTACTGTGTCCTTCAGCTTCTTGTCTTGGGTGTTTTTCTATATATTACTTCACCCTTTTTCATCCTGAGGTTGTTTGCTCTCTTTGTATTTTAAAAAGCCTTAAGCTGTATTTCAGATGGCTTCTGTGTTTATCAATAAACAGCCTGACTGTGATTATATGGTTACCTCTTGCCCTGTTGGAAGGACCTCAGTAACCATATCTCAGGCTAATAGTGTTACACAGGTAATTTACTGGTGCAGAGAGATGTTGAAACAGCTGCTAGACTCTATATTTGCCTGTGCGGACATTTAGACGCCATTTGTTAACCAGCTGTGTACTTGATGTGTTGGGAGGAAATGCGACTGACAGTACTATGTTTTTGTATTATTTTCTGATGATCCTTGTTTGGTTCCAGCAGCCTGCCAAGAAGAAGAAGGTGGAATGTTCCTACGACATCAACAATATAGTGATCCCCATGTCAATGGCTGCAGCTACACGGGTGGAGAAGCTACAGTATAAAGAGATTTTGACACCAAGGTGGGTTCCCCTGGAGGCTCTTCAGATTTAAACAGCAGCTGGAACATGTTGATTTAGACATAAGAGCATTCTTTTTCATAATTTTTGCAAGAAATCCAGTTGTCCTTTTGTAAGAGTAAACGTACAGCATGCCATGCCAAATGGCGTTTTGCTAGTCAAGGAGAGGGCTGAGTTAACAACAACTCCTCCTGAAGTTGTCACATCAACACACTCCTTTCTAAAGTGCCCTGAGGCACGGTGGCAGTTTCCTAACTGTACCTCCTGGTGAAGCATTAGCTGTATTTCCAGGTGTGGAGGAACTTAAAATACCATGAACTGGCCAAACACTCAGTGGCTGAATTGTGTATTACAGCAGGACCTGGGTGCCCTGTAATCCTAACTCCCATTAACTGCAGCCGTTGTAGCCAGTTGGCAGGGATGACGGGAATTGGAGTCCAGAAACATCCATTTAGAGCAGCCTTTCTCAACCTGTGGGTCCCCAGATGTTGTTGAAGTACAACTCCCATCACCCCTTGCTAGCAAAGCCAGAGCTTAGGGATGATGGGAGTAGTAGTCCAGCAACATCTGGGGACCCACAGATTAAGAACCACTGATCTAAAGGTTCACAGGTTGCTGGCCCTAAAGCACATCTTCATCCACTGCCAACTCTTGTTTCCTTTTAAGGTTATTTTGCAGCTGTGGAGCAGTTTTCTAGCCTTCGTGGCTCTTGAGGAATATTGGGTGCAAGCAATGCATGTTTGCTTCCACATGATGGAGGCTCTTAAACACACACACACACACACACACACACACACGACCTTTTTCTGCCATATAGCATACAAGGCAGTTTCCCCAATAATTATATGACCCCCCCTATAAATCCGTTCGTGCTACACAGTCAGTAGCAGTGGTAAGGTTGAGGGTGATTGAGTTCTGTACTGTACAGTTGTACCTTGATTCTCGAACGCCTTGGTACGCTTTAAGTTTTGGCTCCTGAACGCCAAAAACCCAGAAGTCTGCTTGAGTGCAGGAAGCTCCTGCAGCCAATTGGAAGCCGCACCTTGGTTTTCAAATGGTTTCAGGAGTTGAACGGACTCCCAGAACGGATGAAGTTTGAGAACCAAGGTTCCACTGTACATCAATGTATGTTTTAAGAGTGGAATTGAAGAAGCCCGGTAGCCATGAATAAGTGATGGGTTTATTTGCTGGTGCTGGAGGATGGTGTGTGCATTTACTCGGCTTCCGTGCATCCCACCTTGTTGTCATCGTTGTCCACCCTATTTCAGCAGTAGATATTTAGCAGGTCCACTTGCTTATGAGAAAGGTGAAACCTGCATGGTTTTTAGGACTTGCACAAGTGAGCACTAGAGCTAACTAGGCATAGCCTGTTTTGACATCTCCTTTGGCGATTTTTTGGAGAAGGTATTTGACTTCAGAATGTGGCATTGCCTCAGTGTCTACTGTTGAGGAAGCAGCAACACCATAGCAAGCCAAGCCCTGGAGTACACTTTTGGTTGATGCAGTTGTTTGCAGTATGTGCAGAAATTACCCTAACCCTGAGTCATTTTCTTCCTGCAGCTGGAGAATGGTGGATCTCAAAGAGCTCAAGACCTCAGGAGAAGTAGATTCAGAGGTGAGGAGGAACAGATCTGGTCATTATCTCATGCCTCAAACAGTGCATCTGTCTTAACTAGGCTTGCGTGGACCAGGGCTTCTCTTGCCTTGTATTTACTGTGTACAGTGTCACTTTACATAGAATTGACTCCCTTAGGTGACAGAACACCATTCCTACCTTGCTTATCCTGCCAGTAGTCATATGATTCCACAGTACATTCATTTTGTGTCTTGAACCAGTCAGTCATCAAAGCAAACACATACTCCTTTTGGTTTGTTCTCATTCAAGACTGCAAGACTGAATAACATTGCCACGGAGGAGTGTAAAACCTATTTTGTGTGAGAAAATGTTATCTCCATTCTTGTGTATGCAAAAGGTTTGTATACACATATTCCATAAATTTAGTTATTAAGGTGCAGAATTGGTTCCGTTTTTGGACAAAATTAACGTACATTATTTGGTAGCCACGTTTACCAAAACAGTCCTATCTACTTGTGTACACCTGTGATGTTCTAGCAACTGTAGAAAGGGGGAAACTGTACTTTTATTAAACTTTTGCACTGCTGGGCCTGTACAGATTATGTGGTTATTTTTCCTGTGTATCTTGGGGTGGGTGGACGGACAGTATCTATTTAGAAACAGCTTTGACTCTCTTGAATGTGTCAAAAATAACTTTCTTTTGTCCTAGCTGGAAGATATTTCTGATGAGACATATCTGAACCATCACCAAAAATATGAAGAGCTGGAAAGGGCCCGCTGGGATTCCTGGGCAGGAAGCATTTCCCACAGGCGAGGAAACAGGTATCCTAACATTTGCTGCTAGCTGTGTGTTGTGGAGTAGTTCTCTTCCCAAGTCAGATTATATTCAAAACTTTGTTTCCTGCATAACTTGTGAGCAAAGCATTAATGAAGTGAGTACAGTGAACTGTGGTTGGGTGGATTAGGAGTTTTGAATTGAGCCTTAGTAGACAAGATTTAAGTTTCTCCTTAAAAGGTAAAGGGAACCCTGACCATTAGGTCCAGTTGTGACCGACTCTGGGGTTGCGGCGCTCATCTCGCTTTACAGGCTGAGGGAGCCGGCGTACAGCTTCCGGGTCATGTGGCCAGCATGACTAAGCCACTTCTGGCGAATCAGAGCAGTGCACAGAAACACCGTTTACCTTCCCGCCAGAGCGGTACCTATTTATCTACTTGCACTTTGACGTGCTTTCGAACTGCTAGGTTGGCAGGAGGAGGGACTGAGCAACGGGAGCTCACCCCGTTGCGGGGATTCGAACCGCCAACCTTCTGATCAGCAAGTCCTAGGCTCTGTGGTTTAACCCACAGCGCCACCCGCGTCCCTAAGTTTCTCCTTAGCTAGTAAATAATTTGATAGCTTTGGGTCGGTTCATATCCCCACACATATCCCGCCTAACTGTTGACAGGTATGAAAAAACGAATGAATAAGCTTTTGGTAAGGGTGCTCCAAAAGTATGCAAGCGGGCTTGGAAGCAGCTGTGGAATTTCCCTTATAATAGAGATTTATCATATTTTGAGCCTCTGTGTTTTCAGAAATTAATGGAGTAAGAGCTTCCATGAAGATTTGGAAGCATCGTAACAGCATAACAGGATGAATGAAATCACACACACACACCCTCTGTCTGCAGGAAGATTTACCATTGGATCACGTTTTAATTTCAGAGCCTTAGTATCCTGTGCTGCTGCAAACACTGAGGACTAGAATTCTTGCAATATGTGGCAGCTAAGATCTCTGTATTAAGCCACATTCCCTTGCTTAAACCAGGCAGAACCTCTCTAGTAGTTGAGCCTCATTGTCAAATCTATGAGTAGAATTATTGCCAGAGTGAAAGTGCTGGCTGTAAATATGGCAGTGAAAAGTCAAGTAGACTCTCTTCCCCCACCCCGCCTGCTCCTATTTTTAAAGAGTGCGCAGTATGGGTGAAGAGTTCATTTTGAAATTCTGCATGATACCTTGGCTGTAGGCCTCGCTGCTTCTGAGCTTGCACTTCTTTGAGTTTTGCAGTTCTCACATGTAACAGTTGTCCTCACAGTGTGACTTCACATTGGCAGCGTGATTGTTTTTTTGTGGCGTGTTTTTCTTTTAGGAGCTCTAACAGAGCAGATGGCCGATGGATTCCTCAGCCGGCCTCTCCAGATGCCACGTCCCATAATCTTAACCATCTCCAGTATGCAAATTCTCCCATGGGGTCTCTCAGCCCAGAACTTTCCAATGTTCTGCAGCCCCTCCTCATAAAGGGCAGGGGCAGAAACAGTCTGTCCTTTAGTGAAGACACAAGTTTCTCCTTCTCAGAAATGGACGAAGACACTCAGGTGAGGACGTGTGTTTCTACTTGGAGAGCTCGTATACAGCCTGTTTACTTGGCAAACCATACATATTTGAAGCTTTTCCGTCATCTTCATTGCCCACCATGGTTGCTCATTCGGAGTATAAAATGATGTCACCATCTTGGATTTGCCATGAGAGACAAGAGAATACAGTCAAAGAATTGCTCACAAGCATTTCTGGGGCTGAAGGGGATGCAAATAAACCTTCTATATTTGGACCTTGAATGTATCATTCTAGTGGATTGTTTGCATTTGTGTGCTGTGGGTTAGTGGGGGGGGGAACAGAAGTTAAACCTTGTAACCTGACTTCCAAAAAGGTGTCACAATAATTGGGTTGTTATGCCAAGCCATAGTTTTTACCTCTGAACCTATTTAGGTTCATAAACCATGGTTCGTAAAGGCAGCCAAACAAGAGTATTGAAACTAGTTTGCAAAACTACGTTGTCTTTGATCTTACCACAGTTAAGGAGACACAGCTAAGACAGTTAAGGCACCTACTGTGTCTATCTGTGCCCCACTGAAATAGGAGTAAGCCAATGAAACTGAATGTTAAGCAGATGAAGAATGACAGCTGACATGCATCTCTAAAGCATGGTTTGCTTAAATGCTTATTCTATAGTGTGGCCTTTTAATTGTACTTAGCATGATATGTGAGCTGAGCACCTTGACATCTTGTTGCCAGTGACTTAAAACAGCTTCTCATTCTATGGAAGGCATCCTATTTATCAAGATAAAGAAAGAGGCATATATAAACTAGACCTATGAATAAGGCTTGAAAGGATGATTACTGTTGATTTTGTTGTTCCTTCAAGAGAAAAGCTTCTCCTCTGTTTTTTAATCTCACCCAAGCAAGATGGAAGCATGCATAATCTCTCTCTTTCTCGCGCCGCCTCCTCAAATGACAATAATATATTCTATTCCGTTAACGCTGCTGCTCTTTCTCTCTGTTGTAGAACGTCCAGCCGTGGGAACCCCGCACATTCCCCCTTTCCGACACAGAGTGTAAGGCGCTTCAGGACCCACCGTGCGAAGCTCCTGGCAAGCAGACGAGTACCATTCAGCAGTGGAACTCTAGGAGCAATCAGGGCTTGAGGACTAACAATATAAATTCCAGCGCTTCTAATCCTAGGGAGCCATTTGTATCCGGTTGGCAGGTGCAACCAGGCGTCAGCAAGCAGCAAGACGAGTTTGCAGGCCAGCCCTGCGTCCCGCCAGTGCTCATCAACAACAGATGAGCGTTTGGGCCCCATGATAACCCGTGGAAGAGTTGCACCCATACTCTATAGATTGGTATCACAGAGCTTGGCTGACGAGTTGGCCTAGCAAGGCAGTGGCGGCAGAGAGCACTGCTGTGCCTGGAGCAGAGGTCCAGCTGTGAACTTGGAGCTCCTGCTCCCCTAGATCAGTAAGGGCTGGACAGGCAGCAGCAGCAGAGGCAAGGTGCTGGGCCTCCCTAGTGTGGTAAGAGGGGGGGGGGGCATCCAGGAAAGCCCAGTTGCAGGTTGTTTCTGGGCAGAAGAACACTTGCGCCTCGCTGGCAAGGTTAGGTGCTGGTGCCACAAGTGCAGCAGCCCAAGGTGTAACCCAAAAAGGGAGCAGCAAAGAGGATGGACGACACAGCAAAAGAAGGGGGAGGCTGAGCTGTTTCAATTTGGATGTCTGTTACTCAGGCAACACTTCTTTGAAAGGGTGCCAGTCAGTTGAACATGTAGCCCTCATGAGGTTTTTATGCCACTTTTGGGGGCAGGAGTAAAGTATCGATTGTGGAAACTCACTCGCACAGATCACAGGCTTTGTCCCGGTGCCGCAGATGGCAGCAAGGGATATAACCAAGGGGTAGTTGGTGCGTGTGTGTGTGTGTGTGTGTGTGTGAGCGCTGAATAAATGCCTGTAGGGGAGGACAGATGCTTCCCCTACAAATTTTTCATAATGGTTTTTAATTTTTAAATGTAGTTCTGAAATCACTGATTCTCTAACATGCAAATCATGTTTTCTTGGCCTTGCAGAAATGCTATTGTTGCTAATAATAAACAATAAATCATGATAAAGCTTGTTTGTTTTTTTACATTTCCTTCAGAGAAATTGTAAATCTTGTTCATTGTATGGGATGTTCGAATTTATCTCCCAGCACATGAAATAAAACGTGACAGGTTGGATGTCTTGGGTGGCTGTTTTGTTGTTGTTTGTCCTGGTCATATAAAAAAATGGGATTGAACTTCATAATATTTTAATCACCCAGGTAGTTTGATTTACCTTTTGAAATCCGTTTTCTGATGGAATAGGTGTGTGTCTTTAAACAAAGCTGGCGAGGATTCAGTTTCGCCTCCAGTAGAAAGGGATTTCCATTCTACTCAATAACCTACAATCCATTTTCTTGAATTCCATGGCATTTCACTTGTGACGCTTCGTCAGGATTAGCTCAGTGAACTTGCTACCGGAAGGTTTGCCTAGAGGAGGCAGCATTCAAGGAGACAGTGCAGGGTGGTTGTCAAAGTTAGAGCAACTTCAACTTCAAGGAGTTTGGCAATGTCTCACTTCTCTAAGGTTTTTTTTTTTTTTTTTTTTTACAACATCAAAATCCACCCAATCATACTTGCACCCCCTCCAAAGTTTGGATCTAGCGAAGCTAGCGCCAGCACTGTCTAGTAGGCACACACTTTGTGTCGTTCTGTATGTAGACTCCCTTCTGTCATTTTGGCATTTTCATATTTGTGCTCTGTTTATAACTTGAGTCATGAAAGGCTCATGTGCCAGGAATGACTTCACAGCATGTTGTGCAAAAATCCTGTGAAAACAGGAGAAAAAAATAAAGCTAGTGGCTCTTACAAACACAGCAGCGAAGTCTTTTCCTTTGCATAAACTTGCATTTGTTTTTCGGGTCATCTTGCCTTGGGTTGAGCACAGCTGAGAAAAGTCAACAAGCATAAATGTTTCATGCAAAGGTTTTCAAGAGTTCTGGTGAGAACCTCTCCAGGTCTTGTGAAAAGCAAACAATGAGAATAACAAAAGAAAGGTAGCCTAGCAGGTAGAACTTCCTCTTGTCGTAGCCGTGGAGTTGCATAATTTACTGGAAAAAGCAGGTGTGAAACACCCCCCATGTAAACGCCATTTCACAGAAGTAAATATTTTAAAACTCCTCATACCAGGTGAGACACACACATTGGTGTGGAAAGGACACAGATGATATCAGGCATTATTATTACATTTATTTATATTCTGCTTCCCACCCCCCAAGACCTAAGGACTCAAAGCAGCTTGCAGAGAAAAATATAAAAAGAGGGATAAAGTAGAAAAGCTAAAAACAGAAAATTAAACAGATTATTGATAGAAAGTAAAGGTGAATTTTAATCTTTTAACTTTTGTATGTTTTAAAGTATTACAATTTTTAATCGATTTTTATTGTTTAATCCTTTTTTAAGCCACTTTGAGGATTTCTTTTTACAGGCAAGATATAAATTTTATGAAATGAACAGTAATTAAAGACTAATAGAATTAAAACGACATGTATATAAATTATATTAAAAATACAGATACTAACAATAAAAACCTCACAGCACTAGCCCTTTTCCTTTAAATCAGCCAGTTCCTAAAGGCCTGTTGGAATGAAAAGGTCTTTGTATGCCAGAGGGAGCCAGTCTAACTTCTCTAGGAAGGGACCCTCTTCCCATGTCACCTGCTTGTGATGGTGGCTGGACTGAGAGAAGCCTCACTCACCAAAGAAAGATCTCTGGGCCCCAGGCAGGTTTGTACGGGAGAATTCGGTCTTTGACATAGCCTGGGCCTAAGCCATGTAGGGTTTTATCGGTTATAACCAGCACTGTGAGTTGTGCTCTGAAACAGACTTCTAGCCAGTCTGCTCCCTGAAACCAGCCCCATTCCAGAGTCTGGCTGCAGCTCTTTGAGCAAGTTGGAAGTTTCTGAGCACTTTCCAAAGGCAGCCTTGAACAGAGCCTGTCTTACCCAGCCCTCCTGCATTTTTAATCTTGCTTGCAGCTCTTTCATATTTAAAAGCATTTCACCCCACTCTGCAGCCAAAAGAAAGCCCCTGTCAGGTGTGCGTGCAGGAGCCAGGCACTGTGACCAATAGGACTTTGCAGGACTGGGGCCTTCCTAAGTTTGTTCTGAAGAGGCAAGGAACGGCCACACAGGTGAGGCCGCTTGGTAACTCACAGCACCTGGTGGCAAGAGCCGGGAAGGGATATAAAGTCAGCATTACCCTTCGGCTCTTTGCCACAGCAACACGTTCCCTGCCTTGTGCGTTTGACTCCTTGCTTCTTGATCCTCGGACCCCTCACCTCGTGACTCCTTGCTTTTTGATTCTCGGACCCCTGACTTCGTGACTTCTTGCTCCTTGATCCTCGGACCCTTGACTTTGTGACTCCTTGCTTCCTGACCCTCGGACCCTTGGCTTCTTGACTCCTGGCTCTCTGACCCTTGGACTCCTGGCTTTCTGACTCCTGGCTTCCTGCTCCCATCCCGCCATCTTGCCCCCCTGTCCCTACGTCCACAGCCGGGACTTTGATCGCCCATGTACCATGACAGCCCCCAAATCAGTTTGCAAATACCAGAGATTTCCTTCATCCAGAGGGTGGGACGTAAGAACCTGCTGGATCGGGTCAGTAGCTCTCTTGTGCAGCATCCTGATCTCACAGTGGCTAAACAGAAGCTTGTGGGAAACTCGCAAGCAGAACTTGAGTATGAGAACACGCTCCCCACACTCTGGTTTCCAGCAACCAGGATTTGAAAACATTAGTGCCTCCGGCTGGAAGCAGAAGTGAACGCAAGACACGCTTCCAGAGTTCTTGCAATGACCAACTGGAATGGAAATGCTAAAGACTGACCCCAAAGCTGCATGTTTTTCACTGGAAGAAGCCCTGCAACCCCATCTCCCTCTTACACGCTGATGGAATGGCTGCTGTTTCCTTTTCTGCTCATCAGCCCACATTTTTTGTTTCAGCCCTGCCTCCTTAGCATGCTCAGGTTAGTCCGTGGTGCTGAGGCAACTGCAAGAACTTGGAAGTCATCCTTAACTGCTAATCCTTAACTGCTAACTTTCTCGGTGATGTTGATCTACAACTCCCATAATCGCTGGCCAATGGGTTCTGCAAGCTAGGGATGATGGGAATTGTAGTCGAACAACACCTGGGGACTGAACCTTGAGAAAGGCTGCTTTAAAATGTCAACATCCAAGTAAAAAGAGACTACAAAAATCATCAGGACAACAACCATGGCATGAATACTTAGAACTACCCAAAGGTTTTACTCTGCTTGCATATATACAGTGAGGCTGTAGCTCAGTAGAAATTTACAGTGCTTTTCCTGCATCACAACTCCATTGTCTTCACTACCAGAGAAACTTTTTCTGACATTGGCCCTGGCAGGGCAGCCACTGTGGCTTGACTGACCCGGATTATGGTTGTTGACTGACAAGGCAATCCTATACATGTTGGCTCTGAAGTCACAGAATGATAGAGTTGGAAGGGATCCACCCCCCAAAGGGCTATCTAGTCCAACCCCTGCAATCCAAGGATTGCAAATAAAGAATCCCTGACAAATTGTCATCCAGCCTGTGTTTCAAAACCTCGAATGAAGGACAGTACCACCTTCAAAGGGCTTCACAAGTGTGTATAGGATTGCAGCCTGAGAAGTAGCATGAACCATAGAACCTCTGTTTAAAAATCTCCAAGGAAGGGGAGTCCACGATATGATACAATAATCTTTATTGTCATTGTCCCATACAGAACAATAAAATTGAAAAATCTACATCAGACATTCAAAAACCCACAAGCCTGCTATTCCAGCCTGGTTAGCCCCCTAAAAACTCTGATACCCCATAATTAAATACAATGTACTCCCATAGAGACTACCTTAAAGGTAAAGGTAAAGGGACCCCTGACCATTAGGTCCAGTCGTGGCCGACTCTGGGGTTGCGGCGCTCATCTCGCTTTATTGGCCGAGGGAGCCGACATACAGCTTCCGGGTCATGTGGCCAGTATGACTAAGCCACTTCTGGTGAACCAGAGCAGCGCACGGAAACGCCATTTACCTTCCCGCCGGAGTGGTACCTATTTATCTACTTGCACTTTGACGTGCTTTCGAAGTGCTAGGTTGGCAGAAGCAGGGACCGAGCAACTGGAGCTCACCCCATCGCGGGGATTCGAACCGTCGACCTTCTGATCAGCAAGCCCTAGTCTCTGTGGTTTAACCCAGAGCGCCACCCGCGTCCCTTAGAGACTACCTTACACTGCGTTTAAAACCAAAATCGCATTTGGGTAGAAACTGTTTCTCAGGCGGCTAGTCCTAGTCTTTATAACCCTGTACCTTCTTCCAGAAGGCAGAAGCTGAAAGAGATTTCCAGGGTGTGCACTATCCTGCGCTATCTCTGCAGCTTTCTCAGGGCACCTGGAAGCGTAGATTTGATCCAAGGTGGGAAGAGTGAACCCAATTATGCTCTCTGCAGTCTTTACAACCCTGGACAGCATTGGTTTTCCCCTGACCGTGCAGCTCCCAAACCACACATACAGACCGTAAGTTAATACTCTCTCAACAGTACAATGGTAAAATGCCTTCAACGGGTACTTTGAGAGATTATTTTTCTAGAGGATTCTCAGAAAATATAACCTCTGCTGTGCTCTCTTCATCAGGTCTTTACTGTTTTCTCAACTCCATTCCCAGAAATCGAAACACCGAGACCTGTTCCAGACACTTCCCCTCAATAATGAGGGAGTCCGTTCCACTGTCGAACAGCTCTTACTGTCAGAAAGTTCTTCCTGTTTAGTTGGCATCTCTTATAACTTTGAGCCATTGGTTCAAGTCCTACTCTCCAGAGCAGGAGAAAAAAGGTGTCTGAAAAGTGACAGGAGTATGAAACGATTGAGGTATTTTGACCAGCAGTGCTGTTTTCCTGTGTTTTCCCTTTTCAAAGCTAATTCCTGGTGGTCTCTTATTAATCAAGTAGTGATAACGTTGTCTTCCCTATAACACTTAAGTTCTGTACTCAAGCAGAATCAGCTAAGAAGGGAGTCTGGCAGATGAGGTCTTCAATAGAATTGTTCTGTCTTAAACAAAGATTCAGGTAGGTAACCGTGTTGGTCCGACGCAGTTAAAATAAATAAATAAATAGTCCAGTAGCACCTTAGAGACCAACCAAGTTTGTTCTGGGTATAAGCTTTCGTGGTATCTGAAGAAGTGTGCATGCACATGAAAGCTTATACCCAGAACAAACTTAGTTGGTCTCTAAGATGCTACCGGGCAATTTTTTATTTTATTTTATCTTAAAAGTTAGGAGCATAAAAGCTGTATCCAGCTTCGTCTCCACTGACTGACAGCAACTCTGGCATTTCTGAGGTGGGTGCTATTTCCCAGCCCTGTGCTTGGGATTGAACCTGGGACTTTATCCATACAAAGCAGTACCACCGAGCTATGGCTCAGCTTCAAGAGCTTCTAACATTCAGCTCTAGCCTTCTCAGTGCCATAGCAGCATAGGAAACTCCCTTTTAAGGAGTCCGACCTTTGAACCACCCAGTTCTGTGTTGCCTGTGACTGCCAGCAGCTCTCCAGGGGACATTCCCAGCCCTGTCAGAAAACGCTATTAATGATTGAATTGGGTCCTTTACCACTGAGTTACTCCGCTATTATTTTGTATCTTTCGAGCATTTGTACCCTGCTGTCAGCCAAAAGGGCTGCAGTCAATGAAAACGCAGACAGTCTCTGCCCGTGGGCTTATGATCTAAGAAAACACATCACATAAAGGACAAGGAACAAGGAAGGCAGGGTACGACCACCCTCCAGGCACCCATTTCTTTTCTTTTTTTAAATATAATCTTTTATTAGTTTTCCAGACTTCATACTTCAAATACATATTATATTACATTATACATTTATAGTTTGCTCCTATGAGCTGACTTCCCTCCTTCCTTCTTGACCTCTTTATGTCGCTTCTAATTTTTTCGCATTGTCTTTATCCATTCTATATATTGTTCTGCTTACGCATTTGTCCATAGATTGTCTGTAAATAAATAAGCCCTTCTATATATACAATTATTGTTGTCTATCTATATATTATTTGCAGCTACCATTGGTTACTTTAATTACATTATACTTATTATTCCAATGAAAGTATTTATATTACACATTATGAGGTTTATTTCGATTCTGCCGGTTTCTCTATTTCACACAAATCTTTCCCGCGTACAACATAAATTTCTTCTGTTCTGTTTGAAATGTTTCATCGCCCTGTTGTCGGATTTTCCCAGTGTTGTGACGTGGGGTTTGAGATTTCAGCTCTCTTGACATAATATGCTGGAGACAGTTCTGTAGTAACACTTCTTTATTAAAGCAAACAAGACTGAGAACTGAGGAGGGGAGAGCTACATTTATAGGGACAGGGAACTAGCTAGAAAGGATACATTTTGGAGGGAACAATATCAGGCAATCACAGTCCTGCCTTTTGGAGGAAACCAATAAGACAGAGGATCCAAATACAGCAGCTTAAATGAACCAATAGTAGCTGTACCCTCTGGAACCAAAAGGCAGTTACTTTACCCTAATGCAAATACAGACAATAATAATACAGATATAAAATCCTTTGACTCAATACACAACACCCAGGCCCCCATTTCTCGCGAGTTGTTCCTGTATTCAAAACAAAAAAAAATTTTCCCTTCCAGTAGCACCTTAAAGACCAACTAAGTTAGTTCTTGGTATGAGCTTTCGTGTGCATGCACACTTCTTCAGATACACACATGCACACGAAAGCTCATACCAAGAACTAACTTAGTTGGTCTTTAAGGTGCTACTGGAAGGAAAAAAATTTTTTTGTTTTGACTATGGCAGACCAACACGGCTACCTATCTGTAACTGTTCCTGTGTTGACCAGCTGGCAGCTCGGGGGCAAGAGACGCCTGATGGAGCCGGGCTTTTGGCAAAGCTGATGGAGCCAGCCTCCTGCAGCCTCCCTCTCCTGCTGTTGTTTTTGCCCCTTCTGCACAATGCAGAATTGCACGCTCAATTAACTGCAGATTCAGCTGGGCGCAACAGATCCGAGTAATTGCTGGGGATCCCTGCCGCCAAACCCTGCTGCTGCTGCTTCCTTCCTGCCAGGCTCGGGCTGGCAGATCGGCTTTGCCCGCCTGCTGCTCCAGCTCCCGCCACGCAGCGACCACAACAAGGACCCCTCAGCGCGCAGGCGCGCAGCTTTTCCCGGCACGCCTGCGCAGAGATGGGGCGGGGGGGGAAATCGCCCCAGCCTCGCGCATGCGCACATCCTCCGGGAGGCGTGGCCCGCCCGCACCTGGCGCCTGCGCGGAGAGGGCGTAGAAACGGCGCTTGGCGCGCATGCGCCCGGCCAGCACTCCCGCCTCCTGAGCCAGCGCGAGGAGCCGGCGTCCGGCGCGCGGGCGGGCGGGGAAGGCGCCGCGTGAGGCAAGAGCGCGTGGGAGGCTGGTCCGCTGCGCGTGCGCGCGGGAGAGTGGCGGCGGTGTGGCAGCCGCCGCCGCGGCGTCCCGCGGGCTCTGCGCATGCGCGGGGCCAAGCGAGTGGGAGGCGTCGGGCCCCGGCGGCGGTGGCGGCGGAGGAGGCGCGGAAGGCCGGGAAGGACAATGGCGGCGGCGGCGGCGGCGGCGGCGGCCGCCTCAGCAGCAGCGGCGGCGGCCGTGCCTGCAGGCGGCGGGGTGGGCGGCGTCCTGGGGGGCGCGCCCGGCTCGGGGGTCTCCTCCTCCGCCGCCCCGTTGTCGGCGTCGCGGCGCAAGGACGGCGGCCCCTCGGGGAAGTTCTGGGAGAGCCCCGACACCGTCTCTCAGCTGGACGCCGCGCGGGCCTGGCTCGGCAAGCACTGCAAGAAGGTGAGGAGGCCCAGGCGCTGCGAGGGGCTTCCCGGCGGCGGCGTCGCCTGAGGAGAAAGAGGCCTCGCCTTCTTCCCCTCGGGGGGCCCCGCCCGCCCGCTCTCTTTCTCCTCACGGGCCCCTTGCCTTCCCTCGGCGAGGGAGGGAGGGAGGCGGGGCCTCGGGGGGAAGCCGCCCCCTCCCGCCCCTGGCACCGGACCCTCTGCCCGAGGGAGCCTCCCTCTGGCGGGGCTGGCGGAGAGCGGGGCAGGACAAAGGGAGGCGGCTGGAGTGCCAAAAAGAAAACAAAAGCCCCAAGATGGGAGGTGGTCTGCCTTTGAAGGGCGGCTGAAGTCAGCGGGGTTTACTCCCGAGTAAGGGAGTGCAGAATAAGGAGGAGGGAAGCCAGGTGGGGCCAGGTGTAGGCGAGCGACACTGGGATGCGAGGGGTTGTTTCTGGAGGGTTGTTTCCCATTATAAAGAGTATTTGAGGGGTGGATCAGCAGGACTGCAGCCAGCCAACTTCCTTTGGGACTGATAGGGGTGCATGTAAACACGCTTGCAGGTTGCATTTTGCTGTAAACAGGTGCTGAATTGTTGGCCGGCGGAAGGGTGACCCTTTTCGGGTCATGTGGTTTGTGTTTATCTTCTGTATGTAGATGTTTACATACAGAATAAGTATTGGAGGGGAGGAGGGTCGTTGGTTTGTTCTTGTTTTCACTATATATTCTGTATTTTTTTATCTTGTATTTTTATGCTCTAAACTGCCCTGAGACCTGTGCATGAAGGGCAGCATGCAAATTCAAGAAATGAATAAATAGAAGGGGTGTGTGTGGCTTAAGAGAGAAAGGAACTGAATGGAGTGTAATCCTGGGCTCCTTGTCTCCTGAGAATGGTAGTTTAAAGGGGGAGTGGCTTGTGCAAATTGGTTCAGACTTGGCCAGGGTGTCCTGTTACCTACCTGGGTTTAGGGGAAAGAGGATAGCCTTTTCCAGCTGAATGGGAGCTCTTGTGTGAAGCGAAGGGGGCGGGCTCTGTGCGGAAGAGGCAAGGTCTTTGCTTTCCCTGGGAAGAGCTAACAAAGGGCCAGCTGCCTCTTCACCCTGCAGTTGTGGGGCTTGTTATGTTAAAGCTGTCCCTGCTTCAAATATCAGGTTGCTGTTATTCTTTATTTTCAGCCTTTCTGCAGGGGGGGGGGGCTATAAGAGGTCAGAGGGATAATGTGTGATGGAACAAAAGCGGGGGGAGGTTGTCCATTTGTAAAGGTCTCTGGGGCACATGCTCAGTGTGGTCTTTTGTCCTAAGAGGACTTCTGGGCCTAGATGTGTGAGCTGACAGGGCTATCAGTTTCATTTAAGTCTAGCTGAACCTGTCTTTGCATTAATTTCTGAGGTGGTGGTGAAACCGTGAAGTGTGTCCAAGGTCCTCTGTGTGTGGCCAAGAAATTACGTACCATGTGGAACTTCAAATATGGGCTTGTTTCCCCTTTTTACGAGATGTCTTGGCATAGTAAAAGGGATAACGTTCATAGCAGCATATAATCTCTGAGACAGTTAAAACATTATTAACATAGCAGTAAAAAGCATTATTGAAGTCTCAGAGGTTAGAGAATGAAACTGTTGGAAGTGTTCTTTAAAAGCATGAATGTAATAGATGAGGAAATAATTACTACCAATGCAGGAACCCAGGGCATAGATACAGAATTAAAACTACATTTACGTGTTTCCCTAGACCCAGAGATATGTGATGGCTTTATTATTCCCTTTTTGAGGATGGAGCTTGGGAGGATGGTTGCCATCTAGCTCCATGCGTGGTTGGAAGAATCAGATTACCTGGACCCATCTCAGTCTTGTTTCAGGCCTAATTTTGCAATGAAGAAGCCTTGGTTGATGACCTGTGCTGGGAGAGGATTGACCCTCTTGGTTTTTCTCTCAGTGGCTTTTGATACTGTTCTCCATGGTATTCATCTGGAGTGGCACTGCTGGTTGTGTGTTGAAGGCAGAGTGATATGGTGGTTGTGTTCTGTCTTATCCGTATGGCAGTTTCCAGAGAGTGGCAGTGGGGGACTGCTGTGTGAGCCCATAGCAAGCCGGCTATGTGGTTCTGGGGCTCCTTCCTGACCCCCATGCTTTTTGACATCTGTATGAGTGGTTATCAGGGTAGGGTTGGAACAGAGTCTTTAGTATGCTGTTGACACCCAGCTCCTGTTTCTCCCTTAATCAGTTAAGGCTGTATAACTGCTCGATCGTTGCTTTGAGGTAGGAATGCTTTGGTTGGGGGCCAGAAAACTGAAGTTAAACCCAACAAAACAGGTGGCTTTGTAGCTCTTATGTCCAGGAATTGGGTAAGAGGCCTGTTCTGCATGGAGTTGCAATCCCCTTGAAGTGGCCAGGTGCATACCTTGGAAGTAGTCCTAGATCTTTCTTTGTGTGGAAGCCAAAGTAGCATCAGTGGTATTTCTAACATCTACTGGTTCACCAACTATGGCCATTCCTGGTTCGGTATAGCCTGGCTGCAGTAATCCTCACCCCCTGGCTACAACCTGAACTGATGCTGTATAGATTGAACAGGTAGTGCTCTGGAGAACTCTGCTGGAGTAACTGCGCTGTAACTGTGGTGTCCAACTTTGTCCAAACCTGAGCCCCTTTATCCTTAAAGGACAGCACAACTTAGAGGAGGCTGCTAAAGATGTCAGAACAGTGCTTTGTGGGCCAGATTTCAAAAGGGCATTCATCACTCAGAAAAGCTCTGCTGAATGGCTGTTTGCAAACACAGCAATGACAGAGAAGCAAGCTTTCTTTGTTGCTATCACTGCCACATGGTTAGTGTAGTAGTGCATTCTCACCCATGTTCATTTAGAGTCGAAGGTTGATGCCACCTGTGCTCTTGCTGTCCGTTCTGCTGCTTCAATGCACACATGTCATTAGAGTACCAAGACAGCCCCATGGTTGACATGGATGCTGTGAAGTCCTGAGACAGCCACCCAGCTCCTGTCATCAGAAAGATGGCAGTCTCTTTCACCTTCCCTGTCTTCGACACTTAACTCCCCTGGTCCACCTCTAACAAAACACCAGGCAGCAGATAACATTCAAGCGAACAACAGTGTTGTAAAGTAAATAATTAATGCCAGGGGATATCAGACTAGGAGATGCTTGCAGTATAAAAATACCAGGCACAAATCACACTCCAGCTTTTACCTGGGATCAAAGAGGCACTCAGAATCACTGAGAGCTCCCAAGCGCTTTGCCTCTGAAGTGCTGAACAGTGTCAGGTGTGATACACTTCCCCATCTCTTGCCAAAGGGCCCATGCAGCCTTGCCAATATGCCCACAGAAATTACTAACCTGCAGTTTTATTTTTTCTCATAAAGTGGTTGGCAGAGGCTGAACTCTTTTTATGAAGGAAAAAGGAGACTAGTAAGACTGACTTTGCTTCTGTGCAGAGTGCAGAGGAGGGAATTTCCCTTTGTTCCTAGCTCAGAAATTCAGGGAGATACCAGAGAGTTTCAGTGAAGGTGGCACTTCGCTTGGCTTCCTTCATGCCCATGATAGAAATAAATACAACACTTCTTTGTCTCCAGCAGATGGCAGCCCAGTGCCCACTCACCTGTGTGTGATTATTCCACATTGCCTGTGATAATGCAAGACTAGATATGTGGGGAGGGTTAAGGCTTAGTGGGGACCATAAGCAACGTCTACCTAGACCAAACTTTCAAATTCCTGTGAAATACCATTTCTTTTACACATCCGTCAGTGCACATGGTGGTTTACAGCATAAGTGAAAAAACTGGGTTGCTGTGCAAAGGAAGTGACTGCTTTTAAATTTGACAGTCGAGATGACAGAGGAAAGGGATGTGAGAGAGGCAATGGCAGTTCAGGATACTGGTGAACAAATGTCAATACACAGACTTTGTTGCAATTGGGTATGAAGACGGGGTGTCAAGCAAAGGCTCCACGGAAAGAGGGTTTTGAGGATCACTTTAATTTGTGAAATGTTCATACCAATGTGCATTTATCTTACTGATGCAAGCTCATGCATTTGAACAGTGGACAAAAATGTGAACCTAATCTTGGGTAGCAAATGGTTATCAGCTTTGTCCACTGTTGGACGCTGTTTATAAGAAGTCCATGCGATATAAATAGGGTGCCCTTAATGCTTCATAGATGCCCAGAGTGGCTGGGGCAACCCACTAAGATGAGCAGAGTACAAATAATTTATTATTATTATTATTGTTAGTAGTAGTAGTAGTACTAGCAGCAGCAGCAATAGTAGTAGTAGTAGTATACTGTAGTGTTGAACACAGGAGTAGTACTGGCCTTGCCATTGATGGTTTGCATTTAATGTATTGAAAACTAACAGCAGCTTAAGTGAACTTGGCAAATTTAAATCTAATGACAGCTGCTCTTTGACTGCCTAGCTACTAACTTGTGTTGCAGGATAACTCTTAAAAGTCAGGATTAAAAAGTCACCAACATGGCAGAAATGAACCTTGAATTTGTGGCATTAAAATTGCTATAGCTTGTGAGTGACTTTCCAGATGAGTGAAAAGACAAAGATTGATTTGGGAAATGTTTGCTTTTCAGTATGTTCAAGCAGATGCTCCTACCAATAAAACACTGGCTGGGCTTGTGGTGCAGCTGCTGCAGTTTCAGGAAGATGCCTTCGGAAAACATGTTGCCAATCCTGCCTTTACAAAGTTCCCTGTGAGTATTTAAAACGCTCTTGTAATGTTTCTTCAGCTGTTGTGTTTGCCATATTCTTCAAAGTAAATAGGTCTACAGCTGCCTTCTGAAAAGCTGCCAACACTTAAGAGTGGGAGGCTGTACAGTGGTACCTCGGGTTACATATGCTTCAGGTTACAGACTCTGCTAACCCAGAAATACTACCTCGGGTTAAGAGCTTTGCTTCAGGATAAGAACAGAAATCATGCGGTGGCAGCAGGAGGCCCCATTAGCTAAAGTGGTGCTTCAGGTTAAGAACAGTTTCAGGTTAAGAACGGACCTCCGGAACGAATTAAGTACTTAATCTGAGGTACCACTGTATTTGAACCCAGAAGCAAAAGGATTCTTCCTGTTTCACTTGGTGTCAGAAACACAAGTTGACCAATTTAGCCTTCACTCTTTGTAATTCTTGTGCTGTTATATCTGCTAACAACCCTGCAGGGTTCAATATACTAAGAATACTGCAGGATTAAATCTGGGCTTTGTTTTGAGACTTTAATACATAAGTAGATGGAACCCAAATATGTGCTTGGTCCAAGCCATTTAGGATTTCATAGGTAATTGCCAGCATCTTGGAGTTACAATTCCTTTTGTGAACTTCAAGATGGCAAATTCAGTGATGGCTTGCATTTCAATTGATCTTTTTGTCTTTATGATTTAAATTAAATAGATCAGTCTTGATTACCCCTCCTTATGTAGTTCTTGTTGGCCACAGTACTGGAGCAACTTGAGAGACCATGTACCATATTTTTCGCCCCATAGGACGCACTTTTTCCCCTCCAAAAATGAAGGGGAAATGTGTGTGCGTCCTATGGGGCGAATGCAGGCATTCGCTGAAGCCTGGAGAGTGAGAGGAGTCGGTGCGCACCGACCCCTCTCGCTCTCCAGGCTTCATGCAGATCTCTGCAAGCCGTGGGAGCCCACGCTGGGCTCCCGCAGCTTGCGGAGAGTTGCCTGCATGCCGAAGGCTGGGCGCGCTGAGCTCAGCACGCCCAGGCTTTGCGCAGCTCTCCGCAAGGCGCAGGAGCCTGGCGCCGGGCTCCCACTGCTTGCGGAGAGTTGCCTGTTCTGGGGGCTGGGGTCGGGGGAAGCCCGGGCTTCCCCAGCCCCACGCCTGGGGGGGGGAAAATAATTTTTTTTCCTTTATTTCCCCCCCCCCCAAAAAAAACTAGGTGCGCCTTATGGGACGGTGCGTCCTATAGGGCGAAAAATACGGTATTTTATTGTAGAATATTTCACTACACCCCTGACAAGAGGGATAGCTAGGATAGTCACACACAGAGGACTGACTAGACCTCAAGGGGCCCTGATTTGGTGCTGAGTAATTCTCTAGGACCCTGACTTTGTTTGGGTTCGTATCATTTGCTCCTACTTGGTTGTGCCGATTAATTAGGAGGGTAGGAGTGAAATAACTGTTCACATACACTCTGGGAGTTGTTTCTGTGGAACACATGGCCTGTCAATTTTTGCACTACAGATTTGCAATGCTGCAGATTTTCAAGCAGTGTACTCTTTAATATTTTAGATTCACATGAACTTTAAGGACAGTATGCAGGACCCAAATGTAACTTGAAATCTCTAACATTGTGGGGGGTGGGTGGGAGATGCAGGAGACCAGTGAGGTGTGTGTACTTTGAGTTTCAGCCTGCCAATACTTTGTTCAAATAATGTGATATTTTTTTTTGCAACTGGTTCCTTGGGAGGCTTGTACTGTGAGTATGAATGTCACCTTGATATTTTCTCTGTTTTAGGCAAAGTGCTTCATGGACTTCAAAGCTGGAGGAACACTATGTCACATTCTTGGTGCTGCATATAAGTACAAAAATGAGCAAGGATGGTGAGTCTTTTTCTTTTCATCTTTTCCACAGAATTCCCAAGTCCTGCTCATGAGCATGTGGCACTCGCTGCATTAGTTTTAGGTGGACAGATGAAAATGATTTTATTTCAAAGAACTTGTAGTTAAATCAGGTTTTTCATTGGAAAATTACTCTCTTGATTCTTTCCTGTATGTTGTTATTTTGTAATATAGTGGGTTGGGTCCATAGATAAGCATGGCAAAGTTGACTTTCCAATAGTAGTAGTAGTAGTAATACTACTACTACTAATAATAATAATAATTTATTATTTATACCACGCCCATCTGGCTGGGTTTCCCCAGCCACTCTGGGCGGCTTCTAACAAAACATTAAAATACAGTAACCTATTAAACGTTTAAAGCTTCCCTAAACAGGGCTGCCTTCATATTTCTTCTAAACGTTTGGTGGTTATTTTTCTCTTTGACATCTGGTGGGAGGGCGTTCCATAGGGCAGGTGCCACTACCGAGAAGGCCCTCTGCCTGGTTCCCTGTAACTTGGCTTCTTGCAGCGAGGGAACCGCCAGAAGGCCCTCGGTGCTGGACCTCAGTGTCCAGGCAGAACGAGGGAGGTGGAGATGCTCCTTCAGGTATACTGGACCGAGGCCTAACACACACACACACACACACACACACACACACACACACACACAGAGAGAGAGGTTCTATAGATTCTGTGGGATCAGGTGGTCTGGCATGTCCAGGGGGCAGGGTGTGTGTGAATCATGTTGTAGCAACTTCCGGAGGCAGAGGAAAGTTTGCTTTCTCTGTCTAGCTTCATGCTTATCTGTGGATCCTATCTGGTGATTTTACATGCCATTAGAGAACTTCTGAAGCAGAGTGGCATAGCATTTTTTAAATAGTTGCTTGTTTTTCTTTTGACCGCTCAAATTTCCTTTCAGACCTTGTTAGTGTTTCAGATTCTGGCATTCACTTCATGATGAGTGAGAATAAAGGAACAAACAGATGCCCGGAGCAAACGGGGCAAGAGCATTAGATCTCATTCTTCCCTGTAACTTTGAAAATAATCCAGCTGGCTACTATCCTTAAACAAAACACTGGATTAGGCTTTGGATTGAGCCAGCGATGCAACTCTTGATATTTTCAAGGCTTGTAGAAGAGGAGGAAAGGAAACAGTTTAGTCCATACACTTGTATGCATACATGCTTCTCCTGTTGCACATATGGTCTGTGGTGAAGATAATGGACTGCTGTAATTCCATTATATGGCTGCTTATTTTCCTTTTGACGCATAGCATTTTTCTGGGGTATCTCCCTTCCCCCAAATCCTAGATAATTGTGGTTGTTCTCACTGCCTTTGTTTTTTGTCTGGCCTCATCTTCCTTTCTCTCTCTCCACCCCATTAAGTTGGGGTTCCTTGGAGTGCCCTAAGTCTAAAGGTTCCCTAGGAAACGTTTCTGTATTTATGGACAGAACTTCTGATGGAATTGATGGAAAAAGGTGTTGCCTTATTAAATGCACAGGACCATCACTATAATTATCAGATGCTGTATAGCCCTAATTCCATGCAATGCTGTCTTGAATTATCCCAAACATGTCTAAAGGTTTTTATCTATTCTAAGTACTATATAAATATTTTTTGTTGCAGGCGCCGATTTGATTTGCAGAACCCTTCCCGAATGGATCGAAATGTCGAAATGTTTATGAATATTGAAAAAACATTGGTGCAGGCAAGAATTCTGTTAATAATAATGATTAATTTATGGTCTTCTGTGTGGAAATTTATTTCTAGCTTTAAGGCTTGCTGTGAATGTGGTCACATACCCACCTGTGAACGTATGTAAAAATTGCATTTGTAGCTTGCTGGCATATCGTCCCATTAAAAATAAAGTTTAGCAGGAGGATAAGGGAATAAATGTGTATGTAATTAAGAATTCAGGAAAGGAAGCAATTATTTTAATTTATAAAGAAGGATTATCACTTGTAGAACAATTAATTGGCACAAAGTTCTTCAGTCTTGCCTACCTTCACAATAACCCTGTGAGGCAGATCAGTCATGTTTGGGATACTGCAGCAGAGCAAACATGATTTTCCTGGAGCCGTATGGCAGAGGTGCCAGGTCTAGGTGCCCATGCTAGCGCACTTGGTTATGCTTGCAAAATTCATTTCTTAATTTAGTAAACAATTTATATACTGCTTGGTTATAATAGGACCTTACATGAATGAACCTCAAAATAATAAGTTACATTTCAAACTGTACTACAAAGGAGGCATGGACAAAGAAAACCACAAATGGTGATCCTATAGCTCACTTTCTCTTCGGCTGTTGATACTTCACCAGCAAACCTGCTGGGCTTTGATGATCATTCATGTGCTGGGATGTCACCAGCACAAACTTAGCTGAGAGCAGTATTCTGTTCAACTAACCACTTTGTGTGTATACCTGAGACGTAGCTGTCTTCGAGTTGACCTTGACAGAGCTTCTGCAATGTGAACATTTCCATCTCTACCAGCAGAAATTAGCCTTATAAAAGATACTGGCTGGGATCCATAGAGATCATCATCATCAACAACAACAACAACTATTATTATTATTATTATTATTATTATTATTATTATTATTATTTATATTCCACACATCTGACTGAGTTACCCCAGCCACTCTGGATTCTCTCATGATAAAGCACATCTAATGGGATGTTTACTTGGGACAGCAGATCCCCATTCTTTATGAGATACTGATTTGAAAAGCCCCTCCATTTCACACATGGTTTGACACATGATGCAGGAGGCGGCTTCAGACATAGGAAATTCCAAGCACCTTACATGTTGTATTGTTTTTGGAAGCTTGCTATTATCATAAATTTTGACATTAAATATACATTTAATTCTAAACAAACACGGCAGATACTGTTGCTTTCCTGGTTGTGGGAATAATGAGATATTAATTGTGATGGACTGAGCCCTAGTGTGCAATAAACTAGCCCTGGTGCATCTTAATGCTCTTGATCCTTGATTCTTTTGGTTTCTCAGTTGAACTCTTGGCTGCTTATAGTGTCTCTGTGCACTGAGCTACAGCTGAATACTAGCACAGTGTGGGGAAAGTAGATGGAGAAGTTTTTCTCCTCCTCGTGATGCTGGAACCAAATGAGGTTCTCTGGTGAAGCTGGGCAGAGATTCAGAACATACAAACAGGAAGTATTTATTCAAATAGTGCATGCAGGTGTCCCCCCCCCAAAAAAAACCTAGACAGAAATTATATTCCAGAACCCGTGCGCATAAGTGGGGAGCATCCTTTAAATGCCCTCTCTGCCACACTGTCTCCAATCCAGACAAAGAATAGGTAAAGGTAAAGGGACCCCTGACAATTAGGTCCAGTCGTGGCCGACTCTGGGGTTGTGGTGCTCATCTCGCTTTACTGGCCGAGGGAGCCGGCGTACAGCTTCCGGGTCATGTGGCCAGCATGACTAAGCCGCTTCTGGCGAACCAGAGCAGCGCACGGAAACACCATTTACCTTCCCGCCAGAGCGGTACCTATTTATCTCCTTGCACTTTGACGTGCTTTCAAACTGCTAGGTTGGCAGGAGCAGGGACCGAGCAATGAGAGTTCACCCCGTTGCGGGGATTGGAACCGCCGACCTTCTGATCGGCAAGTCCTAGGCTCTGTGGTTTAACCCACAGTGCCACCCGCATCACTAGACAAAGAATACTGTATACAAAAATATTCACAACTAGAATGGAAGCTCTGGAGTCGGCTGGAGGATGTGCGGGAAAGCAGCTACTGCTGCTACCGCTCTCACCAGCTGTTAGGCACAAAGGCTGAGCAGCCTAAACAAAGCCCAGCTGCACCTCTTTGGGGCTTCCTCTGCCCTCACAGATGTCCTCTTTGGGCTCCAGGGATGGTCCCCTTGCAAGCCATGAAGACTCTCCAGCTCTCTCCTGCCATTTCCAGGTTGTGTGTAAATGGATTACCTTAGTTGTGCCGGTAATCTCTTTATTACTGGTTTTTGTTTTTAATAAAACGATCTTTCCTTTATTTTCTCTTCCAGAATAACTGTCTGAGCAGACCAACCATCTACCTCGTACCAGAAATTGAACTGAAGTTGGCTAATAAGCTAAAGGACATTGTCAAACGTCACCAGGTATCAGGCACATCATACATTTTGCATGTCAAATGTTGATCTTTTTAGCATAATTGCAAAGGGACTCAGCACATAGGAACATAATTATTTCAGACTCTGATCTCCGGGCTGGCGAACTACTGGCCCTCCAGATGTTGGTGGATTTCCAACACCCATCAACCCCAGACAGCATGACCAATGGCCAAGGATTATGGGAGTTGTAGATCAGCAACATTTGCAGGGCCACAGATTCTCCATGTCTGCTCTAGCTAATAGAACTTTCTGAAGGAGATGGTGATTTACTTCAGCTTGTGATGTAGACTTGAGTCAAGTGACTAAAATGTATTTCCTGCTCACCTTCAATATAACTGTAATAATTCCATTTTACATGTATCTTGTCCCTGTGAAAACCTCTTTGGCATCATAGGCGTGTCCACAGGTGCAACATGATGTCAGATTGAAAGGCTACAATCTTGGTGTGAGGTGCCTATTAGTAATATCTTCATTATTTGCTACCTTCCAATCTGGGGTCCACATTACTCTGGACTGTAGAGTAGGAGCTGCTTTCCTCCTAAGCCCTTCCTCTCCGAGAGAACAGCTAGGGAAGAACTTCAACTGCAATGGCTGTCTTCTCTTCTCCACAGCTGAAAAGGGGCTCCTGGGGACATTTGTCCACTGGCCTCATAAACCTGGAACAAGCACTGGTCAGCTTTTTGTCGTAATGGCAATATTCAATCCTTGACTTAATGACACCAGGGATTAGCTGTGTGAATTGGAAGAGGCTCTTTGCTCCCTCTTCTCCCCTACTCCAAAAGGAAATGAGGGGAACATGCCAGCAGTCTTTAGTTTTCCTATTGGAGATTAACTTCTCACCCAAATAGTTGATGGGAAAGCTGAGAATACATACATATATACATACATATGTAATTTCATTTGTATGCCACCCTTCCACAGTTCAGACCATCCTCAAGCCTGCTTACAACATGAAAAAACATGTAATTGCAATGTAACAGAAGAAGTCCTAAACAGTCTTCCTTTGGTGATCCCTCGTAGCCGAGTAAGATTGTCTTCCATAAAGACGGTTTTAACAACGAGTCCGTAAGTGACTGCGGAGGCCAATTCTGGATCCACACGTCCAGATCCACACGCCCTTCCACAGTGGGGACATTGGTTCCGGGCGGGAGTTGATCACGGTGTGGATTTGCCAAGCGTGCCTTCCTCTTGGCACGTTTCTCCCTTTTGTCCTGAGTTTGAGTGTCTTCAAAGCCCGTGACATCATTGCTAAAGGCTGTTCTCCAACTGGAGCGCTCACAGGCCAGTGTTTCCCAGTCGTCAGTGTTTATACTACATTTTTTAAAGATTTGCCTTGAAAGAGTCTTTAAACCTCTTTTGTTGACCACCAGCATTACGCTTTCCATTTTAAAGTTTGGAATAGAGTAGTTGCTTTGGAAGACGATCATCAGGCATCCTAAACAATAAATGGAACGTTAAAAAATACACACCCAAGCGGAGCAATTCCCACAAAAACCATAAGATCTAAAATAAAAATACGTAACAACAGCAGCAGCAGCATCCCTCTTCCCGCAAAATCCTTCCACAGTACACTAGAACAAGAGTCTGTTCAGCAGCCTCAGCTTGTGTAGCTGGGGTCAGTCAGAGTCCCGCCCTCCCAAGCCAGGTGGGAAAAGGCCTGCAAGGCAGGGAGCAGGTCTTCTAGGACTCACAACCAAAATGGTATCTAAGAATAGACTTAAGTGTATTGTGCTTCTCGCTAAAAGCAGCTTAGTGTTTATATAGCTTGTGAAATCAGCAGTGGATTACAGCGTATTAATGTTAAGTTGTCTTAACACCAAGGGCAGGTGGCAGCATGTCCACTTAATCTAAAATTATGGCATTCACTAAAATGGGCCCTGGCAGAGGTAGAAAATATGCTCTTAAATTTTATTAAATATAAGAAACAGCTTATTGATTAAGTATAGAAAGAACATCATGCAAGACATCAGGTTTCCACATCGCTGAAAACAACGTCAGGTCAAGTTGATTTAAATGATACTAATAGAATGCAGTTGGTTTATATTTATTATATATTGATGAGAGGATATAATATTTATAAGAGTCCGCTGAAAAAGAACCCAGCAGACAGGAGTTTTTTGTTTCCATTGTTAGCTGGAGGGGATAGCAACTTAGACCCCCCCCCCCCCGCAAGTAATGAAAACATTTGCCTATAACTTCTAAAACAAATCTGCATTTAAAAGGGGTAGGAAATCTGAATTGCAAATGATGATGCTTACAAAACAATCTATGTATAAACTGGTGTATAAGAAATCTAATGTGCAGATTCATGGTGGGATCAGTGCTGGGTGATGCTCGTAGTTTATTTGAATTAATAGATGACTCTCCTGTATCTTGAAAGAAAGAGGAAGCAGTTTAGACTACTTCACTTGCACTAACGGCTGGAATTTTTAGGGGTTTTCCTTGGTAAGAAACCAAAATGGGTGTGCTCTTACTATGCCCAGAGTCCAGTTGAGGAAATGGGGCCTATAGATCACTATTCCAATGCCATCTAGTGTCATGTTGTATCCAGGCTCCAAATATGGCATGTTGCTGGGAAAGGAAGGTGATTCTTTATGCATTTATTCCTTTACATATTTCTGATGCAATACCTGTTTTTGTTCTTTCCTAGGGCACAGTCACAGATGAGAAGTCTAAAGCCACCCACCATATTTATCCTGTTCCTACCTCATTGGATGAAGGTAAAATTCATTCATTCATTTCTTACTACTCACCTCAAGGGTCTTTGGACCAAAAGCTGATATAGAAGTATTCTAAGTAAATGAAATATTTTGTATCAATCCCATCAGTTTTGTGATAAAAAAACAGATTTCTAAAAAAATACTAAGGAGGTGTTCTGGAGAGTGGAAAGCATCAATTATGCATTATAAAGAGTGAAATGAGATATGTCTGAAACCTAATGGGTAGTTCGATCAACATAGCTTTTTTCATTCAGTCTACAGACCTTGGAATGGGGGAAATGGTTTTTGAGCATTACCTGGGATACCACAGAGAAATATCTTAATAGGTTTCAGGGTACTGAGGTTTGTATATAACTTCATTTATGCTGTCAGTGCCCACAAAACGAATGAATACAGGTGGATAATACAATACCCTGTCCCACACGGGGTAGGGTATTTTAATTTTGACAGTAGAGGAGATTATCTTGGTGTAGAGAAATGTCAAAGGTAAGCAGAATGAATCTAAGCAAATGTGATTAGATGTACTTAGGCTTTGTTTCAATTTAGGATGAGAAGTAAGGTGTGGGGTCTCACAGTAAAGATGGGTTTTCCAGGAACAGTTTGGTGCACATTACTGATCTGAGAGGGACGCGGGTGGCGCTGTGGGTTAAATCACAGAGCCTAGGACTTGCCGATCAGAAGGTCGGAGGTTCGAATCCCCGCAACGGGGTGAGCTCCCATTGCTCGGTCCTAGCTCCTGCCAACCTAGCAGTTCGAGAGCATGTCAAAGTGCAAGTAGATAAATAGGTACCGCTCCAGCGGGAAGGTAAACGACGTTTCTGGGCGCTGCTCTGGTTCGCCAGAAGCGGCTTAGTCATGCTGGCCACATGACCCGGAAGCTGTACGCTGGCTCCCTCGGCCAATAAAGCAAGATGAGTGCTGCAACCCCAGAGTCGGTTACGACTGGACCTAATGGTCAGGGGTCCCTTTACCAATCTGAGAGGAGGTGTCAGGAAAAAAAGGCCATAAGGGAGAAGGGGGTGGAATCACTTAAGTATCTATTCACAGAGCAGCACCTTTCCAACTAATAATTAGCATGAGAAATCCCATTAGATGTTCTGAGCCTTGCATATTGTGAGCTGGTTTGCGTGTCATGCTAAGCCACCATTTTGTTTTGAACCACAGCTTGCTTCTGAACATCCCACTGCTGCTTTGCAAATGTGGCAGAAACACAACAGCATTGCAGGTTGTGTTGTACAAACTCAGATTGTGGTTTGTTTGTTTGTTTGTTTGTTTGTTTGTTTGTTTGAGCAAACCATGAATGGTAAGCTATCAAAAGCAAGTCCATTAAGAGCAAGCCATCCTCAATTCCCAGGCATCAGAATCACCAATGAAGAGCACCATGTCTTTCCATAATCTATCCATGGATAGCTCAGTTGGTTAGAGTGTGGTGATAATGTCACCACGCTTGCAGGTTGAATCCCTGGATGGGGCAGCTGCATATTTCTGCATAGTAGGGGGTCCTTAGGGCCCCTTCGAACTCTTATAATTCTATGACAATGGGGTTATTCTAACCACCACCACTCCAATCCCCTGAACCGATCCCAATCTGTTTCGGAGCAACACTAGATGGCAGCATTCATCTGTGCGGATCTTTGAGCACACAGTGGCTTCATCATCCGTGCTGTGTGTGTTTTGCATTCTAGTGGTGTCTGTTGAATTTTCCTGTGTGCTTAATTCATTGTGATGTGTTTTCTGCTGCGTTGTATTGAATCTGAGATTGTTTAAAGGGTGCAGCGAATCATTTTTATTTAGCTGTTGGAAAAAATTGAGAAAAATTCAGGTGCTACCCTAAAGTAGCCTCTTGTGCTAGTAGCCTTTTGTTCTGGTCCATCCATCTTTTCCTTCTGCATAAGCGCAAAGCAGAGCTGCTGAAATGGCATCGTGAAAAAAGCATGTATGAACATGTGCCTGCTTGTTTACACTGTTGTCCTTATGTGGGTCACCGAGTATTTTTGACAGAACATATTTGCATTGGAAGGGAAGAGGTTCTTTTCTCTGTTCAACCCACTCACTGTGGAAAAGGGAAACTTGCTCTTCTGCTATACCCTGCTTTTGGATATGCTTGGTTGATCTGGGCAGCTTTCTCTGTATTGATGTATTTTTTCCCATTGCTGTCAACATTCCCCCCCCCCCCCCGGTCATCTTTATTTGGGCGGGGGGAACCCTCTTCTTAGAATAATAGAATTGTAGAGTTGGAAGGGATCACAAGGATCATCTAGTCCAAACCTCTGCAATGCAGGAATCTTTTGCCCCAGGTGGAGCTCGAACCCAAGACCCTGAGATTTAAGAGTCTCATGCTCCACCAGTTGAGCTGCCCCAATCCTCAATCAATCAGTTTATTACAGTCATAGACCAGCAGTGGCTAAAAATACAAGACTTATAATAACAATATACAATAATTATAAAAGCAAGCCAGAATAAAAACAGGGAGGCAAGAATCGCTAACCAACTAGACGCAGGGGTCAGCAAACTTTTTCAGCAGGGGGCCGGTCCACTGTCCCTCAGACCTTGTGGGGGGCCAGACTATATTGGGGGGGGGAATGAACAAATTCCTATGCCCCACAAATAACCCAGAGATGCATTTTAAATAAAAGGACACATTCTACTCATGTAAAAACATGCTGATTCCCGGCTGGATTTAGAAGGCGATTGGGCTGGATCCGGCCCCCGGGCCTTAGTTTGCCTATCCATGAACTAGAGTTTTGGCTCTAAAATGAAAACAATCCAACTGAACACCGGTGAAGGAGAGCCATGCGTCTGACACCACCTTCTTAAAATGAGTGAAGAATGTAAGAATAATCTCCTGGATCAGGCCAATAGCCCCACTCTAGTATCCTGTTCTCACAGTGGCCAACTAGATGCCTGTTCTGGGAAACAAGAAATGCAGGGCTGGAGCTCAGCAGCACCTCTATCCACTTGCGCTTCCCAAAAGCTGGTATTCAGAGGAGCACTGCCTCTGACCATGTTGGGAGAACATCTTAATTCTGGCTAGTAGCCATTAACAGAGTCGCTCCCCATGGATTGGTCTAACCCTCTGTTGAAGCCACTCAAGTTGGTGGCATCCAACTACTGCTTGTGGGAGGGAGCAGAATAGATTTGCATGCCAAATCTGTGCTAACGTGCGGTGTTTGTAAAAGAGCTTACATTTTTCTAAGTCTTTCAGCAGAGGAGCTTCTCTGCTGGTGCAGCCTCCCCTCTCTCCAATGACAAGCGCACTCAGGCAGCGGTCTAGACTCCTGTGAGATCTGCTCGGCCTTGAAATTCTGCCGTGTCAGCCCGCTCCGCCCTCAGGGGAGGATAGGATTTCTCACTTCAAAAATAGCGTTTCCTCTTTCTGGGAATGAAGTATCACTTGAAAGCTGTGCTCCGCTTCCTTTATCTGGAAGAAAGCACGATCCTTTTGAGCTGGGCTGAGTGCAGATTACAAAAAGGAAAGAAAAAGGGGGAGGGGAGGAATAGTGTTTGGCAGGATGCGCAGAGGTCATAATGAAGGGAGCAAACTTGGGGAGCAGAAGCTGATCTGTGTGCGAATGCTGCTTTTGCCCTGGTTCTCGGCCTGAGAAAGTCCAGGGTGGGCGGTGGGAGGGAACAAGAGAGGGAGGAATTATGCCAAGAATTGTGTTACGCTTTTGGAAGCTGGCTGCATGCGGCGACTGTCTTTCCTCTCCTCTCTCTGAACTCTCCATGACCTGTCAGCCCTCAGCCAGCCTGAGCCTCAGTTATCTCTGCTTCCCCACAGCATCCCGTCCTCTGCCACTCCTTGGTTGCAAGATTGTCGTCAAAAAAGCATTGGCCAAGTAAAGCTGTGCACGTTCAGTTTCCTCCATTTGCATGAAATAGGTTTGAGCTACAAGATGCTGACATATTTGGGTTAAAGGCAGGTTTAAGAATTGTCCGCGAAATGTGTGATTATCACCGAGTTGCGACATTTAAATGCCATACTCGAGACAAATCTGCAAAATACAAAGCTGCACAAAGGAACAATACAGTGGTACCTCGGGTTACATACGCTTCAGGTTACAGACTCCGGTAACCCAGAAATAGTGCTTCAGGTTAAGAACTTTGCTTCACAGGATGAGAACAGAAATCGTGCTCCAGCGGCGCGGCGGCAGCAGGAGGCCCCATTAGCTAAAGTGGTGCTTCAGGTTAAGAACAGTTTCAGGTTAAGTACGGACCTCTGGAACGAATTAAGTACTTAACCCGAGGTACCACTGTACTCAATATCCACAGGGCCTCATTTACTAATGTTAAACTCCCGTGACCTTGAAATGATGGAGCAAACTTATTTATTTACGTTTTATGTCCCTTCAGGAACCTCAAACCGGCTAACATTGTGAAAACTCCGTAGAACAACCAGAATAAAACGTTTCTCAAATGCAATTAAAAGCTTGTTAGTAACTTGCTGAGTAGGATGAAGGAGTGGGGATGAAGTGTTGAGATGCACCATTAGTGGCAACCCTCATCACTGCAAAAGCAACATGTATACAGTCTCCAACTTCTAGAAATTTTAATGGTAAATAGATAGGGCTCAGATTTAATAGTTTCACTGGAGTAATGAAATCTACAGGGACCTTTTGAGGACCAAAGCCTTTGCTCCAATTGTGCACAGGGCTGCAATAAGAATAAAGTGGCCTTTGCCAACCCAGTGCCCTCCAGGTGTTTTGGACTACAACTCCCATCAGTTCTAGCCAGCTATCCCATACAGCGGGAACTGAGGTGTTACCGAATTAAATTCCTCTTAACGTTGTTCAGTTTACTTCATAGATAATAAAGGATGGGGAATAGTCAGCTCTAAGTTTCTACTGTAAACCTTTTTCAAAATAGCTTGCTTCCCTTTTTCTTGTCTTTTTTACACACACGGTTCAATTTGATGTTATATTCCATATTTATAATCCAATTTCTTCCATCCTTGCTTGTACAAATATAATCTGAACTAACATTCAGAGTAGGGTTGCCGAATCTTAAATGTAGAGAAGAAAACTTCAAATAAAGAAATCATAGGCTCCCCTCCCCCCCCAACCGTCTTTTGCACCGAATAAAGTCTTATCTCAAGTTCAGACCTTAAAGTCCTTGCAGTTGGTTTTGTTCCGCAGTTTGTGATCTCATCTCTTCTAGCACGCACCTGCACTTTAGTCCAATTAAGCTCTAATTAACAGGAGAACCTCTGCTTCTTAATGGCGGCGTTGGAGGGTTTTCTCCAGGCGAGGTGCTTTTGCACTCCACGCCTCACTGACCCCTGCATTCCATGTACCGAGATGGACTGTGAAGTCCATTCCCCCGCATCCCTGGGGGAAATTTCCAGGAATGATTTACCCTCTGTTCTTGTTTTTCCATGGCCTATGCTCTCCCACTGTTGTGGGGGCTGCCTCCATTAAGGCAGACCGGAACCAGAAGCCTCTAAGGCCCTCCTTCGGATGCCCCTGCCAAATGTGATGCAGTGGGTACAGCTAGAGAAGACATTTTCAGGGATGGCACCCTGGTTATGGAATGCCCTGCCCAGAGAGACTTGCCTGGTTAGGGCACCTGTGTTAGGGCATTTCCATCTTTTAGTGATTTCCTAAGTCTTTTGTATGTGTTTGGAGTTTTAAGAAGTGGAAAATTTTGGTGTGAACTTTGCTATATGGATGTCATCATCTGTTCCTGTTTTACACTTTATTGTTTACAGGCAAACACTGCTGTTTGGCAGTGTATAAATGTTGGAAATAAAAATACAGTGTTACCTCTGGATACGAACGCTTCTGGTTGCGCATGCATCGGGTTATGAGCAGCGCTAACACAGAAGTAGTTGCTCCGGGATGCGAACTTTGCTCTGCGATGCGAGTGGAAATCGCGCGCCAGACGCACTTTCGCTAATGGTACCTCATGTTAAGAACAGTTTCAGGATAAGAACAGACCTCCGGAACAAATTACCGTATTTTTCGCCCTATAGACACACGTTTTCCCCTCCAAAAATGAGGGGGAAATGTGTGTGTGTCCTATGGGGAGAATGCAGGCTTTCGCTAAAGCCTGGAGAGCGAGAGGGGTCGGTGTGCACCAACCCCTCTGGCTCTCCAGGCTTCAGGAAGCTCTGCGCAACCCTCGGGAGCCCGGCGCGAAGCTGCACCGGGCTCCCGAGGGTTGCGCAGAGCTGCCTGCACTCCTGGGCTTCACACAGCTCCGCGCAACCAAAGGTTGCGCAGAGCTGCCTGCATTCCAAAGCCTGGGGCGCGCTGAAGAGCACGCCCGGGCTTCACGCAGCTCTCCGCAAGCCTGGGTAGACCGGCGCAGCTCCCTAGGCTTGCAGATAGCAGGCTGTTCTGGGGCTGGGGTCGGGGGAAGCTCGGGCTTCCCCTGCGCCAGCCCCGTGCCTGGGGGGGAAATAATTTTTTTCCCCTTTATTCCCCCCCCCAAAAAAAACTAGTTGCGTCCTATGGGGCGAAAAATACGGTAAGTTCGTAACCAGAGGTACCACTAAATGTCCCTCCTATTCTGTCCTGTACTACTGCTTTTCTCCTTGCTCCACGCTGACAAAGCTCTTACCCAGATACTGAGAACTGAGCCAATCTGAGCAGCAGTTACCTTCCAACTCTACCTTTGCTGCTTAGTGTGAGCCCTTTGTAGATGGACATTCCATTAAGAAAATGAATCTCCAACCCAGCCTCTTGTGAACTCTTCCCTTTGGGATGACAAAAGTGAATGTTTTCAAGCTTGTGAAACTGGAACGGTGTTAAAGCTGGATCACTTTCTGACCCTAATGGCATTTTATTTTTCCCTTTTGCAGAAGAGTGGCTAAGACCTGTAATGAAGAAAGACAAGCAAGTTCTTGTGCATTGGGGCTATTACCCAGACAGGTAATGACAAGGATTGAAGTGCCAGCACCCATTTTTCAAAAGTATTGCCCCTTTCTTATCGGGTGGGAGGGATACATTCTGTCCCTACCATTTGAAATTCAAGGTGGCTGTCTGCACAGATGTTTGTCCAAGAGCACTGCTGCTGTGACCCTTA
Organism: Podarcis filfolensis; assembly: GCF_964270895.1. NCBI lineage: Eukaryota > Metazoa > Chordata > Lepidosauria > Squamata > Lacertidae > Podarcis > Podarcis filfolensis. Next base: position 56,129,817 of record NC_139614.1, on the reverse strand, counting down.
TAAAAGACCACCCATCATTAGATACATGAAATATCCTCACCTTGATAATACAGAATTGGTTCAGAAGTAACACCAAACCATGGCTTTCCCTAACCGTAGAATAGACCCCAAACCATATTTTCTCTTCCAAATAGACAGGCAAACTCCAGTTTGTGTGGTTTCCTTTCCCCTTACCTCCTTTGATAATTCATAGATGCTCTCCCAAACAGCAGCCCCTCAGTGCAGTCCAACATAACAAACTGCCATTTTCCTAAACCATCCTATGCAGGCTGTCGTCAGACTGTGGTTCAGATCCTGTTTTGACGGCTGTTTGCAAGCCATAGTTTTGTCCCCCATGATTGTTGGTTCAGGCAGTACAATAAACCACATTTTGGATTTGCATGTGATGTTTTGACATTATGTCTGCACCATCTTCTGAGAGAAGCAGATATGGTGATCTTGAGAAACACTAACCCACACCAAAAATCCATAATATATTCCTTCCTCATAACTGGCTGTAAACTGCCATCTGTTACACTGTCCACATCCTTTCATAAACACACATTATGTTATTTTGGGTCAACTGTTGCAGCCTTTGCTTTGCAATTGCTTTGTTTTTATCGTGTTTTGATTAATAGTTTTTAGGAAATGTTGAATTGTGTTGTGGTGTTTTTCTTTTAATCGGATTAGATTATATTAAGTGGCGTAATTCTTGTAGAAATGAATAATTGCTGGGCTCCTTAAGGTGTTGAGCAGCTGTTCCATTGAAATGGTAGCTGAGGGCTCCTTTTGCTCAACTGCTGTGTCTACTGCCTTGCCCAAAGATATGTTTTGCCACCAGACCTGCTATTTCATTACACTTATTTCAACACATTTTCCCAGCTTCAGCATACCATGTCTTTTAAAAGGCTTGCTTTCTTTCTTTCTTTCTTCCTTCCTTCCTTCCTTCCTTCCTTCCTTCTTTCCTTCCTTTTACAATGAGTGTGATGCAAAATCACTGGGTGCTTTTATTATGGCAGTGCTACCATAATGAAACTACCTGAGGGATGAGTTCACATTGTTGCTTTTGATTTTCCTTTATAGCTATGACACTTGGGTTCATGCTACTGATATAGATGCCGAAATCGAAGACCCTCCAATTCCAGAGAAGCCTTGGAAGGTGAGTGTGTGCTCTTCCCGAAATTGCGCTGACGTAATTTCACAGCCTTCCGTTCCCAGAGGGAAATGGTATTTGAAAGAATGCAGCGTGTTGTTTCACACATGCAAAGTACGAAAGAGGGCAAGCAGTAAGTCTAGAATATCAATAGACAAAGCACTTGTCTTACTAAACCAAAATAATTCTTCCCATGGCAGCAGGAAAAGCTCCCTTTATTTATTTACTTACTAAGGTGTTCCTTAAAAACATAAACACTTCAAGTGGTGTACAAATAGTACAGTGGTACCTCGGGTTACATACGCTTCAGGTTACAGACTCCGCTAATCCAGAAATAGTACCTCGGGTTAAGAACTTTGCTTCAGGATGAGAACAGAAATCGTGCTCTGGCGGCCCGGCAGCAGCAGGAGGCCCCATTAGCTAAAGCGGTGCTTCAGGTTAAGAACAGTTTCAGGTTAAGAACGGGCCTCCGGAACGAATTAAGTACTTAACCCGAGGTACCACTGTATGAAAAAACCCAAAACCAATATTTTAAGACTACGTTATAAAATAATAAAAATACATGTAAACTGCTTTGAGGTGTTTTTATTTTTTTACAATTGAGCTGTATGTAAATTTCATGAAATAAATATATTGAAACTGAGGAAAGAAACTGTTTAGAATTGAGCTCTTCAATGCTGCAAATTGTTTAAAAATTAAATGAGAATTTTTTATTTATTTAAGCAATTCAGTGGGTGGCTCTCATCTCTCCTGCCCCCAAAGTAAGGCAGGAGGGGTTTGCCTGGACTTCAGCTCCTAGCACAGGTTATCCCATTGCCACAGCACAGGAATGGTCCTTCGTAAACTATTTCATTAACCAGATTAAATGTTTGTTATTGTATTGCCAGGGCCTTTTGTTTCTAAGGGCCAATGTATCATTAAAAAGCCCTAGTGCTGGAAATGAGAACTTGTTAGGGCAAAGGAGGTCTGTTTGATTAAAGGCTTGGAGTTCATGCTAATGATGACAAGGTTCGTAATTTCTGGAGTCTGTTGAACTTCGAGGCAGTACAACACTGGCAGCCTTATTTCTGCTTTCAGAATGATTAGAGGCCTGTGTGCAGTAGTTGTGAGTGGAGGCTGTTTTCATTCGTTGAGAGAGAAAAATAAGGAAATTGTTTCAATAGAACTGCTTCTTTTCAGATAATTGCTGTACTTGTGTGACAACATGAAACATTATTCCCGGATTCATTAATTCATTTTCCTGCAGTCAGCAGAATAATAGTATTACGTGATGAGAATTAAGGTGAAGGAACAGAGGAGAGCTGTGTCAGTGGGCTGGAAAGACTGGGCTCAGAGCTCTAGTGCCACATAAGATGCTCCTGAACTCTAACCTTGTTGAAACAAAAGCAAAAGAACCCGTTTTAAATTTCAGCTTTTTAAAGTTTTGGGCTGGCAAGTTGTACAGAGGTGGGTGCTGCTTCCACCTGCCTTTTGTTGACCCCTCTCTGCCTATGAACTGAGTATGCTGGGCTGTTTTGGTCTACATCCCTCTTGAGCCCCAGCCAGCACAGCCACCAAAATATCTGGAGGGCACCAGGCTGGTGAAGGCCAAACTAAATCTCATGAACACACCCTGTATACTGGGAATGGCTAACTTGTTGGACCCCAGATTTTGGTGGGCTCCAACTTCCACCATGGGAATGCTTCTCAGCTCTGCTACTGAAGATTATTTCAACGGTTGCTTTTGCAGACTCAATTTAAGACCTACATGAATAGCATGTCTCTGTACCCCTGGAAGGCAACTGTACATTGTTGGAAGCCACCCAGAACTGCTGGGGCAACCCAGTCAGACGGGCAGCATATAAACAATAAAATTATTGTCATTATTTTAGTCTCTCTTTTGCAGTTCTTCATTCTTGGTGGTTTTTGTGTTGCAGTGCTTTTTGTGATCTGTTTTGTGTTCTGTTCCTGTGTACTACTTGGCTATTATCTGAATGCAGAACAGTTTACAAATTCTGACAAATAAAAATTAATGTGGAAGTAAGGAGTTCTGACTTTCTTGCTTGCTGCAGTTGTTCATAAAGTGGGTTGCAATAATTTTTTAAACATTTGTTTTCAAAATGAGAGGAGCCTCCCTGTCTGAAGTGCACTCTGTGCATGTGTGTTGTCGCACTTGCTTTTGTAGGTTCATGCTAAGTGGATTTTGGACACAGATATATTCAATGAATGGATGAATGAAGAAGATTATGAAGTAGATGAGAACAAGAAGTTGGTCAGCTTTCGCCAGCGTATCTATATGAAAAACGAAGAAGTAAGACTTACCTATTTCATATGATGGATGTAATGTAGAATAACTGCATTAGTTGGGTGTTCTTTCGTTTTACTCAGTGCTGCTATACCTAAGCCGATTGTCTGGTTCTCGAAGAAATGCCAGTATTCTTCTTGAAATTAGTGTGGGACTTAGCTCTATGACTCAAATTTTCCTTGAAATGGCAAGTGAACAAGCTTGCTTGGGAGGAGCCGGGAACCAGTTCTGTTGACCTTCCACAGGCCCATCTATTTCCCGTCTTCTGGTCTGCTGGAGCCAAGAGGGGTTTTTAGACCTGTTAACTTTGCTTGAATCCGTTTGACTAGTTCTTTCCATGGGGTGTGTGTATGTGTGTGTGTGTGTGTGTGTGTGTGTGTGTGTGTGTGATGTGTCAGTTTTTACATGCAGCAGTTCATATGTTGAAGTTTTAGCCTACCTTGTTTCCTTAAGTGGATTTTTGCAGTGCATCTTTGAAGGGCTGGGTAGTAGTACCCTTAAGTAGTTGGCAGCCTCTCCCTGAAATCTTACTAACAGGGTAAGATTAAGCAAAAACTGACAGTGCTAGGCCCTGGTAGGTAGCAGAGTGCATCTTAGTTCTGGACAGGTTATGCCTATCGCTGATGACCTTTCCCCCGCTCGTGACAGCCAGTCCATAGCCCTGAACGGAGGGATAGGAAGGCAGCCACAGGTGCCAGAAAACGGCGGCACTCCCCTTCACCGCCACCTCCTCCCACCCCAGCAGAATCGAGGAAGAAAGCCGGAAAGAAAGGGTGAGTAGTCTGCAGCTCCTGCAGTTTACAATAATTTATTTCTGAAATATTTGAGGGAGAGGGAGATGAGCCAGCAGCTCGGCTCAACTCCACATTTACAGCAGCCTGCTAAGATGCCGTCTCCTTGAGTCCATGAATGTTTAATGCTGCACATTGAGCTTCATTCCTTGATCATCCAAGGGGAATGTACCTCCTGCCAGTAGAAGAAAACTTGACGCAGTCATTACTTCCAATCTAATGAGCGCCTCACAGTTGACATGCGGAGACCATTAATAAGCAAATTTACTTTTCAATATGGCAAAGTCTGTCCTGATGTAACTCTGTTCTTTAATACAGTTGTCTGTGCAGTTGTTGAACGTAAAAAACGACAACTGTTTTCTTCCTTGTATGAGCCTAAGCTATTGCACACATTATTCATATTTGAAATTTATGTGTGACTTTTCTGCCATACACCCCTCAACGTAGCTTAAATTAAAACAGTTGAACAGCAGCATAGTGTATATAATTTTTAAAATGGAAGCATTGTTGATTAGGATAACAGCTTTCTCCAGAAATGAATTCCTGAAATTCTGAAAGCCGGGGTCTTCACTAAAGATCCAGTCTAGTGAATTAATCTTCGCTTGTTCATGGTGGGTTGAAGCAGAGTCCTTATTCTGTCCTGATTTCCTGTACTATGTGTACACATGCAAAATGGGCTGTGCCTTAGACTGAGTCCCTGCTAATCATGACCATCTCCTTAGCAGGGCCCCACACTTCCTTTTCAGTGACCTTGTATCAGGAATAGCTGGATTCAGACAGACTCTCTTGGGCCTTCAAACCACGTCTCTGTTATACACACCAGATCTGCCACTTAAGATTATATTATGAATGATTAATGGTCCGTTCTGGACTGACGGCAATAAAAAGGCTCAAATGTGGCTCAGTGGGTGGGGAGAGAAGCTGGGAAGAAAGGAGGCCATAATTGTCTACCCCTCCTTTCCTTATTACAATTAGACTTACCCCCAATTCCATATCTCCTGAAACCCTATGCCACAAATCATAGAATCATAGAGTTGGAAGAGACCACAAGGGCCATCAAGTCCAACCCCCTGCCAAGCAGGAAAAATGGAGAAGAATGCATTTGCCTGCAATCACTGATTTCTGCCAGGCGTATCTATCTAGTCCCAGAGAGTCACACCACTACAAAATGATTACTGTTAGCTTCAGAATATTAATTAGAAATTCGTTAGAAATTCGTTGGAGTTGGAAGGTACTCCTAAGGTACCAGATATAGGTAAAGGGACCCCTGACCATTAGGTCCAGTCGTGACTGACTCTGGGGTTGCGGCGCTCATCTCGCTTTATTGGCCGAGGGAGCTGGTGTACAGCTTCCGGGTCATGTGGCCAGCATGACTAAGCCGCTTCTGGCGAACCAGAGCAGCGCACGGAAACGCCCTTTATCTTCCCGCCGGAGTGGTACCTATTTATCTACTTGCACTTTGATGTGCTTTCGAACTGCTAGGTTGGCAGGAGCTGGGACCGAGCAACAGGAGCTCACCCCGTCGCGGGGATTCGAACCGCCGACCTTCTGATCGGCAAGTCCTAGGCTCCGTGGTTTAACCCACAGTGCCACCCGCGTCCCAAGGTACCCAGTACCTTAGTCCAACCCCCTGCTAAGCAGGATTCTCAAGTAAAGCATCCATGACAGATGGCCATCCTACCAGAAATATTGTGGTTTCTATTCACCTAGTGAATATCACTGCCCAGAAGTTTCTTACAGGTACATGGGCTCTGCCCATACTTTTGAGATGCAGTATCACAGTAGTACAGAATGTAGCTGATGCAGCCATCTGTTAGGAAACCATTAGGTGACCTGTTGCTTGTGCTTAATTTGTCACAGGCAAGCAAGCCTATATGGGAAAAGACGAGGGCAAAAGGAAGAAGACGAGCAAGAAGATCTTACCAAGGACATGGAGGATCCAACCCCTGTGCCTAACATAGAAGAAGTGGTACTTCCTAAAAATGGTACAGTGTTCCAAATACTTGCCCCGTGACTGAGATGTCTCAGTACCATGGCTTTTGCCATGTCTTGTTTGTTGATGCTGATGATGGGTAATCTTGATGGAACGGAACTGGACTTTTTGCATAAAACCTGGGTTTGAGTGACTGCTCTTGCAGAGCACAACACATTCTTGCCATGCGTGCAGAGATATCTCTCCAACGCAGTGTTAGAAACAGATATGAAAGCTAGGAGCTAAATGGCACCTTAAATCGAGATTATGAGTGCAACAACAGAATGTCTAGCCGCACTTTTTTATAACAAGAATACAGAGCTGAAAACGAATGAATATTACGTTCATTTTTCACATAGTCTAGTCCTTCCACTGCCCACCCCCCTAATATTCTTAAGAGGGTCTCTTCTCCAGTCTTCAGAGGGTAGCTGGAAGTGGGGAGGCAGAAAAAGTTCCTCCTTTCCTTCCATTCTGCAGTTTAAATCTGAAATCTTAGGTGCGGTACTGCGCCCAGGGCTCAGAAACTGCTCGTGCTAATGACATTTCCCTGTCACAAAATGCGCCTAGAACAATGGGAGTTTCGAACACTGCTCCAATGGCGCACCCATCAGGCTTACTCACAGAGAGAAGCTCTTTGCACCTCTCCTGCATTCAAAGCGGAAGGGAGAGAGTGTGTGTCCAATCCGGAACTCAGTGTAATGTGAGCATGATTTAGGAATTTCCTGTTTTCTTAGGGTCCCCCCTGCCCCAAGAATTAAAGGCCAATCTTTGCTTCCCTTTGTGAAAACGATTGTTCATGTTAAAAGTCTTAAGGCAATATGTTCAAGCCCCTGCTGGAGTTGACCTGCAAAAGAGGTGGCTCAACCGCCAATTCTTCCATTCTTTCGTCTCTCCTTCCTCCCGAAGCAAGCCTGACATTCTTCTCCTATCCAGAACTTCCTCCTTCTTCCTTCTAAAACTGCCTCCTTTGTCTGTGTTTGCAGACCGTAATTGGCTCACAGTTATGTGATCAGCTCTACTACCCAGATATCTTTTCCCTCCCTCCCAATGGATAAATCCCCAGCTGCCAACATAAATGTTTGTTTTCCCCTGAATATATTGTGGAAGTGCATTTGGTTTCCGTTGCTTCGGCGCATCGAAAATATCTAGTCTGTATTTTGATCTTGAATAAACCCCTTCAGAGCTGGCTTTGTGTACATTTTTAGCTGTTGGAAAGAGGAGTGTGTTTCCTCAGCAAAATGTGTGCTTAAAAGATATACTGCCATAATACTCTGCTGATCTGGAGCTGGAACTGCCTGATCGGTTATTGGAAGGCTCTGTTCCTTATCTACCATCATCATGTTTAGCACAAGATGTAGACAAGGCACCAGAGACTGTGCTAGACAGATGACTGTCAGAAACATGAGAAGCAATGGGCAAAAAGTAACATTTTCAGCACTGAGCAAGAGAGTAATTTCCAGAATGTGTAAGAATAATAGCTCGCCGCAGTTACTCACAAAGGACCCTTGCGAGAACGCAAATCAGTTTTGCCTGCAAGCTGACAGCAGTGCCCTCTTGGGCTTGCAGCAGGCGTGGTGCCTGTCATCCTCTTCTGAACTGCGGTGGGCAGATCAGCAAAGTAAACAGTTAAATGTAGCAAGCTGTGAATGCACAAATCCAGGTGCAGGAATCTTGCACCAACGTTTATTGGCCAGTCTTCTCCTTGGTCTCCTGCAGAACTGGAACAAGGAAGTGGCTTCTGTTTTCCCTACTGTGTTTTATTTTAACACCTCGGCTGTGCACTTGCAGGTCTCCCACTTGACAGGCCTTGAGCATGAAATTTTAGAAGTGTTTCATTAGGCTGGCGAAGGAGCGGCAAGGCACAAAGGCAGTGCTGATGTCTACAGTGCAGCTTACTTAACTCCCCATTGCGTGGGCACTTCAGTCTCAAGCCACAAAACAATGAAGGTCTATTGTTGAAGCAAAGGTCTTTCTCCCAGTTGTGTCTTGGAAGTCCTACACAGTCTCAGGGTGGATAATTATCATTGGCTACTCATCATGGTGGCTTATGTATATGCAGATTTTAATCTGTTTTTAGTTGTTATTTTAACTTTTTGAAAGTAATTATTAATAATAATAATTCTTATAGATAGTTGTATTGCTTTATCTCTTTCGTAAACCGATTCATGAGTTTTTCTAATAATCAAGCAGTGTATCAGTTTTATAAAATAAGTAACTTCTAGCTTCTATGAAATAAGTAACTCTGATTCTTTGGGAATCAGAGGTGGAGAGAGTGCTGTTGCGCTCAGCTCCTGCTTGCGATGATCTGCTTGGCCATTGTGAGAACACAGTGCTGAACTAGATGGTTCTTTGGCCAGGTCCAGCAACTGGCCCATTTCTTTTGGTTCTTTTTATTGGGGAAAGATTTTCAGTGGTCTCTGTCTTAAAAACCTGTTAAAATAAGACTCAACTGTAAGAGTGACTTGATGTTCCAGGCAAGAACCTGCTTTTCGAAATAACTGCTTCTAGCAAGTCTGAATAGAAAGGCTTGATGGTTCTTCCATCAAGTGTTAAGGTAGTAGGACAGCGTCCTTCAAAATTGCTGTTTGTAGAGTAGCAAGTCAGTCAGCTGGGCTTTGATCAGGAGGCCTTGGTCATCTGGCTTCAACTTACTGTCGAAAATCAAGACTTTATCAGGAGAAGCTGACAACTCTCCCAGGCACCCGGCTTGATTCCCTGTTGACCTCCCTGGCTGCATTCCCCAGCAAGATCCAGGCTAGGTCTCGATAGGCGATTCTTCTCAAACGTGGGAAGAACACACCCCCTCTTTCCTGCCCCCCCTGGCAGGGGAAGGAGATAGACAGAAACGTATTTACATGCCTTTATTTCTGTCTTTGCAGCATTACAAAAAACATGGCTGCTCTCTTCAAGCTCCAACAGTCTAGTGACTAACACTTACTGTACTTCCTGTACAGCTCATATTACACCCTGAGCTAATTCCGGTGCTTCGCACTGTGAAATGACTGTCCCTCTGTTTCCCACGGACAGTCCCAACATTCCCATCGTGTTTTGTTTTCATTTTTTTTTTGAGAAATATTTATTAAAGTTTTACAAAAACAAATATACAAAAACACATATTAAAAGAGAGAAAAAAGAAATAAAAATAAACACACAGAAAAAATAAGAAAAATTAAAAACAATTCAATTTTTCGTAACTTAAAACTCATTTGCTTGTTTCTTTGACCTCCTCACACCTCCCCTTCTTGTATTCCCATTTAAATAATCAAATCAGCAAATCCTTACCCTCTTTCATTTATCTTATCTCTATAAGTTAACATTTTATAAATCTGTATTTTCATCCATTATCAATTCATTTTTGCATATTCTTATTAACTTTGTTGCTAATACCACTTATTTCCAATCCAACATCATTTTAATTATGTTTTTACCTATTTATAACCCTTTTTCCATATTCTCTTAAAGCATTACAGCTGGAAACCACTTAATTTCTATCCAACATCATTCTAACATTCATTAATTTTACAATATTTCTGTAAATAGTCTTTAAATTTCTTCCAATCTTCTTCCACCGACTCTTCTCCCTGGTCTCGGATTCTGCCAGTCATTTCTGCCAATCCCATATAGTCCATCACCTTCATCTGCCATTCTTCCAAAGTGGGTAAATCTTGTGTCTTCCAATACTTTGCAATAAGTATTCTTGCTGCTGTTGTAGAGTACATAAAAAAAGTTCTGTCCTTCTTTGGCACCAATTGGCCAACAATGCCCAGAAGGAAAGCCTCTGGTTTCTTCAGGAAGGTATATTTAAATACCTTTTTCATTTCATTATATATCATCTCCCAGAAAGCCTTGATTCTTGGGCACGTCCACCAAAGGTGAAAGAATGTACCTTCAGTCTCTTTACATTTCCCATGTTTTGTTTTCAAACTAGCACTTTGCAGCAGCATTGCATCCATATCGTAACACTTACATGCAGCCAGTCCTAGTCTTTGCTCATGAGGTTTTTTTATGAGAACCAGAAACATAACTGGATGATCCTAATGAACTGCTCATTACCTTTCATCCTAACCTTGCCCAGCCTAACCTTGAGTTCTTTATTTATCAAGTGTAATTCACCAACAAATACAAAGGAAGCTTGTTAGCTTGGGATGGGGGCTGATTGTGTGCAAAGCCAGATAATGAGAAAATGTGGTTCATAACCATATGATTGAGTGGGAGTGAAAAGATGGCTAGGCTACCTTTGCATAATGTAACAACCCATGCAGTGTTACTGCAGAGAAGGCACAGCCTGACGTTCTCAATCTCGTTTAATTTTTGCAGTAAATCCAAAGAAAGATAGTGAAAACACTCCGGTGAAAGGAGGAACAGTAGCAGACCTTGGTAAGTTCTTTGGTTGGTTTTTTAAAATGATGGATTTTCCCCTCTTCTTTGAGGCTGGCATCTATATTTGCTTTGTAACTCAGCCCGTTCCAGGGGTGTGTGTAAGAGCAATTTTCTGTAGAGGCTTATTCTTACTCTCTGGAGGGCTCTCATTCTGAAGGAGGATGCAGAGGGTAGAAGCCTCCAAAAGGCTGCCAGACGATTATTATTTTTAAAACTGCCCCAGGCATTTAAAATTATCTCTGTAGGTAGGGGAAGGGTGATTCTTCACTAAAATAGCTGACAGTGCCATGGCAAGTCTTTTTATATCCTGCCCTACTAAAACAATGTTCAGGGAAGCTCACATTTCTTCGAGACAATGCCACTAGTGTTAACTGAACCTTCACAATTTTTCTGACAGTTACAAATCACAGCCTCACAAATGAAACTGGCTATTTGTTAAATGCATTTGAAACAGTGTGAGTCCCAAAAATGTTTGTAATTTCGTGGGTTAAAAATAAAATAAGGTCTTAGATTATTTCCCCTAAATATCTGCAGGTTGAAGCATGCTTTTCCAAGCAGGGTAGTGATAGATTTGTAGCTGTAACCAGCGAAAAGCTTTTATGGCTACCCAGCTTGTCTTACCTTTAGATGGGAAGGAACCCCAAGTAGGGACCTCTTATTAAGGGGTCTTAATGGGCAGATGGTCTCATATGGAGTGAGACATGGTGGATCAAGGCCAAGTAGGGCTTTATAGGCCAGGAGTTGAATAGCCTCTGACTTGCTTTTTACGTCACTGATTATTTATATTATGCTTTCCAAACAAGGGCTCCCAAGGTGGTTTGCAGGAAAAAACAGATACATAGAAATACAAAAATGCAAATACAAATGATACCAATTCAATATATTCCAACAGTGCTTTAAAACAAGGCACATCCGTGTTCTTACCAAAAAGGTATTCACAACAAAAACGTTAAGGGAAATCAAGGATACTTAAGCAGCATCTTTATCTTATTAAGGTCAGGGGAATGGAGCAAGGCAGGTGGAAAAACAGTTGCCCAGTGATGGTCCCAGCAGACACTCCCCTGGGCATCCCTCCTCTCTTCCCCACAGGGCCACAGAGCCTTACAATGGGCAGGTGAAGGGCCACTCCCAGCTAAAGCAGGAACAGGCATGATGGTGGTGAGTTGGCCCCCTGCGTCCCATGCCACAGGTCCCTTTCCCAGTCCGGGAAAAAGGTGGGATATAAACAAATGCAGGAGGAGAATAATAATAATTGAAAAAAAATATTTATACCCCGCCCATCTGGCTGGGCTTCCCCAGCCACTCTGGGCGGCTTCCAACAAAATATTAAAATAGTAATGCATCAAACATTAAAAGCTTCCCTAAACAGGGCTGCCTTCAGATGTCTTCTAAAAGTCTGGTAGTTGTTGTTCTCTTTGACATTTGGTGGGAGGGTGTTTTACAGGACGGGTGCCACTACCGAGAAGGTCCTCTGTCTGGTTCCCTGTAACTTGGCTTCTCGCAGTGAGGGAACCGCCAGAAGGCCCTCGGAGATGGACCTCCGTGTCCGGGTAGAACGATGGGGTGGAGATACTCCTTCAGATAATAATAATACAAGGCTGCTGCTTAAGCGAGTGCCCATTTACTAGCCCTTATGGAATACACCCTTGCTCCTTTTCTTTCTTCTGTGACAGGCTCAATGTTTGCCAAGTCACACGACTTCTCTAGCAATGGCTTGTGCATATTTTTCTGCTCTTGTTCTTGCTGCAGTTATTGCCCCGTTAAGGCGCAATGATGGTAAAGCAGCCTTCCTTGACCAGGCGCCCCCCAAGGGTTTTGGACTGCAACTCCCAGCAGCCTTAGCTAACGTGGCTGTGGGATGCTGGGGCTGATGGGAGTTGTAGTCCAAAACATCTGGAAGGCACGAGGTGTAAAGGATCGTTAGTTGTGCCGTTGTGCTTATTTCTCTCTGCTCATTTATTTTGCAGATGAGCAGGATGAGGAGACGGTTGCCACGGGAGGAAAGGTAAACTGCTAGCTCTTCGTTTAGAGAAGAATGAGTGAAAATGAACTAAAGTGCAGATTTAACTGATGTCACTGTGATGTCAGGTGGGTAACCCTGCACGCTTGCCAAATTGGGCCCTCCAGCAGTTGAGAAGTTTCAAGATTTGGCCTTGTGGCCAGAAAACGTTTCCCACCGCTGCCCCCTGACATCACTATGGCCTTTTGACCTTTTTTTGTGGTCTGCACAGCCAATAGCTGACCTCCCAAACAACTCTATATCTTTCCTCCTGCAGGAAGATGAAGATCCCAACAAAGGTGACCAGAGCCGCTCGATAGATACTGGAGAAGACAATGTCACAGAACAGACAAATCACATCATTATCCCCAGCTATGCATCCTGGTTTGACTATAACTGGTACGTTCTAGGGTATAGGGAGCCAGTGTGTGACAGCCACTAGCACGTTAGCCTGCCCTCATGTTCCTGTGATGTGTTACACAGCAGTAAAAACTACCTCAATCTGAAAGTTGCAGCCTTTGACATTAACCTTCCTTTCCACTCTACATCACATATTTTCATTTTGTAACTATCTCAGCTAAACTGGCCTCTATGCACCATTTGTTGCAAACCGTTCTGGATGCTAGATAACTTGGCCCAGGTGTAACCCAGGAATCGTATGCCCAGTTAAAACTAACCTTGCCTTCTGCCTCAGTAGGGTGGGCCATGACCAGTTTAAGCCTGTAGACTGGCTGTTAGCAGCTTCCTGCCTGGAAGGGCTGTTAAATAAGTGAAACAAACCTCTTTGTAGAGCTCGGCACTACAGATGTTCAAACCAGGTTGGATAGATGTTGTGCTTGGGTTGCAAGATGAGCTGTTTCTGTTCCCTTTGAATGGATTCTGAAGTGCAGGAATAAAGAATGGGGTGCACCCATCCGCTTCTTCCCTCCTCCCTAAATGAAGGCAGCATGTCCTAAATGTGTGCGTTGAGGTCACTTTCTCAGCCAAAACAGTAGATAAATCCATATCGCTGCCGAATATGTAATAGGTGTCAGGCCCTGGAACCTGAGAGTTTTATCCATCACTGCTGTGCTGCTCATACAATGGAACATCCTCCCCCCACTCCACTCCCCTGCAGCCCCCCTACACACCCTCAAAATCTGCCCCGGAAGATTGTTGACCCTCAGAGCCGATCTGGGGAGGGAGGGGCTTGGGGAAAGGAAAGGAAGTGAAAGTCCCATTGTGTAAGTTGAACACCACTCAGGTAGCGTTCGATAAAACGCTAAATCTTCTGCGTTATGGCTCATAGTAGACTGCACTTAATTTTGTACACATGTAGGCTTTCTGAATGTCAGAGTTAGACCTTCACTGCCCATTGAAGTGATTATTATTATCATTATATTTTTATTTATTTGTACTCTTCAAGGCAGCTTTTACACATAAAAATAAGAACCCAATTATTCCTAATTCCTTTAAAGAAAACTGAGTGGCACACTGAATACCCCCCCCCCATTTTTGTTCCGCATTTTTTTCCTTCCTTGCTGCTATGGGACCCATCGTCCTCATGCAGTTGTAGATATGAATAAAATCATGTCTGATTCTTCCGGCCCTGAAGTGCCTTGCTCTGACGTATGTGGACGCAGCTTGTCTAATGGCTGTCTGGGGAAAGTGTTTTCGTATCCAAAGCATGCCCAAGCACTTGTAACTAGGCTAGACACTACCCTCTAAACGGAATGCAAATTGGCCTGGTATAATTGCCGTTCCAAGACTTGCGTCATTTGGTTGCCAAAAAGGAGGAGGTATTTTTACATCCATGTCCACCTGTTTCCCTTCATTTCCGTGGTGAATCTCTCAGCCGTTAAATCCTGTGTTTCAACCAAGTCAGGCACAACATGTCAGAGATAACATTCCTCCAGAAGCATAGGATGTGTAGGTATCCTTCGCCATTTGTCCTGTCCTGCTAATTCAATTAACCATTTCCATATACAGCTTTTAGTGCTAGAGAAGAAGGGTTTTTCTTTAATTCAAAACAAATTTTGAGTCACTTTTCCTCCGAAAGCCTCCAATGCACTATATCAATTTAAACATGTGACAGTAACGTTTGTAATAAAAACTTGGGTACCATAAATAAAATTAACACAGCTAGCATCAGTAAATGATGCTCAGGTCTGTTACCTTCATGTCCTGCTGTTGGGCTTCCCCTGAGAATGTGGTTTGCCACCGTCGGAAACTGGATGCCGGTCTGATCCAGCAGGGCCTGCTTTTCTGTTCCTGTGTGTTAAAAGTCAGTGGTCAAGCACTCTTGGGGGAGAAGGTCCTAACACTCAGCTCTGGCCTAAATCCCGAGAAACGCCTTCTATATATGCAGCTCTGTTATGGGAGAGGGGGCAGTTGAGGACAATTAAAGTAAATGCATTTGAAGACCTTCAAGTCAGGAACTTCTGTTAATGGCAGAGTCTCTTGGAGGCTATTAAAGCAATTTGTGGAAGAAAATTCACATTACCCAATTATTTTCGACCTAATCTTTCAATAAATGAACTAGCCTTTCGATCGTTCTCTGAAATAGAAAATCCATTTCATAATTCAATTGATGGTAAAGGGATTATATCCAGAACACTGCACATTGTGGTGTGTTGCAGATAAAGCAGAAGAGTGCTCTGTATAGTAAAGGAATTGGGAGCAGAGCTGAAACCTCAAGATCCATATATGTTGAGTTGGTGGTTTTTTGTTTTTTTTGCTTTTTTAAAAAAGAAACTCCTGTTTTCTTTATTTCTTAGCTTTGACATGGCTGTTTGCTACAGCCCATAATGTGTAAAGCAAGCACTTCTCTTTACTGTGGACATTGTGACTGTCCTACAATTCTAAGACTGTAACATATTGAAGTCGATAGTGATGCTGTAATAGCAAATCCGAAAGCTATGGGTTCCTGCAGTTGTGACCAATACTACATTTCGTTCCAAACTTATTTTCCTGCAAATGTAGATTCAGAATGTTATTCCCTCCTCCTTTGGTATTAGTGATCTGGAGACTCTTAAGGTTAAATAACTGTTTTAAAGCTATATTTATAGAAAAGGTGCTTGTCTTGGATAGATGTCATGCTGTTGGCCGTGGCTGCTTAGTTCATAGTGTGTGATCAGTGTTGAGTGAATCTGGGCATGTTCTATAGTGACCACATTCCACTTTTCCTCCTGACACAGTATTCATGTAATCGAGCGCCGTGCTCTTCCAGAATTCTTCAATGGGAAAAACAAATCTAAGACCCCAGAAATGTAAGTAAAAGCAGAACAATGTAAGCATGTATTGTGTCCCCCTCTTTGCTTATAACAGGTACAACGGTTATTCCCAGGGCCATTACAGCCAGGTGCAGATGTAACAATTTCTGACCTCTTGCAATGGGGCTTTTGACTTGCTCTTCAGCTAGGCAGTTCCCTGACACCATAAGCTGCTTTTCCTGCATGCATGCCTGTCTGAGACAGCACAAGGAATCCATCTTGGATCTTTCCGTGTACTGCGGACACTGTCTTTAGAAGCAACGCACTCAGAGGCAAGTAAGTTTTTTGAGGGCTGAGTGCAGTCTGCATCCAGCATAATAGAAGGACATGGAAGTAAATACAAAGTTGGTGTTGGAAAGACGGGTTTGGAGAAACGCGGAGTTTGTGTCAATTTCATAAGGATTTCATGCCATGCTGAAATTCTGCGTGTTTTGGGCCGTATCCAGCTGCAGCTCTGCTGGTCCAACAGACCCCCATGAGCAGAAGAGAGCTTCCTCTTTTGTCCTCTCCTGCCCCTTCTCCCACCATCAAAATCTACTCCTGAGGTTTGGAATTTTGATAGAAGCAGGAGCCATGAGGCTTCTTTTCCTTGACACAAGAGTTGGGGGGGGGCATCTGCCCCTATCCTCCACTTTGGATGATCATTACGGGTTTTTGGTTTTTTTTTTATACCTGCAAACTGTCTCCTCTTCTGTCCTGTGTAACAGACCTATGGGCATTCCTTATTGTACACCAAGCAGCCTTCCTCAGTGCTTCTGTGTTTCCAAGGGTTCACTTCCAAATGAGACGGATGGGAAGGATTATGTTGATGAACACTTTTATTGTGTAAATAATCTTGTCTTGTCTTTTCCTCTTTCGATTTTTTTTATACTTCGTATCTTCGTTATATCTTTTTTTCTTTTCCTCTTTTTTGTTCCTTTGGAAATTTTCTATTCTCGACATAATTTTCTTTTTCTTCATATGTAAAGAGATACCATATAATGTTTGTATAGATATGTAAATTTTTAATCAATAAAGAATGAATTTTTTTTTAAAAGCGTTCACTTCCAAAGCCTGATTCCCTCCCCCTCTCCCCCCCCAAACAATAGTTGGATGGCTTTGGGTTCTTGTGCCTGGCCTGGCCCTCCGGGCGGGGAGGTTGGAGCTCCAAATAAAAGATATTTTGCCAGAGGCTGTAGGTTCTGAGATGCTGTTTAAATCCAGTAATGCAGGAGAAAGAGGCCTGCCTCCCTGGGAGCCAGTGCTGAGAGGTTTTGCTGCCAGGCATCTGGCTTACATCCAAGAGAGTAGTTTTAACCTGCACTTTTTAAGGGATGGAGGCACCAAGGAAAGTACTAAAGAGACACAGCTCACCTGGGCTTTACTTTGCATTAGTTTATTTTTTCTGTGCGAAAATGAAGTGTTTAGAAGATGAATCATTAAGTGGGCCAACAAGATAAAGAGAAAATGTATTTCCCTTACATAATGAAAATAGCTGTTGGATAATATTTTCCTGCTTTCTGCCTCCTGAGCTCCGTAGTTTCTATCCTGTATCCCTCTTCTTAATGTTTGCTGTTCTCTCTCTCCAATTTTTCTTTTCTTTTCTGCTTTTTGTTCTCGCCTCCACCCCCCACCCGGTTCACCATGGAAGAGTGCGGAAGGAAGCAGGCTGATGTCCCAGTTGGTCTTCCTCAGCTGCTCTTCCATGTGTGAAACCCTCTCAGGCTTACTGCATAAGGGAAGTGGCCTTGGAATAGCCGGCACCTTCCTGCCCCAGAGGCGCCCTCCTTGGTGCCCCTCTGTAAGGCTCCACTGAACTGAAACTCAAAACTTCTTCTGACACCTGGGTTGTAACTAAAGGTATGTGTCCTATTAGTAAACCGAGGACACCCAAGTAGATGAGACATGGCGTAAAAGCTGCACATTGAAGCCCTCATTTCCCTTTGTTTTGCTTCAGTTCCTAAAACAGGCCTTGGTTTTGAACATAACAGGAATTGGTTTGGTTTGGTTTGAAATAGGTCAGCGTGTCTGTTCAATTCAGAAAAGGAGATTGAAGGTGTTTGTTTTGCTTCTCGATAGACCTGTCCTCAGACAGGTTGTTAATGATCAACCACATAGTTAAATTGTCAATATTACCTGAAAAACCGCCTCCTTCCCTGTAGTAGTTTCTTCACCCTCAGAAGTTCGGGGGTCAGGAGGGTTGGCAGCAGCCTGGGAGGGCCTTCTCTATGGTGGCCCCTAACTTATGGAACTCCACCCCCACAGAGGCATCTGTTCACCCTGGCTTTTGACACTTGAGGTGCATATTTTTAGGGACCACCTTTGTGACTGTAAGCTGCTTTAAATTGTTTTTAGTATTGCGTCGTAACCTGCCCTAGTACCTTAGGGTGAAGGGCAAGTAATTCAGCGTCGTAATAGCCTTCTCTGTTAAAGAGACCCTCACATTCTCAAGTGACGCACAGTGGGAAAGTGTGTCCATATTATGTCTGTGGATTTCTTTTCAGATACTTGGCTTACCGCAATTTCATGATTGATACGTATCGCTTAAACCCTCAAGAGTACTTGACTAGCACTGCCTGCAGAAGGAACTTGACTGGAGACGTTTGTGCAGTAATGCGGTAAGTCTTGCTCTATTTGGCTGCAGGTGGAACAGGATCTTAAACTCAGCAAAGTGGGTTTTTTAAAATCATCCCTTTCAAGCTAAAAATCCCATTGTTCAAAACTTCAGGGCTGGGGAAATATTGAGGGATGAGCAGATTAATGCTTGAAAGACAAAGAACATGTACTCTATGCCCAAATGCAGCCATGCATTTTCTTACCTGCTGCTTTTTCTGTCAGCTGACCTGGAGAGTATCCATGCGCAGAGTGTTTCTAAGGCAGTGTGGGAAATGGAAGGAAGAAGCTATTCTTGCTTATATCCTATGCTGCCTTTTTCTTTCTTTTTTACAAGGTGCTCCAGGCACCATCCCCATCTCTGTGGTCTAGGTTAAAAAAACCTCTGATAGCCTAATATAGATTCAGTAGAGACTGGTTGGAAAGGTGTAGAGATCACATGATGTGATCAAGCCACTCATTCCCAGCCATGATGTCAGTTCTGAGTACTTATTGGTGTCAGTCAAGCATTTGGGAAAGAACTTCCTCAATATGTGTTGTGTTTTCTGATATTCTTTCCACAACCTCCTGTCAGCCATCTCAGAATCCAGTGACTACACATTATTACTATTATTGGCCTGCAGAAGGGTTGCATTTTATGAAATGCCAGATTTACTCTATCGAATGCTCATTTAATAATTTTGCTTTCCTCGGTTATTTTAATTTTAAATGTTTATAAAATCAAAATCAGAATTTAAACAATGCCAAAAGAGCATATAACCAGACCAACGTAATAAAGCACAAAGCCACAAAAAACCCAGTGTTGCATAAACCAGTCAAAAGAGCGAGAGTTAAAATTCAGTTCAAACCAATTGCCTGGCACAATAACCGCTTCTTAATTTGCCTAAAGGCAAGTGAAGAGGGTTTTTCTCACCCTTCAGCAGATGGGGAGCCTGCCCTGAGGCAAGATGAGAGAGCTGCATCGAGTAATGGGCTTTGTGTGCCATGTAGGGGGCAGAGGGGTGTGTGTGTACACGCATGCATGCAGCATTCTGGGAAGTTTTCCCCAAGCCCAACTGAAATGAGCTGAACAAGAGTAAAAGGAAAAGATGGGTGTGGAGCTATTGTAAGATGCTTCAGGGCTAGCTCCCCAGTTACTGGTCTTGAAGTTACATAAGTCCTTCTATTCTGAAATGTTCCCTCTTTCTGACCCACTGCCTTTCCCATTCTGATAACTTTTCCTTCATTCAGACTTTCGCTCTTTTAATGTCACCTCCTAGGGTACATGCCTTTTTGGAACAGTGGGGGCTTATTAATTACCAAGTGGATCCCGAAAGCCGACCCATGGCCATGGGGCCTCCTCCCACCCCACACTTCAATGTGCTTGCCGACACTCCCTCGGGACTCATGCCTCTTCACCTTCGGACACCTCAGGTAAAGATCCGTTGCCATCTTGGAACGCCTTTGCCCCCTACGAATTGTAGCAGGGCCAGCTGCCTCCTTCTTGGTGTTACTCGGGAATTCTAAGCGACCCAAAAAAACCAGTGCAGTTTTGGAAGGTTCAGTCCGCCACCTTGTTCAAAATGGTGGCCAGTGGTATCCAAACATAGAGGAAAACCTGTTGCACTTGGGGAACTTGAAATTTGGTCACAATATCATTAAGAGGGGCCCAAACGCGTAGCAAGCAAACAGCTTTCCAAAATAGTTGATACCATCCAGACACCGAGGGGCAAATGCTAAGAACTTTTATATAATTCTGTTTCACCCCTGATTTTTAGCACCTTAGAGAATTGTCCCTTTAAAACAAAAACAAAAAAACTATTTGCAAACATTAGATGGGATTCACAGTTGCCATGTGGTCCTGCAGATGGATCATAGAAGGGATACTATAGCTGTTTTTCTTAATCTGACAGATTGCGAGAAATTCTCCTCTTGAGCATTCTCAAGTAGTGGTGGTAGTAGTAGTAGTATCTACTATAAATAGCACATTTTCAGCATTCCACTTGCACTTCCCCAGTAACATAGGCTGATTAATATGACTGTTCTGATGCTTTCATATCCTCCCTCCTGCTCTCATCCTTTTTACATTTCTTTACCCAGATCCCAGCTGCTCAGCAGATGTTGAATTTCCCCGAGAAAAACAAGGATAAACCTACTGACCTGCAGAACTTTGGGCTTCGTACAGACATATACTCAAAGAAAACATTGGCAAAGGCAAGGCACTAGATATTCTCTTTCCTTTCCAGACCCCTGCCTGCCCCCCCTTGTGTTATATATATGTAATAATAATAATAATAATAATAATAATTATTATTATTATTATTATTATTATTATTATTATTATTATTTGATATTTATACCCTGCCCATTTGGCTGGGTTTCCCCAGCCACTCTGGGCAGCTTCCAACCGAATATTAAAAACAATACAGTGTCAGACATTAAGAACTTGCAGAGATTACGTTTTCTGTTTCTTGGGCAGCCCATCAGCGACTTAGTAGTCAAGACTATGTAAGGCAGCATTCCTCTGATTGCTGGTTCCTGGGGGTAATTCGTGGGCTCTTGCACTCATCTCCTGCTTGTGGGGTTCCTGGAGGCACCTGAATGTTGGGAGATTCAAGTCAAACGTACTTCTTCACAGAGCACATGTTCCAACTATGGGATTTGCTACCAAAAGATGCAGTAATGACCACCAACTTGGACCAGTATCGGAGGCAGTATGCCTCTGAATTCCAGCAGCTGCAGAACAATGCTGTTTCACTTGAGTCCTCCTTGAGGGATCCTCATTAGGTTATCTGGCCAGCCACTGAGAAGGAGGTGCCTGGCTAGATGGGCCTTTGCCTGGTCCTGCAGGGGTGTTCTTACAATGCAGGAATTTCCTTGTTGCCCTCTGCTTATGATAGCTCAACAGAAATACATGGCCATCATTAAATATTCAGACTTGTGCCCCTGTGATGTTTGTGTACCATGCACAGAACTTCTACACAGTCAAATCTTTATAAATGCTGTATGTTTGGTTCAGAACAGCTGTTTCTCTCTCTCTCTCCCACACCCACACCCACACTCACACCCTATTGATCCTTTTTCTGGCTTTTTTAGCAACAAGAATTGATGCTAATTTTAAGGCTGGGGTGATATTTTCCTAGAATGCTAAATATTTATGAGCACCTGTAGAGAATTCTGGGAGATTTAATGGGCATTCTAAGCATTGCTTTTGATTGCCATATTTGGGAGGAGGGAAACAAGCAGATGTTGGGACAAGGCATGTTAGCCTTCCCCTGTAATGGGGCCCATTTATTTAGCTGAGCTTGTCTCAGTCACTTGAACACAGTCTTTGCTGGCATGTTGCATTTATTAAAATTTGACGCAGGTTGTGCGTTCCTGTTACTCTTAGTTGCAGAGAATTGGGCTGATAGTAGGCTAATCTACTCTTGGTATTTGAATTAGCAGCCATATCCTAGCATCAGTGCAGGGTGTTGTATGAGGGCCATTTTGCCTTCTTTCCTTCTCTGCAATCCTTCCTCCCCCACGGGACTATTCTCCTTTGTAGGCTGTTGCTAAAAGGAGAGCTCTTGCACTTTCCCTCACTTGTTCGAACATTGTCTTAAAGGGAAAGTGCCTGCATGCAGCGCTTCTTCCATTACACAGATCCGTAACCTTAGAAATAGTTAACCCTCTATTCTGATCAGATTTCCTACTGAGCGAGTGTTGATTGCTTCTGGGATTCTTGCCTCAACTGCTGAGTCAGGCTGCCCCGAGGAGCAGCAGTCATCTTTCTCAGTAGTGGCGCCTGCCCTGTGGAACGCCCTCCCCTCAGATGTCAAACAGATAAACAACTATTTGACTTTTAGAAGACACCTGAAGGCAGCCCTATATAGGGAAGTTTTTAAAGTTTGATGTTTTATTTTGTGTGTGTGTGTAGATTGATTGATTGATTGATTGATGGAAGTCGCCCAGAGTGGCTGATGGGTGCCATACAAATAATGAAATGATGATGATGCAGATGATGCAACTTGCAAGAGTTTATCAGGTTCTCCTTTGACATGGCATGTGCCACTAGGGCTTGTCTGTGTTTAGAGAGGCCCCTTCCAACAAGTAACACATCTGTGGTGGAACAAATTGCCAATCCCACCTCTTGACAATAATAGCCGTACTCACCTGTGCACTGGGTACATGAGTGAACTGTTTCCCTTCTCCTTCATACAGAGCAAAAGTGCTAGCGCTGGGCGAGAATGGACAGAACAAGAGACCCTGCTGCTACTTGAGGTAAGAAATTTTGAGTGGGGGGAAATTGGGGAATTGTGATGGTGGGGATGCAGAGAAAAGGAGGCTGCTGAGTGACATTTGAATTGGTACCTAGTTTCTGACTTAAATTGAGTTAATATGTTTCTGGGTGACTTCTTGTATAGAACAAGGCTGTCGAGTAGAGAGCGGAGCCTTTTCTGCAGTGGCTCCCCATTTGTGAAATGCTCTCCCCCAGGGAGGTTCGCCTGGCACCTTCATTAGATATTTTTAGGCGCCGGGCAAAAACGTTCCTCTTCAACCAAGCATTTGGCTGATTAATATCCTACAGACTTTTACATGTGCCTGTGGGAAGGGGTGTGTGTGTTATTGTTTTGTGGTTTTGGTTTAATTATTGTGTTTTATCTTGTATTTTATTCCAAACTGCCCTGAGATCTGTTGATGAAGGGTGGTACATAAATTTAATAAAAAAATAATAGTATAATAATAAGCAATAAGTAAAACATGAGTCCTTGGTTGTCAGCTGTATGGCTATAGAATTGTTGATGGTGTTTTGTTGCAAAGCTGTGGATGAACCTGAAAGGAGTCGATGCAAGAATCTTACAAAAATAGAATTGTAGATTTGGAAAGGACCCCAAGGTCATTAGTCTAACCCCCCTGCAAGGCACCCATGACAGATGGCTTAAAAACCTTCCATGAAGGAGAATCTGCTACCTTCAGAGGGAGTCTGTTCCACTGCCGATCAGGTTTACCATCTAAAAGCTCTTCAGATAAGTTGGAATCTCCCTTTTTCTAATTTGAATTCAATGGTTTGAGTCCTACCCTCTGGAGCAGGAGAAAACAAGCTTGCTCCATCATCCATGTGACAGCCTTTTAGATATTTGAAGGTAGCTATCATATCTCCTCTCAGTCTGCCCTTCTCCAGGCTTAAACATACCCACCTCCCTAAACCATTCCTCCCTCCCTAAACCGTTCCTCATAAGGCTTGGTTTCCAGATGCGATGAGGCCTTTGTAATCTTGCTGTACAGAGCCTTAGGTTGTGTCTCAAAGCTGCTTACATACATACTGGAATTTGTTTAATATTATCTATCGGCAGTTCTTCATTGCAAAGGCTGCTGAGTGATGTACAGTTTATATGAAGAAACTGTAATGAAATCTCTATATAAAACGTTAAAAGTGCAAAAGGGTAGCACTCATAAAATCCAGCAGAGCTATAAAAACGAAAATAAAACATGCTCTAAAATATGCTGCAATGGCTAGGCAGCTGAAAAAGACCCTCTTCCTTGTGCTGAAGAAGCATCAAAAGTGGCATCAGGTGATCTGCTCTGGAGTAGGTGTTACTAATGCAAGGCACCACGATGGGAAAAGTCTTCTTCCTAGGCACCCACCACCTCGCTTTAGGTGATAGGGGACCTGGAGGAGAGCCTCTGATGAGCAAATGTTTCAGGCAGCCTCCGGTAGGAAAAGGCCGTCCTCCATTGGTTCTCAGGCACAACAGGCAGTCATCGTTCCCGTCTACATGAATGAGCCTGCTTGGGCTTTTGTGTTCACTCCCCCCCCCCCAGTCTTCCATATGTCAGGGGAAATTAGAGGATTCTGCTTCAGAGTTTAAACTAGCCACAGTTCTCTATGTTTTGATCCTGATTTGTTCTCACCTAAATTTAAACAAACCATGGGTTTCCCAAGTTTGGATGTTAAGATAAATGTATTATAAATATAGGAGGATTAGAAAAAAAATACGCTGATGGCTCCTAGCTGTAATGTACAAGCTCAAAGCTCACCATGGTTCATTCACATAGCAGGAAACCATGGTTTTCTGTCAATGCTGAACTGAACCATAGTATTCTGTTCCTACCCAGGCCGTCCACTCCATCATTGGGCGATGGAACAACAACAGCAACAAAACCTTGCACACTGCCTGCCCTAGTCTGAAAATAAGAGTGTCTTGATACTTTGCATGGGAGGTCTCCATGGTATTTCCAGTCAATATTTTCTCCATATCACCCGCTTTCCCCTGTTGACGTTAATTGTAGCCGTGCTGTGCTTTTGTCTCGCTTTTTGAAAAGCAGAGCTTAATAGCATTTTGAGTTTGGGGCGGAGCAAAGCAGAAAAAGAAAAAGCTTGTATCTGACTTGTATTCCCCAAGCATTTGTGGAGAAGCGTCAGACTGGGCTACTGCTAGGTCAACTGGCATTAAGTAAAAAGGCACAGGATGAGGCACGGATAAAAAGTGAGGCAGGAAATACTGGACAGCGAGCCGTGGTGAGCTGAGTGTTGCTCAGACCAAAGAGGCAGGGCTGAGCTGGAAGCTCTTGCAAGGGGTCGCTCTAGTCATGTGATGTTCTAGTCTGTTAGGTGTGTTCATTGGCTGTTGCGGGGTGGGGGCTCGCCCTGCATATTTGCAGCACCCACCCTGGCAGGAGCTCACACATGCATCCTGCCTGACGTCACTGTCACCTTCTTGTGGGGTGCAAGTTCTTCTGGGCCACGTGTGCAGTATTACGACCCTTGCAGATTTTTCATTGTTCAGCACTGGGTTTGTAGTAAACACCAGCTGTGCTGTTTCTCTGAGCACGCCTAATTTCCCCCTGTGTTGCTCCAACACGGAGGCTTTCAAGATCTGTGCTCGCATATGTCGTGGCTTAATATAAACGTGGAAGTGCTGGCTGACTTTGGTGTCTGAGCAAGCCAGAAGCCCTCTTGCCAGACGAGAGGGAAACGGTAGCCGCTGGTTTCTGACAGCGCAGGCGGTTTCCTGCTTGGCGGCAAAGCATGCCTTGTGCTTACTTGAGTAAATCAAGTTGTCTAATCGGCAAGAGCGTGCAGGTCTGGTCTTTCTCTGCCTAGCCCACGTTGGAATTGCAATAGCTCTGGCAGGCCAAGTAAATCTCCTTCGGTTTCAGGAAAGCAGCCAGGATAGACTTTCTCCTCTTGCGTAGGAAACCACCCCAGCCTTTCCTGAAGAGGAGTTTAGTGGCATAACTTGAACCTGAGTGGGGTAGGGAGGGAACACACAACCACCTGAGCAACTAAACAGTCACCATTGCTGTCTCCACATGCCACCTGTTCCCTCATGGTAAGGTAGCTAGGTAAAGCTTCCCCCTTAATAGCAGTGTGGATGTTAGAGTACTAGCAAAAGGGGGAGGCAGGTTCTGTCTTATAAATGGTGCACTCACTGTCTCTCCCTGATTTCTTGAATACGTAGCAGGAACACTGTCAGTGTGGTGTAGTGGTTAAGAGTGGTAGACTTGTAATCTGGTGAACTGGGTTCACTTCCCCGCTCCTCCACATGCAGCTACTGGGTGACCTTGGGCTAGTCACACTTCTCTGAAGTCTCTCAGCCCCACTCACCTCACAGAGTGTTTGTTGTGGGGAAGGGAAAGGAGAATGTTAGCTGCTTTGAGACTCCTTAGGGTAGTGATAAAGCGGGATATCAAATCCAAACTCCTCCTCCTCCTCCTCCTCCTCCTCTTCTTCTTCTTCTTCTTCTTCTTCTTCTTCTTCTTCATTGGATGGGGCAGCATAACAGAATTCTGCTTCCATACAGAGGTCCATTTTACATGAAAACATCTGTGTTACTTCAGGATGATGAGTTTGACACTGCATTGCTTATCAGCACTGGGATGCAGTGTATAAAATAATGTCATTTAATGCACCTTACGGTGTCTGATTGTGTAAATCAGTCGTGTTGATAAGGTTATTTGCAGCGGCAGCATATCTTACACTTTTCATTCCCGTTAATAGTGCGACTAGCCCGGAACAGCGATTTCCAGAAAGATACAGTAATGTGGCTTATTTGCAGCCCAGAGGTGTCAGTTGATCTTATACTTCCATATTTGAAAGGAGGTGACAATGATATCAGTGGCGCCTTGGGTAAAACTGAACTGTTGCTATGCAAGACTGCAAGAAAGCTTCTGAGCAGCTAATTCATAGGAGAACCATCTTGCTAATTCATTTTTGACAGGGAGAGAGCCCAGCGTCTGTACTATAATTTAGCTCTCTAGACACAACTGCTTTTTCCCCCTTTCTCTCACACATTTTAACATCCAGATAAAGCAGCGAAGCGGATATCAGTTTGTGTTTCAACCTCCAATAGATGAAGCACGTCCTTTATAAATTCTTAGAGTGCCTTTGAGGAAGTGCATATGTCACAAGCTTCAAAAAAATAAATATCCAAGTTGTCCCTTGCCTGCCGGCCCTGTATCTCTTTGGCGCGGAGTCGGTTTTTCCCCTCCCTGCAGGTTAATCACTGTCAGATCTCAGCAGCCAGATAAATGAAGTTGTGTTACATACATGTTAAATTCCACAGAACACAAAAGGAAATGTTATTGGCTTTCTTCTAAGCAGTAAGACAGCTGAAACAAGCGGAAATCAAGGTTGCCATAGGGGAAAACATTTATGTGCCCGGTTAGAATTAGTGCAGCACAGAGTGGAATCCAGGTGGAGCAGATTCTTGGAAGCCCCCTACTCAGTTTGTGACCTCTCCAGCATCCTTTGCCTTTCAGGCTCTCCTGGTTACTGACTAAACCCAAGAACATGTTGTATCTGTAGTTGTTAAAATAGAAAATGTGATTTGGCACAGAAGCCAGTTCTTTCCTAGCTGCTTCTCCTAGTCCCTGACTCTTTGCATTTACAGTGTCAGTTGTTTTTTAGCTCCATTCACACATTTCTTCCTTCTTAGAGCTGCTTCGCACATTGTGTAGTGTAGGTGTAAAACATAATGGCAACAAACATGTTCTCTAACATTTGTATCCTGCGGGTGTATTGGTGAAGAAATTGGGATTGGCTGCAGCTGCTGACTAAGCGTACATTTTGCTACCACATGTTATAAAAGCATTCCCTGCCCCGGCCTTCCCAGAAGAGAACACCAAATTCCAAATGCAGCAAATAAATCTCACAGGAACTTGTGCCAGTAACATACAGCACACAGATATATGCCTTATTTGTTCCTGTTGCAAAACCAGGATGTCTTTATTATGGACTTCTAGTCCCTGGAACTTGAATTGCGTCTTGTGATAGCAATACAAGTCTGGCTGTTTCCACGTGGAATGAGCAAGGTGACATTAGATTTTGTAGAACAGTTGACACGATGGCTGATGTAGGAAAGCTCAGGTAATCAAATTGTCAGCAGCTGCTTTCATATAAATTTTTGGGTTCCTACAATCCATATGGGAGAGAAGACTTGGAGGTCATGTTTCTCTCCAGAGAAAGAGAACCCGTTGAAGTCCCCTTTTTTTTTATTTGTACCCTCCAGTACATTTGACAGGTATACTGCCTTTCCTTTTTTAAAAATTTGTAATCATTTTGTGCAATATTTCCATAAAAATCAAAGTGTTTGCACTACACTATTCTCCTTGGTACCCTCCCTTGCCTTAAGGACAATCAGTTCCCTTTTCCTTTTCAACATGCTCTAGAAGCAAATCTGTTGCATTCAGATGG
This sequence comes from Podarcis filfolensis, assembly GCF_964270895.1. NCBI lineage: Eukaryota > Metazoa > Chordata > Lepidosauria > Squamata > Lacertidae > Podarcis > Podarcis filfolensis. The sequence goes on along the minus strand of NC_139614.1, from coordinate 56,101,758 downwards.
GAAGTAGAAACAGGATACCTCCATCTACGAATTCTGCCTTCCTCTAGATACTTATATTAAATTCTACAACTTATTCTAGCTGCCATAGTTCCAAAATTTGGAGAAAACACAAGCTGGAAGAGATAATTCGGCCACACAAAGCTTAGAAGCCAGCAAATAAAAGAGAACAATCTGAAAGCCTACGCCTTCAGATGATGGTTTACATGAGAGTGGAGTCATGTCAGGTTGGGGTGGGGACAATTTAGATGAGCCAATATGAATCAAGCCAAGAGAAAGGGACTACAGGAAGGAAGGACACAAAGAATATGTCAATAATAATAATCTTGGCAAGAGACGACGCTGTAGCATGGACTAGTAGATTAGAGGTAATTGTAAAGCAGGTTGGAGATGGGTAAAGAGAGATGGAAGGCAGTAAAGCTTGCAGAGACCTGAGTTGCTCAAAGGAAGAGACATGGCAGGTGAGACTTGCAATGCATTTGAAAGGTGATAGGAAAGATTATAGTAGCGAAATTGGTGCAAAGACCAGTGAGGCTAAGGTCAAGGGGCAGGTTGTGGGATTGGAGGTGGCCAGGGAAGGAGGAGAGAGTTTGGAGTCGGATTAGCAACAGCCACGATGATGGACACCACTTGGCCTCACTCTAGAGAAGGTAAAGCCACATGCTGGTTGCCAAGCTGTTTTGAAGTAGCAACTCTCAGATCCAAAGCTGAAATGCTAGGCTGGTGTAGCCCTTACTTTGCTGAATTTTGTTTCTGTGTTCAGGGAAATATATGGGTGGGGAACCTGAATCGAAGATACCATACCAATAATGCAGCAGAAGTTTTAGGCATGTTTCTGAGGTCAGAGGATCTAAATGACAGCGCTTGGCTACCTTCTCTTCATGTTTCAGAGTCAGTGTTGTAGAAGGAAGGGGTGGTAAAAGATCCCCAAGAGTGGCTGCTGCTTGGACATTTTTTGCCACTAGGAGAGTTCAGAAATAGCAGTGATGGCCCAGCGGTACCAAAGACTGGAGGATGGTACTTCAGGGCAAGCTTACACCATAAATGCTTGTCTCCAATGTTCTGGCCTTTCTCTTACTGCTTGCTATACTGAAAAAAGGCTCCCATTTATCTCATACAATAGGAGGATCCTGCTGTCAAACAAGTTGCAGAATGTATGTAGTTTTGGTCCAGTGTAATCACTTTTGACGCTTGCCTTGCCGGTCTGGTAACTCAACTTCTCTGAAATAAACATTCTTAGAATTTCCCAGCTCTTCAAATTTGTTCTTTTTACACACATTTGCTATTATTTACCTCCATGGAAAGGCGTTCACAAAAATCTATCAAAATACCGTATTTTTCGCCCTATAGGACGCACTGTCCCATAAGGAGTACCTAGTTTGGGGGGAGGAAAATAAAGGGGGAAAATTATTTTTCCCCCCCCAGGCGCGGGGCTGGGGCGGGGGAAGCCCGAGCTTCCCCCGACCCCAGCCCCCAGAACAGGTAACTCTCCGCAAGCCGTGGGAGCCCGGCGCCGGGCTCCCGGCCTTGCAGAGAGCTGCGTGAAGCCTGGGCACGCTGAGCTCAGCGCGCCCAGGCTTCAGCATGCAGGCAACTCTCCGCAAGCTGCGGGAGCCCAGCGCCGGGCTCCCACGGCTTGCAGAGACCTGCACGAAGCCTGGAGAGCGAGAGGGGTCGGTGCGCACCGACCCCTCTCGCTCTCCAGGCTTCAGCGAAAGCCTGCATTCGCCCCATAGGACGCACACACATTTCCCCTTCATTTTTGGAGGGGAAAAAGGCGAAAAATACGGTATTTCTTTTAAAAGAGTGGTCACATGTAGCCAAACCTCCCCACAGCTTACTGACACCTTCTTCTAATCTCAATAGGACCACAAATTGTTTATATTATCTGAACAAATGTTTAGTTCCTGCTGTTCTCATGGTATACCAAATTTGTGAACCAACTACTTTTGCGTTGCGTCTCTTTAAAAGTTGATTTCCCCCCTTTGTTTTTTAAGGCGTTGGAGATGTACAAAGATGACTGGAATAAAGTTTCTGAGCATGTCGGAAGCCGCACTCAGGATGAGTGCATCCTCCATTTCCTGAGGCTTCCCATTGAGGATCCTTACTTGGAGAACTCTGATGCCTCGCTGGGCCCTTTGGCTTACCAGCCTGTGCCTTTCAGCCAGTCTGGAAACCCTGTGATGAGCACCGTGGCTTTTCTGGCATCTGTCGTGGATCCCCGGGTGGCGTCTGCTGCAGCTAAAGCAGCTTTAGGTATGGATCACCTTCCCTCCCCACCCCCTTTCCAGTTCAATCTTGTCTGAGAAGGTCTTAATTTCATGCTTGGCGCTGACTTAGCCTTAAAGAAAATCCTCCACCGTCTCCTTGGTTGATCTGTCGTAAATTCACCAAAACTACTTAAGGACTGCCTGGGAAGATGCTGGTATAAATAAGGGGGGGGGGTTTGGGGGGGGTGGCCACGACAGTCTGCACACAGGCTGGCAAACCTGCCCAGAGAAGCAAATTGAAGCCTGCTTTCATCTTTCCTGCAGTCTGCTGCCTGCTGTCACTTACCTTTAATTGGTTAATGTTAGTAAAGCACCGCCTAAGCCAAGTGGTACCTAAACGCCAAGCATTAATTTGTCGTTTGTGTAGCTCAACGCATAACTTCAAAAGGGCCTTGCTAACCTATTACAAATGCTTCAGGTTCTGCTGTCTGCTCCCATCCTTGATTTCATCTTCCTGAGATGCTGTCCAAGATGCTCTCAAGATTTCTGAACAAAACAGCCCTTGTATTATTAATTGCCGCACAATGGCAATATGTGCATTAGAGTTTACTGTGTGAGAGTAATGCGTTTTTAAAATAACTTGGAAATTGCCTTATCCATTCTGCAGGCAGCTTCCCCAAAAGGCTTCTCTGCATGTCATCTTCCCTGATCAGTCAATTCAAAGTACTGGTGCTAAAATTACCTTCCTTTTTATGTCTCTTTTTTCATGGCTCCTCTCTCAAGGCTGGTGCTGCTTTGTGCTTTGAGCTTTTTGGCCATTAATTTTGGGGTCCTCTTGTCTGCCTTGCCCGAGTCTCTTGCCACATCTCCCTTTGTTCTGCTATTCATTGGCCTGTCCTGCTGTCAGCTCCCTTTGTCCCCTTCTCCCACTCCGCTCTTGGCTTTGTGACTCACATCTCCCTTGCTAAATGGTCCAATAAACAGGAGTAACTACAATAGTGTAAAATGTGCAATCAGATCATCCAGCAGGGTCATCTTAAAGCAGCCTTTCTCAAACTGTGGGTCCCCAGGTGTTGTTGAACTACAACTCCCATCACCCCTAGCTAGCAAGGCCAGAGCTCAGGGATGGTGGGAGTTGTAGTCCAACAACATCTGGGGACCCACAGGTTGAGAACCGCTGTCTTACAGAGTTACCTGTTCTATTGGTACATGACTTTGAAAACCCTCCCACCTAAAAACAAAATTCTAAGCTTTGTCGTTTTTACTTTTTTTACAGAGGAATTTTCCAGGGTCCGAGAGGAAGTCCCACTGGAACTGGTTGAGGCCCATGTCAAGAAGGTGCAGGAGGCAGCCAGAGTCTCTGGAAAAGTGGATCCCACTTATGGACTAGAGAGCAGCTGCATTGCCGGAACGGCTCCAGATGAGCCAGAGAAACTTGGTATGTCCTTAGGGTTTGCCGTCTGGTGCTCCTGTCCATCATGCTTATCTCTGATTTGTGTTTAGGTCAAGTATATACACAAAGCATCAAATGTGGTGACAGTAATAATAATACAACAAAACAACAGCACCACAAACTGGCTTATAAGTATAGAACCAAATTTACTAGAATAGCTAGAATAGAGATAGACTTGTAACCATTCAAACAATAAACATACTAACGGCAAGGGTAGCACACTGGAGAATATGAAAAAAGTTTTTCAAGGCTGGTTTTTCAAAGATTGAACTGGATGAGATGTTCTTCAATGGGTCTTGAGTTGGAAACACAAAGCCGTATACACAGATCAATCACGGGAAGGCAAATCAAAGCCACCACCCTGGGGACAATAACCTCAACTGAGGATAATTCTCAATTCCATTTTTCTCATCCAGTTCAATCTTTGAAAAACAGAGTTGAAAAACTTTGTCATATTCTCCAGTGTGCTACCCTTGCCATTGTGGCAGCACGGGGTTGCCATTCTGTGATTGGACTTACGCTACTTGTTGAATGGTTCATTTATCCAGTCTGTATAACATTTACTGCACATGTAACTAGTTAAGATAGAGTTGTGCATTTATCCACTCCATGTTTACAGTATCTCCAGGCTTTGTCTTGCACATGGCACCTTAGTATGTTTGTTGTTTGAATGGCCACAAGTCTATCTCTATTCTAGCTATTATTCTAGTAAATTTGATTTTATACTTATAAGCCAGTTTGTGGTGTTTTATTGTGTTTATGTCAACCAAAGGCAATCATAACTAAAGGAAAAGGTATAGTAGAACACGACTTGCTTTATTTTGGGGTAGGGGAAGCAGGCAGAATTAGAGATTGGGTTGTTCACATCAGCCACCGTATTTTTGGTCATTGAGGGATGAAGAAAACCAATATGTAATTGTGACTCTGAGAGTCACATGACAGCTCGTACTCTGTAATCATTATTGCCTGCATCGTTCATGAACTCAAGAAAAATGAAATGTTTGATCTTGATGGGGGAGTTGGAATTATGCCTGATACAATGCTTGAGAATCTGTGGGGTGTCAAAAGTGTGTCAAAAGTGCTTTGGACTGCCTTATTTATTTCCCAGAAAGTCATTTACAATATGAGACGTTTGGTTTTATGCTTGGAGATTGAACATTATTCTCCCCATTTGGAATAATGATCGAAATGCCACACCAGCATAGATCCGTATGTGGCAGGCGCAAGTTCAGGAAACAGTAAATTAGGGGTCATCTTGATAATTCCTACATTTAAGCAGATTGTACAACACAATGGAAAGCAGTCCTTGAGTGAGAGATATTGCTTCTGGTGTGAGACTTGAGAGTAATTAGGGCATGGTTCCTTCCATTTTCTGCATACACAATAAAGCAGAATTTTACAGCTTTGTCAAAATATAATTACTGAGCACCATGGTGAATACATCCTTTGATTCAGCCTCCTGCTAAGACCAAAATGCCACAGTGCTTAGTCTGCAGCACACTGTAATGTTTGTAGGTTATGTTACCTACTTTTAACGTTTCTGCAGGCAGTGCCAGTCAAGATACAGAGGAGCACGCAGTTCGGCTGACGGACATTCAGTTACTTTGTGCCCTCCTGAACCATAGTGTCTCACCAATTTTGTCTATTGAAACTAATTTTCCTAGATTCCTGCTCTTCTCTTCCTCCTATACCCATCAACCTTCAGCATCCACACAGTTTACAGTAATCTTCCTTCCTACAATTACATACGATAACAACAACAGTACCACACGTTGCCCCAGTCTGTGAGAACAGGGAATTTCAGTCAAGCTGCAGTAATGTCAAGCATTGACACTTGAACTCAAATCTCAAGGCCTTATAGGTTTCAGGTGAACACCTGAGGTTGTGATTAGCTTCATGGCTGCCTAGCTAATACTCTGCTCCAATAGATCTGGAACTTCCTCCCAGAGAACCAGACCAGGGCGAGGTTTTGATTTTTCCTGGCTGTGCTGAGTTCTGTGCTTTTAAGTGGAGATGATGATGATAATATCAATAATAATAATAATTTATCCTTGTACCCAGCACATATGACTGGGTTGCGCCAGCCACTCTGGGCAGCTTCCAACAAAACATAAAAGAGCACACAATACAGCAGACATTAAAAGCTTCCCGATACAAGGCTGCCTTCAGATGTCTATGGAAGGTTGTATAATTGGTTATCTCTTACAGACAGCCATCCTCCAGCTCATCAGGGGCAACTATGAATATGGCAGGGCAAGCGCCCTCACCCCCCACTGTGTTCTCCACGTGATGAACATCAGATGGAGGAACAAGCACCTGAATAGGGCTCTTTAGTATTGAGTGCTGAATATTTACTTTTTGAAATATTTAGAGACCCCGCTTCCATTAAAAATACAGTAAATGGGTGTACAGCATGCAAAATTACAGCAAGGACAGCAGAGACATAAGTAAGAAGCCACGTGTTTTCCCTTTCGCTCGCTAGCGGCAGATAATAGAATTTGAAGCCTTTCCTTGGCCCAGAGAATAAAACGTGAGGTGCAGATTATTTCTGAATGAGAGAAATGAACTGGATTTTTGCAGTTAACGTTAGCCAGTTAATGTGATTTGTATTGATCTGTGACTAATGGAATAAATTAGGGCAGGAGCAGATGGCTCTCTGTGGGGGAGTGGCTTGGCAAAATTGAATTGGGTCACTCGACGGTCTGCAGCGCCTCTGCTCTGAAACAGCTTTTCACCAGAGGGTGCAAGGCGAAGAAGCCCTCCGCCAAGCCTGTGTTTTTTTTTGCGGGGGGGGGGGGCGGTTTACAAATGTGCAACAGCAAAGTTGCATGGTATATGCCTGCCGAAAATACTGCTTATATATTTGGGCAGCTAAAACCAGAAGGGTTGGATTTAAAACATTATTGCTCTAGAGTGCTAAAAGCGCTTCCTTGGGGGGAAGGGTGATCCCTCAGTAGGAATTGCTATAGCTGAGCCGTAAAACTGCAGCATGAGCAACTGCGTTGGCAGTTTTAGCTGGTAGTCCCAGCGCCCATCCCTGAATCATTTTGCAGAGCCATAATGAGCAGCGTAGACCGCAGGTCACACCACACATTTACATGTACCAAGTGAGTATGTAATGCACACCCACGGCAAATGTGCAGGTAGCTGAGAAAATGCCACTGCATAAGGCATGAAGAAACCCTAAGGTTAAGCGAAATATTTTGTCATTCCCATGTCTTCGTGTTGAAAGAGTTGAGAAATCCTCACTCGCATCGTTCACTGGTTCTTAGGACTTGCTGGAGGCTTCAAATGCAGCATCTCAGGGTTGCGCTCTGCTGCTGCTGCCGCCACCCTGGAAAAATGCCCTGGGAAGGTTGCAAACTTCCCAAGTCTCGGGAGCATTTCCCGGTTGCCCACTCTGGCTGTAAATCTTCTTCAGTACAGAATAGCTGGTAATAAGCGACCCTTCTCTCCTGAAAAGAGCACACCAGTCTTCTGGTATATCATAGCAGAAGAAAGACTCAATCATCTACAGTCATACCTCATGTTACGTTTGCTTCAGGTTGAGCATCTTAAGGGTGCGTCCCGTGGCAACCCGGAAGTACCGGAAAGGGTTACTTCTGGGTTTCGCCGCTCGCGCATGTGCAGACACGCAAAATGACGTCACACACATGCGCAGGAGCATCAAATTGCGACCCACGCAGACGCAGGTTGTGTTCTGCTCATGTTGCGAACAGGCCTCCGGAACGGATCCTGTTCGCAACCAGAGGTACCACTGTATTCTTATGATAAACATGGCTGTACACTTTGGCCTTTCCAACCATTTTTTGAAATGGATTTTTTTGAAATGAGCCTTTTCAGGATTGGTTTTGTCTCTTCCTCACTCCCTCTGTTTTATTTATTGAGTGTGCCCACCCAGAGCCACAAAATCTTTTATTTTCTTCCTTTCCTTGCAGCTTAGCTTGTTCTATCCTGGAAGACTAGATGCTAATCCATTTTTTTCCTGGATGCAGAGCTCCCAGTGGCTGTTCAATATCTGAGGCTTTCAATGAGCTTCCAGCTTTCTATTAGGAAGGGAAATGAATAGCCTGCAAATTTGTTTCCATGGAGCATGGCAGGCTTGAGCTACAGTGGATGCAGCTCCACATCTGCTCAGATCGGATGTTTTCCGTTGCTGAAAACCTCACTTCAGGGCCTCTCCTGTGCACACATCCTCCCAAGTTGTCCAAGGCAGCATATGTGGGGGTTTGCGGTTTTTTATTTGCGCGGCAACCCTGTTTGGCTAAGTAGAATATTTGGAGCCAGCTGCGCTGCCAAGCAACCCTAGGCAGTGGCCTTGGGGTGGTCCTTTTGCAGCAGGCGTCTCTCCTTCTGTGAAGGCAGCTAGAGGGTTGAATAATAGAATCTTAGAGTTGGAAGGGACCCAAGGGTCATCTAGTCCAACCCCTCAAAGCTCCTCTTCCTTCGTGCATGTTGCCATGTTTTCACTTGCATGCCACTTTCCCATGGCAGGTGCATTCTCAAAGTGGCTCACAACATGCAGAGTAAATGAAAACCACATTTCACGATAATGCAAACAGAGCACAATTTAAGCAAAACAGTCGCACTAATGTAAATAGGGCAGACAAAGACCTCATGTTAGTAAACACTGAAACAATGTCGAACAATAAAATAGGGAACATCCAAATAGCAAAAAAACAACAACCCCACCTTCCCTCAGGTAGGGGATGGGGCAAGGCAGGTGGAATAGCTTGTCCCTGATGGACAGGCGATGTGCTTCTGCAGCTGAGGAAGGCCGGCGATGGGTGGATCCGTAGGGGATTGGCTAATGATGACAAGGTACTTTGGTTTTTAACCTTCAGGGCTAAAGCAGAATTGCGTGATCTTTATCCAGAAGGCAGGGAGTGCTTTGAGACGGATGAGAGTTTAGCGGAGAGTCAGTCAGCACCGAGAGAGCCTCAGGAAGGGCTTTGCAGAAAAGCACAGCACTCAAAAGTTGAGAGTGAATTGCCTCGGCAAACAGGAGATGTATTTGATCAGAGTGTCGTCGCGGTCCAGTGTGGGTTGTCCTGTCTTGGCATGTGGTTTTGTGCAAGAGGATTTAGTAGCCACTGAGTGAGTGAGCAGTTGCCACCTGGGGAAGACGGAAAGCAAGCTGCAGTCACTTGCTGAGGAGTGCCAGCTGGCTGGAGCAACTGTGGAAATAAGGATATAAAGGGAGACTTTTTAAGAACTTGAAAAGACACAGAGGCCCCAGTGGAATGGCTGGGGGCATGGGGGGCAAGTTTTCACAGGCGCTTCATATTCTGTTACAAGCATAATATAAAACCTCCTTATGAACACAGTGGGACAAGCAAAGGGAAGCTTTGCTAAAATACCCACTAACAAGTCTTTGCCTTGAGACGCTCTTCTAATTGATCGCTGTGAGAGTTTTATATATCTAATTAACTTGTTTTACAGGCTGTGTGGAGGTGTTGAGTGGCAATTACTTAGGACTGTTTACCCTGCGCCAAGACATTCAATCCTGGGCCCATAAATTATGGCAATTAAGAAAATGTGCATAAACGCACTTAATTTGCTTAATCTATTCTCATTGCCAGAGTTTGGGTTTCTGCATCCAACAGAAGCCGGAACCTGATGCTTTGGAAGAATAATTATGGGTCCCTGTAGCTTACCCCAGGCTTCCAGGAATCGGATGTTTAGGAACACATGTTTTAGGAACTCTTGCAAGATCGTATCGCAGTGTTCCACACGTTATTTCCGTGCCTAAATGATAATTGGAGCAATCCGCCAGAAATGTCAGCACCCATGCTTGCCATTGAGCTAGAGGAGCTTGTGGAGAATTAACCCACCGCAGGGAAGAGTTAATTTTCAGAGAGCCACATACATGCGAGTGGCTGGCTTCTGAGAGCAGGATCCATGTCACAGCATCTCTCTAGAGTAGGGATGGGCAATCCTTTTCCTGTTTGGGGGCAGAGCCAGAGGCGAAAGTGTTCTGGATCAGGTAACCTGGAATAAAGGCTTTGCTGCTTCTGTTTTCATTGTGTCTGCCTTAGATTAGATTTCCCTCTCCTATGCAGATCTGCTCAGAAGTAAGCCCCTCTAGGTTTGATGGTCGTTACTCTGAAATGGAGTTTTTTTTTTAAAAAAAATAATAATTCAGTGGACCAATCAATCTGCTCTTCTGGAAAGCAAGTGAAAGTAATCTCTATACAGTGGTACCTCGGGTTAAGTACTTAATTCATTCCGGAGGTCCGTTCTTAACCTGAAGCACCACTTTAGCTAATGGGGCCTCCTGCTGCTGCCGCGTGATTTCTGTTCTCATCCTGAAGCAAATTTCTTAATCCGAGGTACTATTTCTGGGTTAGCGGAGTCTGTATCCTGAAGCGTATGTAACCTGAAGCGTATGTAACCTGAGGTACCACTGTACATATATATGCATATGTAGCACAGGCCTGCCAGTGTATTCTCAGACCGGTGGTGGGCAGAGGAGCATTGATTCCTGGGACGGGATGACTCGTAATGCTGATCTGATTTGAAAGTTTGATTACCCATGGCCAGCAGGGATTGAGCTGTGATCGCCTTGTTCAATGTGATGATGCTTTGTGAAAGTGCTCCGAAAAACAAAACAAGAGGCTTCCATTAGTCGTCTGATGGGTTATCAATAACTGTTCCTGCTGCCACACGGTCAGCTTTGTATTAAGTGTTAATTATTCTGCCTTACAGATGGAGCTGAAGAAGAGAAAATGGAGACAGAGACAGATGGACCACAGGCAGAAAAAGTTAAGGTCTGACTGCTTCAAATGCCATTTTAAAAAAATTGTGCAGTGCTTCAAGCATTTCATGAGTATGAATTATTACTATTAATAATAATACAGAAGCCTCTGAATGAAAATAAAGTCCCACCTTCACAAGCTCAGAGTTTGTTTTAAGAAAACATCTTGTTTTTTTACCTAAATTAAAATTATGTATTTATTAATTTATGTCCTGCTTAATGCAAAAATCGGCTTCTATTTTTATTTGTTTCATAAAGTTTATACATCAGTTCATTGTTTTTTTTAAAAAAAAACACCTCTAAACGGTTTTCAGGTATAAAAACCAATTGCACAAGCATTAAAATATAAACATATGTAATCCCTTTAAAACATATTGCTAACTTGAAGCAGGAGACTTGAGTAGGAAGATCTGAGGAATGCCAAAATAAACACAGGATTCTTTTGTTTACATCTGCTACAGAGCAGACAGGTGCCTATGCATATTGAGCTAAATCAGCCTACATCAAGCTGGTGCCGTGCAGATGTTTTGGACTACAACTCCCATCAGCCCCAGTCAGCCTACACTCTAGTTGGGACTGATGGAAATTATAGTACAAAACGTCTGGGGAGCACCAGGTTGGCGAAGGCTGGGTTAAACCATGCTAAAGCAGTCAATGAAATCCACCAGTTTGGACTTCCAGTACGGGATTTATTTCATTGGATGTTGTTTTCCCCACTATGCTCTTTTGTTGTTAGAAGGGAATATTTGGAGTTTTAGGTCCAGTATGCTGTGGGTTAAACCACAGAGCCTAGGACTTGCCGATCAGAAGGTTGGCGGTTTGAATCCCCGCGGCGGGGTGAGCTCCCGTTGCTCGGTCCCTGCTCCTGCCCACCTAGCAGTTTGAAAGTGCGTCAAAGTGCAAGTAGATAAATAGGTACCACTCCAGCAGGAAGGTAAACGGCGTTTCCGTGCGCTGCTCTGGTTCGCCAGAAGCGGCTTAGTCATGCTGGCCACATGACCCGGAGGCTGTACACCGGCTCCCTCGGCCAGTAAAGCGAGATGAGCGCCGCAACCCCAGAGTCATCCACGACTGGACCTAATGGTCAGGGGTCCCTTTACCTTTTAACACATAGAGAAACTGAAGCCAAGAGTATTCACTGAAGACTCTAAGCTGGCTTTTCTAGTTTGGAGCTTTGGAATCGGTCAAGAGTATTTCTAAATAAGGAAACAATTGCCTTCTCCTCCTTTTTGGGGGGTATGACATCCCTTGCTATTTCTATTTTTAAAGTGAACACTCGGTGTTCCTAATGCACCGATGTTCTTCAGGAAAGCTATCCTTATTTTCATGGCCTGCTGTGTCTGTACTTCTGCAGTTATTTGTTTCCTGCTCAGTAACTATGGTTGTCAAGAGGAATATTCCCCCCCCCCCATGGAAACCTTAAAATTTCGTTTCCCTGGGCTGTTTAATTACAGTGCGCCTCCCCCACTTTTCATATGCTCTAGATTGAAAACAAAGGGGACCATGAACTTTCAGATGGAAACAAGGCACAGGAAGGAGACGAGGAGAAAAACGCAGAAAAGGAGCAGGATGGCGACGTCTCCCAGGACTCCAAGCCAGGTAGGAAGCTGCAACTTCGCTCTCCCAGCTGCACAGAGGCTTTAAAGTGCTTTCCCTGTAGTTCCAGGCATGTCTCATAAATTAAGCTGTAATGAAGGCATTATTCCCCATAGCATGAGTTGCCAACATGGCACCCACAAGGGCTTTCCCTTTGCTCCCTACCCGCGGCGCCAGTGAAATTAAGGCTTGAAAAGGCTTTCTGTTATAGCTGGTAAAAAGGGGAGGCTTAACTCTCCCTCCAGGGCTGTAACAAACGAATCCTGAAAACAGCCTATTTCTGAACTTAAGTTAGGCTTGGGAAAGAATTCCTATTGCAGTTTGGAAGCTCCTTCCAATTCAGGGGTGATTTCTAGGGCAGAAGAGGGGGGAATTGCAGCTGGAGGGGAAAGGGTTACACCTTCCGTCCTCCGCACACGTGGACACACACATACACACACCCTTTTGCAGCCAGTAGAAAGCTTCTTCAAGTCTAATTATTGCAGAGGTGATACAACTGGGGAGGCAATAGTTAGCGCCCCTGTGACCACTGCCTCTGAAATTAGCTTGGGAAGAAATCTCTTGGCTTTAATGGAAGCCTTTTTTCAAGACTAATCGTTATGTGTGTGTATTAGCAGGGGCGTACCATCCTGGAGTTTAGAGCTGGGAAGTGAAGGTTATCTCTAGCTGCCTCAGCTGCCCTCCCCAGGAAAATACCCCGATTAGTTTAGAAGAAAAGCAGAAATATTTTTTCCCCAGCCTAGTAGCTGCCAGGGGAGAGAGTGGTTGCAGTGCACAAGTGATTACGGCTGTGGCCTGTGCTCCCATGGAGATCCCCACATTTTCTCCAGTTTGCGAATGTGTCCGTGGGCGAATAAACATCGACAACCCCTACCCCACCGTAACATGTCTGCTTTGGATAGAATGCAGTAGTCCATATTCAGGCTTTATCTCACAAGCCTGGCTCAGGCACTAAATCTTGATTTGAAATCCTTTCATGCATCAGGCAGGAATTCTTTTCAACTTGGTTGTACACTTTGGGTAACAAATGCTGAGCTGAAGCAGCCCTGCCTAATAGGAATTGGGTGTGTGATTTCCTCTTGCTAAGCCGTTGGTTCAGCCTTAATCGGAAAGAATAGGTGGGCAGGCTGTGCCCACTTTTTAAGTATCTTGCTGTCTTCTCTGCCTTTCAGTTGACAGAAACTCGATAATTTAAATCATGAAAACATTTATGTCCTTTAGAACAATTGAGTCTGCTTTTTTGAAATTTAAATAGTTGGGCCGGGGATAGGTTTTTAATAATTTCTCTTACCTTTAGTGTTGATTTGCATAGTTGGGGGGGGTGGAGAAGGTGAGCTAGAGGAACCCCTTGCCCAAAGCAGCATCATTAGCCTGGTAACAAGAGAAAGGTGACGGTCAAATGATTATTTCGCAAATCATGGATAGGCCAGTATATCCAGTGAGCTGGTTCTGGGTGCTGTTAGGAAGCTGTCTCACTGCAGCAGTCCCTTGACTTTAAACTCGAAAACCAATATTTCTCTTTCTCAAATGGAAGGGGACATTCTGAATGGGTGCACTGAGCACACCACGTCCTTCTTGGGGCGGGCCAAGCCAGAGGTGTCTATTTTCTCGGCTGTTCTAAGGAGGGCACCCAAGATGACAGCTTTTCCCAACTAGTGGTGTCTTTCCGAGAGTGAAGCTGAAAGTACTTCATGGTCTTATTTTATGCTAGAAGTTTGAGCGCTGCACAAATAATCAGGAGCGAGATGGTGGCATCAGCTGCGCTAAAGGGATGTGCAAGACTAACTAGGGAGTGTTTTTGTTTAGATGAGAAGGAAGCAGACGAGAACAAGGAGAACCTTGATGTATGCAAAGACAAGGAGGGCGACGCTGGGAAGAAGAGAGTGGAGCACGAAATCTCTGAAGGGAACGTGGCAACGGCTGCAGCTGCTGCCCTCGCCTCGGCTGCCACCAAAGCCAAGGTTTGTCGGGCACAGATTTCCACTGCATCTGGTTTCCGGTGCTGTTCAGGGAACGCTTTTAAAATGACCCCATTGTTTGCAAAGGCACCAATAGAGCTTGTTTCTGCTTCTCATGCCTTTTTAAAATGCACTTTCTGTGCTCCTCAGCTTCAGCTGTATGAATGTTATCATTAAATGAAATTTGTTTCCCTGTGAATGGGTTTGAGGCTGCCATTGTGGGCTTACTAAAAGGCACAGTGAGAGAGCCTATCCACAAAGTTTGTCAGCTTCTTTTTCAGCTTTTGATGGGCTATTTCTTTTGGTGGTGAGAAGATTCAAGAACTCAGCCAGGCATTCCTTTCCTCATAAGCCTATTACCGATTCCTTGGGAGGTTAACACATTTGAAAACAGAACTTAGAAAGTGTGGCTGAAGGAAGCCCTTGTGTGGATCTTACAGAACCGGAGGAGGAATTTCCTCATTTTTCTGGCCTTCGGCACTTGGCGCAAAATAGATGTTTTTCTCCTGCTCTGTTCTCAGTTTTCCGGTTTCCAGGCTAGCACACAGAGACCCTCTTTAGCAAGGCTCTCCCCCATGATTCCCCCTGCCCGCTTCTTTGGTTCTTCTTCTTTAAAAAGAAGGCTTGTGCCTTATTTGCCTATCACTTCCATCTTGAACAGTGATATCTTCACAGAATGGTAGTATGACGCGTCTCTTGTTAAAGAATGAAACGGAAAGAAATATACCCAACGAATGGAGAAATCAATGGCAAAATAGCATGTTCAAGAAATTTGGGGCCGTCATACGTCTTAGTGGAGAGGTCCTTCCCCTTCAAGCATAGATACTCCCACAGCCTGACTTGTACCGTCTCCGAGTGTTTGAGACTTACAGCCTGAGCAGAGGGCTCTTGTATAACATACGTTGCTGCAAGTGTCCCATCCATCACAAACTGATAGGTGTCATTAAAGCAAGCAATACAAAACCGAGTAAGGATGAATATTCTGCAAACAGGAGGGGTGGCTTTTCTGCCTTAGCTAAGCCAAGCCTCCTTTTCTTTAAGGTGTGAGTAGAGAAAAGGTGTCTGGCTAATTTGGGAAGGGCCTGTAGCTCAGTGGTAGAAGATCTGATTTGTATGCAGAATGTCCCAAGGTTCAGTCCTTGGCGTTTTTAAGTGAGGCTTAGAGAGTTGCTACCAATCAGTGTGGTCAGTTTGAATTCCATGGAGACATAGGCATCCTCCGCTCATAAAAGAGGGAGTCATTACTGGCAGTTCGGTGCTTTCCAAAGCTGGATCGTGGGGCAACCGTATTCTGCTTTTCTCTTCCAAGTGGAGAGGATGTTGGTGTGCTCAGGTCCTCCTGGTCGGCTTCTTACAGGTACCAGCCACTGTTTGAGCAGGATGCTAAACTAGATTGGCCATTGGCCTGATCCAGTAGGCCCTTAGTAGATGAACCAATCGCCCTCCTGGTTTGCATGAAAAATCTGGGAATTGTTGCGACCTGTTAGCCAGCCATGTTTGTGTCTTGGGTATGACTCAGTCCCATGTATCAAAATGCACTCTTAGTAGTGCCAGATCAGCTTGACAGCTGTCCCAGAGGTTCCCACAATCATAACTTCAGTGTCAAAGCCAATCTTGAACAGTCTTTCAAGATGTGTTATAGAAACATTGGAGTAAATGAAGTTATTACATGAGTGGAAATTTTAACATACTACTTTGTTATAGGTTGTTGTAATGGGTTAAACCACAGAGCCTAGGACTTGCCGATCAGAAGGTCGGCGGTTCAAATCCCTGCGATGCAGTGAGCTCCCGTTGCTCAGTCCCTGCTCCTGCCAACCTAGCAGTTCGAAAGCACGTCAAAGTGCAAGTAGATAAATAGGTACCGCTCTGGCGGGAAGGTAAACGGCGTTTCCGTGCACTGCTCTGGTTCGCCAGAAGCGGCTTAGTCATGCTGGCCACATGACCCGGAAGCTGTACGCCGGCTCCCTCGGCCAATAAAGCAAGATGAGCACTGCAACCCCAGAGTCGGCCATGACTGGCCCTAATGATCAGGGGTCCCTTTACCTTTACCTTTAATGAGCTCCTACGTAAAGTAGTTGTACCGTTCCAATTTCAGTAGTCTACGGGTTAATACTCCATGCGAGCGGCAGAGGAGGATATATCGGGCTACTTTGGCCCTCTGATAAATCTTGGCATTAAACAGATTCCCGAGCAGATACTGTAGATAGCATAAAAATAAGCTACCATTGCACCTTCAGACCTCACTTATTGCCTCATGCAGTCTCAGCACCAGCTTTAGTTCACATTTTCAAAGGACTTTGATGCCGTATGTTTGATAAGGCCCCTGAAATCTTAGAGGAAAATGAACTGTTACCAGGTTAGAAGTCAGAAAATGTTTTGTGCAAATGAAAAAGCTGGGGGGGGGGGTTGCTATTGTTTCTCCTGCATGTAGGTAAGGTGTGTGTGTTTGTGTTTTTCCTCCCAGCATCTAGCTGCTGTTGAGGAAAGGAAGATCAAGTCCTTGGTCGCCCTCCTGGTGGAAACACAGATGAAGAAACTGGAGATCAAACTCCGTCATTTTGAGGAGCTGGAAACAATCATGGACAGAGAGAAAGAGGCGGTAAGACTGGTTGGGGAGGGGGCATGTTTATTTTTTATATGGTGCCCCCTGAAAGCTCAGCGGCGTTGGTACTTTGGGGGCTGTGTCAGTTTAAGCTTTTCATCAGCATTTAAATGCTGCATCTCTCCTGTGCATTGATGATGCCTCCTTGCTTTTGGATAACGCACATCTGTACAGGTCTACTCTTCATATGGTTTTGAAAGTTTCATTCCATATGCATTTATGGAGTGATTACTTATCTCAGTTCTGCACCACTGTGGACTTGGTTTTTTCCTGTCCGATGCAAGAAAAATTGGAGAACGGTTGGGGACACTGAGTACCTGAGGATAGTTCCTTCAAAATGGAGTGTGCTGATTTGGTTCCTAGACGGCCTTCTCCTTGGTCAGGCTGCTGCTTAAACAGGTTCTGAACACCCAGAATTCAGTTGGTTTGCCTCTTGTCACTTTCCCTTGGATCACTTGGCTGTGTGTGTGTGTGTGTGTGTGTGTGTGTGTGTGTGTGTTGGGATATCTCATTAGCAGTTCCTTCCACCACCCCTCACAGGACCCTCAAATGCCAGCCTAATTAGATTCCCTTTAAAAGTTGCAGGAGCGTTGTCTAGGATTGGACCTTGGTGAGACTGCAAAAGGGTGTAACTCAGGGCAAAGCAAGGCTGATGCTAATGGGTGGAATCCTTGGGCACCTGCATAGGCTCTTCTTACATCCGACAGCTGTCTTGGACAGCACCTCTGCATTGCAGTAAAAGTTAGAGAGGAAGCGTATAACTAGTTAAATTGGAACATCGTGCAATAAAGCACCGTCCACCTAGGAGCTTAGCCCAGGCTTCAAAATCCAGGTCAATTGCAGTGTTTTGATTTGCTTCAAGAAGAAGTCAGAAGATGGACTGCTCTTGCCCTCTGTATGGGCAGAGCAGACCCACAGAGCAGGGGTTTGGACTAGATGGTGTACCTTCCAACGCTGCGATTCTGTGACATACTCTTCAGCTCAGTTTCTGTGACGGCATTTGCGAACCTGGTGCCCTTTAGATGTAGGACTATGGCTCCCATCAGCCCCAAATGGGTAACCCCTGTCCATTCTGTGTAGGGCTTGTTCTCTTTCTCATCACACAACCCCTTACATTTGCATCTTGTTTTCTTCCTGATCAAGGGGTCTGGAGGCCAAGTGAATTGGGGCCTTGGGTTTCATGCAAGGGAAGGAATAGGCAAGGTGGAGCTTGTGTTCTCTTAGGGACATCCCCCTCCATGTTGAGAGGATGTTGGCATTAATAGGTCCGCCAGGTAATTCTGCTTGACTGCTGCGGGGGCCTGCCTGGATGATGACAGCTTGCTCCCCTGGTTTCGCACTGAATGGGGCGGTTAAGAACTTAAGACGAGCCCAGCATCCTGTTCTCACAGTGACTAACTAGGTGCCTGTGGGAAACCTGCAAGTGGGCTTGGAGCATGGTAATCATTCTGAACCAAAAACCAGCAACTGTCTGCCCCACCCCCTCTCAGGACATCCTGAGCTTCTCCCGCTTGTCATTTTGTCCTGGACTGGGAAAATTAGCAGTGGGTGCGGCAGCTGTCTTGTCAGAGAGCAGGGAGAATTATTTTCGACGATTGGAACGCTTAAAGGATATGTGTCGTCCGGATTCTGATGCGTAATACCTTCTAGGTTCTTCTGCCCTCATCCGTCAGCTTTTCCCCTCCTTTAGGGAGACACTCAACTACCTAGCCGGTGTGGTGGTTGTGGTTTTTAACAGCTTAGATAGCCAGCATGAGGGGGACCCAAGCCAGGTTAGGATTGTGGGCTGTGGGGAAGGGAGTCTTTAACACATTCCCCCTGCTGCCATGGTGCTGATCAGAATTTCTCTATAATGACTGGCACTGGCTCTCCCTGATTCCTGGCAGTACATCAGCCTTACCTGGAGATGTGGGAGTTTGGGTCCTCCTGCATGAAAAAATGCAGTGCTCTGCCACTGCATTTTCCTGCTGGCATTTATCACCTGACGTACCAGATTGCCAAGACAGGCTGCATCTTTCTGGCTCAGCCCCGTGTGAGGAGGTGTGTTGTATCTTCCACTCCCCAACACCAAAAAATAAAAATCTGTATCTTCAGCTCTTCTGCTGAGCATCTCTGCCTTGCTCCTCCCCACCAGCTCACAGACCCCGCTGCTGATTGGCAGATAAGGTAAGAGCTGTTGCTAAGGGGGAGATTCTCCCTGGGTTCCCATATCTTTAAGGAAAATCCTCTGTTGCATCAGCCATTCTCACTCCATCTTCAGGCATCTGATATTCTGTCTCTTTCCAAGCAGACTTTCTCATTTGTAAATTTCCCTCCGAGAAGCTCCCAGCGATTAAAAAAAAAAAATGCAGCTTTTAGTCTTTTCCTGTGGGTCAGTTGCCCAAAACCTCTCATATCACAATAAAGCCTGTTTCCTCGTTGTTTCGAAGTGGGGAGCAGAGGGGGGGAGTCAACAGGTTTGTGCATAATATGATCTAATTTGTAAACCGAAGCCGTTTTAGGGCTGTCAGCCCAAATTGTATTCTGAGTCAAGAGCACTTGTTAATCCAGAAATTGTGACAGAGTGTATTACGACGTACAGTTGACAGTGACATGTGGGGGGTGGGGGTGTTCGTTCCTGATTCCTGGAGCAGCATTTTCACTTGTGTGCCTGGTGCCAAGATTAAAAATTTTCCACTTGCAACATACCATTTTAAACAATGAAGTTACAACTTGGGTAAAGCCACCCAGTGAATATGAACCGAGACCGAATTCCAGTGCACACTGTGCAGCAGAGTCCCACTGGCTGTTATTTGAGAGGCTGCACAACAGGCTGAACCTGCCCCACCTCCCTCCCACCATTTGGAGATGCAGAGTGTGTGAGCTGAATTCAGGACCTCGTGCAGAATTTTACAACCTCAGATCCTGATTTATTTCCTATTTTCATTAAGTATCAGAAAACCCCGGGTGGTATCTGTCTTCCCACATGACACACTCTTTTTCTGGACCTTCCTCCTTCCTTTCATTGGTCATACCTTCCCAAAATAATAATACTCAATATTTTTTGGGGGGGAAACAGCAGATGTATAAACCAAACAGATGCAGGCGTTTGTGCTTTCCGTTTGGCATTTGCATGCGAATACCTAGTTGCCACATCTGGGTATCCTTGGCTTGGCATGTAGCATTTGTGGCTTCTGCTGCAGCTTTGGGTTAGGCAGCCTGATTCTTGTCATATAAAGCCCGCTTCAAGGCAACCTTTCCCAATTACAGATCCTGAAAGCCTCGCTCACTGTCAGCCCTCCCTGGCCCAATTGGATTGCTCCCTTTGATTACTGTCACTACTTTGAGCAGAATCTCTGCTCCTGCCCAGCTTTTGCCGTCATGCGCTGAGTGCCGTGCAGAGCTTGATCTCGGTGTGATTTTCGTCTAATCGTTTTCTACGTGACCTCAAAAACTGGAAGCCAAAGGCTAGTGTGCTGAGATGAATTTGCAGTTAAAATGTCAATATGAGGAGCGTCCTGTCTTGGTGCTATCTTCCCAAGAAGGTTGACAAGTCAGTTCTTGATTAAACAGCTGGTGACGGGCAACCTCCAGCCTGCGGGGCTGTGTGGACCCATCAGGCCTCCCCTTTTGACCCATGGGGCTGTCATGGCCAAGCAAGCCCTACCTGCCTACACCTGTCACCGTCGATGGCAAAGGCGGGACTTGGACAGGAAGGACTTTGCAGGCACTGCAGATCACCTGGTTGTCTGTGCCTGCAAAGCTCTTTGCGCAGTGCCTGGGCGGTGCTGTCCGCACAACTTTGCCCCGGAAGCTTGGTTTCAAACTGCAGGCAAAGGCAGGTCACCTGGAGTCATTTGCACCAGGTAATTTACTTGTAGGTGGCCCCTGACGTGGGGATGTGGGCAAGTTTCCTGCCTCTGACCGAGAGGCGTTCAGGGCTTTGGGGCTGAAAGGCTGCTCTGCCTCTGCTATGTCTTTATGTGCTGTGTTCTGTGTCGCCTCTCAGACTGTAGCAAACCAACTTCTTCTTAGCCTCCTCCTTCCTGCTGGCCACCAGTCACTTCATCCGTGCTTCTCCTTTCCCAGCCTCTCTTATTGTCTCCTCCATTCAACTCCTGCGGCATAAAATTTATTTTCTTTCCTGCTGCATTTTTATCCCACCTTTCCCTCCAAGGAGCTCCAGGCGGCGGACATGGTTCCCCGCCCCCTCATTTAATCCCCACAACAACCCCGTGAGGTAGGTTAGGCTAAGAGGCAGGGACTCGCCCAAGCTTCATGGCTGAGTGGGGTTTTGAAACCCTGACACTCTATTCCCAACACTCTTGTCTGCTGTGAAACACTGGCTTGCTAAAATTCTCTCTCTTAAAATTCTGTTCAAGAGCTTGACTCGCATGTTTTGTACAGCACCTTGAATACGCTGCCCGCTAAACGCATGCATGCACCTGTGGCAATTGCAGTTTCTTCCTCCCCCACCCCCTGCCTGCCACAGTGATTGCACATGGCAAAACTGCTTGGAGAACGTACTGGTAGAGGTTGTATCCTTTTGGGGGTCGTCCCCCCCCCTTATGAACCCACATGGCTGCCTTTGCTTTTTGTATGACCCATAAAGAGCTGCTGCCTGTTGCTAGCTAGCTATTTGCCCCACTAGGGAAGAATGAGGTGGCCAATTTTGGCAGTGCTGTAGCTCCAAAGAGCCGCGGTTGGAAGGAGAGGCGTGTGTGTGTGTTTCCATCGCAGAGAGCTGCCACAACAATGTTGCTTTATTAAGCCTTCCTCTCGGAGCAGTTTCAGCTGTGAAATTGCCCCCCAGCTATTGAATCGTGTGTTTTTTTCTACCCACACACCATTATTATCACTGGTGAATCCTTGGAAATATGTGTCTTGTTTATCCGAGGAGAAAGGAAGGCGTATTAGCACAAATAAAATGCATCATAGTTGTTGCTTGCTGCAGAGGCCGCCCCACCACCCCAAGTACTGGAAGGCAGCTGTGAGCACTCTCCCAGAAGAATGGTGTCCTGCATGGTTGAAATGGGTTTTCAGCACATGGTGCAGTGAGAACATGGGAGTGCAGGGGAAATGCGCCAGGCAAATTATCCTGTTCTAATCCTCAATATGGATTGAAATCCAGGATGCTTCCTACTTTGGGGGCCGGCACCTGCCTGCCGGACACAGCACAATGGGCCCCCGCTTCTCACAAATGAATACCGTATTTTTCGCTCGATAACACGCACCTGACCATAACACGCACATCGTTTTTAGAGGAGGAAAACAAGGGAAAAAACATTCTGAATGAAACGGTGGATGTATCATTTTTGTGCTTCATGCTGTGGCCACAGACATGTGATCTGATGGTGAATTTGGGGTGACCCAATGCAAAAATCCTGAGAATCCCTGTGGATCCATGCTTTGTAACCACGTTTTTGCACCATTGCAGCCCCAGGCAACAGTGGGTGTGTGATTTTGGGGGGGGCAGGCTGTAGCCATGGACATGCTATGTGCTCTGATGGTGAATTTGGGGTGACCCAATGCAAAGATCCTGAGGATCCATGTGGATCCATGCTTTTTAACCACATTTTTGCACCATTGCAGCCCCAGGCAACAGTGCGTGTGTGATTTTTGGGGGGCAGGCTGTAGCCATGGACATGCTATGTGATCTGATGGTGAATTTGGGGTGACCCAATGCAAAGATCCTGAGGATCCATGTGGATCCATGCTTTTTAACCACATTTTAAGTGGGGAAGGAAGGAAAAATACAGAATGGACAAGGAGCACGAGAGGGGTGTGCAGAGAAGCAGCTGGCTAAGAATGCAGGAGAGGGGTATAACGGGAGGGAGGAAAGGAAGGCAAAAGTTTTCCCTCACCTACCCACCCAAGCCAGCCAGCTCTCTCTCTCTCTCTCTCTCTCTCTCTCTCTCTCTCTCTCTCTCTCTCTCTGCTTTCCCCTCTGCTTGCCTGGAGGGGAGGGGCTTTCCCTGCTCTTTGTTCCGTTTGAGCAAACACAGCAAGGAAACAGAGGAAGGTGGGCAGTAAGACCCTGAGGCAGAATGCAGGAAAGCAGCCACTTCCTCTTTTCAGGTTTCCCTTCTCCGAGACGCTCGATTTGATTTTTGCCTGATTTTTTTTGCCATTTGGCTCCAGGGACCACACATTCGCTCAATAACACGCACAGACATTTCCCCTTCCTTTTTAGGAGAAAAAATCTGCGTGTTATAGAGGGAAAAATACGGTACCTGGGGGCAGGATTACTGTTTCTTTATACTTAATGTTCTGACCGCCCTGTTTCAAAAAGACTGTTTCAGAGCAGGACTGGGGGCAGAAAGGGGCAAGCAAAATGGCCAAGGGTTTGGAGAACATCTTATCTATCAAGGCTAACGTGTTGAGGGCTTTTTAGTCCGGGGCGGGGGGGGGGGGGAGATCGCCAATGGGGAATGTTATAAAACTTGTGAGAGGTATGGAAGAAGCAAATAGTCCCCCCTCCTTTCTATAATACTTGCACTTGGACACATCCAATGAAATTGGCAGCAGATTCAGGATGGAACAAGTGGTGTTTTATAGCGTTTAAATATTTTATATGAAATGTAATCTATAAATGCTTTATGAATTAAAACCTTTCATATTAAATACCTCTTGTTGACACCTGTCTGTCTCAAGAGATAACTTAGTACGCCTCCAGCACTGAAGTCAAGCTGCTGGAGAATAACAGCGCCCGCTGTGGGTGCAGAGACTGGTAACTCATAACTGCAGCCTCCCACATTGGGTTTTTGCTGCCTTAGCAGCACCGAAGTGACTTCTCCAGGGCGCAAGCCTGGGCAGTGTGTCTGGAGGTCCTGGGCTGCCCAGACGACAAGACCCACCCACCCCAGCCCCACGGACGCAGTCCAAAAGAAAGCAGAGAAGACGTTTGGCAATGCTGTTTACAGCATAAAATGAGGTGGATAGCTCAGTTGGTTAGTGTGGTGATGACTACACCAAGGTTGCAGGTTCAATCCCCATAAGGGATAGCTGCATAGTCCTGCATTTCGGGACGTTGGACTAGATTATCCTCAGGATCCCTTCGAACTCTAAAATTCTATCTGATAAAGCTTTTGCGACACAATAAAAAAAGAAAATTGAAGTTCTAATTGCACAATTTACAGAATATACCCCCTCAGGGTGAGGTGATGGCTTTAAAAGGGCATTAGTCCAGAAATGGGGATGGTGGCGATCAAGATCTAGTTGAGCCTTGGCGGTGTCGTTTTCCATAATGGATGTGTTGGTTTAGTTCAGGGGGTGGTGGCCTGGAAAGGTTTGGGTTCCGCATCTTTAACCCGAGTATCAAGGAATGCTGTACTGTACAGACTTGTATGCGGAAGGAAAAGCACAAGGGATTTTTTATAGCTTGGCTTTTCAGTCGATACACAGCTGTGAATCTCTCCCTTTCCCCCATCAGCTGGAGCAGCAGAGGCAACAGCTGCTGACGGAGCGCCAGAACTTCCACATGGAGCAGCTGAAGTACGCGGAGCTCCGTGCCCGCCAGCAAATGGAGCAGCAGCAGCAGCACAGCCAGAACGTCCAGCAGTCCCACCAGCATTCCAGCGGCCCTGGCATGAACCCTCTCGGGACACCCAGCCACCCGGGCTTGTTGTCTCACCAGCAGCCTCCTCCGTATCCCATGATGCACCACCAGATGCCCCCTCCTCATCCACCGCAGCCAGGTAAGGGCTGGGAAACACACACACCCCTTTGTGCTTTTGGTGGAAGTTTGGAAATGGGTCTGAGGCTGGACTGTGGAGATGTGCCGGGTTCAGCAGGTAAGTATGCTTATTACGACTGCAGCGTTTCTGCAGACTCCCGCTGCCAGAAATTCATAGCTTTATGGCAAAAAAGGGGCACAAAGAAATAGCTGAGAGGGAGCAATGTGCCTTCACGCTTGGGACACATCCATGTGTAGAAGTGTAGGGGTTTGCTTTTAATTTGAAAGCTAGGTGTTCTCAAGAAGCCGAGTAATGGTCCCAGAATACATTGTTTGCTCTGCAAGGGGCACACATCACTCCGAGCCCTGGGTTTTGGAGCGCTGGGAAACATCAGGCCACTTTATGATATACAGGTCCTGCAATTCTGGATCTTAAGTACCTCTCGTGCCGTTTCCCCACACTTTGTTATCGAAAAAGGGTTATTCCGATCTGGATAACGGTGTGAGAGAGTGAGAGAGCCCCTTTCCTCATAGCTGGCTTTGCACACTACCGTTTTGTGTAATTTCATCATGACCGCTTTTCATCTCCTCATGTTATATCTTCCATTTCCTGGCCTTTTGTAAGAGCCCCACTTGATCACGCTTCTCCACACCTGTCAATCCATCAGCACTCTGGAGGCCGATGAATGAAAGAAGGCAAGCCTTCCATCAGATTACAGTGCCCTGGAGGGGGGGGGCAATGCCATTCTAAACAGGGGCTGCTTGTTCTGTCTGCTCAGCTGCCCCACACTAGACATGGCGTGATACACATGTGCTAGCACCAGTGCCTCACGACGCCCTGTGGAAAGTACTCTAGGGAGACTTCTTCAAATCCAAGCCCCATCTTAAAATACTGAACCCAAGGCATCACCTTGAGATGAACCTTTTCCCATAACCTCTCAGGAGAGGATTAAACAGCACATAACCTCCTGAAAGTAACTTAAGACAAGCAGCTCTAATGTGCCAATTGTGTGTGCGCCAAAAACTGCTTGAGAAGCCAAAAGCATCTAAAGGAGTGTAGTTCATGCTACCTTCGGTTTCTGGAGTGCAGTCTCTCGCTCGCTCGCTCTCTCCTCACCACTACTGTTTCCTTGATAAAATACTTAGTGGATCAGTGTTGCTGATAGTTGGTATGTTCATCTAAATCAGGGTTTCCCAAACTTTGGTCTCCAGGACTACAAGTTCTGTCATCCCTAGTTAGCACGACCCATGGTCGGGGATGATGGGAATTGTTGTTCAAAAACAGCTGGAGATCTAAGTTTGGGAAACCCTAATCTAAATTACTGTTTGGGGGGGCGGTTGGACTAGACCCTTGCGTAACAGATGCCTGGGCTTCTTCGCCCTGAACATAGGCATGCTCTTCTGGGAAGAAGTTGCGAACCTCAAGATCCTAAAGAAGTTTGTTCTCTGGGAAGAAACACGAACAGATCCATGAGTAGGGAAGGCAGGAGTAGATTTTACAGTAGTTTGAAGTATGGGATCAGGAGAAGGATGGTGCAGTGAAGTAGTTAAAATGGGGAAAGGAAGCAGCAAAGAACACCATGGCAAGGCTGTTCCGATGGAGCAACAACAGATGGGGAGGTGCAAGCAGAAGAGGCAGCTTGTCAGGTACACGATACTTTCTGGGTAAACTGTTATGTGTTGTTAGAAATCCAGACCTGTCCGTTCTCATCAGTGGTGCTGTGCTTGTAGGCCTGCGGTGCCAGAAAACATGAGCAATTGAAGCCGGATGGATTTATTTTGCTCAACCTCTTTTGCTCCAGTACCCCAGAAGTCTGTGCCTCTTATCAAATGCGAGTCCTCTAGCAAAACTAATTAAAACCTGAAATGAAGGCATGGTTGGGAAAATGACCTGTTAACAGCCTCCTTCCCCTGAATGACTGGCACAGACTTCATGGTAGTCTGTGGTTGTCCAAATGAGTGGCAGGGATGAGCATCTTCCTCACAGCAATGTCAAAGGAATGAGCAACAAAGGTTGCCCCATTGTGTGGGGGCTTCAGCGCTCTTTGCTGTATAGGAGGGAGGCAGGAAACCTCTCTCCGTGGGCAAGCCTGCAGTGACCTCCAGTTTAACCTGGAGCCCCCTAGTTTAAAGTACAACTCGCGTCATCCTTGACCCTTCCCCATGCAGGCTGGAGCTGATGGGAATTGTAGTCCAAAATAACTGGAGGACAAAAAATTAGGGCAGCTGATTTTAATTCCAGCCCCGTACAAAATGCTTGCGCAATAGAGAAAGCACAAGTGTTCTCCTCAGCTTCACAAACCGTCACAATCTTCCCCATGAAGATTGATAATGTCGCAAGGACCCTATTAGATCTGGGGTGGATAACCTATTTTATTATATTATAGTATGTTTTTATCATATTCTACTTTTATTATTTTATGTTATGCTCAAGGGCCACATTCACTCTTGGCCAGTCCTCTGCGGGCTGCCAATCAATAGAGGGTTTGGTCAGAAACCCACCCCCACCCGGTCACATTCAGGCTCTTTCTGGTGGTACACATCAGTTGCACACACTCTGCACATCCCAGCACTGTGTCTCCTTTATTTATTATTATGTTCACTGCCACTGCCAAAATCAGCAAGCCCTTGGGAGATCAGAAAAATGTGTGTGTGTGTCTCAGATCAGACCTCTGAACAGGCAGTTAAGTCACCCTGTGTTAGACATTATTTGAAGCTATCAAAGGCAGGCAGCACCACAGTCCTTTTTTTTCCTTCTGTAAACTTGTCTGGGCTTGTTGTTGTTGTTGTTTATTATCTGGTTCTACCTCCCACTGCCCAGTTGTACAACTCCGGCATGTACAACTCCATATATGTGACCAGCCAGCAGAGATTTCTGTCCTAGCCTCAAACATGTTAGACCACGATATCTGAGTAGAATCTCACCACCTCTGCTGCCCTAGAGGTACTGTGACTAGCCAGTGTTGGAAACCAAATACCCAAGGCTAGGCAGGTGCCCAGCTCCAGCAGGGCTGCTCCGGGACTCATACTTTTGTTTCTTTTTAGTCCTTGCTGCCCACACTTCACCCAAGGATCCCAGGGTGGTTTACATAAATATACGGGGGGGAAACACAGAATCTAAAACCAACCGCTGTATTATCCCCACACACCCAATGCAAGACTGCTGCAGCATCTCAACCTACCCTTCCAAAACCCCGACCAGCAGCAAAAGCCGCACAATGTTGCTGCAGGACACACAGGAGAGAGGGGAGCATCCGGTGCTATTGAAAAACACCAAGTGTCTCTTGGGGAACTTCCACTCAGTGACCAAATGCGCTTGTAACCCATGGTTTATTGTGACACAGCAAGTTTTGAATCTGTCTGCTAAACAGTGGTTCTCTGCACGACACACGGTAGGCCTCCAGTACAACCATGGATTAAGGAGACCACCCTGAACACCCGTGAATTGTACTGGAGTCCTCTCACACTCCTCCCAGAGGAAGCATTACGGGAAGACACAGGAGGGGAGAGGTTTCCCAGAGGCATCTGGTTGGCCACTGTGAGAACAGGATGCTAGACTAGATGGGCCATTGACCTGATCCAGCAGGTGGTTCTTACTCAGTACAGGCAATGACCATTTTACGTGCGTTCAGTATGTGCATGACTGCACACGTGTGCATTGCCGTGAACCCGGAAGTGACTAGGAAAAAGGCGAAAACAGTCCCAAGAGAGCGCAGAAAAGGTGAAAGCTGTGCACGAACGACACCTAGCAATCCCATGAGCCTTTGCAGGTGCAATGCCAGGAGCCCTCGCACTGGCAATCGAGGCCTGTGGCGAGTTTGAGGGAGGAGGCTTGGAGGGTCTTTGCAGGCTTTTTCAGTGGTGGTCCCAGTACACACAATTTCACTTAAAACGAGTGGTGCCTCAGAACGCAACCCTTGCGTAAAATGCTTGTTGCCTGTATCCGTTGTGCTCTGTTTTTCCGCACTCTGAGCAACTGGTCCTCAGACTCCCACCTTGCTCTCCTGCTTTGTCTCCGCCTGCAGTTCCCTTGACCTCCAGCTCACCAGGTGTGCGCTCCGTGCCCCAGTTAGTCTGTGCAGGGTGAATTTGTGTGTCACCTGTTCATCTGCAAAAGGAAAGCTACAGCTTGCACTTGCTTGCTTGCCTGCCTGCCTGTTGGATTTCTGCAAGAGTGATCCTGGCAGCGTGGAGGGATAGGCAGGCTTGCGAAGCCTCTGCAACCATCCCCAAACGACTTCTCTGTGAAAGGAAGAGGAGGAGGAGCCCCCAAGGCAGAAAGCACACACAGAGGCCACCAACCAGCTTGACCTCCTTCCTTGGCTCCGTCACAGTGGCCTGGGAAAGGTTGCGCGCCTCTTACCCCCACCCCCGGCAACCGTTCCCTGGCAGGCTTGCCTTTGCCCCCTGGTGACACGTAAAAAAGCAGAACCACTAATCCGGCAGAGCATGCAGGGAAGCGTGGGGCTCGAAGTCTCTTGCTGAAGTGACAGGCAGGTCTAGAGAAAAGATAAGGGGCCCATAAAATGCTTACTGGCCAAGAAGAAAGGGGGAGTGCATAGCTGTGGTTTACAGTCCAGAGCGTTTTGTTTAAAATGTTTCTATGTCGTCCTTCGCCTCACCGGATGAAGAACAGGCATGGGGGGGGGGGGAATCCTTCGTATGAATCAGAAATTGAGAGGTAGCAAAAGCCGTAAGGCAGGTGGAGGCAACACACCTGCTTGCAGCACCTTAACGTAGCGCTGAAAAGTAGCGCCCACAAATTGAGACCTCCAGGGCTGGCTGAGCTGCTTCTCCCGCGCCCTTGTGACTTTTCTTACGGTTCATGTAATCCCTTTCAAATCCAGACCTCGTTATTCTGTTGGGTAGCTGCTGGTTCAAAGCTCGTTCCCTGGAGAGAAACTCGTCTACGTGCCGTTGGACTTAAGCTGAACCATCCTTTGCGAAGAGTCTTGAGGTGCTCCAGCCTGAATATTCAGTGCCACCACTTGAGCCTGCCCAGTGCCCAGGGCGGCTTCCACAAGCTGGGCCCTAGCAGTCGCTACATAGCCCCGCTGGATTTGAAACCTGGCTAGGCAAAAAGACTGCCTGTGCTGGAACTGGCAGTAAAGGGAGTCAAACAGGGGTTGTTTCCTCCTGCGGATGCCAAAAAATGATTTAACTACATTGAGCTGTGCAGGCCTTTTATGCCTGCAGAAAACACTTGAGCGAGTTTCATTGCTTGGTGCCTCCTGACAGAGATATTTTATTTAGGAGCCATAAATATTTGAAGGTAGCCAGTTCAGTCCTGGCGTGCCACTTAGTTTGCTTTATGTCTGGGCAGTGTTGGCCTTGAAAAACTAAGTTGCCCGCTGCTTGATGTGTTCGGAAGAAGCTCCCTGGACACTTGCTTGGTGTCCAAATTGGTCTTAACCCAGAAAATAACCCTCTCGGTGCATTAGGCTGGTGTTTTTTTTGGGGGGGGGGCTGCCGTCTCTCCGACCGGCGTAGAGTGAATTATCACGCTGGAGAGAAGTGATGGAAATGTTCGCGGCAGGAGGAATGGGGAGCTGGAGAGTTGATGCTAAATTAGCTACCGTGCTTAATTATTCAGTGCCTGGCTTTGCGATTCTTTGGGTCTCCTGGGGAAGACATGCGGCAGGAAGGGCAGATTCCAGCGCTTGCCTAGTGGTATTAAGACTCTCAGTCCAGCTTTATGGAACCCATTCATAATTTTTCGGGTGTGTGCGCAAGCACGCTTAATGGCACTGCGTTGCCCCACAGAAGGGACTGGTTTCCATGCTCTCTCTGCTAGACACATCCTGCACACTGTAGAGAGCTCCTCTTGCATTCAGCTGATTTAATAACAAATGTATTTATTACATTTATATCCCACTTTCTAAGGAGCTGAAGGTGCTGTGCATACTTCTTCTCCCCCATTTTATCCTCACAAGAGCCCTGTGGTGTGCGTTAGGCCAAGAGGCCAAGAGACGGTGAATAGCCTAAGGTCACCCAGTGAGCTTCTTGGCTGAGTGGGCAGGGATTCGAATCCTGGTGCTCTAACCATTAAACCACACTGGCACTCTTATTTTTCTTAAGTGGCAGTCAGGCAACACAGCCACTACTTCCTGCTCAACCTTAGACCGTCATCCATTTTGGGGATAGGACGGAGTTGTTGGCAGCTCTCAACCTGCAAGTGCGTCTCTATAAGTGATAACCCCTTAGCCTTCCTCCTCACCCAAAAAAAACCCCGTAATGTGGGGTTGGGGGCTTACCTTAGAAGGGGGACTTGTCAGGGCTAGCAAAAGAACACGATGTGGCATATTTTGAGATCCCAGGAAAAGCCCTTAGTGCTCTGGCTTAATATAAATTCATCCTAATGCTAATGGAGAAATCGGAGGGCTCCCTTGGACAAAAAAAACAAGGACACCAGCCAGGAATACCAGAGCAAAACAGCAGCCAGTAGGCTTGGTCTTTATTGAAGACTGTCGCGACAGGACTCCCACCTGCCACACGGTGGAACAAGATGGAAGCCCCAAACAAAAGAGCCCCAAACATTTATTAGCTGCTAATCCCCATGTTACAACCCCCAAACTACATCACTCATACATCACGGTTACATCATGAAAGGGGCAGTAATCTGAGCATCCTGGACCCTGCCCCATGGTTCTCCTTGCCCTCCACCAAACACCCTTCAAGTGTAAGAAAGGAGATCTTTACATTTCCCTGTTTCCCAGCCAAGTTAATCACACCCTTTTGTCTTCATCTGGGTTTGTTATGGCTACCTGTCTGGCACTCAGGTATCAGGATGCCAGGAATTATCACTCAGGCAGAGGGGCTGCTGAGTAGCTGAGCTCACAGGTCTATATGAATTTCTGAAGTTTTCCCAGTGAGCCAGTACATAGATACATTTATCAGTGAATTCTTACATTTGGTATCATGCAGCAAAGGCCCTTTGAATAGATGGGAAGAAACTGCGATGGGGTGTTTTGTGGGGACAAATCACAAAAGTCACAAAAGTGATTGTGCTGGTTTTGGTAGTGGGCTGCATGTGCATGATATCTCCTGGAGGGTCAACCCCCCCCACCCACCCAACCTATACATAAATTTATGCAACACTAACAAGCTTTTTTAAAATAAAAAAATTGTAAGCTGAGAAGGCAGCACAGAAATGTTTGGAATAAATGAATTCCATCCCATGCCTCCCCTTAGCCAGGACCACTCGGAGAGCCCGAAAGGCTGATGCTAGACTCTCCACTTAACAAAATGTGATCGGTCGCCATTAGCAGAGGAGGAGCAGTCGATAAATGTGTCAGGACAGCCCCCGGGGGCCTGTCCAGACTCAAGCTTCCCTGCACAGCCCAAAGCACACGCCTGTGTCATGCAACATATGTGAGCCTGATGCCACACAGCGTGACTTTGCCGGCCGAGGGAGGAGGAGGAGGAGGAGGAAGAGACCTAAACGTACAAGGCTTTTTCAGTAGGCTGCCTCTCACAGTAGTGAACCTACCTTCCCTCCTGAAACATCTGCCTCCCCCCCTCCCCCTTTAAGCTTTTCCCTTTCCTTATGTAGGTCACACATCACTGTCTTTCACTCCCCCCGCCATTGCCTCTGAGTTTCAAGCCGTATTTTCCTCTTACTCCCAAAGAGCAGCATTTTGTGTTCTGCATGTCCCCCCCCCTCTTTTCCTGCTGACCGGAATGCCCAAAATGCTTAATCCACTTTTGAAACAGGCTCCCCCACCCCGCCCTGGATGGTCTCAGCTACATTATTTGTCAGCCTGAAAGCTGCCGCGATCAGAGAGTCGCCCGTGAGCATCTCTTGCCTTAACAGATCACCGCGTCTCCGCTGCAAGAATAATGTTAGTGGGAAGCCATTTTCTTGGGAAATACAATGCAGGCTTAGAAACGGGCAGGCAGAAAGCGGGTGCAGTTTGCCAATGGAAGCACAGAAGGCTTTTCCCTCCTCAGCTGATCATGGGGCAGGGCAGGGCAAATACCTTTTAAATGGCTCATTCAGACCCTTCGCAGCACGGGTGATCCTTACAACATTCTTGTAAGGTAGGACCATGATTATTATCCCCTGGGTGAGGCCAAGAGCTTAATTCCCACCCTCACCACTGAAGCACTCACTCTGAAAATGTCTCACGAGAAATGCTAATAACATTCACCAAGAAAGCGGAGGCCAAACAACTGTTGCAAGTCCAAAGCCTATATCTAAATATTATCCAAGAACTAGCTTGATGGTGATGATGATTTTGTATTTGAAGGTAGCTATTTCAGAATAAGGTTAATAGCACTCAGTGGTCTAGCATCTGCCAGGTTAATAAAAACCTTGGCTTACTATACTACATTACCTGGAGCAAATACAGTGGTACCTCGGGTTAAGTACTTAATTCGTTCCGGAGGTGCGTTCTTAACCTGAATCTGTTCTTCACCTGAAGCACCACTTTAGCTAATGGGGCCTCTTGCCGCCGCCGCGCCGCCAGAGTACGATTTCTGTTCTCATCCTGAAGCAAAGTTCTTAACCTGAAGCACTATTTCTGGGTTAGCGGAGTCTGTAACCTGAAGCGTATGTAACCTGAGGTACCACTGTATATAAGCTTGGCAGAAGAAGAACTCAGTCCAGTTGGATGACGGGGTCTTTGGGAAGAGGAGTTCAGTAATTCAGACCTGAAACATTTCTAACTTGCGGGGAGAAAAGGACAATTGAGGATGAACTAGACTTGTGCACTGAAACATTTTGGAATTTGCCTGGAATAACTATTGGAGGCAATGTGGGGTTTACAAATACAGATGTGCCTCATGGGATACAGCCAAGATCCAAGTCAAAGTGCCAACCCAGAATCTTGAGTTCCGACAGCTCATTTCAAACGGTCAGACCCTGCACCAGATGAATAAATATGGGGAAAGCCAAATGCCACTCGAAGGATCCGAAATATTTTCCTTGAAGCTTGAATTTGTTTTATCCTGGATTGTTTTGTTTGATGTTTGGGTGTATTGTAAACAGCTTTGAGATTTTTTAAAAATATAAAGCGGTATAGAAATGAAATGAATAACAATAAATATATTCCACCGGTTGGGGTGGAACAGTGGCCATTCTGCTGTGGCAACCAAAACTTAGGTTTAAGGTGCCATTTGGCAACTGGGTTATTTTTCTGAGTTTTTAATGCGGGATGGGTTACCTGTGCAGCCCTCTTCCCCAAAAGCCCAGCTTAGTGTGAGCTGGATTAAGTAGATTCTTTCCACCTGCCGTCGTCCTCCTCCCCCCCCCTTTTTTAATTACTTACATTAGTGCCTTGATTCTGCTGGAGAAATCTCAGGCTTAACAGGCCTGTGCAAATCTAACCAGGGCAGATGGGGAAGCATTTTGTGGCTGAAGAAACTCAATTGCCTGTGCTCCCTGTTTATTGGATGCGGTTGGGTTTCAAGGAGTAGACTTGACCATTCTGGTGGCTGTGGCTATTTATGTACTGTAGGGAAGAGAGGGAGGATGAAAGTGGCGAGCGAAGGGAAACGTGAGCCTTTCGAGAGCAAAATGCCTCTTTCAGCCTGAAGATCAGAATCTGAGCGATCAGAGGCAGGGCTCCATGAAGACCGCGGGATTATTGACCTTCCTTCCATTATTTCCTCACGGTAATTCCCAGATGAGCAGAGCGACGAACTCTGTGGTTGCCAAACTGCCATGCAGTCCTGCCACAACGCTCCTCATGCACTTGAGGAAGAGAGGGCCGGAGTGAGCCCACCATTGCTTTTTCTATTTGCTTGCAGCAGAACTTAGCCTGCGGTAGCCTCGGCTCTGGAGCGAGCAGGTGAAATTTCACAGAGGCTAAGCAGTCATTTTTAGCCAGTTAAGGGCAGGCTATGATCAGCATCTATACCTGGGGACAAGTCTCTCCACCTGGATTTTCTTCATCAAACAGCTCCTGCATAGAATCGTAGAGATGGAAGGGGACCCCCATGGTCATCTAGTCCAACCCCTGCAATGTAGGAATCTCAGATAAAGCATCCACGGCCGATGGCTATCCAACCTCTGCCTATAAACCTCCAGTGAAGGAGCAAATGATAGGGGCAAATGTCTCCTGCTAACCCCTGATCTTAATGTCTGCATGTTTTGCCCCAGTTGGTTTGGGTTTTGATTGGGGGAGGTTGCTATTCGCCTGTGGCAGGCTGCAAACTTGGCAGTGCCCTCACTGCGAGAAGGGAAGCTACAGGGAACCAGGCAGAGGGCTTTTTTCATATTGGCGCCCTCCCCATGGATTGCCTTCCCCTCATATGTCAGAGAGAACCAATTACAGTAGTACCTCGGGTTACATACGCTTCAGGTTACATACGCTTCAGGTTACAGACTCCACTAACCCAGAAATATTACCTCAGGTTAAGAACTTTGCTTCAGGATAAGAAATTGGGTGGCAGCAGCGCAGCGGCAGCAGGAGGCCCCATTAGCTAAAGTGCTGCTTCAGGTTAAGAACAGTTTCAGGTTAAGAACGGACCTCCGGAACGAATTAAGTACTTAACCCGAGGTACCACTGTATGTGACTTCCCAAAGACCTCTGAAGGCAGTCCTGTTTCTCATGCTTGTTGTTTCGCTGTGTTTTTATATTATGTTGGAAGCCTCCCAGAGTGGCTGGGACAACCCAGTCAGATGGGCAGGGCATAAATAATTTTATTTTTATTATTATTATTATTATTATTATTATTATTATTATTACTGGTCTCTGTTCCTCAGATCTCATGAGAGAGGGAACTGGAGGCAGACAGGCAGAAGGCAGAATCAGCAGCAGTAAAACTGCACTCTTTGCTCCCATTGTGAGGAGGGGAGTGAGCCAAGCTGGGTACCGTATTTTTCGCCCTATAGGACGCACTTTTTCCCCTCCAAAAATTAAGGGGAAATGTGTGTGCATCCTATGGGGCGAATGCAGGCTTTCGCTGAAGCCTGGAGAGCGAGAGGGGTCGGTGGGCACTGACCCCTCTCACTCTCCAGGCTTCGCGGACCTCTCCGCAAGCAGCGGGAGCCAGCGCTGGGCTCCCACGGCTTGCAGAGAACTGCCTGTTTGGGGGCTGGGGTCGGGGGAAGCTCGGGCCTCACCCGCCCCAGCCCTGCGCCTGGAGGGGAAATAATTTTTCCCCTTTATTTCCCCCCAAAAAACTAGGTGCGCCTTATGGGACGGTGCGTCCTATAGGGCGAAAAATGCGGTAACTTCCAGCTGAACATGGCAGGGAGAGGGGGTTCCCTGCAAATCTTCTGCGGTGTCGTCCCATGCTCTGCTCTGCTTTCACCTGGTCAGGTGCTCTGGAGCATCGAAGGGAGACCCCAGCAGCAAAAGCCTTGTGGGCAGTCCCTGTTTCTCCTTTGGAAGGGGGAGCAAGTCTCCTCAGGTCAGGCCGATGAGTAGAGGAGCTTTTGCACGGGGAGAGCTTCTGGTTGGTTGTTGCTGCTGCTGCTGCTCTTTAAGGGAATGGCAGAAATGCCATAGCTGCGTGTGGAGAGTGTGCTCGCCGGAGGCTGTGTGCACATCCATGTGTGCATGGATGGGTTTTGCAGTCTCTCCTCTCTGGTTGGAAGACTCTTCTGAGAACCCTTTGCCCAGGCAGGGTTTGGAGGTTTTTCCCCCATCTGTTGTGCTGCAGTCATGCCAGAGTTTTTTGCTCATATGTTTGGCTGTCTCAAGACTGAAGAGCCTGAACAGTCCCGGTTTCTGAACCCTGTTACTGGAGGGGAGAGAGGGGAATGGTATTCAATAAATTGTTATAGATATATCCTACCACCCAGGAACCTGTGTGGTGTCTTTGAATAAATCATGCAAATAGGAGACTTCAGCATAAACGTGGCATGTCATGGTTGCCAGCCTGAAGGTGTTAGCGGATTCCCAGTTCCCTTTTACAGAAGCAGGAATTGTGGAGGACTGAATTCACTTTACTCTCTTGAACCATGAGGCCTGCTAGGATTTGGAGGGCTTTGGTGGTGGGGAAATTGGTTTCAGGGGTACAGGCAGCTTTTTTTAAAAAAAAGAGAAAGTGCTTCTTTTGCTAATGATTGCAGAAGATAACTCCCAAATGGAGAAGCTGCCATAAGTTTCAGCTCACCTTTGCTAAATATCAAAAGGTGCAGCCAGTGAGGTTTCTTAGTAGCATTGCGCTGCAAATGCCTTATCACTGTGACGCCTTTAGTACAAACTCCCAGTAGGTCACCACGCATGGGGAAGCCAATTCTCTCTCCTTTCTGCTGCTGCTCTCCCTGCTTGCTACATGCACGCGCGCACACACACACACACACACACCCCGGGCCCATTCTCATAAGGTTTGTACTCTCGGTCCTCCCATCCAGTATCATTACTCCAGTCTTTTGCATGGAACAAAATCGTCCTAAAACTGGAACCATGTCTACAGAGCAATTTATGTCCCTCAGGAAGGATTTGGGTTCCATTGGCGTGGAGTTTATGGAGAGCTGGTCTTGGGTGCTGGACAGAAAGGTGGACTTGTGACCAAAAGTTGATAAGGATAGGCTGGTACTTTGGAAGTGTGCCAGGCCGGCACAGCACAAAGATCCTAAGGTCTAAGGAAGATGGAGAGCTCGGCTGGACCTCATCAGTTCCAGGCTGCGAATCCTTTATTCATCTGGTCCTGAACTGGCCTATGGGCCCTCTATTTCGGGCACTCTCACCTGCAGGGAGGTGTTGAGTTTTCTGGATCCAGAGCAGTTGAATGTGATCTCTGCCTAACTTGCAGTCGAGGTACCAGACATAGGGTTTCTTCCTGTAAAAAGAAACCGCTAGCGTTTGTGTGTCTGGAAAGGGTTGGAGTTTTTTTAATGAAGAAAAAAAAGTAGTTCTTGATGCTAACAAGATGCTAATAAATCTGTCGCAGTAACAGGCTGTAAGTGGGTGTTAAGAGTGGCAGTCAATAACTTGGCACACAGCAGCCTTCACCTTATCTGCTGAGCTAGGAATTTCCTTGGCCTCAGTTCCCACCACTGCTGTGTAACACATTTTTAATGGGCTTTCTTGGCTGGAGAGGCCAAAGTGCTTGTGTGTGTGTGTGTGTGTGTGTGTGTGTGTGTTGTGCAATTGCACTCCCCTCTCCTCCCTCAGTTTCCTGGAGACGGCCAGGATAAGGACCCTCTTTAATCCCAAGTTTAAATTTATGAACAGCTGCAGCCCATCATTGCTCACCAACTTCCACCCCACACACAAAATGAGAAATAATTTGGCTGTGTGGCCCTTGCTCTCTCCCAAGACGGCTTCATCCATGAGTCCCCTCACTGAGCAGCAGCTGCCGCAAGGAAAAGGCCACTTCACTTCTTGCTGTCTCTGAAAAGTAAATTCATTGTTTGTGAGAGATAATGCGGAACGGTCCCCCGCAGCCACGGGTTGGGGCTGGTAATACTGTTCCCCAAAAAGAACCCACCCATTCTCCACTCTAGGATTGCCACACTCTTTCTTCCAAACGCTCCTTGAGTCCTGCTGCTTCTGTGAAGTGTCGTTCCTAAGAGAGGCAAAGTCTCCATACCAGTAAACAGGGAATTGTCCCAGTTCAGCACCTCCATCTCTCCCCATACCCCCTTGTCTTGCCTCCATCTGGTGATTCAACTGCAAGCTGTCTTGAGGTGAGGGACTTTTTTTTTTTTTTTTTTTTTTTGCACTCCTCTTTTCGGCTTTTTGCCCAGAAGCCTTCCCCGCTGCCCTAAATGGAACTGCCAGGGCTGGAGCCACTAAACATTCCTGTATACCTGAAGGAGCGTTTCCACCCCCATCGTTCAGCCCAGACACTTAGGTCCAGCGCCGAGGGCCTTCTGGCGGCTCCCTCCCTGCGAGAAGTGAGGTTACAGGAAACCAGACAGAGGGCCTTCTCGGTGGTGGCCCCTGCCCTGTGGAACGCCCTCCCTTCAGATGTGAAGGAAATAAGCAGCTATCTTATCTTTAAAAGACATCTGAAGGCAGCCCTGTTTAGGGAAGTTTTTAATATTTAATGCTGTATTGTTTTTAGCACTTGATTGGGAGCCGCCCAGAGTGGCTGGGGAAACTCAGCCAGATGGGCGGGGTATAAATAAATTGTTGTTGTTGTTGCTGTTGTACCTGACCTGTTTGCTCTCTCAGGGCCACTCTCTTGACTGAACTGCAGGCATTTGTTGGCACTTTGGGCAGCTGGTGTATCTGCCTTCAGGGATGAGGTTTGCCAGAGTGGGCTGGAGGGCATTCGGGTCACAGGGCGATGCCTCCCATGGGCTGGAATAGCCAAGGGTCTTCCCAAGCCTTTAAGGAGCCACCCCATCCTCCAGATCTTCCCTGCCTCTGGTCAGGATAGCATGGTGGCCTTCTTCCTCTGTAATAATTGTTTAATTGGCGGTGAAAGACTTGGGAAGACTCTGCCTCCTCAGTCCAGAGGGAGGAACCATCCCATCAGCTGAATGTCCTCTGGTCCAAGCAGAAGCATAGAATTGCAGAATTGGAAGGAGTTCCCCAAGGGTCATCTAGTCCAACCCCCTGCAATGCAGGAATCTCAGCTGAAGCACCCATGACAGGCGGCCACCCAGCCTCTGCTTGGATGGATGGTGGCTAACAGATTGAGGTTGAATCCTGACAAGACAGAAGTACTGTTTTGGGGAAAGAGGAGGCAGGCGGGTGTGGAGGACTCCCTGGTCCTGATTGGGGTCACTGTGCCCCTGAAGGACCAGGTACGCAGCCTAGGACTCATTTTGGACTCACAGCTGTCCATGGAGGTGTAGGTCAAGTCTGTGTCCAGGGCAGCTGTTTACCTGCCCTACCTGCCCGCAGACTTTTTTCGCCAGAGTGGTGCATGCTCTATTGTTATCTCCTGCTTGGACTACTGCAATGCGCTCTACGTGGGGCTACCTTTGAAGGTGACCTTTAAACTACAACTATCTGACTTTTAGAAGACATCTGAAGGCAGACCTGTTTAGGGAAGTTTTTAACGTCTGATGTTTTATTCTGTTTTTAATCTGTTGGAAGCCGCCCAGAGTGGCTGGGGAAACCCAGCCGGATGGGCGGGGTATAAATAATAAATTATTATTATTATTTTTATTATTTTTATTATTATTATTATTATTATTAAATTATTGTTAAAAACCTCCAAGGAACGAGAAGTTCACAGTAAGAAGCAACTTCCATTACCTCTACCATCTTCAGCACCAGGATGCGAGCAGAAGGGAGTGGCTGTCGAGGGGCCTGTGGGTGGGACTGGGGGGAAATTACTGAGCAAGCCCAGCCCGTCTGCCCGCAAGAGTGATTGCTGACCGTCAGTGCCTGTGGGTGGGCCGTAGAATCTTAACTCCTTTTTGGAAGGAAAAGTAAGTTACTTTTGGAGCTGTGGGGTGCTGGGATTTCACCTCCTGGATCGTGCTGCAACCAGCATCATCTGGGCTCCCCAAAGCTCAAGGTGGGGTCAGTGAATTTACAGCTTGTGTGGGTTTTCTTCCCCCCTTTCTGTTTGTGTTTGCCAATCTGCTTGAAAGATCCCCGTGAGGTGCTTGCGACATGCATAGGTGTCCAGAGCTGTGTCGTGGCTGCTTTTCTTCACCACCACTGAATGCCCACCCCCATTAATCACCAACCTTCCCTCCCACAGCTCAGATCCTGGGGCAAGGCTCCATGATCCCCGGGCAGCCTTTGCCAGGTCGGGCAATGCCAAGCGGATCGGCCAGCGCTCACCAAGCCAGCAGCAGCAGCGCTCCCCCGTCCGGTGCGGCAGGAAATATCGTGGGAGCCCGGGGGGCCCTGGCTTCTCCGAACGGCTTGTGTAAGTAGAACAGGTCACCTGTGTTTCCCCACTGCACGCCCCTTCCCATTCCCCAACCCCAGCTCCCAGACTGCCACAGAATCACAGAGTGCATTGCCGGGATTTTCCTGCCCCATGTGGGGCTGCTGTGCAACATCACTGGTCTGCCCATACAGAGAGCAAGAGCAGTCCGTCTTCTGACTACTTCGTCATTGTGGTTGAATGATCTTTGTAGACAGAGGCAGTTCTCCTTCACCTCACTCTAGTCCTATGACACCAAGGGTCTCTTCCCCCAACACCACCCAGCCCACCACCCTCAGAACTGCTTTTGCTGGGTCAGGCCAATCCATCGTTCTGCCCGGACACTGAGGTCCAGCTCCAAGGGCCTTCTCGGTGGTGGCGCCCGCCCTGTGGAACACCCTCCCACCAGATGTCAAAGAGAAACAACAACTACCAGACTTTTAGAAGACATCTGAAGGCAGCCCTGTTTAGGGAAGCTTTTAATGTGTGATGCATTACAGTATTTTAATATTTTGTTGGAAGCCGCCCAGAGTGGCTGGGGAAGCCAACCAGAAGGGCAGGGT
Organism: Podarcis filfolensis; assembly: GCF_964270895.1. Taxonomy (NCBI): domain Eukaryota; kingdom Metazoa; phylum Chordata; class Lepidosauria; order Squamata; family Lacertidae; genus Podarcis; species Podarcis filfolensis. The sequence continues at coordinate 56,061,233 of NC_139614.1, read as the reverse complement.
ATAAATAATAAATTATTATTATTATTATTATTATTATTATTATTATTATTATTATTATTAATTATGCCTGATCTGGTGCTCCACAGGACCAGAGAGGAAGTTCATAGAATTGCAGTGTTGGGAGGGATCCTGAGGGTCATCTATTCCAACCCCCTTCAATGCAGGATCATGGGTCACTGGTTCACTTGGTGAGAGGGTCAGTGGGTCAGCCTTGGAGGGGCAGTCTCCTCTAGAGGAGATTTATCAGGCCACAGCAGCCTCCTTGTCCGATTCAGCCGTTGGACACGAGGGGTCTCTGATTTCCTAAATTGGAAGGCTGCAAGCCAAAGGGATCTGTTCCTGAGAGGACATCCCAGCTATAAAGACTCTCCTCTGGACACCGGGAGTGGGGGCTGGGAGAGGAATTCCCCCAATTCTTAACTTGATAGATAGACGGGTCAGATGTTCACGTTGAAAAACCCAGCAAGCGATCTCCCAATTCTGGTCCAGGAGAGTGTCACTGCAAGACAGGGAGGTGGTCAGCGCCATCTCCCAGCCAGAGGGTGGTGCTATCCTGGAGCTGAAAGCACTGCCATTTGGACTCCTGGAAGGGCAGGCAGTTTTAGGGAGTGAGGAATGTCCCTGCCAAGCTTTTAATTCTCGGTTTCACACCCATTCCTCTGCAGATCCGCAGCAGCAACAGCAGCCGCCGCAGCCACAGCCGCAGCCTCCAGTTGACGGGGCGACCCCACCTCCTGCGGGAGCAGCAACAGCCTCTGCGGCTCCCTGATCGGTCCGGCAACAAGGCGTCTCTCAAGCTGTGACAGTAGCAACCAAAAACACCATTCCTCAGTTTCCTGCTCCTTCCTTCCCTGGCCTCTGCCCTTGCCCCCTATGCGCCCACACCCAGACCTGTTCCCCCACGCAGTTTTGGTGACGGTTTGTGCCTTCCTTTTCTGCCGGAACACAGCCAGAGCCGACAGCGCTCCAACTTGTTACTTCGCATGTTGAGCCTCTGGGTCCTCTTTACCTTCCCAGGTAGGAGATGCAGCGTAACCAGAAGCTCGTTGGGTCCCTTCGTTGTGGGAGGCGAAGCATCGCGTTGCCGCCGCTCCTCGGTCACAAGAGTAGAAGCGTTTTGCGGCCAGGGCGGTGGGGAAAGCAGCCTGCCTCTCCCCTTGGCCTCGGCTTCTCGGTTCACGCTGACCACAGGCGCTGCAGGTGGGCAATTATTCAGGAAGCTTGTCGAGCCCTGGGGATTGCCTGGCGATATTATTAAAAGGAAATATCGATCTCGCCCGAGAAGAGCCGGGAGCCAGATCAATTGGCGGGGTGCTCTCTGCAGCGATGTTCGCTTTTCCCACTCCAGCCTTTCAGCGCCAGGGGAGTGGGGTCGATGCATCCCATTCTCCCCCCCTCCCCTCTCGTTTTCATATCAAACAGGTCACTACAGTAGCGGAGGGAGGAGTAAATGAAGCCTGCTTCCTTTCCCTCCCCTGTATCCTTGGAGCATATATCGCGGTGTTCCTCTTTCAAAACGAGCAAGCAATCAAACCCCCTTAGATAGCAAAGCGCAAGCTTACAGGATTGTGCTGGAGCAGCCGGGGTGTGAGTGTGTGCTTACCCCAACTACCTCTTGCAGGCAGCCGTGGGGTGGGCTGAGGGGAGCAGATTAAGGAAACACGTTTCCTTTCTGGAACGGTCCGAATAGGAGCTCTGAAACATCACTGACATCTTCCTTATTTGCAAGCACACGTAGGTACATTGCACACTCCCTGCTTGCTTATCTTCCAGCTCTTTGCTGGGAACACTTGAACCCCGGGGGGCTGCGCAGGGAGCAAGGGAACCTGTCCACCTACAGCCACAATTGGGGGCAGCTGTGATCTCTGGATGTTGCTGGAATTGAAACTCCATCACCCTTGACCGTTGCCCGTGATGGCGGCAGCTGATGGGAGTTGTAGTCCCAGCATCATATAGAAGGCTGCAGGTTAGCTGGCCCTCAACCTACAACTTGGGCTGCTCCGTATCCTGCTCCTTGCCCAGATTGTGGGCGTTGCGTCCCTATCCCGTTGCCAGTCTTTCTTCCTCTTGTTCCTGCAACTTGCAAAGGAGTTCTTGTGTAAATGAGCAACTTTGGCTTTGATTGAGAACAATGCCAGGGAAATGGGTAGTCTTGCACCCCACTGGGCTGGGGAGGGGCCATTCCAGGGGGGGGGGCAGTGTACCAGTTTTCCAAGTGAGGCCTCACTGCTCCTCTACGGTTAGTGCCCCTCCTAATACCACCGTACACAAATAAGGGTTGCCAGTAGAGGTTGGTCTGATTCCAGCTCTTTGGCCACAGAAGCAACGCTTGCCCCTTCCTTCCTCACCCTGCTGCCTGGAAGCTCTGGGCATGGAGTCTTGGGGATGAGGAGAACAACAACTTTGTTTTGGCCATCCGGACTCCTGCTCTCAACCCTCTCACTTAGGACACCTAGGGGATAACGCCATCCCCTTCTCAGGAAAAGAAAAGGCCCTGCCTTCTGGCCGAAGCTCTTCCTCTGCGTCCCCCCCCCCCAAAACACACACACCCCCAGAAAGGAAAGTGCTTCCCACGTCTCCCCCGCTGCCGTGTTTCCCCGCCCCCTTTGGACCCCATTGTCTTCGGAGCAGCGTGGAATCGAGATTCCAAACATGGTCCTCTTTAGACTAATAACCTCAGGTTGTTTTTAGCGAGATCCACTTCAAATGTCAAGGTTCTAGATGGAGAAACTTGTCTTCTTCTTTTTCTACTCTACTGTTGACTTGTGTCCTGCAGCATAATATGAATTGTTAACACGACGGTGTTTCTGTACACAAGTGGGTGGGTTGTGGGTGGGAGTGATGACCTTTTATTTGTTGGTTTGTTCCCCCCCCCCCTTCTAGTCTGGTCCTGTATGTGGGGAGTGGGAGTGGGGAGACCTTCGTTTCTTGCAACTCAGCCACTTAAATTTTGTGAAATAAAAATGCAGGTTTTTTTAAAAACAAAACACATCTGTGCTCCGTGTGTTCATTAGCCAGAACCAAGCTCAGAAGTGGTTTGGTTTGGATTCTTGCTATGGGTTTGAATGAATGACTGCCCTCCATTCAAATGCTCTCTGGGATGAATGGACAGAAGGTGCCGTCCACCTCGCTCCTTGACCCTGGCTCCTTGGTTACACAGGCAAAAACATTCCTCTTCCGCCTTCGGCTAATTAAACAATCGATGGGCCTTTTAAACTAGAGGGGGTATAGCTTTGGTTTGTTACTATGTCTTTGTGTTTGTTTATTGCAGACCGCCCCATGATCCTCGGATGAAGGGCGCTTTAGAAATTTAATAAATATTAAAATAAACAGAATACTCCAGGAGAACATTGAACTGGGGAGTTGCACCCCTTTACCCATCTGCCCTTCCCATCAGGCATAGTTAACGACACGCACAGTGCATTTTAATGGATAAAAAGTTGCAGGGGGAAGATGGTGGAAAGAGCATTTTCATGTGATGTAAGTGCTAGATGATAGTCTCTTGGCCAGGGGCTGATGAGGATGGAAGCGAGCAAGAAAGGTCTTTGGTGTTCAGCTCTTCTGCTGCAGACCATGATGTGATTTGAGACGGAGCGTTGGGTGAGGAGGGGTGACGTTTGGAGAGGAAGTGGTTGGGTAATACAAGGGCCCAGGGCAAACGAGAGCCTCCAACTTGCTTCTACAAATGGTTGCTATAAATAGGGCAGCTGTTCAGAAGGATGTGCAGAGAGAGAAAGGGAAGCAGCATCACGCTTAAAAGGGCCCAGTCTCTTCCTCCACTTGGAACTCTGTTTGGCCTCGTTCATTAAGATGCTGAGCACCTCAGCTCTCGGACAGAACTAATCCTTTGCCTTGAAAGAGTTGAGTCCCAGTGCTCGGGACAATGCACTGTTGAGCAAGAGGGAGGGAGGGAGGGGAAGCAGCAAGTGGGGGCCATCTGATCTGGTATTCACAGGAGCGAGGCAGCCTCTTGGCTCTCCCCTTCCAGATCAGCCCTTGCCCAGCTCTCTAGGAACAGCACTGCCCATTGTGCCTCTGCCATCTTCTTCCTCCGCTTTTCAAGGGCTCAGGACAGTTCCTTCGCCGGAGGCTTCATGAGTTTGCCACAAGGTGCCCATCCCTACGTTACACCTTTACCAGAGTTGGGGCAAACCAAACCTAAGACCCGATGTCGTGGACCGGCAGAGAAACAGTGGAAGGAACCAGCTGGGGAATCCCCAAGGGGGAAAGGCACAGAGCTAAGGGATTTGTGGGAGGATGATGATGAGTGGTCAAAGGGAGAAGACTGGGAAGAGGTGGTGTCAGAAGCTGAAGAGGTAACTGCTTAATGATTAGGAAGAGTATGGCAGAGAGAAGTCCAGAATCTGATGCTGATTCTGAGACGGGACACCAAGAGGCAGAGATGAGGCAGATTGGTTAAGAAGCATGGGGTGTCTTCCCCTCCTGCTGTGACAAGCTCCCTTCCCCACATCTCCCAGGACCAGGAGAGGGCTGAAACAGGCGGACTAGTGACAGGCTGCACACAGGTGCAGTCTCAGATTGCCTGGAAAAATCCCTGGAGCAGATGGGACTTAAGACGGTTGTCGGAAGGCAGGGGCTTTCAGTCTCACAGCTGATTCATGGGACAAGACCCTAACGGGGATGAGCTGCCGCACTCATTAGGCCTGACAGTCAAGTCTGTGAAGATTGTGATTTTACTAATAGTTGACTCCAACTTTGAATGGTGTGCTGGCTCACTCTTTGACCCATCTTTGACAACTGGCTTGTGGACTTCCGGGACACAGCTGAGGAATGAGAACGCTGGCCTGGATGGTGCTTTGATCCCCTTCAGCAAAGCAATTCCTGAACTATTAAGACATCTGGGATCTGTTGATTCCCTGGGCCATTAGGTGCTCTGGGAGCATAGTTTGCTGCCCCCTGGCTACTGGTCCATCTTGCCCAATATCAACCCCTCTGACCATCAGTGGCTCTCCTGGTACAGGAGAGGGTCTTCCTCACCCCTGCTGTTTACCTGACCCTTTTAATTGGAGATTCTGTTCGGGACTGAGCCTGGAACCTTCTGCATGCCCAGCAGGTGTCCCTGAGCTGTGGGCCCTCTCTGCAAACACCAGGAGCAATTTAAAGGAAGAGAGTGGCAAAGGAAGAATTGTTCCCCTTGCCACCTGAGTAAACGCTGGAAAATAGTGTTGCGCCGCAATTCTGGTGTTCGGAAGAAATTGGGATGTTTCCGTAAATGTTTCCAGGATTGCCCTGCTTTCTTTTCTTAGCCTGGAATAGCTTCTACACCTGCTTGGTTCGTAGAATTGTCAAGAACTCCCAAGGATCATCAAGTCCAACCCAATGCAATGCAGGAATCACAGCTAAAGAATCCCTGGCAGAGAACCACCCCCCATGAAACCATCGATGGAGAGTCCATCACCTCCCGAGGGAGTCTGTCCTGCTGTTGAACAGCTCTCACCGTCAGAATGATCCATCTTTGGTTGCCCTCTGCGCATGTTCTAGAGGAGAACCTGGTTCTTGAGTGCAGCAGCCAAGGTGGTTGGCACCTTGTGGAGAGAGTTCACAGCTGGAAGCAGCAGCCGGAAATCAGAGTGCTGCCTCCGCCGCAGGGCTAGTGTTTCAATGAGCTCGTTAATTATCGAGGAGGATCCGTTCTGGCGGGTCTCTAGAGGGCTTCCCGAGGCCATGCCTAGCAAGCAAGGAAGAGAGAGTGCAGCTGAGCCAGAAATGAGGCTTTAGCACACAGGTAAGAGCATGGATATGGCCCAATCGCCTTCTAAATCCGGCCCGCAGGCAGTCTGGGAATCAGCATGTTTTTACATGAGTAGAATGTGTCCTTTTATTTAAAATGCATCTCTGGGTTATTTGCGGGGCATAGGAATTCATTCTTTTTTTTCCAAAATACAGTGGACGCTCAGGTTGCGAATGTGATCCGTGCGGGAGGCATGTTCCCAACCCGCAGCGCTGCGTCTGCACACGGGTGGATCGTGATTCGGCGCTTCTGTGCATGCACAAAGTGTGATTTAGTGCTTCTGCGCATGCGCAAGCACTGAAACCGAGAAGAAACCCATTCCAGTACTTCCGGCGCGTCCGTAACCCAAAAACACGCAACCTGAAGCATCTGTAACCCAAGGTATGACTGTATAGGGTTAGGAATTTGTTCATTCCCAAAAAAAATATAGTCTGGCCCCCCTCAAGGTCTGAGGGACAGTGGACCGGCCCCCTGCTGAAAAAGTTTGCTGTCCCCTGGGTCAGCTGGCCTGAAGCACTCGGGAGCCAGAGGCAACATGGTCAAAATGCCTCCTGCCCATCTCAGACCCTGCTGGATCTTAGACTAGCTGCGAACAGAAACTCTTCCTTCTCAGGGCGCCCTTGCCTTGCGCAGCTCACTGCTCCTCTGAATAGAACATGTGAAGACCCTGCTGGATGAGGCCCGTGGCCTATCTGGTACAGCATCCTGTTCCCACAGTGGCCAACCAGATTCCCATCATGGGAAACTGTGTTTTAGCTTAAGGGTTGCTGTCTGTGTGTCCTCCTGGTCCCTGAATACCAGCAGACTCCCCTCCCTATAAAGTGGTGTCTTGGTTGTCAAACTTAATCCGTTCCGGGAGTCCGTTCAACTCCTGGAACCGTTCAAAAACCAAGGCACGGCTTCCGATTGGCTGCGGGAGCTTCCTGCAAGCGTCGGACGTTCGGCTTCCGAAAAACGTTCGCAAACCGGAACACTCACTTCTGGGTTTGAGCCGATTTGTTCAGGAGCCAAGCCAATCGAGAACCAAGGTACCACTGTATATGAGCTTTAACCCTTCTCCTTGGCTCAACTCCCAGACAATGAATTTCAGATCAATGCTCACCCTGGCTGGAGGGCGTGGGGGAAAGCAGCAAAAGCCCACATGGATGTTGTTGGCTGAGCAGCAGGCCCTGGCGAGGGGAGGACGGGAGGGGAGCAGCTGCCCCAGATTCATGGGAAATAATAATTCTGACCCTGTTTTCTGTATCGGGCAGAAAACAGCGAGGAGTTGCTAACGTAGCTAGCAGAAGCTTGGCAGGAGAGGTTTCTTGAAGCTGGCACACGTGTCGTGGGCACTTGCCTGTGCCCCATATGCCCCCAGAGCAAAGGCTGGTCCGCTGTGCAGTGTCTAGACCATGGGTAGGCAAACTAAGGCCCAGGGACCGAATCCGGCCCAATCGCCTTCTAAATCTGGCCCACGGACGGTCCAGGAATCTGCATGTTTTTACATGAGTAGAATGTGTCCTTTTATTTAAAATGCATCTCTGGGTTATTTGTGGGGCCTGCCTGGTGTTCTTCCATGAGTAGAATGGGTGCTTTTATTTAAACTGCATCTCTGGGTTATTTGTGGGGTATAGGAATTCGTTAATTTTTCCCCCTTCAAAATATAGTCCGGCCCCCCACAAGCTCTGAGGGACAGTGGACCGGCCCCCTGCTGAAAAAGTTTGCTGACCCCTGGTCTAGACGCGAATGGAAAGGAAATTTGGAAGGGAAGATGTTGCAATACATCCTGCACATAGCATGGTATTTGATGCGCGTGTGTGACTTGTCAGAAGCGGATGCACCTAGGAATTGCTCTGGGCGACAATGCGTCTCCAAAAATGAAAAGTCAGATACAAGGAAGTCCTTCACAGAGGCGAGCTTCTCACACTTGATTTGGAGAGGTGTGTGAACTGTGTGTGAGCCGTGGCGCACACCCAGGGACAACAGAGCATGGTATTTGCACACACATACAACTAGTTTCCAGGACGTGAGTGGCGCTGTGGGTTAAACCACAGAGCCTAGGACTTGCCGATCGGAAGGTTGGCAGTTCGAATCCCCGCGACGGGGTGAGCTCCCTTTGTTCGGTCCCTGCTCCTGCCAACCTAGCAGTTCGAAAGCACGTCAAAGTGCAAGTAGATAAATAGGTACCATTCCGGCGGGAAGGTAAACGACGTTTCCGTGCGCTGCTCTGGTTTGCCAGAAGCGACTTAGTCCTGCTGGCCACATGACCCGGAAGCTGTACGCCGGCTCCCTCGGCCAATAAAGCGAGATGAGCGCCGCAACCCCAGAGTCGGCCACGACTGGACCTAATGGTCAGGGGTCCCTTTACCTTTACCTTTACCTTTTACAACTAGTTTCCACAGTCAGAGGCAGCAACACTAATGAATGCCACTAATACTACTAATATTACTAATATTACTAATGGCAACCACAGGAGCGGAGAGGAGATGGCTGCTTGAGGGTTTCCCACAAGCCTCTGGCTGGCCACTGGACTACAGGGGCCGTTGGCCTGACCCTGCAAGTTTCTTCTTACATGCATACCCCACTGGCCTTCCTCCATGCATCCCTCCACCCCTTGCAGCAAAGCAAGACCCCGTCCTTTCCTCCTGCTCGGGAGGGCAGGACCTAAACCCAAGGCTTCAAGTCACAAGAAAGGAGATTCTGCTGACTAAACCTCAGGAAGAACTTTGTCATGGCAGGAGCGGTTTGACAGTGGAACACGCTCCTTGTGGACTCTCCTTCCTTGAAGGTTTTTATGCAGCGGTTGGGTGGCCACCTGTCACGGATGCTTTAGCTGAGATTCCTGCATTCTACGGGGTTGGACTAGATGACCCTTGGGGGTATTTTGCAATTCGACGGTTCCGTGCTTCCAAATTGCTGGAAACCCCAGCAGGGAAGCTGCTCTTGTGTTCGAATCCTGCTGCTCGGCTTCCCGCAGGTGGCCATGGCAGGAGGACGGCGCCAGGGACCAGACAGGCCAGGGGCCTGATCCGCCGTGGGCTCCTCTCCCGTTCTCATTCCAGTTCTTCCCAATTTCCATCTTTAGCTGGGATTCCTGCATTGCACGGGACTGCAAATACTAGATGACTGGGGGTCCCTTTCCGCCTCTCCGATTCCACGGTCCTCCCTCTGGCCGCCCCCTCGCCGGTTTGCGCCCCCTTTCGCGCAACCACCCCCCTCCAACGCTTCCAGCCTCCGTCTCCCCCAATTGCCTTCCGTACATCCCACCCCCACCCCAGCTCTAAACCGTGCCCAGGGGCGCGCATGCATTGCAGCAGCGCCCGGTGCGTCCTGCAACTGCAAGAGCGCAGCAGCTGCATCTGGGCAGGGGGGTGCTGCGCGCGCCCGCGCCCGCGCCTCCGCGCCCGTGTGCATGTGTGTGCGTGTGAGTCTGTGTGTGTCTGTCTCCCCCCCCCCCCCCCGCGGGCACCGTAATCCTCCTTGCAGAAGCGCCTCCTCCTCCCTCTCTCCTCCTCCTGCTCCGCGGCTCCTGGCGCTGCGCGCGGCGAGGCGGGGCTGGCGCTTCTGCTGCTGCTCGTGCCGCTGGATCTGGGGCTGGAGGCGGCGGCGGCGGCGGCCGGGGGACGATGGGGCAGCGGCGGCGGCGGCGGCATCCTCCTCCTCCTCGGGCCGGCTGGGCGGCGGCGGCGGCGGCGTCTGGGCGCTGATCTCGGGGGGCGCGGCTGGGCGCGCCATGCGGCGGGGCGTCCGCCGGCGCTGAGCGGCAGCCGGAGCAGCGCGCGGAGCCTCCTGCCGAGGGCGGGACGCGGCCGAGGGTGCACGGAGCATGGGGCGCGCCTGGCTCGCCTTCGCCGCCGCCGGCCTGATGGCGCTGGCGGGCCTCCTCGCGGGTAGGTGGGGGCGAGGGGAATTGGGGGGTGGGATGGAGACGCCAACACACACACACCCATCTCCAGATTCCACCCTTTTTCTCTACCTGGGTATTTTCTGGATTGCAAATATTTGGGGGTGTATTTTTGGGTGGGGGGTGGAATTTGCAACGGGGGAACCGCCCCCCCAACCCAGACAGTCTGATCTCTCCCCCACCCCCCGACCACTCCCCTCGCGCAAAAAATAAGGAGGGCGCATTATTATTATTATTTGGCAATGGTTAAGGAAACTGGGGGAGCCTTTTCAAGAAGTGGGTGGGGGGCGGTTAGGGCTGGGGGGTGCAAAATGGCCACATTGGGGTGGGAAGAGAAGACCCTTCCCCCCCAAAAAAATGATTCCCACCCATCCTTTTTCTCCTCTCCCCCTCCCACCCCTCATTTTGTAGGATGCTTTCGGGGATGTCTGTTGAGTGATTTGGTGGCGGCGTTAGTTGTAATGCAAGACACGTGTTACAAAATCCACACACTCTCCTCGCCCTGCTTCCCCTCCCCTGCAAATGTATTTTGGGGTGTGTGTGTCCGTGCCCCCCCAAAAAGGAGGCTGTGGCGAATGGAGAGCTGGAGGGCAGGGGGAGGGGCGGGCGGCGGCAGCGGCGGGAGATCGCAACGAAATGCGGAATCGCACCGGATCACGTCCTGGTGATTCCGTTGCAGACGAGTCAGGGGTGGTGGTGCAACATCGAAGACCCCCTGTGCCTTTCTTGGCTGCACCCCCCTCTCAAAAAAAAAAAAATCTGTCGAAGATCGAATGAATGCAAAAAGAGAGTCCCTTTATTTCTTTAAAAATGCGGGTCTTGCTCGATGGTGGAAGAGATCTATCTGAATAGTCCCCCGCTGACCGTGTCCTGTCGTAAATAAACCCCAGACGCTTGGAAGGGAGTGAGAATTACCCTGCCTGCTGCTGCTGCCAGGTTCAGATGTGTAAATCTATGGATTTTCAGGTCAGAAGGCCACAGAAACCAGTGACTCAGTCAGACCTTCCTTCCAGAGGGGGGGAATGCAAAATGAATTGTTTCCCCTGCAAGACCTCAGCTGCCTGGCAGGATCAGACAGGTGCTGACTTGAGGTGTGTGCGTCTGTGTGTAGGCATGGAGGTGCTGTCCACCCTTTTGGGATCTCTCCATCCCTCTTCTCCAGCTGGTTTTGCCTGCAGTCCTCTTCTTCAGTCACACCCCCAGTCCTGGATGCTCAAAAACCAAACAGACACCCTCCTCCTTGTATTTATTTTTTCCCTGGTTTGAGGAGGGGTGTTTCCTACCTCTAGAACCGCTTATTTTCTGTTTTGCATTGGCTTCTCTTGCATTCCGCCTTCCTTTTTCTGTTCGCTTTTGTCTTAAGCCTCGGAAAAAACCCTGAGATCTTTCTCAGGGAAGCCAAAATTAGAACACTGGGTGGGTGGGTGGGGGTCTTGTCTGAGGGAGCCCACCCCTTTGCCCATGGATGGATGGATGGATTTCTCCCGAAGGTTGATCAGGCTGCCTTCCTTCCTTCCTTGCAGGGAGAGGTCCACCGATTTGGTAAATAAAAACCCCGAGGCGACTGTTAGCGCCAAAGACATTTCCCATATTTACACCCCTCTCCTCGCTACAACCAGCCAGCTTCTTCTCCCCCCCCCCCCCACCTTCCAAGTGATTAATTCTGCTCTACTACACTGGGAAAGAGGGGGAAGGAGAAAAGCTGAATCAGGCAGCCAGAATGTGTGGGAATGAGCCGCGAGCCGAGACCGCTGCTATTTTTGACACCGCGGCAAGGAAGAATACGTATATATATAATAGGGAAAGTACCATTCGGTGCACTGGAATTGTCCGTAAGAGGTTCTGGGGTTTGGAAAAGCAGAGAAGCTGAATGTTGGAAGATTCAGGGCAGATAGAATAAAGTCCTTCTTCACGCAGTGCTGAGTTGATCTGTGGAACTCCCTTCCACAAGAGGCACTGATGGCCAATCTAGGTGACTTTGAGATAGGACTGGGCAGATTCATGGAGGTTAAAGCCATCGAGGGCTAACAGCCCACAATGGCTGTGCTCTTGTGCTCGGGTCCTGCTTGCGGGCTTTGCATTGAGACAACTGCCCTGTTCTGCCCTGATGCAGTTTATAGCTCAGTTGTCCGAGCATGAGTCTCTTAACCTCAGGGCCGTGGGTTCGAGCTGCACGTGGGGCGAAAGATTCCAGCATTGGACTAGATGACACACGAGGTCCCTTCTGACTTTTCTATGATTCTATGTATCAGGTTATGAGGCCAGGATGCTGGCTGGGCCTGATCCTGCAGGGCTCTTTATGGGTTCTTATTTTGGGGAGGGAGCTTAGCAACGCCTCTGTGTGCACAGAAAGGACCGCCTCTCCCTGCTTGTGTTCTTCCCCACTCACAAGTGCTTCTACCTTTCTTGCCTGCAGCCTCTGAGCAACCTGCAAGATCCCCCAACGCCACTGACGTCCGAGGAGCCCCCTGGCAGAGCAGGCCGGCCGCTGTGAGCAGAGCGCCGCCTCCGAGGAAGGAGAATCCCTCACCACCGAGACCCAGTGCCTGGCGAGGAGGGAACGCCTCTACCACCAAAGCCTCACAGGCAGCGGGAGCGAAGGAATCTCAACTCAAGCCACCTGCCGTTCTCCCAGGCGGCGATGGAGGAGATGCCGTCGCTTCTGACATCCCAGCTGCTGGCAGCCCCCCAGGGGCAAGCGTCACGGTGAGGTACTTTTCTGGAGAGATGGAGGAGAAAAACGTGTCGGGCCTCTGTCTGGGCTGCCCCGGGGGGACTCTCAGCCAGCCCTTTTTGGGGGGACGCGACGGCAAGGGCCCCCTTGAAGCGTTGTCGGGTGGAACCGGATTTGCCCAGCCGGCGCAGGGGCAGGAGGGGGCCTGGAAGTTACTTGACGGGAAGGACGGGGCAGCGGGGAGCCCCCGCGCCACCCAAGAAAGCCAAGAGGAAGCCGGTAGCGGGGACCAGCCCGCCAAGGCCTCCCCGGATCAAGGGGAGTTGGCGGAACGGACCACGACCCCCAGGTTTGCCCCAGAGGCCAGCTCTTCCGCAGGCCTGGGCCACAGTTCGGCCGAGACGGACCTCCTCCTCAACACGTTTGGGGTGGCAGTGCTGGCGTCTCCCACGAGGGCTGACGTCCCAGCCCCCGAGGAGGGCGGGGCGGTCCCAGAGCAAGACTCCGCCCAGAAGGAGGAGCCTCTGGAGCTGTGGGTGGAGTCTTCCAGCAGCTCGCCGGCCGAGGGCGCGCAAGGCCGCACCGACCGGAGCTGGCCGGGCGCCGAGACCCCGCGGACAGCCGTCACGCCTCCAGTCAAGGCCTCCCCGAAGCCGTCGCAGGACCCTTTGGCCTCCGAGATCATCGACATCGATTACTATGACCTGTTTGACGGGGAGAGGCTAGGCGGGGCCGGCCTGGACTCCACCAAGCGGAAACCGGTGGACGACAAAGGGATGTCGTGGTCCCTGCACGACCTCTACGATGACTTCACGCCCTTCGACGAGTCCGATTTCTACCCCACGACTTCCTTCTACACCGACGGGGATGAGGAAGACCTGGACGAGCCGGAGGAAGAGGAGGAGGAGGAAGATGGCGGAGGAGGGCTGGCCAGGGATCTGGAGGACGAGAACGGCTTTCGGATCCCCACGCAGGCTACGCCCAAGATCCACACCGCCGTCCAGGAAGCGGAGCCCACCAGCCGCCGCTACGTCGTCCCACCTCTGCAGACTTTTGTCATCACGGGGGGTGGCGGCAGGGCCACCCCCAGACCCCGTCCGGCGGAAGTTGGCCGGGACCTCAGCCTGTTGGGCGTCGTGGAGAACGGCACCGAATGCCGTAGTGGTTTTGTCCGGCACAACAACTCCTGCAAATCCATGTGCGACACGTTCCCCAGTTACTGCCACAACGGGGGCCAGTGCTACCTGGTGGAGAACCTGGGGGCCTTCTGCAGGTGAGGCGCTACCTGGAAGTGGGCGGGGCTTCCTTGGCAGGTGAGGTGGGAGCAGCAGAGGCAGCTGTGGCTGCGCTGCAGGGGGCGCCACAACTGGGACGTGGAAGGGAGCATGAAAGGCAAGGGGGGATTTTAGCGACACCCGGGGTGCCCCTGAAATTTGAGTCTTCTTCCACTGGGAGTAGTAGCCTTAAAAGGTCTGGGATGAGCCAGGCTGAGCCTGGATTTGAAGCATAGATTCATCCGCCACCCAAAACTGCACTGGCTTCAGCTTGGTCTCCGCATGTGACAGGGTGAGGGGTTCGAATTCAGAGCTGGTCAGAGTGGATGGTACCAGTTCATAGTTCAAATGGGTGAGTGCTGTTAACCGAACGCCCCCCTGTGTGAAAACACACAAAGCTCCCCTTCAAGTAAGAAGACCAGTGCATCAGGCACGATGGTGTAAGCCTAGACCGCTCCCTGTTGAGCTAGTTTTCTAAATGCAGGGAGTTTGGGCTTTATTTATTTATTTCATCAGATTTGTATGCTGCCTGGTTGTATGAAAGCAAAACCCTCAAGAAAGATGAAGGGATAAAATTATCCATAAGGAAAAACGGCCGCAATAATTGAAAGTAGCAATGGACCAAAAACAGATTAAAACTCGCGCCACCTTTCTAAATATCTGGGTGGACCTGTCTAAACTAGAATGTTTCTAACGTGTGCGGAAAAGAGTCCAGCGAAGGTGCCTGATAGATGTCAATCAGCAAGGAGTTCCAAAGTTTAATCTTTATTTAGAATGCTCAAGTTCCTTTTTTATGGCTCTAGCAACCTCTCTGGTTGTACCAGGAACCTCGAGGCTCCGTATTTTGGATGGCAACTGTGCCAGAGGGGCAGGTGGCCTGCTTTATGGCCTCATGAACCAGAAACCCAACGTGGTGAGATTGATGTGCAAGTCATGTGCTGCCTTGCAAGGTTCCCAACTAGGAGAGCATCTTAGAGCAGGGAGGTAGGGGAGCCGAGGAGAAGGATTGGCTCAGCCTTCATTGCAGCAGAGGTCACACGCCTTGCACTTTTTCTCCATAGGACTGAATGGGAGGTAATAATAATAATAATAATAATAATAATAATAATAATTTTTATTTATACCCCACCCTCCCCAGCCAAGGCCGGGCTCAGGGCGGCTAGCAAGCAATAATAAAAACAAGTTGAATGAATACAACTTAAAAACAAGATTAAAATACAACATTAAAATATTGAAACATTAAAGCACTAAAATGCAGCCTCTTCACAGGAGGAGAAAGGAGTAAAGAAAGAGGGGGAGGGAATCAAATTGGCTCCAAGCCAAAGGCCAGGCGGAACAACTCTTGTCTTACAGGCCCTGTGGAAAGAAATCAGATCCCGCAGGGCCCTGGTCTCAAGAGACAGAGCGTTCCACCAGGCCGGAGCCATCACTGAAAAGGCCCTGGCTCTGGTTGAAGCCAATCTAACTTCCTTAGGGCCCGGGACCTCTAGGGTGTTGCTATTTATGGACCTTAAGGTCCTCCATGGGGCATACCGGGAGAGGCGGCCCCGTAGGTACGAGGGTCCTAGGCCGTGAAGGGCTTTAAAGGTCAAAACCAGCACCTTAAATCTGACCCTGTACTCCACCGAGAGCCAGTTAGCCACTTAATGTGGAAGAAAAGGGGCACATCCCTCTTGGCATGCGGGCTAAATCTGGGAGATCTCATCCGGCACCCCCAAGTGGGAATCTGCTCCTGTTTGCTGACTCCCATATCCTGAGTTATCGGAGAATTATAGAGTGGGAAGGGAGCTCCAAAGGTCATCTGTTCCAACCCCTTGCAATGCAGTAACGTGGGGTTTGGGGTCACACTGGACTGTGATGGAGCTTTAGGGAACGGCCTCATCGACCTGAAGCAGAAATGGGGCACCTGTGGCCCTCCAGATGTTATTGGACTACACCGCCTATCATCCTGACTGCAGTTTGCCCATCGGTGACAGATACAGACAGTACAGTGGTACTCCGGTTGCGGACGGGATCCAATCCGGAGCTCCAGTCGGATGCTGAGGTTTCCACAACCAGAGGTGCCTCTTCTGCGCATATGCGCACAGAGCGCTTTTGCGCATGCACGAGCGGCGAAACCCGGGGAAATACTTCCGGGTTTGCTGCTTTTGCAACCCGAAGTTTAGTAACGTAAGCCAAGGTTCTACTGTACAGTGATACCTCAAGTTACATACGCTTCAGGTTACATATACTTCAGGTTACAGACTCCACTCACCCAGAAATAGTACCTCAGGTTAAGAACTTTGCTTCAGGATGAAATCGTGCTCCAGCGACGCGGCGGCAGCAGGAGGCCCCATTAGCTAAAGTGGTGCTTCAGGTTAAGAGCAGTTTCAGGTTAAGAACGGACCTCCGGAACGAATTAAGTACTTAACCCGAGGTACCACTGTATTTTCGAGAACTGCAACGAAGTGTTGCAGCGCTGAGTTATCCCATCAACCACGGGCTCTTGAAAAATATCCCATGCCATTCCCTCTTCCTGCCCCCGAACTCCTGTTTTTCCATTTCGCCCCCCCCCCCGCTTTTCCTATACATTTATTGCATTCCGCCTTTTTCTCTGAGTAGCTCACGGTGGCACGTGTGGTTCCCCTCCCTCCTCGTTCAATGCCCCCCAACAATAACCCTGCGAGGCAGGGACTGGCCCCCCAAGGTCACACACCGAGTCGGGATTCGAACCCTGGGCTCACAGGGCGATGCTCTTTGGTCTCCGAAAGGTGTGCCCCGAGTCCTTTGTTTACGACGACCCTGGGAGGCAGGTCCGATGCTGTCTCAGCCCCGCGCCCTCTGCCCGACCCAAGGTTGCGAGAGGCAGCCTGAAGGCGTCTCGGCTGCTGCCTGCTGAGCGGAGAAGGGGGAGGGATTTCCCGGGTGCTCCCTGCCCCCACAGCACCCTGCCTGCTCAGCTGAGCTGGAATTAGGTCAGAGCCACGCTGACGGGACGCTCTCCCTGAGTCACTAATCAGCTCTGACAGACAGCGGTGGCGGGAAGAAGGCGTGCTGTTTCCAGAGATGGCATTCTGGGTGCGAGTCACAGGGTGCACCGAGAGCAGAGCTTGGGTAGGGGTCCTCTGCGGGAGATGCACCCCTTTGCGGATCCAGCAAAAATCCTGAAGCACAAATGGGAGGCGAGTTCGGATCCTGGCTCGCTGCTCATTGATTCTGATGTTCCGGACCTGTACCTCTAGGCAGGAGAAGGGATTTCGGTTCAGCGGGTGTGGTGTGTGCTGTGCATTCATAAAGCCGTACAATTGTCTAGTTTTGGAGGGACCAAGGGGGTCATCTAGTCCAACCCCAGCAATGCCAGAGTTGCAGGTTGCTAAGGCTGAAACACACACCTGCGGGTTCCCTGTGTGTTTCTAGGTCCTTCTCTGCTGATGGGATGAGCATTTCCAGCTAAATCCTTTTTCCCAGCAAGCCTTGGATGCCGTTGCAAAATCTGCATGAATTGCATGACAGTGTTTTATTCTGCATTGTGGGGGGGCGGGGTTTTAAACTTTGTTTTTGTACTGCATTTTGTAAAATTATCATTAGCCATACTGGGAGTGTGAAGCATGAGAAATAAAGAAGTCGGTGGTGGGCAGTTTTTGGCCCTCTGGGTGTTAAAGGTAAGGGGACCCCTGACCATTAGGCCCAGTCGTGGCCGACTCTGGGGTTGTGACGCTCATCTCGCTTTAGTGACTGAGGGAGCTGGCGTACAGCTTCCGGGTCACATGGCCAGCATGACTAAGCCGCTTCTGGCGAACCAGAGCAGCGCACGGAAACACCGTTTACCTTCCCGCTGGAGCGCTACCTATTTATCTACTTGCACTTTGAGGTGCTTTCGAACTGATAGGTTGGCAGGAGCAGGGACCGAACAACGGAAGCTCACCCCGTCATGGGGATTCGAACCGCTGACCTTCTGGTTGGCAAGTCCTAGGCTCTGTGGTTTAACCCACAGCGCCACCCACGTCCCTCCTCTGGGTGTTGCAGAACTACAAATCCCATCATCCATTGGGCATGGGGGCTGATGGGAGTTGTAGTTCAGCAACATCTGGGGGCCCACTCTCTCTCCCTGCCCTCATTCCTCTTCCGTTAAGAGACTCGGACACACACATGGTAGCAGGGTGGATTTGATTTAAATCAAATAACGATTTAAATCACTGGTCAGTAAGACTTGATTTAAATCTCTTTTTTTACAGAAGGACTCATTCTTGCTGGTATAATCTTAATATTTACAGCCAGATGAAAGTTTCATTTCTGGAATAATAATTTTTCAGAATAGTTTTTACAGTTATATCAAAAATTACTGATCTGGTTATACTGTTAGAAATACACTGATAATTATGAAATTAGTGTGCGGTTTAATTGCTGTTTATATTTGGACAACTTTCCTGCTGTACTTTATTGGAAGAAGAAAAATAATCATTTCCTTGGTAACAATTTAAACCATTTATTTAACTAAAACAATAACATTATAGCATATGTAGCCATGTTTGTTAACTGGTGTGGTTAAACGATTTATGTTTTTTAACTCAGACTGAGTTTTAGCACACGTGAAAAACTTAAAACAAATCCTTATTTCCTGATGAATAGCATTTGGACTAACTTAAACAGAAAACTATATTTAGAAAGATTTTTCCTCCAAAAGCATTTTATTTTAAAAATCCAATTTATTAATTTTTTTAAAAATTCGATTTAAATTTTAAAAATCATATATATAAAATCATTAATTTTTATCCACCCTGCATGATGGGAGTTGTAGTCCAAGCAACACCAGCCAGGGTCCTCTGTGTGGTGCAGCAGCTGAGGCCGCCCTAACATTATTGCGCAAGGCGCTGTACTTGGGGTCTTCCCTTTCTCTCGATTCACAGCTGCAAGTTAGCACAGAATGCTGCAGCCTGATTGCTGACAGGAGTGAGGCCTTGGCAGCCTATCTCACCTGTGCTCAGATACCTGCCCTGGATTCCAGCTTGTTACCGGGCAAGGTTCAGGGTGCTGCTATCAGTATATAAAGCCCTGAACAATTTGGGACCAGTTTACCCGCAAGATTGCCTCACCCCACATGAACCGGCTTCGATTGCTGGAACTGGCAGGCGCTGAAGAAGTCCCATTCGATATTTGTAAGAGCTCAATATTTGACTGTGGCGGCACTTAGACTGTGGAACTCCCTGCCTGTTGATATTAAGCAAGCACCTGCACTTGTGGATTCTTCTGCACCTGATAAAAACATTCAGAGGTTTAGAAAGCTGGTGCAAGCCTTAATTGTAATTTTAACTTTTCGACGTCTGAAATTACCATTCCTAATTTTACTTAGTACAGTGGACACTTGGGTTGTGAACGTGATCCGTGTGGGAGGCACGTTCGCAACCAGCAGCGTTCGCAACCAGCAGGGGTGTGTCTGCACACGTGCGGGTTGCGATTTGGCGCTTCTGCGCATGCACAAAGCGCGATTTAGCGCTTCTGCGCGTGTGCGGCCGCCGAAACCGAGAAGTAACCCATTCCGGTACTTCCGGGTTTCAGCGCATCCGTAACTCGAAAAAACGCAACCTGAAGCGTCTGTAACCCGAGGTATGACTGTAGTTTTCTTATGGTTCTATCCTTTTTGTCAACCTCTTTCGAGGGTTTTATTTTGGCATTCAAGCGGCGTATGAATTTGACGAAACAAGCAAATAGGTTGCTGCTGCAGTGTGGGGCTGGTTCGCATATGAGCCTAGTCCCACATTGATGACCTGTTTGTGCGGCTGAGCTGAACTAGGCATAGCTTTCGAACCCAGTGTTGGCACCAACTAATCCAGAATGCGGCAGCTAGACTGGTGACCGGGGGCGGCCGCCGAGACCACATAACACCAGTCTTGAAAGACCTACATTGGCTCCCAGTACATTTCCGAGCACAATTCAAAGTGTTGGTGCTGACCTTTCAAGCCCTAAACGGCCTCGGTCCTGTATACCTGAAGGAGCGTCTCCACCCCCATCGTTCAGCCCAGACACTGAGGTCCAGCGCGGAGGGCCTTCTGGCGGTTCCCTCACTGCGAGAGGCCAAGTTACAGGGAACCAGGCAGAGGGCCTTCTCGGTGGTGGCGCCCACCCTGTGGAACGCCCTCCCACCAGATGTCAAGGAAATAAACAGCTACCTGACATTCAGAAGACATCTGAAGGCAGCCCTGTTTGGGGAAGTTTTAATGTGTGACATCTTAATGTGTTTTTGGTCTTTGTGGAAGCCGCCCAGAGTGGCTGGGGAAACCCCGCCAGATGGGCAGGGTACAAGTAATAAATTATTATTATTATAATGGGCCTTTCAGGGGAGTAAATCCCCGCGTTTATCGAAGAGTCACGAATCTGTCCCTTTCGTCCTCAAGCCCCTTCTTCTGGCTGCCATCTGCATTGCAGGGACAATGATACTGCCCTACCTTGCAGGACCGTCGTAGGGTTTTCTGAATCATTATCCCTTTAACAAGAAGGGCTCTGAGCACTTGAAATCGGCGCCTTCTCTGACAAGGGATGTACCAGGGAAGCAGACAAGCTGGTGACATGCGGTTATCTTTTCCTAAGGTATCCTGCCCCTATCCGTGGAAGCTCCACTTTTGGCCTTTGTGGGTAGGCTTCTCCACTTGAGTTGAGCTGGGTTGGTGGTCAAGATCCAGTGCGGGGAAAGCAGGGGAGGCCCGCCCGGTGGAATGCCCTCCCGGCAAATGTCAAAGAATTAAAGAACTATAAAAAATTTTGTAGGCATCTGAACACAGCCCTGCTTTGGGAAGCTTTTAAATGTTTGGGTTTTCTGCTTTTTTATTTGCATTTTTGGTGGAAGCCACCCAGAGTGGCTGGGGCAGCCCAGTCAGGCAGGCAGGTTGTAAGAAATTAATAATAATAATAATAATAATAATAATAATAATAATTTTATTTATACCCACCCATCTGGCTGGGCTTCCCCAGCCACTCTGGGTGGCTTTCAGCAAAATATTTAAATACAGTAATGAATCAAACATTAAAAGCTTCCCCAAACAGGGCTGCCTTCAGATGTCTTCTAAAAGTCTAGTAGTTGTTGTTCCTTTTGACATCTGGTGGGAGGGCGTTCCACAGGGTGGGTGCCACTACCGAGAAGGCCCTCTGCCTGGTTCCCTGTAACCTGGCTTCTCGCAGGGAGGGAACTGCCAGAAGGCCCTCGGCGCTGGATCTCAGTGTCCGGGCTGAACGATGGGGGTGGAGACGCTCCTTCAGGTCTACTGGACCGAGGCCGTTTAGGGCTTGAAATGTCAGCACTAACACTTTGAATTGTGCTCAGAAACGTACTGGGAGCCAATGTACGCCTTTCAAGACCGGTGTTATGTGGTCTCAGCGGCTGCTCCCAGTCCCCAGTCTAGCTGCCGCATTCTGGATTAATTGCAATTTCCGGGTCACCTTCAAAGGTTGCCCCACGTAGAGCGCATGGCAGTAGTCCAAGTGGCAGATAACCAGAGCATGCACCACTCTGGCGAGGCAGTCCAGATATTATTATTATTATTATTATTATTATTGGGGTGGGTGCCTTTCCCAGGCTACCCCTTTGCTGAGGAGACCTCGCTTTGCCTCTCGCCCCGCAGGTGCAACACCCAGGACTACATCTGGCACAAAGGCATCCGCTGCGAGTCCATCATCACCGACTTCCAGGTGATGTGCATCGCCGTGGGCTCGGCCGCCCTGGTGGTCCTCCTTCTCTTCATGATGACCGTCTTCTTCGCCAAGAAACTCTACCTGCTCAAAACCGAAAACAGCAAATTGCGCAAGACCAAGTGAGTGGCGGCGGGGCTGGGCGGGCGGGTTTTTGGGTGGGTGGGTGTCAAATGTCGTGGGCGGGTTAGACGCAGAGGAATGGGGGGAGGAACCAGCTGGGGAACACCCCCCAGGGGAAGAAGGCGCAGAGCCCAGGGAAGGGTGGTGGAACAACTATGAGGGAGAAGAGGAGGTTTTGGAATCTGAAGAGGTGACAGGGTTTAGTGAGCGGGGAGAGTCTGTGGCAGATCAGTCCAGAATTGGAGGCTGAGGCAGGAGAGGAGGGAGGCTAAGAGGCAGAGATGGGTCTGGCTGGTGAAGAAGCTTAGGGTGTCTCCTCCTGCTGCTGTGACAAGCTCTCCTCCTGCCTTGTCTCCCAGAACCAAGAGAGGCATGAACAGGGTGGAGGAGAGTTTGGCCTCATGCAGGCGCAGTCTCAGATCGCTTGGGAAATCCCCGGAGAGGAGGTCGGGACTCGGCAACTGATTTTCACGGAGGAAGGCTCCTGGGAATGAGCTGCTTTGCTCAGCCGCACACTCAGCCAATTTGGGGTTTTGCTAGTGAAGAGCTAACTCCATCTTTAAATGGTGTGATCGCTGACTGGCAAGGAAGAGTAGGGAGACGGACGTTCCTGGAAAAGGTTTTGTCTCCGTCCTTTTATTGCAGAGGTGCCGTGTGTGTGTGTGTGTGTGTTGGCTTTTTTTCCCCTGAGGGCCACACTCGTCTCTGGACCACCTCGCAAGGGCCGCATGCTAGCAGTAGGCGGGGCCTGGGGCAAAAGTGGGCGGAGCAACACATGTTTATCATCATGGAGGAGAGGGCTATTGAGGGCTCCTAGCCAGGATAGCTATACTCTGTGTCTGTGGTTAGAGACAGCAATTTAAAGCCCTAAATGGCCTCGGTCCTGTATACCTGAAGGAGCGTCTCCACCCCCATCGTTCAGCCCAGACACTTAGGTCCAGCGCCGAGGGCCTTCTGGCGGTTCCCTCGCTGCGAGAAGTGAGGTTACAGGGAACCAGGCAGAGGGCCTTCTCGGTGGTGGCACCCGCCCTGTGGAACGCCCTCCCTTCAGATGTGAAGGAAATAAGCAGCTATCTTCTCTTTAAAAGACATCTGAAGGCAGCCCTGTTTAGGGAAGTTTTTAATATTTAATGCTGTATTGTTTTTAACACTCGACTGGGAGCCGCCCAGAGTGGCTGGGGAGACTCAGCCAGATGGGTGGGGTATAAATAAATAATAATAATAATAATAATAATAATAATAATTATTATTATTATTATTATTATTATTATTATTATTATTATTTGGATTCCAGTTGCTCTTGCGCTCAGATCCCGCTTGCAGGTTTCCCATCTGGTTGGCCACTGTGAGAGCAGAATGCTGGACTGGGTGCGCCCCCTTCAGCCTGATCTGGCAGGCTTTCCTTATTACGATCCTCCATCAACGACAGGCTTTGTGGTATCCCTGCTCCCGTCCCCATCCTGTGATTTACGGGGCGGGAGTTTTCCGGCTGGGAGAAACGCCAAGTGTTGTGTGTGCCCGGGATGGAGCGCCTGTCAGTTCGCCTCTTCCGCAGGGCTGTAAATTTCCCAGGTGACATCAGAGAAAGAGGTGAAACAGAGTGGAAGGGGAGGGGGAGCCCATTCTGGAAAATGCACACAGCGGCATTTTTCAGAACTGCCCCCCCCCGTTATATAAAAAAAGAATTTATCAGAATAGCAGTTTGCATGACCCACTAAGGAAGATAAGACGACTATAAAATTCGAAACAGCAACCATTAATTGCGCATTCGCTGAAAACCCAATTAAAACTATTTAGTTTAATTACTCCGCCAAGCCTGGTGAACTTGATCCGTGATGCCAGCTTCTCAAAGTCCTCTAGCAAGAGTCCTAAATGCCACATTTAGTAACGTCTTCACTGCTTAGTTAATTCCCAGCGTGACGGATGGGCTTGATGCAGCGAGTCCAGTTTCCCAATGTCTTGTTTATTATTATTATTATTATTTCTTGAATTTATATACCGCCCTATACCCAGAGGTCTCAGGGCGCTTCACATAAAAGGATCACAGTATATAAAATAAAAATAAAAGCAATAACCCAATTATAAAGTAAAGGTAAAGGGACCCCTGACCATTAGGTCCAGTTGTGGCCGACTCTGGGGTTGCGGCGCTCATCTCGCTTTACTGGCCGAGGGAGCCGGCGTACAACTTCCGGGTCATGTGGCCAGCATGACTAAGCCGCTTCTGGCGAACCAGAGCAGCGCATGGAAATGCCGTTTACCTTCCTGCCGGAGCGGTACCTATTGATCTACTTGCACTTTGACGTGCTTTCAAACTGCTAGGTTGGCAGGAGCAGGGCCCGAGCAACGGGAGCTCACCCCGTCGCGGGGATTCGAACCGCTGACCTTCTGATCCTAGACTTTGTGGTTTAACCCCACAGCGCCACCCGCGTCCCTATAACTCAATTATACCCCCCCCCCACACACAAAAGAGCCACATTTTAAAAGGGTATGGGATGTTGATCAGGTCAACCAAAGGCCTGGTTAAAAAGGAATGTTTTTGCCTGGCGCCTAAAGGTGTATAATGAAGGCACCAGGCGAACTTTCCTGGGGAGAGCATCCCACAGACGGGGAGCCAATGCGGAGAAGTTAGCAAGAGTCTTCAATCCCCACTTTCCGCAGCCATCTCTTTCCCCCTTGCCTCTTAGGGAATCCCCCAGGGAATCCCATTGTCCTCCAGGGGGTGGTACTTCGCTGGGCTACGCACTTCATGCAGTTGTGGGGCAGAATTCTTTCTGGGCTGGACTGCTTTTGCCTGCAGGTGAGGGAACTGTCAGAACATAAACATACAAGCTGGCGCCGCAGGTTCTTTGCCAACCAGGCTCATCTCTGCCTCTTGGCCTCCCTCCTCTCCTGCTTCTGCCTCTGAGTCTGGACTGCTCTCTGCCACAGACTCTCCCCGCTCACTAAACCCTGTCGCCTCTTCAGACTCCAACACATCCTCTTCCCAGTCCTCCCCTTGTGACCACCCATTGTTGTCCCACCACCACTCCCCAGGCTCTGAGCCTTCTTCCCTTGGGGGTTCTCCAGCTGGTGCCTCCCCTCCCTCCTCTGCGTCCAGCCAGTCCCGAACCCAAGAGCCCCCTCCCCTCCTGTGGTTTCCAGGAACTCGGATTCAGAAGCAGTGTTGCCTCCGAACGTGGAAGCAGAGCCGAGCCTCCATCGCCAATAGCCTTTTCCTCCTCCACGAATTTGCCCGATCCTCTTTTTACGCAATCTAGGTTAGGTGGCCATCCCTGCCTCCTGTGGCAGCGAGTTCCATAGGTTAACCGTGGGCTTGCATGCAGCAGAACTTGCTTCCATCCACCCTGAATTATTATTATTTATACCCCGCCCTTCCTGGTTCAGAAAACCGGGCTCAGGGCGGCTAACAACAAATTTAAAACACTTAATTGATGCAATAAAAACAGCATAAAATACAGTATAAAATGTGAATAACAACACATTCAAAAATCTAAAATCAATTTAGGGGGGAAATCCATCCAATAAACATTAGATGATCACCAGGGCTAGCTGGCTAAATTAATCCTATTTGGGCCAGCGAGGAGACCAGGGGAGAATTAGCTGTGGGATCCCAGAGCAGGTAATCTTCATAAAAAGGGGAGAGGGAGGGGAGGAAGGGGAATAAAAGATCAGGCTAAGTTCAAATTGAAAGCCAGACAGAATAGTTCTGTCTTACAGGCCCTGCCGGAGGAAGTTAAATCCTTCAGGGCCCTGATCTCATGGGGCAGAGCATTCCACCAGGTCAGAGCCACCACTGAGAAGGCCCCGGCCCTGGTGGAGGATAGTCTGACTTCCTTAGGGCCCGGGACCTCTAAACTATGGTTATTCATGGACCTTAAGGAAATCTTCCAGCCCTCGTCCTCATTGGATGCCCACAAGTTGTAGCCTGTCACAGGTCCCTGTTCTTCTTCATGCTCAACGTAGAGCTAAACCTGAAGGCTGGAAACTGCTGCCTGCCGGTCAGTTGGGGCTGCGAGCGCAGGCCTGCTCACCCTGCATAACCCCACTTAGCATCTGGAGGATGGGAAGGAGGGAGAGCTCCTGCGCTGTTTCTCGGCTAAGGTTACCGCTTTGTATCCCAGCTCCTGGCTCTCCTCTCTTTCCCCTCCTGGGTCTGAGCAGGCCAGCTCCCTAATGAGCGGTTAATTGCTGTTTTGCAAAAGTGCCATCAGTAATTACCAAGGAGTGCTTTGCACTGTCTGGCAAGACCTGTGGGGGTGTGGGGTGGGGGCCATGGGAGGGGGAGAGCAAAGGTAGTTGCCAGCAGCTTCTGGGCATTGAATGCACTTTGAGCTCTTCCCTTACGTCTTCAGTAGCACAACTCCAAAATACGGGGCTTTTTTGCATGTCATGGGCATCGCTGTTTTTCGCCAAGGCAACGCCATTTGTGGTTATTGCCGCTGGGAATGACTGCATCCCAGGCACCGGGAAACAAAAGTCTCCCGGTGGTATCCTGTTGGGAAGATGCAAAATGATAGAGTGAGTTTGCATCAAACAAAAAACTGGGGGCCCCCCTCTCTCTCCCCCTCTCTGAGAATCCCAGCTGACCTCTCACTTCTGGCTGCGATGAGCCATTTTTCAAACCTCCCTGTCATGGCAGAATCTAATAATCGCCACCCAAGCTGCAAGCACCCAAGTCTTTCTGACCCAATGCGCTTTCTGTAGCAGTGGCTATGCAGTTGTCTCCCACTTGAGGGAGGCTGGCCCCCTCCGCTTTGTGCTCAGCGCCAGGCAACCAGAGATAGACTCTTCTTGGATATGGAGGTTCCGCTTAGCTACTTAGCACCGAGGCCGTTTGCATGCTGCGATTTTGTAGCAGGACCAAAAACCCACGGTGCAATGTCTTCCATGCAAAAATGCAACATTTTGAGGGCGCCTCTGCTTGAATCCTGCTTTAGAAGCCGGTTTCTAGCCATTGTGGACCCAATTCAATGGACTACTGCAATGCGCTCTACGTGGGGCTACCTTTGAAGGTGACCCGGAAACTGCAATTAATCCAGAACACGGCAGCTAGACTGGTGCCTGGGAGCGGCCGCTGAGACCACATAACACCGGTCCTGAGAGATCTGCATTGGCTCCCAGTACGTTTCCAAGCACAATTCATAGTGTTGGTGCTGACCTTTAAAGCCCTAAACGGTCCAGTATACCTGAAGGAGCGTCTCCACCCCCATCGTTCTGCCCGGACACTGAGGTCCAGCTCCGAGGGCCTTCTGGCGGTTCCCTCATTGCGAGAAGTGAGGTTACAGAGAACCAGACAGAGGGCCTTCTCGGTGGTGGCACCTGCTCTATGGAACGCCCTCCCTTCAGATGTGAAGGATATAAGCAGCTATCTTATCTTTAAAAGACATCGGAAGGCAGCCCTGTTTGGGGAAGTTTATAAAATCTTTATAGAATTCCTTCAAATCATAAAAAGTTCAAAATGAAATCTTTAGTCTCAAAGTCTCTGTACTTTGTACGGTGGAAGACAAGCTTTGTGTATTTAACAATGAATGAATGAATGATTTCGAATGAATGTATATAAATGAAAGTATCAAATGCTGTGGAACAGTGCTCATGTAATAATGTAGTTGCAGCATTTGATATTTTCATTTACATACACTCATTCGAAATAAGATGGGTTTATGAAGCAATTCTATATCCTCCCACCATACTGACGAAGAATTCTACGAAACAGTAGTCAATATCCGGAATCACTGTTCAGTGTTAGACATCGTTGTTGAATACACAACGCTTCACAGCTTGTCTTCCACCGTACAAAGTCTGGTACCTCGCTTCATTTAAAGATTTCCAGAAACTTTGAGACTAAAGATTTCATTCTGAACTTTTTGTGATTTGAAGGAATTCTATAAAGATTGTTTATTACGTATGTTTACGGTCATCGTGTTGCCTAGACATTGCTCTGGAACGGGACGCCCCTTCATAGCTGTCAATGTGTCCCTTTTTTTAAAGGCAAATTCCCTTATTCTGAATAGGATTCCTCGCGAGAAAAGGGAAAAGCTGACAGCTATTCGCCCCTTCTCTCTGGGTCCTTGACATCCACACTGCGTCCCTGTGATGTGTGATTCAGCTGGGTCCTGTCCAGGCAGGGCGGGGGTCCCCAAGCTTAATATGTGCAGAGATGGGTCCCTGGATTCTTAGCAACAACACATTGGGGGGGGGGAAGGACGGAGCCTGGGAACTGCCCCCACCCCTCTTCCCGAGCGCCCCTTTCTGCCAGAGGTCATGGGAGCGGCTTGCATTCCTATGCGCTGCTTTTTCTTTTGCAAATGAGCTTGGTTCCCCCCCCCCTTTTAAAAAAAACAAAGCCGCCTGAGTGCGCAGCCACAAGGCCCCCCTTTCTTCCCTCCAGCTCCCTTAAAGAGCTTTGTGGGGGGGCGCGGTGAGCAGCTGGCGCTCTGCATGGGGGCGCCTGAGCTTGGCAACAGCAGATGGCCGTATTGTCCATCAGTGGGGAGGGGGATAGCTTTGTATGGCGGGGGTGGGGGTCTTCGAAGGGAAAGATTCCCTCCATCGGCATCTTGGGGGGGGCAGAGGTCATCTGAGAGTGGGGGGGCAGCGCTGGGGAGAAGCAGCACAATTTCCTTTGGGGAGATACGATATACAATATACAATATCTTTATTGTCATTGTCCCGTGCAGAACAATGAAATTGAAAACCTACATAAAACATTCAAAAACCCCTAAAAACACTGAAACCCCATTTTAAAATACACTATACTATAGAGACCCTTTATGCCGCGTTTAGAACCAGAATTGCATTTGCATAGAAACTGTTTCTCAGGCGGCTAGTCCTGGTCTTTATAACCCTGTACCTTCTTCCAGAAGGCAGAAGCTGAAAGAGATCATTTCTGGGGTGCGCACTATCCTGCACTATCTCTGCCGCTTTCTTATGGCACCTGGAAGCGTAGATTTGATCCAAGGTGGGAAGAGTGCACCCAATTATTCTCTCCGCAGTCTTTACAACCCTGGATAGCATTGTTTTTTCCCTGGCCGTGCAGCTCCCAAACCACACACACAGACCATAAGTTAATACGCTCTCCACAGTGCAATGGTAAAATGCCATCAGCAGGTCCTTTGAGAGATTGTTTTTCCAGAGGATTCTCAGAAAATATAACCTCTGCTGTGCTCTCTTCGTCAGGTCTTTGCTGTTTTCTCCCCAGGTTAAGTCATCTCTCAACTCCATTCCCAGAAATCAAAACACTGAGACCTGTTCCACGCACTTCCCCTCAATAATGAGTGGCTGAATATTCAATTTACATTTCCTAAAGTCCACAATGATCTCTTTTGTTTTCTTTAAGTTAAGGAGTAAGTTGTTTTTCCTGCACCACTCCCCCAACTGCTCAACTTCCTTCCTATAGGCCGCCTCCCCCTCTCCAGCAGCATGGCGCAAAAAGTTGGCAGATTGCGTCTTCCTGGCACCAAGCACACCGCGCCCCCCTTGCGAATGAGGCCGTGGAATCGTAAAACGGTTGAATTGCAAAGGGACCCTGGGGGCATCTAGTCCAACCCCCGCTGAAATGCAGGAACCACAGCACTTTTGCTCCGCCGTTGGAATGTGGCCCCCAGAAGGTTATATGGCAGAGAATGTGGCCCTTGAGCTTCCCACAGTTGTTAACTGGCATCTGTTTCTCACTTTCCTGTATAGCTTAGCTTAGATAATTTATTCCGGTCGGAGACCAGCTTATAAAACACACTTGGGTACAGTCACAGAAGGAAAACAAACAATTAAAATAATGTACAACAATAAACTTAAAATTTATAAATGCGATTAGCGTATAGACACTTAAAACTACCGCTTGGAGCTGACCCGGAGTCACCCATGGAACCGAGTTTGGGGATTTTCTTAACGAACTCGTTTGGGTCGGGTGATGGTCTGCGCCTGCAGATCTGTACACAGAATCTGGCGACCATCCGGGTCGTCTTCTGATCTTTGCCTAACAGAAAAAGGTCAAACTTTTCCCCTGTATATTTTCTACTGCACAACTTTATGTCTTTTTGTTGCAATTTTTAAATTTGTTTTTTAATTGTTTTGATTTGTTTTAATTGTTGTTGTGATTTTTTAAAAAATGAATGGGCAATCAATAAATTCATTATCGAAGAGGGTTTTCTGCCCCCTGCGTTATTGTCATAAGAAATGATGAGCAAGATGTCATAATTAATATCATTCCAGCTCCACAATAAGAAAAATAAAAAGATGGGTGGTCTCAGGGATGCCACAACATTGTCGGTCCCTTCTGACTCTGTGGATTCCGCGAATGTTAATCGTTTTAAGCAAAAATGAGGCAAAAATCAGTTTTAAGCAAAAATCAGTCAGGAGGTTTAGGCAGGAAACTTCCCTCCTGGGAAGTTCTCCTCCGCAAGTTCAAATTTGGCCAGAGATTGCTGCGTGAAAGGCACTCTGCAACTGCTCAGAGGCAACCTCTTCCCAGCGCTTCACCTGTTCTGGTGGTGAGCCATTGCTCTGCAAAGTGAATGTGGGTGACCTCTGGTTTTTCCCGTGGGAAACATTGTGGAACGAACGGTTAGATTGGTTCATTTTTGGAGAAGGCTTTTTTTTTGGGGGGGGGAGTACAGTTGGGTGTGCAGAAAAGAGAGTGGTTGCAGGAGCTGCCCTCTATTTGTGCAACTCTATGCCATTCACTTCCATGTATAATAATAATAATAATAATAATAATAATAATAATAATAATAATAATTTATTTATACCCCAGCCACTCTGGACGGCTTCCAACCGAATATTAAAAACAATACAGCATCAGACATTAAAAACTTCCCTAATCAGGGCCGCCTTCAGTTGTCTTTTAAAAGTAAAATAGCTGTTTATTGCCTTGACATCTGGGGGGGGGCATTGCACAGTGCGGGCGCCACCACCAAGAAGGCCCTCTGCCTGGTTTCCTGTAACTTGCCTTCTTGCAGTGAGGGAACCGCCAGAAGGCCCTTGGCACTGGACCCTGGCGTCCGGGCTGAATGATCGGGGTGGAGACGCTCCTTCAGGTATCCTGGACCGAGGCCGTTTAGGGCTTTAAAGGTCAGCACCAACACTTAAATTGTGCTCGGAAACGTACTGGGGGCCGTAATCGTGTTTGAACAGCGTAGCAGGTGCTCAAAGTTCCCTGGAAAGATTGCTATGGTTTGCTGCCAGCTCGACAACCGAGTTGTGTCCTGCCTTTGTTGAGAGTCCTACATCGCGGGGATGGGGGGTTGACCTAGATGACCTCTGGGTTCCCTTCCAAATCTGTGATTACTCTTTCTGACCTCCGGATTCTCTCCTTTCTTTCCTCTCTCTGCTTCCTGTTTTTCCCCCCTCTTCTTCTCCCCGCCACCGGCAGATACCGAACCCCCTCTGAGCTCCACAACGACAACTTCTCGCTGTCCACAATTGCGGAGGGCTCGCACCCAAATGTAAGGAAATTTTGTGACACTCCCTCCAACCTCTCCCCTCATGCTCGTGCATTGGCTTACTATGATAACATTATCTGTCAGGTAACTCGTCTTCTTCACGTCTCCCCCCCTTGCTGCATGCCTCCTGCCCCCCACCCTCGTCTCCCGCCCCACTGCCTGCCCCAGAGCTCGCTCAGAGCAACACCAGCGAGCGAAATTGCCGGCGCCTGCACTGGTGGAATAGCGAAGTTGGGGGCGGGTCTGGCTGCCCCCAACCAGAGATAACTCCAAAACAGCGCGGCTGGCTTCGACCAGAGGCCCACCTATCTTGACACCCTGTTTTCCCAGGGTCCAAATGCCCCACAGAACCTAGGGATTGAGATAGACTGCCCCTGGAGCAGGAAGTTCCATACAGATGTCAGAAGAGCCAGTGGCTCAGTACAGGTGAAACTCGAAAAATTAGAATATCGTGGAAAAGTTCCTTGATTTCTGTAATTCAACTTGAAAGGTGAAACTAATATATGAGATCGACTCATGACCTGCAAAGCGAGATCTGCTTCTACTTCTCAGAGGTCCAAATCTTGCTCAATTTGCAATCCTTGTTTTGCTGATTTCCTTGAATATTCTAATTTCTGAGATGGTTAATTTGGGGTTTTCATAAGCTGTGCATTATCGCAACGATAACAAATCAAGGCTTGACATATCTCGCTTTGCATGTCATGAGTCTATCTCATATATCAGTTTCACCTTTCAAGTTGAATTGTGGAAATCAAGGAACTTTTCCATGATATTCAAATTTTTCGAGTTTCACCTGTAGGTTCCTCCAGGAAACACCCTGGCAGGAACCCCGTAAGTTCCTAAGAAGTGGCCAGTTATCCCAGCGGCACAGTGGGAGCTCCACAAAGCAGGGACCTGAGTTCGATACTTGCACACTCCTCACTTGTGAATCCAGGCAGCTGGATGTGTTCAAAAGCATCTCTGCCGTCCTTTTTCTGTGGATTTATCTAGTCCCCGTTGGTGGGTGTCGCTGTCTCCTGCGGAAAGGAGTTCCCTAGTTTAACGGCGCACTGCATGTGAAAATTCTGCCCTTTCCAACATTCAGGTTCCTTGAATGCCCACGAGTTTTTCCATTATGAAAGAGGGAGGGGGGAGAAATTAATCCTCCTCTACGCACACTGTATAAACTTCTGCCACATCCTCCGTTATACTTGCCTTTCCTCCTCCAAGCTGAAAATGCAACCTTTCCCCTCATAGGGAGTTGCTGCAACCCAACTGATCATTTTCTGCAGAATATATCTTTTTAAGGACGTGGGTGGCGCTGTGGGTTAAACCACAGAGCCTAGGGCTTGCCGATCAGAAGGTCGGCGGTTTGATTCCCGCGACAGAGTGAGCTCCCGTTGCTCGGTCCCTGCTCCTGCCAACCTAGCAGTTCGAAAGCACACCAGTGCAAGTAGATAAACAGGTACTGCTCCAGCAGGAAGGTAAACGGCGTTTCCGTGCGCTGCTCTGGTTCGCCAGAAGCGGCTCAGTCATGCTGGCCACATGACCCGGAAGCTGTACGCCGGCTCCCTCGGCCAATAAAGTGAGATGAGCGCCGCAACCCCAGAGTCGGTCACGACTGGACCTAATGGTCAGGGGTCCCTTTACCTTTACCTTTATATCCTTTTAAAAAGGGCAGCTCTCTGCCGCCCTCTAGTGGTGGGGCCGATCCATGTAGGAGCTGTGCCGCTGTTCCCCCACATGGCTGCGTTTATCTGCACCCCTTCTGTTCATCCGGTGCACTGAGCCTGCCTGCCTATCCTCTTCCAGGGCCTTTGGGAAAGTCAACCACATTTGCATAAAATGCACTTTTATCCAGATTTTTTTTAAAAAAACAACTATACAAATTAATGCTGCCATCCTATATGCCTTTACCTGAAAGTCAGCCAGTCAGAACAATGACCGCCCAACATGCCCCGCTGGATGTCCAGTAGCTTTGGGGCAGCCGCGTAGAATTGAAATATCATAAGGGGCCCCCAGCGGTCATCTAGTCCAGCCCCCTGCAGAGGAGGAATCACGGCAAATATTTCGAGAAGCAGGAAACGAGGGAGGTCTTGCGCCTTTCAGCAAAGCAACTGTTTGCCCTGGCAATGCGCATGATTAGCGATTGGGGGCGGAGGCGGTGTTGCCGAATGTGGCTCCCAAAATCTCTTGATCCGGCCCTTGGGACTGTCAAGCCTGCAGCCTGCTGTTGCTTGCCTGAGCGATGCTTCCCCGATGAATGTGCTCCCTGCCCCTCCTTCCCTTCCATGTTACCGCAACCCCCCCCCCCGCCTCCCTTGTGTCCATCCTCACGGGGGCTTGGACCCTGCTTGTCTGCGTGCCGACAACCACATGCCCACACCCACGTCTGGCCACGGGGGTCTCGGGGGGGGCACGAGGCTGCTATGCGCTTGCTGCTTCCTCTCTCCAGTGCTGCCTGTGGGGGGAGGTGGGGGGAGATGGGAATGCCACAGAGCATGTGCAGAGAGCATCAGGGACACTCTGGGAGTGTCAACAGACAGACCTCCTTAGCTGGGGGTTTTACGGTATTTATTTCATTATTTTTGTATTCTTATTGTAGGCATTTAATATTCCGCCGTTCATTAAAAAGCACACACAAACACATATCTCTGAGGACTTTTCAGTCCAGATAGATAGACAGACAGACAGACAGATATACTGTAAATAGATATAGATAGATAGATAGATGATAGATAGATAGATAGATAGATAGACAGACAGAGAGAGAGAGAGAGACAGAAAGACAGATATAGATAGATGATAGTTGGATAGATAGATAGATGATAGATAGATAGATAGAGAGATAGTTAGATAGATAGACAGACAGAAAGACAGATATAGATGATAGATATAGATAGACAGACAGATATATATACTGTAAATAGATAGATGATAGAGATAGATGATAGATAGGTAGATAGATAGATAGATAGATAGATGATAGATAGATAGATGATGATAGATAGATAGATAGATAGATGATAGACAGACAGATATAGATAGAGAGAGAGAGAAAAAAATTAATACCACAATCCTATGTGCATTTGCCAGGGAGTTGCTGCTGGCTCATGTAGCAGGAGGTCCCAATTCATGATCCACCAGCTTTCTTATATATATTGGGTTTTTAAATTGTATTTTGGTTTGAATCCTGTGGTATTCAAACTGCGCTACAATAAAAACGCAGCATATACAAAACGTCGTCGGCATGGACTTTCACACGCAGTGCGCCGTTAAACCAGGGAACTCCCTTCCGCAGGAGGCAGCAACGCCCGCCAACCTGAACAGTGCACTTCTGCGCATGCGCGTGTGGCGAAACCCAGAAGTATATCCTTCCGGGGTTGCCGCGTTCTCAACCCGGAAGTTACGTTCCGAGAGTCCACTGTATTAATATATATACTTATCTGCCAAGTTGGCTCCCAAAGGAATTTTACGACTGAAATCCGTCACAAAATCCAAACAGAATTAAAACGTCCAGGAACAATGCCGTTGGAGAATTAAAGCAGCCTTATTTAAAATGCACAGTAACCCAGTTAAAAAAAAATAATGTATTTGAGATCAGCGCCCTGGTACTCTAAACTATCCTGGAGTTAATTGCCAGAATCCCGATGCTGTCCTCAGAAGCGTAGTTGATACCACGTTGTTGTGTTTGCTTTTTACTACATTTCTATAGTCGCCCCACGTAACCGGAGTCCCCTGATTGGATCGGGGAGGAGAAAACCCAGCAACCTTAAAATGCAAGGGAAAACCGTTGCAAATTAACGAAAGAACTTGAAACTTAAAACCTAGGGCTTAAAATTTGATTTAAAACTGGGAGGAGTGGCAGCTGAATTGGTTAAAAAGGCACGGGCTTGCAGAAAGATCTTTGCTCAGCGCATTCCAGATTAGGGTGCCTGGAAAACCTCTCCGTGTGGAGATCTCTTCCATAGCCAGGAGCACAGAGAATCAGACCATTGGTCCAGCTAGCGACTTCCCACACTGACCGGCAGCTGCCCTCCATCAACTCATCAGGGTGTCTTTCCCAGCCCTAACAGGAGGTGCCTTTTGGGACTAAACCTGGGATTCAAAGGAGGTGCTCTCCCAGTGAGCTAAGGTGAGGCGTTCCCAAAGTAAAGGAAGGATTGAACTCTGATTAATAAGAATACACACAGAGGCTTGAACCAGCAAGACTCTGGGAAGGGTGTGTATAATAATCTCTGTCCCTCCACCCCTTGGCCCAGGTCGTTTTATTCACAAAAGAGCTTTTTACAGAGTGTTCGTAAGAACCAATCAGATTTCCTCTGAGCATTTCAACAAACCCCACGTGGGGACAAAGTTAAACTACCAAAACTAATTAAGCATGGGGTAAATAAAGCAGAACTACAAAAGAGTGCATTTGGCAACCCCGGGAAGTGATAAACAAGCAATATACATGGTAAGGATGGCCAGGAGTACAGCGATCAATATCACCTTCAGGTGAGATCTGTTTTCTGGCCCTAAGATTAACATATCAGAAAAAGCTACATCAAAGAAACTGCCCACTGTCTTTGATGCCCCAGGATGCCTGCCTGGCGAAGCAACTGGCAGTGTACATGACTGCTCAAGCAAGAGAAATGGAACAGGGATGCAGAGGTGTGGATTGATCAGAAATCATATCAAAATAGTTTAAACCCAGTCAGTGCAGTGCTTTCATTGCTGACACAGGTGGCTTACTCTATATTTGTTATAATTCCTCATAGTAATCCCACCTGATCACTACACTAGGGCCCAGCTCCAAAAACAAGATTCTAGTTCTCATGGAGGTCTGGTTTGAATAAGAACCTCATAAGATGCCTTACTACCCAGTCGGGGCATGGATCCATCCAATTCATTATTCTCTGCGCTGATTGACTCTCCAGGATCAGGGGCAGGGATCTTGCCAAATCTCTGGGGATTAAGCCCAGGGGGCTGGAATGGATGACCTCACGGGTCCCTCCCAGCTCTACTGTTGTACGATTCAGGAGCTTGTGATTTCTTACCTCAAAGCATAGGATTCAGCCAGCTAGCGGCCTTTGCGCCAGGATCTGACCCCAAGCTTCCTTTGCCCATGCTAGGCCTTCCTTGTTGAGATCTCTGTTGCCATCGCTGCTTCCAGCGCTGACTCCCTTTTCTCTCTCACGCTTCCTTGCTCCCTCCCTCCCTTCCCGACCGCCCCCCCCCCCCCAATTTAGGACGACCCCAATGCCCCCCACAAGCTTCAAGACCCCTTGAAGTCGTGCCTGAAAGACGAGGAGTCCTTCAACATCCAGAACTCCATGTCGCCCAAACTGGACAACGGCAAAGGGGAACCGGACGACTCGGAGGTGAACTGCTTGCAGAACAACCTGACATGAGAGGCCAGAAGGAGAGAAAGAAAGGAGAGAGAAAGAAAGAAAGAGAGAGAGAAAGAAAGAAAGAGAGAAAGAGAGAAAGAGAGAGAGAGGAAATGAGGAGGGAGGGGGGAAACGGAAATAAGGCGGAATAAAACATTTAAGAGCATGAGGGTCGCCCCCTCTTTGTACAAAGCTCATTTCTCGTAATCGTTCATTCTCTTTGCTTTCCCCTTCCCCGACGACTTCATAGCATGCTTTGATGTGTTTTTGTACAGCGGGAAAAACAAGGGTAATAATAAAGAATACACAAGAAGACGAAACTCTTCCTCTATCAAGTGTGTGCCCCCCCAAATGAATTGTGTGTGTTGGGTTGTGTGTTCCGTTGCCGTCTATATAATGCCTGGGTTAGCCTCACTCCTGAATCTTCCCTCCCCCCCCCTCCGTCCTTCCCAAATCTCCCCTCTCACTGCTGTGATTTCTAAACCTTTGCTGTGACTCGACTGACTTTTTTTTGTATTTTACCCAGCCTTTTTTGGAGAAACGAGTTTGAAAATGTGAAAAAAATTAAAAGACCTTGAAATAATAATAATAATTAAAAAAATACAAAACATTTTTTTAAAGTTAAGCTGCTGCCGTGCGTCTCTTCCTGCGTGTGTGTGGGGGGGGGGTGTGATGGGGGGGTCAGGATTTGGAGGGGCAGCCGCTTTGGAAACGGCCAGGCACGATTCCTACATTAAAGGGGGTTGGTTTGGATGACCTTTGGAGGTCCCTTCCAACTCCCAGGATTTGGGGAGGCGAGAAAGGTAGGCCCTAACAGCGACAGGTGACCTGCAAATACTGAGATGTGGGGAAAAGGGGGTGTGCGCACCAGGACCACAGTTGAAGATGCTCAGGTTGAGGAAGCGATTTCGGAAATGTTACAGGTTTGGAAGGAAAGAACGCTATTGCCCCCCACATGTCACCGGGCCATTGCTTAGTCAACAGCTGCAGCCGTTGACCAGTAATAATAATAATAATAATAATAATAATAATAATAATAATAATAATTTATTTATACCCTGCCCATCTGGCTGGGTTTCCCCAGCCACTCTGGATGGCTTCCAACCGAATATTAAAAACAATACAGCATCAGACATTAAAAACTTCCATAAACAGGGCCGCCTTCAGTTGTCTTTTAAAAGTAAAATAGTTGTTTATTGCCTTGACAGCTGCTGGGAGGGCGTTCCACAGGGCGGGCGCCACCACCGAGAAGGCCCTCTGCCTGGTTCCCTGTAACCTCACTTCCCGCAGCGAGGGAACTGCCAGAAGGCCCTCAGAGCTGGACCTCAGTGTCCGGGCAGAATGATGGAGGTGGAGACGCTCCTTTAGGTATACTGGACTGCGGCTGCTTAGGGCTTTAAAGGTCAGCACCAACACTTTGAATTGTGCTCAGAAACGTACTGGGAGCCAATGTAGGTCTTTCAGGACCAGTGCAGCTACCTCACCTCCTAAAGGATATCGCAGAGTTGGGAAAAGTTCAGGAAAACACAGGCAAAATGATTGAGGGGATGGAGCTCAATCCCCTATGAAGAATGGTTGCAGCGTTTGGGACTTTTTAATTTAGAGAAACGGCGAGGAAGAGGCGACAGGATAGAAATTTATAAAATTATGCCTGGCATGGAGAAAGGTTTTTCTCCCTCTCTGATAACAGCAATGAAGCTGAATGTTGGAAGATTGTGGACAAAGCCCTTCTTCACTAAGTGTATTGTTTAAAAAAGTTATTGTCACTTGTACAACTTGTATACAGTGAGATTACACGAGCACCCCCCACTCAGCTCTCTTAGTCTTAATTCCCCTCATTTACTGATGCACACCCACCAAACCCAAAAGTCAGTTGCCCTATTGTTATTTTTTCATTCGGCAGCCTAACAGCCCATGGATAGAAGCTGTTCTTTACCCTGTTGGTGCGACTAATCCTGCTTCTATATCTTCTGCCTGAGGGCAGGAGATCAAGAAAGTGCCGGCCAGGGTGTGAATCATCCCTGAGAATTTTCCTCACTTTCCTGAGGCAACGTTCTTCCGCTATTTCATCCAGCGGATTCACGGGACAGCCCATAATATCTTGTGCTGTATTCACCACCCTCTGTAGGCTCTTCCTATCCGTTGATGTCAAACCAGCATCCCACACCGTGATGCAGTAGGAAAGGACACTTTCTATTGTGGACCGGTAGGAGGAGATCATCAAATGTTGATTGACATCGTTCTTTCGCAATACTCTGAGTCTCTGTTGGGCTTTCTTAACCACCTGGGTTGTATTGATTTTCCCAGTAAGGTCTTCACTGAGATAAACTCCTAGGAATTTAAAGTTTCAAATTTAAGAATTTAAAATTTAAATATCTTCTTATGTTGCTCTGATTTCATTGGGGCTTGTAGGTGGGACTGGTTTTCTCTGAATCAAGATCCCAAGTGTAGTCCAGTCACAAATCGCTACCATCTCCAAACTGATGCGTAGCAGCTGGCATGAGGAGTTAAGACGCCCAGTTTCCTGCTTCATCAACAATAATAATAATTATTATTTCCCCAGCCACTCTGGGCGGCTTCCAACAAAGATCAAAAATACACTAAAATATCATGCATTTTTTAATTTGCATCATTGTCATGTATGGGAATGGCTGGGGTCTCTGTGAGTATTCCAGTGATTGCACCTTCCAAACCCACCCTGTTAGTTTCCAGAAACTGCTTCTCTTGTTTTGAAAACAACAAAACACCCCCAAGTTTCTAGCCCTCAAGGGCAGATCCAGCTGCGCCTGCTGAAATCTCAGGAGTGCGAAAAGTTCCGTTGTCAGCGGGGTGGGAGGTGAATGGCGCTTCTTCAGTTCCCAGCCTAACTCTCCCCTTCTTCGTTTTTGCTAGCAAACGATATTTTGCAAGGCGGCATGAAGCGCTTATGCAAATTAGCACGATTTGCATAACACAGACAGGACCGCCTCCTTCTGCTTTTCCAGTAAATACTCGTTTTGCTTGCTGTGTTATTTTTTTTCCCCTGGGAAGAAAAAAAACCAAGTATATGCAGCCTGGCGGTGGACGTGGAGTTCGTGTACTGAAAAACAGCATCGTAAGGTTGAAAACGGCATCACTTGCCAGCCTGCTTTGACTTAGCAGGGGGAAATAGGTCAGTATTGTCTGCACTGGTCGGCAGCTTTCCTGCAGAGGGCATTCCCAGCCGTACTAGGAAGTTCTGAGTTTGAACCCGGGACCTTTTGCATGCAGGTAGTGTAGGGACGCAGGTGGCACTGTGGTCTAAACCTAGGACTTGCCGATCAGAAGGTTGGCGGATTGAATCCCCGCGACAAGGTGAGCTCCCGTTGCTCGGTCCCTGCTCCTGCCAACCTGGCAGTTCCAAAGCACGTCAAAGTGCAAGTAGATAAATAGGTACCGCTCCAGCAGGAAGGTAAACGACGTATCCGTGCGCTGCTCTGGTTCGCCAGAAGCGGCTTAGTCCTGCTGGCCACATGACCCGGAAGCTGTACGCCGACTCCCTTGGCCAATAAAGCGAGATGAGCACCGCAACCCCAGAGTCGGTCACGACTGGACCTAACGGTCAGGGGTCCCTTTACCTTTACCTCTTAGTGTAGGAAACTAACCCTGAGTCACGGGTGGGGCACGTGCGGCCTTCCAAATGTTGCTGGACCCCAACTCCCATGAGCGCCCAGCCAGCATTGCCAGTGGTCAGCGTGATGGGAGTCGTAGTTCTGCAATACCTGAACTTCCCAGACTCTCCCCACTCCTGGCCTGAGAGAGGAATGCTGGAATCAGGACCCTGGACAGCTCCCTCCCACTGCAGCTATAGCAGAGGACCTTGCATTTATTTACTCTGAAATAACCTCCTTAACAGGCTTTGTCCCTGCTGCAAAGGCGTCAGCTGCAGAGGAAAAATAGATGTGGAATTTTCTCACAGGAGCGTTACGCCACAGCGCTAAGAAGATAATCCCTTTTTGCAAAGCTGGAGGAAGGGGCGTTTTTGCGCTCCTCACCCAGAGTGTGATGGCGGCTTCGCCCACCGCTCCCAAATGCCACCATGCCAGAGTCCCTCAGCTTCCAGCGCTTGGCTGCACCTTGTTCCTCCCTTGGCATGCTGGCCGCTGGCAGCAGGAGGACAGTGGTTTCACCTGCAATATACCGCTGAGTGAAGCCATCATCGTGGTCTGCCTCTTCAACAGGTCCTTGGCGATATATGAATATATCACCCAGGCCTACTCATGGGTAGGAGCCATTGATAGCCCTCTCGTCTTTGAATGTGTCTATAATTATCTTTTAAAGCCATCCAGGTTGCTGTCTCCTGTGGAAAGGAGTTCTGCAGTTTAATTGTGCTTGGCGTTAAAGAAGCGCTTTCTTTTATCCATCCCGAATCGTCCAACGTTCAGCTTCCTTGGCTGCACGTGAGTTCCAGTGTTATCAGAGAGGCAGAGAAACCTCATCCACTTTCTCCCATAGAATAGAATAGAATAGAATTTCTTATTTATACCCCGCCCATCTGGCTGGGTTTCCCTAGCCACTCTGGGCGGCTTCCAATAGAGTATTAAAATACAGTGGTCTGTTAAACATTAAAAGCTTCCCTAAACAGGGCTGCCTTCAGATGTCTTCTAAAAGTCTGGTAGTTGTTCATCTCTTTGATATCTGGTGGGAGGGTGTTCCACAGAACAGGTGCCACTACTGAAAAGGCCCTCTGCCTGGTTCCCTGTAACTTGGCTTCTCGCAGTGAGGGAACCGCCAGAAGGCCCTCGGCGCTGGACCTCAGTGTCCAGGCAGAACGATGGGGGTGGAGACGCTCCTTCAGGTATACTGGGCCGAGGCCGTTTAGGGCTTTAAAGGTCAGCACCAACACTTTGAATTGTGCTCAGAAATGTACTGGGAGCCAATGTAGGTTTTTCAAAACCGGTGTTATGTGGTCTCGGCGGCCGCTCCCAGTCTCCAGTCTAGCTGCCGCATTCTGGATTAGTTGCAGTTTCCGGGTCACCTTCAAAGGTAGCCCCACGTAGAACACATTGCAGTAGTCCAAGCGGGAGATAACCAGAGCGTGCACCAGTCTGCGGGCAGGCAGGGTCTCATCCTGCATACCAGATGGAGCTGGTAGACAGCCACCCTGGACACAGAATTGACCTGCACCTCCATCATTTATAAGCTTCTCCCTTTTTACTCACCTGTCCTCTAAACTGAAAAGTCCCGAATGCGGCAACCATTCTTTGTTCGTTGAGGAGTCGCGCCATCCCTTTTATCATTTCGGTGGCCCATTCTTGAACCTTAGCCTTTCCGGACCTCCTCCCTCGTCCAAGCGAATAGGCAGCCATTCTTGGTGGCTGAAGCCCTATTCCTCCATCTCCCCAGTTACTTAGAAATGGGGGCCTGACCCCAGCCCCTCGTAAAGGGATTCCCCTTTTGCTGACCCTGCTCTGGAGAACCCATTATTGGAAGAATCAATCTTAGCAGCCAGAGAAACGGATGAGCAGCAATATTGGGCAGGGAGGAAGACAGATTGAATGTAGGGCACAGGATTTAGCTACAGGGCAGGCTTCTCCTCAAGTAACCCCTAGGATATCAGCATTTGGAAGAATAACAGACAAGCAAAGGTTCTTTCAGATTCTTGGCTGGGTACAGACCCTCCAGGTGTCCCTATTTTCCAGGGACAGCCCTGGATTTACAGAAGTCATTGCAGATTAATAATAATAATAAATAATAATTTATTATTTACACCCTGCCATCTGGCTGGGTTTCCCCAGCCACTCTGGGCTGCTCCCAACAGAATTAATTATAATAATTAAAAAGCGATAAAACATCAGACGTTAAAAATTTCCCTAAACAGGGCTGCCTTCAGGTGTCTTCTGAAAGTCAGGTCGTTGTTTTATTTCCTTGACATCTGACAGGAGGGCATTCCACAGGGTGGGCACCACCACCGAGAAGGCCCTTTGCCTGGTTCCCTGTAATTTTGCAGGGAGGGAACCGCCAGAAGGCCCTCAGAGCTAGACCTCAGTGTCCGGGCTGAATGATGAGGGTGGAGACGCTCCTTCTGGTATACTGGGCTGATGGGTAGGCAAACTAAGGTCCGAGGGCCTTCTCAATCCGGTCCATGGACGGTCCAGGAATCAGTGTGTTTTTACATGAGTAGAATGTGTGCTTTTATTTAAAATGCATCTCTGGGTTATTTGTGGGGCATAGGAATTTGTTCATTCCCCAAAAAAATATAGTCTGGCCCCCCACAAGGTCTGAGGGACAGTGGACCGGCCCGCTGCTGAAAAAGTTTGCTGACCCCTGGTTTACAGCTTTAGAGGTCAGCACCAACACGTTGAATTGTGCTCAGAAACGTACTGGGAGCCAATGTGAGTCTTTCAAGACCGGTGTTATGTGGTCTTGACGGCCGCTCCCAGTCACCAGTCTAGCTGCCGCATTCTGGATTGTAGTTTCTGGGTCACCTTCAAAGGTAGCCCCACGGAGAGCGCATTGCAGTAGTCCAAGTGGGAGAAAACCAGAGCATGCACCACCTAGCGAGACAGTCTGATTTGATCCTGGAATGTCTCGCTTTTCCTTAAAGGTCAAGGTAAAGGGACCCCTGACCATTAGGTCTAGCCGACTCTGGGGTTGCGGCGCTCATCTCACTTTATTGGCCAAGGGAGCCGGTGTACAGCTTCCGGGTCATGTGGCCAGCAGGACTAAGCTGCTTCTGGTGAACCAGAGCAGTGCACAGAAACCCCGTTTACCTTCCCGCCGGAGTGGTACCTATTTATCTACTTGCACTTTGACGTGCTTTTGAACTGCTAGGTGGGCAGGAGCAGGGACTGAACAACAGGAGCTTACCCCCTCGCAGGAATTTGAACCACCGACCTTCTGATCAGCAAGTCCTAGGCTCTGTGGTTTAACCCACAGCGCCACCCTTGCTTTTCCTTAGGACGTCCCTATTTTCAACTGAGAAATCTTGGAGGGTTTGGGCTCGAAAGCTGCCCTCTTTTCCTTGCTCCTGACAAAAGGGGAGGGAGAGAAAGAGGCCTCTTTTGGGGCTGTCTTTTCTGGCGGCTT
Organism: Podarcis filfolensis; assembly: GCF_964270895.1. NCBI lineage: Eukaryota > Metazoa > Chordata > Lepidosauria > Squamata > Lacertidae > Podarcis > Podarcis filfolensis. The sequence goes on along the minus strand of NC_139614.1, from coordinate 56,018,030 downwards.
CGGCCGCCACCTTCCAGGCTTTTGTGACGTGTCCAAGGGAGAGAAAGAGCTTTTCGCAACAGTTGCTGCTGCCCTTTGAGCTTCCAGACAGCTTGACCCATTTCTTTGCTGCTCCTTCGTCTGGCTGCGGTTTTGTCGCTTCTGAGAATCTGGATCAGGTTACTGGGCCAAAGACTTGACTATCCCAGGGCCCCCCACCGAGAGACATCCTTTGTGCGGTGCGTTCGGGATGATTTTTGCTCAGAATAGCATCCAGGTGCTTAGACAAGACCCCACTTTCAATACTGTAATAATAATAATAATAATAATAATAATAATAATAATAATAATAATAATTATTATTATTAATATCCCGCCCTCCCCAGCTGAAGCCAGGCTCAGAGCAGCTAACAACAATAGAAGTAACACAGTTTACATAAAGTCACAATCAATTAATTGAAATTGATTTTGATGATGATTATTATTAATTGCATTTACACCCCATCATTTTTCTCCATGGAGTTCCAGGTGGGGGACGTGGTTCGCCTGCATCTCATTTAATATCCACAACGACCTTGCAACTACCTGTTGGAGATGCAATACGAACAATGCTTCTCTAAAACATATGGGTGTTTTTTTCCATTGTCCTTTACTGAAAGATTCTTGGCAGAAGGTGACTGAAACCATCAACAGTACTGCATGGAATAATCTTACATTTACAGAGCAAAATATCCTTTTGAATTATATACCCAGCACATGGAACCTTACAAAAGGACAATGTGAGTGGACTTACCATGGCAGAAAAGACTGATACTGCTGAATTGGAAAAATAAAAATGAGGCTCTCTTCTATGATTGAATTGGAGACCTATACAAACTCACAACATATGAAAAACTTGCATATAATTGCAAACTTGCCTTGGACAAATTCAATATTTGGAATCCATTCTTATAAATACTGTAATAGGTTAAGAAAATAACAGCCTTGTAAAATATAGTGTTTTGGGTTTTACCCCCTCCCCACTTTATTTTCCTTTCTACATAGGTTCTGTTTCTCTTTTTCTTTCTCTCTCTTTATTTACAAGAAGAAAAACGGTTTGGCTAAGAGGCAGCAACTGGCCCTGGAGGTCACCCAGTGCGCTTCATGTTGTTGCTGTTTAGTCCTTTAGTCGTGTCCGCCTCTTCGTGACCCCCTGGACCAGAGCACGCCAGGCCCTCCTGTCTTCCACTGCCTCCCGCAGTTTGGTCAAACTCATGCTGGTAGCTTCGAGAACACTGTCCAACCATCTTGTCCTTTGTCGTTCCCTTCTCCTTGTGCCCTCCATCTTTCCCAACATCAGGGTCTTTTCCAGGGAGTCTTCTCTTCTCATGAGGTGGCCAAAGTATTGGAGCCTCAGCTTCAGGATCTGTCCTTCCAGTGAGCACTCAGGGCTGATTTCCTTCAGAATGGAGAGGTTTGATCTTCTTGCAGTCCTTGGGACTCTCAAGAGTCTACTCCAGCACCAGAATTCAAAAGCATCACTTCTTGATGGTCCAGCTCTCACTTGCATGTATCACTGCTGGGAAAACCATAGCTTTAACTATACGGACCTTTGTTGGCAAGGTCCATGCTTCATGTACGACTGGGGATTTGAACCCTGCCCTCCCAGGTCCTAGTCCAGTACTCAAACCACTACACCACACTGCCTCCCCAAACCTTAAGCAGTGCTTTCCTTGAAGTTCCATTGTACATAACATAATTTGAATACCATTGTCCTGAAATATGAGATAGAGTTTTTAATTTTTATCAAAGTTTAATAGTTATGTAATGATTGATTTGTCTGTGTTTTTAGCGGTTATTATTTTTATCTGCAAGCTACCTTGAGTTCCTGTCAGGGGGGAAAAGGCAAGGTATAAATAATAATAAAAATAATAATAAGGAGGAGGAGCTCAGCTGAAGAGCAAGAGACTCCAAATCTACATGGTATCTACATGGTGATTAGAGAATAACTTGCACCTAAATATTAGCAAGACAAAGGAGATGGTGTTGGACTTTCTGAGGAAGAGAGGGGAACTAGCCCTGTTGTACCGTATTTTTCGCCCTATAGGACGCACTTTTTCCCCTCCAAAAATGAAGGGGAAATGTGTGTGCGTCCTATGGGGCGAATGCAGGCTTTCGCTGAAGCCTGGAGAGCGAGAGGGGTCAGTGTGCACCGACCCCTCTCCCTCTCCAGGCTTCAGGAGAGCCGCAGCGCCAGCCCCACAAGGTCAGGGGACAGTGGGGAGGCGGAACGCCGGCATCCCACTGTCTCCCGATGTGGTTTGGAGGCTGACGGCGGGGAGACGCGTGCTTCTCCCCGCCACCAGCCCCGCAAGCTCCGGGGACAGCAGGGAGGCGCAGCACGTCTTCCCGCTGTCCATGGACCTGGTCTGCAGGCGGGCGGCGGGGAGAAGAGCGCTTTTCCCCGCTGCCAGCCCCGCAAGCTCCGGGGACAGTGGGGAGGCGCAGCGCGTCTTCCCGCTGTCCCCGGACCTGGTCTGCAGGCGGGCGGCGGGGAGAAGAGCGCTTCTCCCCGCTGCCTGCCCCGCAAGCTCCAGGGACAGCCGGCCCCACAAGCGCCTGGGGGGGGGGAAATAAATTTTTTTTCTTTATTTCCCCCCCAAAAAACTTGGTGCGTCCTATGGGCCGGTGCGTCCTATGGGGCGAAAAATACGGTATATCAGGGGGGTTGTATGGGGACAGTCTCTTCCTTTAAATTCCTGGGAGTTTACCTTAGTGAAGACCTCACTTGAAAATACAATATAACTCAGGTGGTTAGGAAGGCCCAACAGAGACTCCATTTCCTCAGGGTCTTGCGAAAGAACAGTGTTAAACAACAATTGATGACCTCCTTCTACCGGTCCACCATAGAAAGCATCCTCTCGTATTGTATCACTGTGTGGTACGTTGGCTTGACAGCCACGGACAGAAAGTCTTTACAGAGGGTGGTGAACACAGCGAATGATATCATGGGCTGACCCCGGAGCCCGCTAGATAACATCACAAGGGATCGTTGCCTTAGGAGACGATTCTCAGGGACGATTCACACCCGGGCATCACCTCTTTAATCTTCTACCCTCAGGCAGGACATATAGGAGTAGGTCCTATTATTAATCGTTTCCTCCTGCATCTTTTATAATCATCCAAATCTTTTACATCTCCATCATATCCAAAATTCACCATTAAACTACAAGTGTTATTCCAGTCCTACTAATGATTTTAACTGTTTACAATGGTTTTTAAGATAAATACAGTGGACGCTCGGGTTGCGAACGTGATCCGTGCAGAAGGCATGTCCGCAACCTGCAGCACCGGGTCTGCACACGCACAGGTTGCGATTCGGTGCTTCTGCACATGTGCAAAGCGCGAGTTAGTGTTTCTATGCGAGCGCCGAAACCCAGAAGTAACCCATTCCAGTACTTCCGGGTTTTGCTGCATCCATATCCCAAAAACCTGAAGCACCTGTAACGTGAAGTATGACTGTCATGAATCTCCCCTATTCTTTATTCAAATTTTGTTTTTCCTGATTTCTGATTCTTCCGGTCATTTTTGCCATTTCGGCATAACCCATCAACTTAATCTGCCATTCTTTTAATTCCACTAGAGTTTGACTACTTTTAAAACAAGTACCTTTTATAGGATGTTTATCTTTTTGCATTTCATTTTGTCTAAGACGCCTGGAGTCCTGGTCTGGGGGGAAAGCAGCATATACAACAACAACAACTTATGGATGCATAGCTGTCAACGTTTTCCTTTTTTTAAGGGAAATTTACTTATTCCGAATAGGATTCATCGCACGAAAAGGGAAAAGTTGACAGCTATGTATGGATGGTTGTGCACATAGGTAAAGGTAAAGCTGACCATTAGGTCCAGTTGTGGCCGACTCTGGGGTTGTGGCGCTCATCTCGCTTTATTGGCCCAGGGAGCCGGTGTACAGCTTCCGGGTCATGTGGCCAGCATGACTAAGCTGCTTCTGGCGAATCAGAGCAGCGCATGGAACCGTCGTTTACCTTCCCGCCAGAGCGGTACCTATTTATCTACTTGCACTTTGACGTGCTTTCGAACTGCTAGGTGGGCAGGAGCAGGGACCGAGCAACGGGAGCTCACCCCGTCACGGGGATTCGAACCGCCAACCTTGTGATTGGCAAGTCCTAGGCTCTGTGGTTTAACCCACAGTGCCACCTGTGTCCCGTCCTAGGCTCTGTGGTTTAACCCACAGCGCCACCTGCGTCCCATGGTTGTGCACATGGGACTCTGCAGTTGATATCCCAAAGACTTGGAATTGCAGAAGCAAAACTGCAGCCTCGTAAAATTAGCCCCGTGTGTTGGAGGTCCACCACATTTTGGGGAGGCCAGGGCACGAATGGGATGCGGGTGCCCCTGTGGTGGGGGGCTTGCTGGGACGGACCACGGTGCCCCCCTCTCTGTGCTCCCAGACCGTTTGCACTCATCAGTTCCTGCTTTGCATCCGATGAATGGACTTGCCACTCAGCACCAGGGAGGCCTGCATTGTAATCAGAAAGTTTAATCACTTTTAAATGGCAAGGCTATTAAATTTCAATGCTTGGTTAGTTGGCCAAGGAAAGGGAGTCATGTCTGGGGTTTTGTGTGTGAGAGAGAGAGAGAGAGAAAGAGAAGCTGGCAGAAGAATGAAGGATGCAAAAACAGGGAGCACAAACTTAACTCTGTTTTTCTCTCTCTCGGACCCATAGCAGGATCAAAGGGGCCTTTCTCCCTTCGAGAGCTATATAGCCGCACCAGCAGGAAATCTCTTTTTTCTTGCATCTAAAAATGCAAGAAGTGCTTTTACACTTGCCAGAAGCTCAGCTCTGCCCTCGCCGGTCTTGGAATGGATCCTTTAAAAAAGTCCCATATGACCACAGAATTTGCGCCTGTCCATTGGGGGATTTAGGAAGCCCTGAACACATATTTTTTTAGATGTCCCTTTTACGATGAAGCACGTAGAGAAGCCACTGACCCCCTGCTGTTGAGGCTTACTTTGTAGGTTCTCCATCGGTCGGAGAAAATAACAGAGGCCAACCAGAGAATATTGAGAAGCAAAGCAGCTAGTAAGCCTGATCTTTCTTGATCTGTTGCAACAGGGTGCTCACCTCTCATGCAGAGGAGGACCCAGAACCCAGGTGTGCCTGCCCTTATATAGACATTTTAAATTGCCTGCCCTGGAGTCCAAGACCACCCCCAGAAACATCATACCTACATCACAGAAGAGGCGGTCTACAACAGAAATCTGAGTGCGTTGTTTATCTCCTGTCTGGCAGGTTACCTGTTAATGCTTACTTGATTGGATACCCTGGGGAGCCTGGCCAGTCTTTTGTAATGATAAATACTTAGTTCCTGAGCCAGGTCACAGGCTCGCCCTATTCAAACACAGACATACCCTTAAGACAGGATTTGTGACGGAAAAGACAATGGGGAGGCTTTTCCATTTTCCTTTAACCTTGTAGAGAAAACATTTGGTCAGTTTGGGACATCTTATATATATTTTAAGATATAGAAGACCTTAATTTTTATATAAAAGACCTTAATTTTTTTTAATTTCATTTTTATTTCATTCCCCAGCCCCAATTGGGGCTGAATCGGCAGAGGATGTTGGGAGTTGCAGCGACAGTGGTAGTGTAGTGGTTAGAGTGTTGGACTAGGGCCTGGGAGAAACCAGGGTTCAAAGCCCAACTTGGGTCATGGAGCTCCCTGGGTGACCTTGAGGGCCAGTTGCTCCCTCTCAGCATGACCCACCTCACAGGGTTATTGTGTAAATGAGGAAAGGGCAGAAACCATTGGAGAAAGAGGTGGGATCTAAATACAGAAAAGCCGGTGATCCGCTCGTCTTCATAGCAAATGAAACAGAAGCCTTTGGGCTTCCCAGTCCTCTTTGTCGTTTGCCAAATTTATGTCTGCAATTTCCCCATTTGTTGTTGTTTAGTCATTTAGTCGTGTCCGACTCTTCGTGACCCCCTGGACCAGAGCATGCCAGGCCCTCCTGTCTTCCGCTGCCTCCCGCAGTTTGGTCAAACTCATGCTGGTAGCTTTGAGAACACTGTCCCACCATCTCATCCTCTGTCGTCCCCTTCTCCTTGTGCCCTCCATCTTTCCCAACATCAGGGTCTTTTCCAGGGAGTCTTCTCTTCTCCTGAGGTGGCCAAAGTATTGGAGCCTCAGCTTCAGGATCTGTCCTTCCAGTGAGCACTCAGGGCTGATTTCCTTCAGAATGGAGAGGTTGGATCTTCTTGCAGTCCATGGGACTCTCAAGAGTCTCCTCCAGCACCATAATTCAAAAGTATCACTTCTTCAGCGATCAGCCTTCTTTATGGTCCAGCTCTCACTTCCATACATCACTAAATTTTCCCACAGGTAAAGGTAAAGGGATCCCTGACCATTAGGTCCAGTCGCGTCCGACTCTGGGGTTGCGGCGCTCATCTCCCTTTATTGGCCAAGGGAGCCAGCGTACAGCTTCTGGATCATGTGGCCAGAATGACTAAGCCGCTTCTGGCGAACCAGAGCAGCGCACGGAAACACCGTTTACCTTCCCGCTGGAGCGGTACCTATTTATCTACTTGCACTTTGACGTGCTTTCGAACTGCTAGGTTGGCAGGAGCAGGGACCGAGCAACGGGAGCTCACCCCGTCATGGGGATTCGAACTGTTGACCTTCTGATCGGCAAGTCCTAGGCTCTGTGGTTTAACCCACAATGCCACCCGCGTCCCTTACAGTATTTCCCCATACAGTACTGCAAAAAACATGCATCTATCGTCTCCTTCCAACAGCTCCTAGGGAAGACCATCTGCAAATATCCAGGCATTGCAGCGGGTTGGGCTAGATGACCCCTGGGGATCCCTTCCAACGCTGTGATTCTATCCATGATATTATTTTATCTCCCAGCATTCAGCTGTCAGCGTTGCGAGAGGTTTAATTCCCTGCCCGCCCGCTCCATTCTGCGACCTCGCGCCCGCCCGCGCCGCTTTCAAGCGGACGGCAGGCGGCGGCAGCGAGAGCGGAGCCGAGACCCAGGGGGCGCATGCGCATGGCGCCTCTTGACAAGTCGACGGCAGAGGGCGGCCGCGAGAGCTGATCGGAGGCCGATGAGCGCATGCGCACTGCGGCGGCCCTGCAGGCCTCGCGGGCGCGAAGCAGCGGCGCCTCTTTCGACCCTCGGCGGACGCCGTACTGCGAGAGAAAGAGACCGACGCGATGTTCGCCGAGCTGAACGAGCTGCTCGGAGCCTCCGTCGAGAAGCCGGAGCAGGTGAGGGGCCGCCGCCTGGAAGTCTCCGGCCCCCGTGGAGCGGTGGGCGGAGGGCTGTTGGGTTGTGTGTGTGGGGGGGGGCTAGGGCTCCCAGGATGCAACGCGCGTGCGCGGTTTGGGAGCGAAGCATGCTGGGATTCGTAGTCCTTCCCACCCTTGGCCTTCCAGGCCTTTCCCCCCTAGTGAAAACAAACAAAATTTTTTTTTCTTCCAGTAGCACCTTAAAGACCAACTAAGTTAGTTCTTGGTATGAGCTTTCGTGTGCATGCACACTTCTTCAGATACACTGAAACAGAAGTTGCCAGATCCTTCTATATAGTGAGAAGGTGGGGAGGGGTATTACTCAGAAGGGTGGTGGGAATGGGTGATTGGCAGATAGCTGTGATGTATAAACGGACATAAATCGGACATCAAGAATCACAAGACAGAGAAACCAGTAGGAGAACACTTCAATCTCCCAGGACATTCTATACAAGATCTCAAAGTAGCTGGATTACTACAAAGGAATTTCAGAAATAGACTGGAAAGAGAAGCTGCTGAATTGCAACTCATTACCAAACTTAAAACCATGGAGAGACCTGGTCTGAACAAAGACATTGGATTCTTATCTCATTATACATGACAAAGCCATTTTTCACCTTCTCACCCCTTGCTTTTTCCTGTAAGACCTATTGCAATCGTTAAGAGTCGTCAACAGGCTCATCACAGCTATCTGCCAATCACCCATTCCCACCACCCTTCTGAGTAATACCCCTCCCCACCTTCTCACTATATAGAAGGATCTGGCAACTTCTGTTTCAGTGTATCTGAAGAAGTGTGCATGCACACGAAAGCTCATACCAAGAACTAACTTAGTTGGTCTTTAAGGTGCTACTGGAAGGAAAAATTTTGTTTTGTTTTGACTATGGCAGACCAACACGGCTACCTATCTGTAACCCCCTAGTGAAGCCTCTTTCTGGAGCCCTGGAAACTTCCAGGTGTTTTGGCTTCTAATGTGTCTCCCGCTTTTCTATACACAAGGTGGATTACAAAATGGAAGAAACAGCAAAATAAGACAGCAGTGTTACCACACCTTACAGAAATCAGATTAAATGCAAACAAGTCATAATAAAAACATAACTTTGAAATGGGTGATTTGTATCAAATAATGTAACATTCAGTAATTCTTTTGGATATAATGGTACACTACAAAACCAACTCCCAGAATATCAGCAAATAATGACTAAACAGAAATTCACAATTATAATAATTACTAAAGTATAATCAAGAAAAATAATGGCAAGTCACAATGCAGAAAATACCACAATACATACAAAACTGTGTAAAAGGATCAAATTAGAAACAAAGACACGCAATATATAAAATTATTGTTTTTCATCCCTGATTTCTATTTATTCTTGTTAATATTAGTTAAATTAGTATACTGCATTGATATTAGCATTATTATTACTATTATTATTATATATTTATTTGTTCTTCGACTTTTTCCCATGATAGGGACGGTGGCTTATGGATAAAAAACAGCTAGAAACACAGAGAAAAATAACCATTAAAAACAATTAAACATTGATGTAGTTAGAACTACAGTGGTACCTCGGGTTACATACGCTTCAGGTTACATACGCTTCAGGTTATAGACTCTAACCCAGAAATAGTACCTCGGGTTAAGAACTTTGCTTCAGAATAGATAGATAGATATATCTTTATTGTCACTGTCCCATGCAGGACAATGAAATTGAAAAAACTACATAAAACTACATAAAAACTGCATAAAACTACCACAAAAGTACATAAAAACTACATAAAACTACATAAAACATTCAAAAACCCCTAAAAACTCTAAAACCCCATTTTAAAATACACTCTACTATAGAAACCCCTTATGCTGCGTTTAGAACCAGAATTGCATTTGGCTAGATATTGTTTCTCAGGCGGCTAGTCCTGGTCTTTATAACCCTGGACCTTCTTCCAGAAGGCAGAAGCTGAAAGAGATCATTTCCGGGGTGCGCACTATCCTGCACTATCTCTGCCGCTTTCTTACGGCACCTGGAAGCGTAGATTTGATCCAAGGTGGGAAGAGTGCACCCAATTATTCTCTCTGCAGTCTTTACAACCCTGGACAGCATTGGTTTTCCCCTGACCGTGCAGCTCCCAAACCACACGCACAGACCATAAGTTAATATACTCTCCACAGCACAGTGCTAAAATGCCATCAACAGGTCCTTTGAGAGATTGTTTTTCCGGAGGATTCTCAGAAAATATAACCTCTGCTGTGCTCTCTTCACCAGGTCTTTGCTGTTCTCTCCCCAGGTTAGGTCGTCTCTCAACTCCATTCCCAGAAATCGAAACACCGAGACCTGTTCCACGCACTTCCCCTAAATAATAAGTGGATGATAAGGATGAGAACAGAAATAATAAGGATGGGAACAGAAATTGCGCTCCAGTGGCGTGGCAGCAGCAGGAGGCCCCATTAGCTAAAGTGGTGCTTCAGGTTAAGAACAGTTTCAGGTTAAGAACGGGCCTCCAGAACGAATTAAGTACTTAATCCGAAGTACCACTGTATATATATCTACATATATACACACCCATATTTTTTCCCCTCCAAGGAGCTCAAGGTGGTATAGGTAGTTCTCTCCCCACCCTCATTTAATCTCCGACGTGACCCAGTGAGGTCATAATGCTTGGTTTCCAGACCCTTGGTCATCTTGATCGTCGTCCTCTGCACATATTCTAGCGTGTCAATATTCTTTTGAAACTGGGGAGCCCAGAACTGGATACAGGACTCCAAGTGGTGTCCAGCCAAGGCAGAATAGAGCGATACTGTTACTTCCCTTGTTCTGAACACTAGACCTCTGTTGATGCAGTCTAGACTTGCATTAGGTTTTTTTGCTGCTGCATCACACTGTTGTCTCATGTGATCGTTTCATTTTTAACTCTCCCTATTTTTTCGTTTTCCAGGGCAAGCTGACCTTGCTGTGTGCTGACAAGACAGACGCCAGCTTCCTGCTTCACCATTTCCTTTCCTTTTATTTGAAAGGTATGCAGCAACATCAATCTGGTGATTTTAAAAAAACAACCACCCCATATTTCTTACATAAAACCAAACATTGGCAAAATGGGATGCAAACGTCTTTAGAAGAACCGTAGCATGTGTGTATGTGATCTGTACACCTGTTTGAGGGGGAGAATTCTGGAATGTGTTCATTCATTTATTTATTTATGTAAATGGGGGAATAAAACCGTCAACAAGATAGACCTGTGAATGTAAAAATTAAATGAAAATAAACACAAAGCAGAGCAGTGGCCTGGAGGATTCAGAAGAGTGGATGAAATCTCTGCAGTCAGCCTGTTTATATTCTGTGCTGGAAGGACTGAATATATATATATATATATATATATAGTCTTTTCCTTCTGCCAGAAAGCTGCACAGTTAGTGTGAGAAGAGCCTTCTAGCAAACGCAGTGCTGCATCTGAGAAGACTGTGTCACTAGTTGGGACCCACCTAACTTCAGATAGAATCATCACAGAATTGTCAAGTTGGAAGGGCCCCCGAGGGTCATCTAGTCCAACCCCCTGCAATGTAGGAACCACAACTAGAGAATCCCTGACAGATGGCCATCCAACATCTGTTTCAAGACCTCCAGTGAAGGAGAGTCCTTTGCCTTCCTTCCACTGTCCATTTGGGCAGGTAAAGTCAGTGAATGCAATGAATCTGCAGTGAATCTGGTTTTGTCATTTCTTAGCAGGATGGGAAAGCCTTGAAAGGTGATGACGAAAATGACAATGGGAAAGGGCATTTTCAGAGCAACAGTTTGCTTCCTGCCGTTTTTTGTGTTGTAATCGCCTTGATGGTGAGAGCATCATAACAGCAAAACACCTTGTGTCCTTTTTTGTCTTTCTAGCTGGCTGCAAAGTCTGTTTCGTGGGCCTTCTGCAGTCCTTCAGCCACTACAACATAGTGGCCCAAAAGCTGGTAAGCCAGGCTGATTTTATTGTATTAATTAAAACATCCCAGTCCTGCCTTTCTGTTTCTGGCAGCAACAGATCTCACTTTGGAAGGTGGGGGAAGCCAGAGACAGGCCTCCAGGGGTAATCTACCTGGCTGTTGGATCAGGCCGAGGGGGGCCAAAAGGGAAACTGTTAAGGGAAATACAGCAGCTCTACTGCTCACGATTACCAGCAATATACAGAATTAAAATTAATACCAAGGCTTCTTCTTTGGGGACCTTTACTGGCAGCTTCGCTTGCCCCATGGAGTCCACACGCTTCCGTGGCGTGACTCTGCTGAACCCTCCGGGCAACAGCTCCAGTTAGCAGAGATTAACACAGCGTCAGAAGCAAGCAGCCTTGTGTGCAGCAATAACTCAGGCAGACGCTCGGTGTCTTCCTTATCTTACAAGTAGCTTTAATCTCGTACAAAACAACAAATCGTTACTCTCCCGGTGACAGCGCACTCATCTTGTGTGCGGCTAGACTCACACTGCGTGTGTCTCTCTCTCTCTCTCTCTCAGAGATACTGACCACTCCCACTTCAGTCAGTGTTCTAAACACGCCTCTAAGAATGTGAGGCGTCACTCAGAACTTCTTAACCCTGTAAGTTCTGACTCTCTCAACATCTTCATCATCAGAATCTTAATCCAGCGGCTCTCAAACCTTTGCAGGCTGCTATCCCCTTGGTTCCATAAACTCATCCCCAGGGGCCCCTACCCTATAAAATAGCAGTTTACACAACCCACTAAGGACGATAACAACACAATTAAGTTCAGCAAATAGGATTGCATGAAAAGCATTTTCATGCATTCTGACTAACGGAAACATGTTGTTGTTGTTTAGTTGTTTAATCGTGTCCGACTCTTCATGACCCCATGGACCAGAGCACGCCAGGCACTCCTGTCTTCCACTGCCTCCCGCAGTTTCGTCAAACTCATGCTGGTAGCTTCGAGAACAGTGTCCTACCATCTCATCCTCTGTCGGCCCCTTCTCCTTGTGCCCTCCATCTTTCCCAACATCAGGGTCTTTTCCAGGGAATCTTCTCTTCTCATGAGGTGGCCAAAGTCTTGGAGCCTCAGCTTCAGGATCTGTCCTTCCAGTGAGCACTCAGGGCTGATTTCCTTCAGAATGGAGAGGTTTGATCTTCTTGCAGTCCATGGGACTCTCAAGAGTCTCCTCCAGCACCAGAATTCAAAAGCATCAATTCTTCTGCGATCAGCCTTCTTTATGGTCCAGCTCTCACTTCCATACATCACTACTGGGAAAACCATAGCTTGAACTATACGGACCTTTGTCAGCAAGGTGATGTTTTGTGCTATAAAGCCCCTTATGTTTCCGTTGTCTGACAAAGACAACGGAAACATAAGGGACTTTATAGCACAATGTATTTCTGTACAACTGCTTAACAAACACACACAAACCTTCACCTGCCACAGATGTACGGTTAAGGATTTAGGAGAAAATCAATAGCTGTTACCCATAATCGGCTATCTTCTGACAACTCAGAATCGTTGCAAATAAATGTAACCTAAGGAAATAGCGAACTTGAAATGCAGCGGAACTTGAAATGCAGAGTGTGGAAGGTGTTTTGCTTGAGACTTTAAGCTGGTCAGTCATAGAAAAGCGATCAATGCACTTGGAGAAGACCACCTCCAGCCCCACACCACTGCCCCCTTGCCTCTTAAAGGTAACCGGACCCCTGACCATTAGGTCCAGTCGTGACCGACTCTGGGGTTGCGGCGCTCATCTCGCTTTATTGGCCAAGGGAGCTGGCGTACAGCTTCCAGGTCATGTGGCCAGCAGGACTAAGCCGCTTCTGGCGAACCAGAGCAGCGCACGGAAAGGCCGTTTACCTTCCCGCCGGAGTGGTACCTATTTATCTACTTGTCCTTTGACGTGCTTTTGAACCACTAGGTTGGCAGGAGCAGGGACCGAGCAACGGGAGCTCACCCCGTCGCGGGGATTCGAACCACCGATCTTCTGATCGGCAAGTTCTAGGCTCTGTGGTTTAACCCACAGTGCCACCCACATCCCCCCTTGCCTCTTAGCATACCCTTAAGTAATCCCCCTGCCCTCTCCAGGGCAGGTACCACAAACTTTGGGAAGCAGCTAGAGCGTTGCTCAGTCCTGTCTCCAACTAAGCACCATCTATGAAGATGCTTCTTATCAGGAAGGACCATTTCCTTCATTTTGGTATAATTTATGACCAAATAAATTTAAGTACATAAGAAAGAGCCTGGCAGCTGGATCACGCCAGAGGGGGCCCGTCTACTCCAACATCCTGTTTCTGGTGACTCTTCAACACACAGGAACTGGTGCAGAGGTTTCTCACAATCGAGGGCGATTGTGCGTCTGCTGTCTCTCCCAAGGATTCCCATAGCTGTCTGCATTGATAAACAATGAAAAGGACTTGAAACTGGGTTGTGAGGGACTCCTGGGCCAGCCTCCACGTGGAACGGGAGATGATGAATGTTCCTGCTTGTTGGTTTTGGCAGGCAGGCCGCCCTAGCCAAAAACCTGCAGGAGAGACGTTCAAATGTGCCTGGCACCTGTTTGCAAAATTGCAATGCTTGCACTTCTCCACCTGCAAATATTGCTTTCCAGGGAGTCAGCTTGGCTGCAGCCAAAGAACGAGGCCAGCTTGTGTTCTTGGAAGGGCTGAAATTGTCAAACGACATATTGTTTGGGCAGCAGCATCAAGAACAGACGGGTGAAGCCAGCCCTTTCCAGTTCCTCAGGTAACTTGCATCACTGCCATAACCAGATCTACTCAGAAGTAAGTCTGACTTAAGTAGGGTTAGGATTGCAGCCTAACTCCTTAAAAAAAGGAGTGGAAATGTTCTGATGAATATATGGCAAAATATTGCTCAAAAAAAGATACGCTAATATGCCTAGATTAAAATGTGAAGTACTGGATGGAAGAAAAATTAGTAAGGAAAGATAATAAGAACATATAGATGATTTGAGAAGACTGTAGAATGCAAAGATTATTGTAAATTTTATAATGCCAAGTCAAGTAACCTTTATTGGCATCACATAAGAACATTCAGAATAGATGGGCCAGTGCAATCTCGTCACCACCCCAACAGCACAGTCACCCACCAAAGGGCAGAAGAGGCGAGCAATCCGCCTCATCTCTGTGGGTTTCCAGCAAGGGCAGGATCCTGTAGCATGCTTTGACGACAAAAAATCAGATAGAGGAACTTAGCTACTGTCTTGGTGAGCTCCTGGTCTCTCTCTTGTAATAAGAAGTGCATGACCTCCATCTCTGGTTTCCATGTTGGAATACATAGATGGTCTTGAAACTATTGGCGGAGATCATCGTACATTTTGCATTTAAGGGCCATGTGAGCTAGAGTTTCCACCAGGTGGGCATCACATGGGCAGATCCTATCTCCTTCTGCCAAACCCGCAAACCTACCCCAAAGGAGGTTAGAAGGATTAGAATTGAACCTAGCCAGTGAAAAAGCCCTTCTTTCTTGCGGATTAAACAAAAATTGTAAATAATTGAGATTAAATTCCTGCGCCCAAGAGAGTCGAAAATAAAGAGGGGAGCATGTTTTTTTCCGCAGCTGAGATTAGTTCCTGGCGATCTATGTCCCAGAGCCTAGTTTTTAACATGGTCTTGGCGACTGGGAAAGCCACAACGCCCAGGAGATCCTCTGAAAGCCCAAGTTGCCGTATCTTTGTGCAAAACAGTTGTAGCCCTGGGGAAGGGAAGGAGTCAGGCAGAACTTCGCTGAGCAAGGTATCTTTGTCTGCTAAAAAATTGTATAATGTGGAGGAAATCGAGTGACGGATGAGGGAAGTGGGAGGAAGGAGAAAAGAATAATATGATGGATTGAGGAAATATAAATGTAAATGTATGGGGGGATGGGGAGGAAATGTGTTGGCTTTGGTACATTTGTATTGTAATGTAATATGTGAAAACCAATAAATAATTGTTGCCAAAGAAAAGGAAAAAACCCCGGATTGCAGCCTAAGCCTTTGATAGTATATTTCATTGAGTGGGGAGAAGTTGTTTCCTGGCACCTGTTACATAGGTATGTGTTTGGAGGTGATGTCTCTTGCTTGCGGTGGGATGTTGTGGATGTGATCTTCCAGGGACTTAGACCTCTCCTCTCCTCCGTCTGTCCCTGGCAGTGGTGACGGCTCAAACCTGAAAGCCCTTTATGAGTTTGTCCGGAGTGCCTTGAGCCCTGCCGCTGGCGGAGACTCGTGGAAATGCCCAGTTCTGCTCGTGGACAACCTTGGCATCTTGCTGGGCCTGGGTGTGAGGTTGACGGACATTCTCGACTTCATCCATTACTGCAGAGTCACGGTGAACGCTCAACTTAAGGTACTGTGATTGCTTCGCAGGTTGCTTTCCCTTTTGACAGGTGCCTGCCCTAAAACGAGCGGCTGTTGTCACTCCAGCATAGGCAGGGCTCGGAAGGAAATCCTGTTCCTTTGCAGCCCTTTCTTTGGCTTTCAAAAACTATTTCCAAAGTGCTTAATACAGGCACCGCCAAGCCCTTTCGCACGTTCTCCTTGTGTGCAATCACGTACATGTGCGGCGCCAGGAAGTAGGTGAATACAGTGGTACCTCGGTTTAAGGACAGTCCTGTTGACGAACTATTCAGTTTATGAACTCTGCAAAACCGGAAATGGTGTCCCAGTTTTTGGGACACGGGTGGCGCTGTGGTCTAAACCACTGAGCCTGTTGGGCTTGCCAATCAGAAGGTCGGCGGTTCGAATCCCCGTGATGGGATGAGCTTCTGTCGCTCGGTCCCTGCTCCTGCCAACCTAGCAGTTCGAAAGCACACCAGTGCAAGTAGATAAGTAGGTACCGCTGTGGTGGGAAGGTAAATGGCATTTTCATGTGCTGCTCTGGTTTTGGTGTTCCTTTGCACCAGAAGCAGCTTAGTCATGCTGGCCACATGACCCGGAAGAACTGTCTGCAGACAAACGCCGGCTCCCTTGGCCTATAGAGTGAGATGAGCGCACAACCCCAGAGTTGTCTGTGACTGGACTTAATTATCAGGGGTCCTTTACCTTTACCTTTTTCTCTTTTTTTTTGAGAACTTTACCTCGGTCTAAGAACAGAATCTGAACGGTGGAAGGGTACTGGCGGCGGCAAGCCTCATTAGGGAACACGTGCCTCCGTTTAAGAAGGGTTTCAGTTTAAGAATGGACTTCCGGAACGGACTAAGTTTGTAAACTGAGGTACCACTGTAAATAATTTCATTCAAACCCAGAAATGGTGGGAGAGAGCTGGAGAGTCCTTGTGACTCATGAGGAGACCCTCTCTGGAGCCTAAAGAGGACGTATATTTAGCTTTTTAAAATTTTACCTCTGTTGTTTTAATTTGCAGGAGGCCCCATTAGCTAAAGTGGTACCTCAGGTTAAGAACAGTTTCAGGTTAAGAACGGACCTCCAGAACGAATTAAGTTCTTAACCCGAGGTACCACTGTAGCTGCCTTGAGTGCTGGTCTGAGGGGAAATGTGGGGTATATATAAATAGAATAGTAATCTGCCTCTTAGCTTCAAAAATTCAAAATTCAACTCAGTGCAGATACAACGTAGTTACGAGACTGGGGACGGGTGTCTTATCGGCACCTCCTGATCTAAAATTGGAGCTGAAACTGTTGTGGTGCTTTCTGGCTCTCAGGGGAACTTGGTTGTGATGCTGCACAGCAGCGCCGACTCAGAGGATGAGGAGAACGAGCTGCTTGTGAAGGCTGTCCGTCATCAGAGCAATCGGATCCTATGGGCAGAAGGACTGGCGACTGGCTACTGCAAGGATGTTCATGGTCAGGTGAGTGTGTTGAAGCAAATATGAAGATGAAAGGCCTGCAAACACCACCTTCATCGTCAAGATATGTTCAGTTTCTGTTAATTGGTTCTCATGGGAAACTTACAGATTCTGGCTTCACACAATTAACTCAAGGCCGTGTCAATTTACTCTTGGCAGAAAGCCAAGGTCAGCTTGACCTAGAAACTACTTACTCTGATTGGTTAACGACCAGCACTCAACTCTGTTATCTAGGGATTGCTAGCACAGTTTGGTGTGTTAGGGGTGTGTTAGGAGTAGGAGTGCTGTGTATGGTTAAGAGAGAGAGAGAGAGAGAGAAAGGATTTATTTTGCTTTGTTTTGTATGCAGAAACTCTGCTGGTTTTATTTTTCCTTTTAATAAATCCTGTAAATAGTTATTCTGAGTCTAGCTGACTAGTCATTTCCACCTCAACTAGCTTCTTCGCTGTGCAGGAAAACTCTGCTACGTTTGGGCTAAAGCCATTAGAGCTATGCCTGACACTTCAAAGTTCCATGAGATAACCCTGGTCTGGTTTTTGCAGAGCACACAAACACACATCATGATTCGTGATAGATTGCCAGGTCAAAACTTACGAAACCAATCGTGATATGAACTTCAAATCGGTTTTGGACGATATAGCGATACATCACCCAGCCCTAGCTCTGAGCCTAGAAAGGGGAGCTGTCTCTACGATTTGGGTTTTTCTCACCTATGCCCTCATCTGGGCAGGTGGAGCGATGGGAGGTCCTGGCCAAAGTGGCCTAGGCTGCTTTGTATATAAATAATGTTCGCTTGGGTGCGGACAAGCCATCTCCTCCTGCCATGTCCGTCCGGCGTCTGCAGAGGCTGGGAGATATGGCAGACTGATTTGCTTTTTTTTTTTTTAAATGATATTTTATTAAAATTTCAAAAGAAGTTACAAAAGTGATAAGAAAATAGAAAAAAGAAAACAAAAAATACAAAATACAGAATAAAAAAAAGAAACAATTAAAAATAAATCCATCTTTCAATGTCTTGCCTTTCATTTACTTGTTTCCCTGACCGCCTCACACCTCCCTTTTTTGTATTCCATTTCGAATGGTTAATTCAGGAAATCCTTTCCCTCTTTGTTTTTATCTTAATTCTTTATCTTAACATATTATAACTTTATATTTTCATCTATTAACAATCCTTTTTTTTACATATTCCTTTTTAACATTGTTGCTAAAACCGCTTCATTTCATTCCGACATCATTTTAACATTCATTAATTTTACAATGTTTCTGTAGATAATCTTTAAATTTCTTCCAATCTTCTTCCACCGACTCTTCTCCCTGGTCTCGGATTCTGCCAGTCATTTCTGCCAATTCCATATAGTTTATCACTTTCATCTGCCATTCTTCCAGAGTGGGTAGATTGGGTTTTCATTAGCTGTACGCCATGATCATCGCAGTGTTAACAGATAAAGGCTTGACATATCTCGCTTTGCATGTCATGAGTCTATCTCTTATATCAGTTTCACCTTTTATGTTGAATTACTGAAATAAATGAACTTTTCCATGATATTCTAATTTTTTGAGTTTCACCTGTAAGTTTAGTAATCTAGCAGAACACATTTTTTAATATATATAAAAGCAATAAATAAGTGCTCTCTCCTCCCCCCCCCCCATTTTCTCTTTCGTTGCTCCAGTTATCGATCATCCAGCGGAGTTCATGGGAGAGGAAAGCGGAGCGGGACCTCCTGCGCATTTACCAGTACAAGATCCAGGACAGGAATGTCGTGTTTTTTGCTCGCGGGATGTCGGCGGCTGTGCTGTGAGGGTTGGGGGAAGCTTGGTTCAGGGGCGATGGAGAAGGAGTGGCTCTGTCCTCAGGAAGATCTCAAGGCATCGAGAGAGGGACAGAAGGATTCTCCCATGCAGAGGTGGCTTTTGCAGTGACATTTCAGTCACTGTGGTGTTCTGTTGGGGTTTGATCCGGGGAAGAACAGGGCACTGGCTTCCCACCACCACTGCAGTCCTCTGTCTGATCTTAAATTTGTTCTGAGCTGTTCTGCGGACAATGTCGAAAACAAGGAAACGACTGAAACCAGCTCTGCGGTAGTTTGGGGCCTGTCACTAAAAAAACCTGGTGCTCCAGCCAGCCTTGGTGTTGTGCCAGGTGGTTTCAGTAGGTTCGCCGGCTCTCGAGCGGGTGTCAAAAGATAGCAAAGCAGGTCAGGAGGCCAAGGCGACTGAAAACGCTCCGTGTTCAGTTGTGTACAGGTGCTGTTCCCATCTTCGCAGTCTGTCAGGTCGCCCAAGATACCAACACAACCCAGCCTTCAAGTATACCACGGACGGAAGGCAGGAAATGACTTGTGTGCAGATGAGATAACTCAGGGAAGTGAGCCAAGCCACACAGTCTGATTAAAGGGGCACCAGAGTACCCCTTGTATTTAAGGCAGGGAGCTCAAAGTGACTTTCTGCAAGGATCACCATCAATTTTCCCATGGGTAACTTGGTCATGCGACCAAGTCACTGTAACCTGACCTGTACTTGACGTTGCATCAGAAGTCAGGGGAAACAGAAGTTTGGGAAAACAGCCTTGCAAGCCATATTAGGAGCCTTGCAGGGGCCCAGTGTGGCCCCCAGACTGGCGGTTCCCAATCCCTGGCTTAAGAAAGAGGACCAGCACAGCAAGGGACACCTCTGCTCATCCCAGGCACTCCATTCTCCTCGTCTGGATTTGGGCCTGAAAGCATGGGGAATCTCTGACATTGCCCATCACCGTTTCTGATTGCGGGGGTGTGTCTGTTAAGGCCTCCACCTTAACCCAGCGGAATTGTGAGACAGCTTTAACTCTGGCCTTAAACCAGCGGGGTTTTTGACAGCTGAATAAACACGCAATTCAAGACCAGTTGCAGGTTTCATGCTTGTTTGAGCCAAACCTATTCTCTCCTATTTAGTTTGGATTTGCAATGTTGCAATGTTGGGATGCTGCTGTCCACTGCTGTCCTAACAGCTCTAATCTCCTTAATTTCCCCATTTATAGGGACAGGGCTTAATAACTCTCTCCAGTCAGCAGTGACCTTTTCTCCAAGAATCCATCTCAAAAGACAGGAAGGGGGAGACATCCCTGCCCCGACTATCAGTCACTGGTGGCAGATTGCTGTGTTTCCTTCGGCGAGGAGCGTTAAGTTAAAGATCTCTGCCAAGTGGAGCAAATAGGGCAGTCTCAGATCTCCTTACTGTGCCTGTCTTCTGGGTCCTGGGAGCCAGAGAGTGAAGCTGAAGAGCCAGGCAGCGATGGAAGACAGGCCCCCCCACTGATTAAAAAATACTGATAAGTGGGCAGTGGTTCTGCTGAAGCAGGAGCAGGGGACCATTTGAAAGCTGAGCCATTTTCTGGGGACCATAATCCAGAGGTGAGCGGCATCAGAGGCAAAGTGGAATGGGTGTGACTGTTGCCTTTGCAAAGGAGGCTCCATTCCAGCTGTGTAAAGCCAGCTGCCAGAGGTACAGAGAAAGAGAGAGAATAAGAGAATAAGAGGTAAGAGTCACACTCCATCCAAGCAAGAGGCATTGTATTGCAGCGGGTTGGAATAGATGACCCTTGGTATCCCTTCCTTTTTTTTAATATGCTTTTTATTAGGTTTTCATTTCATAAAGGGTAAAGGGACCCCTGACCATTAGGTCCAGTCGTGACCGACTGGGGTTGCGGTGCTCATCTCACTTTATTGGCCAAGGGAGCCGGCGTACAGCTTCCGGGTCACGTGGCCAGCATGACTAAGCCACTTCTGGCTTCGCCAGAGCAACGCACGGAAACGCCGTTTACCTTCCCGCAGGAGCGGTACCTATTTATCTACTTGCACTGGCGTGCTTTTGAACTGCTAGGTGATACACTGATATTTCATATCCTTTTACATCTATTTTCCGGCCTCGGTCCAGTATACCTGAAGGAGCGTCTCCACCTCCATCGTTTTGCCCAGACACTGAGGTCCAGCTCTGAGGGCCTTCTGGCGGTTCCCTTGCTGAGAGAAGCCAAGTTACAGGCAGGGAACCAGGCAGAGGGCCTTCTCGGTGGTGGCGCCCGCCCTGTGGAACGCCCTCCCACCAGATGCCAAAGAGAAAAATAACTACCAAACTTTTAGAAGACATCTGAAGGCAGCTCTGTTTAGGGAAGCTTTTAATGTTTAATAGGTTATTGTATTTTGGTGTTTTGTTGGAGGCTGCCCAGAGTGGCTGGGGAGGCCCAGCCGGATGGGTGGGGTATAAATAATAAATTATTATCATCATTATTATTATTTCCGCTCTACCGAGCATTGACTTCCCTCCCTCCCTTCAGCAGGTTTTCTTATTCCAGTCTCTAATCCACAGTTCCTTGGTAATATCTAGTCCATGTCATAAGATTTATTTCAGCCCTGCTAACATCTTCAGTTTTCTACAGTTCTCACTTATATACTCCATAAATTTACTCCATTCTTTTTGAAACTTTGTTTCCTCCTGATTGCGGATCCTTCTAGGTCAGCTTTGCTAATTCCGCATATTCGACCATCTCCGTCTGCCACTCCTTCACGGTTGGTAATACCTGTGTTTTCCATTTTTGGGCTATCAAGATTCTAGCAGCAGTCGTGGCATACATGAATAATCTTTGGTCAAGACCCTTGGTATCCCTTCCAACTCTACAATTTTATGGTTATCACCATAAAGGTAAAGGGACCCCTGACCATTAGGTCCAGTCGTGGCCGACTCTGGGGTTGTGGCACTCATCTCACTTTACTGGCCGAGGGAGCCGGCGTACAGCTTTCGGGTCATGTGGCCAGCATGACTAAGCCGCTTCTGGCGAACCAGAGCAGCGCACGGAAACACCATTTACCTTCCCGCCGGAGCGGTACCTATTTATCTACTTGCACTTTGACGTGCTTTCGAACTGCTAGGTTGGCAGGAGCAGGGACCAAGCAACGGGAGCTCACCCCGTTGCGGGGATTCGAACCGCCGACCTTCTGATCAGCAAGTCCTAGGTTCTGTGGTTTAACCCACAGCGCCACCCACGTCCCAACGGTTATCACCATACAGAAGCACTAGAGGACTCGAAGCAGAACAAGTGAGGGGTCTCGCTTGGGGATGTGGAGCCCAGCTTGAGAGTCTCCCAAGGGCCAAGTACAGAGTTCCTCCCGGGCTGTGTCCAGAAAGAGGTGTTGGGGGTGAGTGTTCAGACCCCTAGGCTCTCACTTGTGGGGTGCCTCAGGGCTCTGTCCTCTCCCCCAAGCTTTTTAACATCTTCATGAAGCTGCTGGGACAGATCATCAGGGGCTTTAGGCTGGGTGCCCGCCAATATGCAGATGATACCCAGCTCTACCTCTCCTTCAAATCAGAACCAGTGAAGGCAGTGATGGTCCTGTGTGAGGGTCTGGATACAGTTGGTGGATGGGTTGAGGTTTAATCCTGACAAAGACAGAAGTACTGTTCTTGGGGGACAGTGGGCGGGTGGATGTGTGGGACTCCCTGGTCCTGAATGGGGTAACCGTACCCCTGAAAGACCAGGTGTGCAGCCTGGGAGTCATTTTGGACTCAAAGCTGTCCATGGAGGTGCAGGTCAATTCTGTGTCCAGGGCAGCTGTTTACCAGCTCCATCTGGTACGCAGGCTGAGACCCTACCTGCCCACAGACTGTCTCGCCGGGGCGGTGCATGCTCTGATTATCTCCTGCTTGGACTACTGCAATGCGCTCTATGGGGGCTTACATTTGAAGGTGACTCAGAAACCAGCTAATCCAGAATGCGGCAGCTAGACTGGTGCCTGGGAGTGGCCGCCGGCACCATATAACACTGGTCCTAAAGGATCTTCACTGGCTCCCAGTACATTTCCGAGCAGAATTCAAAGTGTTGCTGCTGACCTTTCAAGCCCTAAACGGCCTTGGCCCAGTGTACCTGATGGAGTGTCTCCATCCCCATTGTTCTGCCCAGACACTGAGGTCTTCTTCTGAGAGCCTCCTGAAGGCTCCCTCCCTGTGAAAAGTGAAGCTGCAGCGAACCAGATATAGGGCCTTCTTGGTAGTGGCGCCCGCCCTGTGGAAGGCCCTCCCATCAGATGTCAAGGAAATAAACAACTATCTGACTTTTAGAAGACATCTGAAGCCAGCCTTGTTTGGGGAAGTTTTTAAGGACTGATGTTTTTATTATGTTTTTAGATATGTTGTAAGCCACCCAGAGTGGCTGGGGAAACACAGCCAGATGGGCGGGATATAAATATTATTCCATAATTTGACACCCGGTGTTGACATTCTGTCTCTGACCTGCTGCAGGAAAGTATATTGACAGCTGTGATTGATGACCTCCCACATCTTCAGTAATGAAGTGTGGGAAGACAGGAATGATGTGTACACTCAGAGTTGCTACAGGGCTCCAACCCCACCTGTTATTGTCAGACAGCTAAACCTAGGAGAAGCTGGGTGTGAAGTGTATGACGTAACTATGGGACCGCTTCTCCTGGTATGCCCCGCGGAGGTCCACAAATGACAACACTTTGGAACCCTTAAGACAGGATTTGTGAAGGAAAAGACAATGGGGAGGCTTTTCCATTTTCCTTTGACCTTGCAGAGAAAACATCTGGTCAGTTTGGGAATCAAAATGGTTTCAGGTCGGTATTCCTGTGCTGATCTATATACATGCTTGGTTGGTACACTTATGAACATTTAATTTATATCTAAGACTTCAAAATTCCAATCACACTATCAGTAGGAGAAAATAACAGAGGCCAACCAGGGAATACTGAGAAGCAAAGCAGCTAGGAAGCCTGATCTTTATTAAACTGTTGGAACAGGGTCCTCACCACATGCAGGAGGGAGGAGGAAACCAGAACATTGGTGTGCAAGCTCTTATATAGACTTTTGAAATTGCCCACCCTGGAGCCCAAGACCACCCAACTAAAACATCATACAACACTTTGGAGGTCCCAAGTCGCAAGTTGATTGGTCTCAACTAGGGCCAGGGCCTTTTCAGTACTGGCCCTGACTTGGTGGAACGCTCTGTCACAAGAGACCAGGGCTCTGCGGGACTTGAAATCTTTCCGCAGGGCCTGCAAGACAGAGCTGTTCCGCCTGGCCTTTGGTTTGGACTCGGTCTGACCCTTATGTTTTCCCTCCCCTTTTGGTTTTGATCCATGGGCTACTTTTAAAATGAGGCTGCATTTTAAATTGCATATTAACCTGTATTTTAAATTGTTTGGATGGCTTTAAAAGAGGGAAAAAATTACGGAGAAGAGGGCCATTGGTGGCTGTGCTTTGCCCTGCCTAGAACTAGGGTTGAGGTTTCAGAGAAGAGATCATTCCAGATAGAAGAAATTCTTTACGACAAATTGGAATCTGTTGATTCACCATACTTTTTTTCTCCCAGTCATTATCATTTTTGATATATAACATGCCTCACCTTTGAAGGCTTAAATTTATCTAATTCTGTAAAAAAAAGAAAAAAGAAAAAAGGCAGTCATATGAATTGGTGGAAGGAAGAGGCAGTGCTGTCTGGGCTGCACCATTATTATGACTCAGAAAAGAATTTTTTTTTATAATTATGGTAGAGTTGAAACAGGGATGGAGAGATTAGATTTGTTTTCTCTTCCCTAAAGAGGCTTAATGCATTGCTGGCCTTGTGCAACCTGCAACCTCAGGCTCTATCGGTACGTGAACAGCAGCAGATTCTGCTTAAAGCAAAACCCAGCAGCTTGCAGAATGCAGGCAGCCAACAATTAAGGCAAGAGCAGACAGCACTCAGTTAAAAGTATATTTTAAAAATTGTTACTATGCCTACTGTTATAAGAAAAAAACTGCTCCCTTTCCCTTATGGGATATCCAAGAGCCCATATAGAGTCCTTACGTAGGTTCCCTATTGATAGGAGAAAATAACACAGGCCAACCAGAGAATATTGAGAAGCAAAGCAGCTAGTAAGCCTGATCTTTATTGATCTGTTGCAACAGGTGCTCCCCTCACATGCAGGAAAGGAGGAGGACCCAGAACCCAGGTGTGTCTGCCCTTATATAGACATTTTAAATTGCCCGCCCTGGAGTTCAAGACCACCCTCAGAAACATCATACATACATCACAGAAGGGGCGTAGCTCAAGACCCCCTCCCCCAGACACATCATACCTACATCACGGAAGGGCGGTCTACAACAGAAATCTGAGTGTGTTGTTTTTCTCCTGTCTGGCAGGTTACCTAATAATGGTCACTTGACTGGATACCCTGGGGAGCCTGGCCAGTCTTTTGTAATGACAAATACTGTACTTAGTTCCTGAGCCAGGTCACAGGCTCACACCCTATTCATACACAGACATACCCTTAAGACAGGATTTGTGAAGGAAAGACAATGGGGAGGCTTTTCCATTTTCCTTTGACCTTGCAGAGAAAACATCTGGTCAGTTTGGGAATCAAAATGGTTTCAGGTCGGTATTCCTGTGCTGATCTATATACATGCTTGGTTGGTACACTTATGAACATTTAATTTATATTTAAGACTTCAAAATTCCAATCACACTATCAGTAGGAGAAAATAACAGAGGCCAACCAGGGAATATTGAGAAGCAAAGCAGCTAGGAAGCCTGATCTTTATTAAACTGTTGGAACAGGGTCCTCACCACATGCAGGAGGGAGGAGGAAACCAGAACATTGGTGTGCAAGCTCTTATATAGACTTTTGAAATTGCCCACCCTGGAGCCCAAGACCACCCAACTAAAATGTCATACATACATCACAGAAGGAGGTGGTCAACAGCAGAGGAGGCGGTCTACAGCAGAAATCCTGTTTGCCAGGGTACCTGATAATGGTCACTGATTGTATTACTTGAGCAGTCTGGCCATTCTTTGGTGATGGTAAATACTCAGTTCCTGAATCCAGGTCACAGGCTCACCCTATTCATATACAGATACCCCATTAAGACAGGATTTGTGAGCAAAGAGGCAATGGGGAGGTTTTCCAATTTCCTTCCTCCTTTCAGAGAAATATTTGAGGTCAATTTGGGAGAATCACATGGCTTCAGGATTATTTTCCTGTACTGTTTCAGACATGTGGTTTATATATTTATGTATGTGTTTGCCTGGTACATTTATTTTATATCTTAGACCTTGCAATTCTCATAACACCTACTGAGCATTTTCTTGCACTGTGTTATACGGAATTGGGTCAGATAGAAACAAGATCGTCGCGTTTCTATGAATCACAGGCAGGATTTTAAGAACTATGTGGGACGGAGCATAACAGGAAAGAAGACTGGAGAACGGTGAGAAAAGAGGAAAATTACTTATGACGCAGTTTAAAAATGGCGTCTTGCCATGACAGGTTTGCCGGAGGAAGAAGGACTGGGGGAGGAGATTCAGGATTGTTTGAATGAGAAGGAATGTTGGAATGTAAGTTTGACCTGACAGAACCCCCAGAATCATTTGATTTATTCGGTAAGCCTGAGAAAAATAAAGGACAGATCGGAGATTAATTTTGTTTATGGAAGCGTTATGGAGGCTGTCCCGGATTGATATGATTTTTGGAAGAGTACAAAACCCACATAGAATGCCAGCTTCTAACCTGCTTGTGAAAACCATCAGAGATCGCAAAGAAAGGAACTTATGATAACAACAAGAAGAGAAAGGAAGTAACAAAGGACTATCCGGATCAAACTGGACAGAACTGTCTAATTAATGCAGTAAGACAAGTGATAGTTTTGGACTCGAGCTGAGCTTGATGTATGGGTATCCCCCCCCAAAAAAATTTAAATTTGGGTGTATAATTTGGAATCAATGTGATATGGATAATGTGATGTGATTGGCCTGTTAATAAAAATTATTAATATATATATATATATATATATATGGAATTGGGTCATAACCAACTCTGGAAAGCAGCCTATCAAGATGTTTTAGACAATTATTCTTTTCCAAATCTGAGCTCTGCTTTGATATTGAGTACATGTCAACTAAGGGATTGACTCTTCTGGATAGACTCTAGAAGGGACATGCAACTAATTAGAACACCCAATTCCCCCTTGGTAGCCATCCTTGAAAGCAGTGCATTTTAGAGTGGGTTATCTTATCAAACCGACCAGTTTCTTTAAGAAATGCCTTTATTGAACTGCCCTTCCAAGTGATGCCCATTGCAGTCTTGGGTGGCTGCTACAACAAGGTCCCACACGGAGCTAGATGGAAGACATCACTCATTATCTGTTAGCCTGCCCTTACGTATATATCACACAAGCAAGCAGGCACAACCTGGCATAGTTTTTTTTAACTTTTGAGTGACAATAGTAGCTTTGTAACACACAGAGTGGCAGTTTATTCAGTGGCTTAACGAAAAAATCCGGAAAAACGAATGAAGATGAAATCACTGTAAATTGTTGTGACGATTCTGACGTTTAATCTGAAATCAAGCTGGATTTGTGTTTGTTGTCTCTAGTACAATCTCTTACATCATGTTGTTGTTGTTTAGTCGTGTCCGCCTCTTCGTGACCCCCTGGACCAGAGCATGCCAGACACCCCTGTCTTCCACTGCCTCCTGCAGTTTGGTCAAACTCATGCTGGTAGCTTCGAGAACACTGTCCAACCATCTCGTCCTCTGTCGGCCCCTTCTCCTTGTGCCCTCCATCTTTCCCAACATCAGGGTCTTCTCCAGGGAGTCTTCTCTTCTCATGAGGTGGCCAAAGTACTGGAGCCTCAGCTTCAGGATCTGTCCTTCCAGTGAGCACTCAGGGCTGATTTCCTTCAGAATGGAGAGATTGGATCTTCTTGCAGTCCATGGGACTCTCAAGAGTCTCCTCCAAACTGGATTTTTAAAAGTGAAAAAAATATATTCATATTTAATATTTGATATTCGTGTTCCTGTTTAAAGCTGCCTTGTATTTGGAATCATGAGGACTGGAATCTTAGGCGCTTTCTTTTTTATATTAAAAAAAATAAGATTATATTTAGAACCGTGAAGATTAGAACCTTGCTTTGCTTTCAGGGAAATGATCCTAGCTAAGTGGTAGAGCACCTGCTCGGCGTGCAGAAGGTCTCAGGTTCAACCCGCGGACTGCGAGAGAGCTGTGCCTGAAATATCGGGCAGCAGCTGCCAGTCAGTGCAGACAACACTGAACTGGATAGACCAATGGGGGTGGCGAGGGAAAGCGTGTTCCTTCCTGGCGCATGCGCGTAGCGATCAAGGGTGACGCACATCCTCCGCGCCGACCTAGGACGCGGACGTGAGGGAAAGGAAGGTGTGGCTTAGCCGGGGGGGGTGGAGCTTGAAGAGAAAGAGGGGCGGGGAAGCGGCGCGTGCGCGTCGTGGTCAGAGTGACGCTCGGCGTCGTGACGTCATTTATCATGCGGGGAGGGGGAGGCAAGTCATATACATCGAGGGGGGCGTGGCTTAGCAGAGAGAGAGGGGGGGCGGAGCGTTTGCGCGCAGGTGCGTCGGAACGGAGCGCGAGGGGCGGGCGCATGCGCGCTGGTGAGGCCTGAGGCGGGGAAAGAGGCGGAGCGGCGGCTGAGGCGGCAGCGCGCGAGAGGAGAGAGAGAGAGAGAGAGAGAGGAGGAAGCCGGCCCTCTTTAAGGTTCCGCTTCCCCGCCGCTCAGGTGAGGTGACGGCCTTCCTCTCGGTGGCGACGCCGCTGAGGGAAGGGGCGAGGGTTTGAGGGGCGCCAGTAGGCCGCGAGGGGGAGGGGGAGGGCGCGGCTTGAGGGGAGGGGGGAGGGGGAGAGGTCAAGCAGGGACTAAGGTGAGCCCTGCGGCTGGATCAGGCCCGAGGGGTGCCCCACCCAGCCCAGCTATCCTGTTCCTGCAGTGGCCGAGCGGGGGAAACCCGCCACAGCGCTTTCCCACAGAATGGGAAGGGGATCCCGAGGGTCATCTAGTCCAACCCCCTTGCAAGGCAGGGATAGATACAGTACAGTGGTACCTCGGGTCAAGTACTTAATTCGTACTGGAGATCTGTTCTTAACCTGAAACTGTTCTTAACCTGAAACACCACTTTAGCTAATGGGGCCTCCCGCTGCCGCCGTGTGATTTCTGTTCTCATCCTGAAGCAAAGTTCTTAACCCGAGGTGCTATTTCTGGGTTAGTGGAGTCTGTAACCCGAAGCATCTGTAACCTGAGGTACCACTGTAGCGGTAGGCGAATGGACCCTCCTATCTCAGACTCAAGCATCAAATTGCCAGACAAGCAAAGGTGCTGTTTAGCAGCAGACAAAGTACATAGGTAGATAGATAAACTTTATTCGCATTAGCCAACGGCCATAGCAACATAAAACAAGCAATATATACAATTAAAAAGACAACAGTGGGTAAAAAGGACAATAAAATGATCAAGATTATCGTTCAGATATTGGCCCTTAATCTCATTGCACCCTCGATAAACCTAACAAGGCAGGGATATGCAGGTGGCCTGTATCCAGATCGGAACTTGGGGTGTTGAACCGCCAAACTTTCTCCCCTCCTGTGATTCCCAGCGACCGGTATTTGGAAACACCGCTGCCTCCAGCTGTGGACGAAGAGCCTTTGGTAGCCCTCTTCTCCTCCTCCATGAACCAACATTTAAAAAGTCATTCAGGTTGTTGGCCCTTGCCCCTTCCTGTGGAAGGGAGTTCCAGAGTTTAACTGTGCGCTGCAAGTCTTTTCTTTTATTTGGCCTTCCTCTTCCAACCTTCAGCTTCCTACAGGAGTGCTAAGGCTTCTTAAGAGTTGAGGGTAGTATATGGTCTGTCCGTTCAATAAAAATATTTACAACAACCCTGTTAGGTGGGTGACATTGCAGGATGTTCCTGCTTCACTTCTCTCCCCACCAGTAAATATCACTAATATATTGTTATACCCTTATGCGCCACCTACCAAGTGAGGTCCATTGCAATATATGGTAACAAAAGGTGATGTGGCACCTTGAAGATTAACGCATTTTATTGTGCCATAAGCTTTCTGATGAATCCACATAAGTACATGCTTTAGCAAAAGGTGTCAACCTTTTTAAGACAGTGCAAGACTTTTTGTTTTTAGTGCCACAGATTAAGCTAGCTAACCCTTCAATGTATGCTAACACAAATCCCTGTAGCTGAAAACTAGCGTGTCATGGAGAAAGGCAGTGGTCTAACTTTCTCTCCACTAGGCAATGATTTATTTAGCTTGCTCTGTGCATGGGTGTGGAGGAGTATTTGAATATCAGGACTTACAGCCCAAACGTGAGAACAAGGCCTCAGGTTACTCAATATGGGGCGAAAACTAGTATAGTCTTCAGTGTGCTCTAGGGATGTAGGAAGGGACAGAGCAGGGCTGTCTGTACTTAATTTGAGGAAGCCCGGTTGGGCCTTACTCATGCATACGTTTGACATTAGGGGTAGGGATGAGAAAAGTATAGAATGGAGGGAACTTTCTAGGTTGGAGGGGCAGAGTGAGCATGGAATGTCATGTTGCTTCTGGCTGGAGTAGAAAGAGGACTCAGCTTTACACACAAGCTTGCCAGGCTATTCTTCTTTTTCAGTGGATGATAATATTTTTTCTGTGGTTTTTTTTTTTTTTTTTTTTTGCTGCCCTTCCTCTTAAAGGAGCCCAGAGAAGTGTAAAAAATACAATTGTTAACACCTAAAACATCTAAAAAGTACAAAACTAAAACAGTATAGCACAAGTGCAGCACTGTCAACGCTGCTAGATTCACATCAGATTTATTTCCGCAAATCCTGAGAAAGCAGGCATGACATCTAAAAGTAAGCAGTGGGTTTGAGTCTGGATTGCCTACTCACAGCAACACTTACTATAGCATTTTCAAGTGTTAATGCTTGCAACAGACCTGTAAAGTATGTTAGTATTATTATCTCCCATACTGTGGAGGGACTGAGGCTGAGGGACAGTTGCTTGCCTAAAGCCACCAAGAGTATTCATGGCAGAGGCAAGCTTTGAACCACAGACATCTTTATTCATAGCTCAGGTTGCTGCTCACTATGCTAAGACGCTTTTCCCTTCAAAGAGATGCTGTGTCTGTTAACAGTGAACAGCTTATTTCGTGATGCTAACAGGAAATGGCTTACTTCATGAAGCAAGTGGTTGCATTAGTATACCTCTACTCTTGAGTCATTACTTTCACCGTCACATTTTCCTAGTGTGTGTTCAGATACATTCCCTGCAACCCTGTGAGTCAGTGAGGGAGAAACTTGGCTTTCAGGAGTATCGGTGTGATTAAGAAAAAAAGTGCACAGGTCTACATGATAGACTTCTTTGCAGTTGTGAAAGCAAATAAGTGGGAGTTTTGGTAATCAGTTACAGTGGTACCTTGGGTTACACACACTTCAGGTTACAGACTCCGCTAACCCAGAAATAGTACCTCGGGTTAAGAACTTTGGTTCAGGATGAGAACAGAAATCGCACAGCAGCGGCGCAGCAGCAGCAGGAGGCCCCATTAGCTAAAGTGGTGCTTCAGGTTAAGAACGGACCTCCAGAACGAATTAAGTTCTTAACGCGAGGTACCATTATGTTTGCCTTTATGTGCCTTCTTATGTAGCCAGGTTTTAGCTGAGTCTAGTCTCTTAATGTGATGTCTAGGTGGTTGTTTTTAAATGTGTAACTTTTTTTTTATGAATTGTTGGTCAGCAATCTAGGGATTTTCTTTTAAAGAGAGGCAGAATAGAAATCTTAAAATTATATATGTTATATATGTCGAGACCTAATTGATGACTTAATTATATTATCCATTAAATAACATGCAAATGTTCGCTTTTGAAATAAACTTCACATCATGTTGCCTTGAGGGCAGATAGAGTGATAACATTTCTCCTTGTAAAAAATGGATCTGGGTTGATGCAATATGAAATCTTCCTGAGGAGAAAGAATGTAGGTCTCAGCTGGTTTGGTTTATGGACAGGAAGTAAGGTTTTAAAAAGGGTTTTTTTGGGTGGGGGTGTGTGTGCACCAGTGTTGTGTAGTATAAGATCATCCTGCTTTGCAGCTGGTAAGCAGGATTATCTGATCCTGCACAGTGCTCCTCCTTCACAAGTGGGAAGCTGATCACAGAGGAGCAGCAACCAGCACTTCACAGGATTGGATCCTCCTGCTTAACAGTCCTGATCCTGTGCAGTGCTGCAGGAAAGCCTCTTGCAAAGCATTACCCACGCTCTACAGGCTTGATGCTGTTTTACGCAGGCATTGGTCCCGCATGGCAGGGGTGTTGAACAGGGTGGAGAGCTATGGCACAGAGTCTACCTTCTCCCAGGAAGACAACCAGGTAGGGCTCAGTCTGGCTCTTCTTCCTGCCCAATGTCCCATCCCCTGACAGCCAGGGATCGCTCTGGGCCCATCCAGCCTGTCTCATAGCAATCCTTGACTGTGTGGTGGGCTCATCCTTGACCCTCTGAATATTCCTGATTTGGCTCAGCGCAGAGCCCTATTACTCACCATGGCAAAACACCAGTAATATACTATAGTCATGAAGCAGTGGTGACAGTTGTTTTGTGGAACATGAAAGGGAAAACCATGTTGCTTCGGTACATGGCAAATCAGTAAAAGTGTGGAAGGGGACCGTGCTATGTGTACATGTCTAGTGTCAGTTCTATAGCTTGTTGCATGCAGGCGATCCTGATTGTGGTATGCATTGCAAGCTGGTTTTGAACTGGGCAGTTGTGGAAAAGCCAGCGGCATTCTCACAATTGCTGCAGTGGCCTTTCCCACAGAAAGTGCTGTTGGCCATATCTGTGA
This sequence comes from Podarcis filfolensis, assembly GCF_964270895.1. NCBI lineage: Eukaryota > Metazoa > Chordata > Lepidosauria > Squamata > Lacertidae > Podarcis > Podarcis filfolensis. The sequence goes on along the minus strand of NC_139614.1, from coordinate 55,985,341 downwards.
TTGCTTTGTTTGCATACTACGGACATGTAGCACTAAGGACTCCCATAGGAAATAATGTATTGCATGAAGCAGGTAGGGAAATGGAAAGAGAGAAATTCTTCGGGAGTTCACAAAAGGAAATTCCCCTTGTTTTCTACCATAATTTCTTTTGTTATCTCAGACAGAAAACTCCATTATCCTCAAGGCTCTTATCTAGTGGAATTTACAACTGTTTTTTGTTTTTGTTTTTTTAAAACCAAGCATAATATGGATTGTTAATCACTAACCTACACTTCCATTGCTGCTATTCAGGGTGGCAGTTCACCAGGGATCACCAGCCTTCTTGGTCCTGAGGGCACATTTGCAAGCCAATTAAAATGTTGTGGGCACCACAACCAAGTGCACACACACTGCAACCTGTTATATTGGTTGCATAGGAATGCTTCTCTCGAGGTGTTGTGGGGCTGGAACCCTGTGGGCTTTAAAATGGCCTCTATGGGGCACACAGATGCCACTCTGGCAACCTTCGCAGTGCATATTAAATTTGTGTTCTGACCTTCATTTAAATATTTATGATGTTTCTATTCTATTCCCCTTAAAGGACAGTACTATGTGTGGGGTGTTGTTGTTTTTTTGAAAAATAGTGATTAGCCATAATTTCGTATGGAAGAGACATGGTGCCGGGCTGGGAAAATGTGGGATAAAAATCAAACCCTTGCTGTGACTCTGCACGATGTCTCAGTCTCTGAGAAATCAATATTTTGGTATGGCAGCACCTACCTGTGCTTTGGAACTGCCTATTAACAGGCAGGCACCCTTGCTAAACTGTTTTAGATCCTTGCTAAAACATATTTATTCCAGTAAGTCTACCCATACATATAACATACGTATGTAAATTTGGTTTTAAAATGTTGCTGATTTTATATGTGTATTATTGATTATTATTTCTTGTGCACTGCCCTGTATATATATATTTGTACATTTTTTGAGGTGGTGGGCCTTTCTTTAGCCAGGGTGGTCCTGGCGATGTAGGGTACTTCTTTATTTATTAAAAAAATTATATACCACTTGATTGCAGAAGAAACCGCAAAGCGGTTTACAAGAAAAAAATTTATGAGTATAATTTTACAACCATACTTTAAAATGTACAGAAAATTAAAACCACAATAGAATAAGCTATAACAATTTAAAACACATCCAAACTTTCTAATCTGAGAAGGGTTGTCTAAATAAGAATGTTCATCAGGCACCGAAAAGAATACAGGGAAGGAATGTATGCACAGCTAAGCATTTGGGCTATTTATTGGATACATTGTTAACTTCATTCAGAGTTCATTATAAGATTGAAAATTTTACTAGATGCTAGGTTTCTCTCAACACCTTACATAGTGAGTCTTTTATTATTGTTGTTATAGATTTATATATACCCTTCCTTTTTCCCTGACGAGGCTCAAGATAAAAACAAGAACCGCTAAAAAAAATAATGTTTCTCCTCTGAGGATTTGTGAGTGAAATCCTGTGTATGAAGTCATTGAGTTGGGTCCAGAGATCAGTGAGTGGAAAGGAAAAAATGCTAATCCAGGACTTGAAAAGTAAGATATTTCAAAGTTTGAGAGCTCTTCCATATGCATAGAGTTTGCATCAGGTGTTGAGCAAGCACAAGGTCTTTGCGTTCGGTCTCATTCATTCTTGCCACAATTCTGTAGCACTTCCCTGAATGGTGGACGTCTTCTGCATGTGGAGTGACATCTTTAGGTTTGAAGCACCTATTCATCTGTCCCAGGAAACAAGTCTTGATTTACAAACTCTTTAATATTTCAGAAATGACTGAAATTACCTAAGCTAAATTAGTGACAAATGCTGTTCAGGTGTATTGGGAACTCTGGAATGCAGCAGAAGTAGTTTGTGAAGTGATGCAGAGATGTTTTTAGTCAATTAGTTATATACTTTATTGGTTAAACCTGCATTTCTCTTGTTCACCCAATGGTGCTCAAGAATCAGATGGCAGTTTGTTTCAAATGGTTTGGCTCTTCATAAGGGGAATTTTGTAAACAACAAAAGTGAATTTGATGGGAATACAAACTATTCTCTTGATTTGTCCTCTTGTTAAAGAAAACTTGTATTATATACAAAATTTCCCTGAAGAAGGACCAGTTGACTCAGAACACATTTGGATTTGTTTCTTGATGAATGAAATTTGTCCACATTTCCTTCAATTTATGCTTCTTTTGGGACCTTCCCTCTTGATGGGGGTCTGTATTTCTGCTCACCACCTTTGTCATGTCAAGGGTGATGATGACAGGATCCTTAACCTTCTCTGTCTTGGAGCTGGGATGGTGGGTGTTTCGTTCACTGGTGTGACTGTTTTTTTAATCATGGACAGGCAAGTCACGACATAGCTATGAGAAGTTACTTGCAGATAAGTTAAAAAAAATATTGCGTGAATTTGTGTCCCTGCCATGCTTAACTAAAATATTGAGTTGTCAGTAAAATGACATCTCCATCTGCCTTGCTGCCGAGCTCTGTTTGATTAGGCCAAAGCTATAGGAAATACGTTCACAACTGGGTGTGCTGTGATGCCATCTCTGACAATTAGCCTGTTGTGTTGCTTTCTTAGATTTCTGCCTCTAACAAAAGCACAGCTAAAAGGCAGCAAGATTAATTTATGTGTCGTTCCATGCCGTATTCACAATAGGAAGCGCTGTGGTTGAGTAAGAACATTCATGTTATGCCTCTTAAGGCTTGAGGGATGGAAGGAAGTGGTCTTTTTCATCTAAGAATCATAGAGTTGGAAGGGGTCCTGTATCTGATCACTCACTTGCTTTTCTTTTTTCCCCTGCCACCTGATCACTTTCCTTATTTTCTTTTTCCTCCCCACTACTTTATCTCCCCATCATTTCTGCCCTCCCTGATCCCTGACCTCAGTACTACTAATCTTTTCTTCATCTCATGAACATCCTCTCTGTCTCTTGCTTCAACTTGCCTTTGCTTGGCCCAGCCCTTGAGTTCTTGTTCTTCGCTCACTCTCAGGTCCTTGCTTGTCATCTCTGGAATTTAACTCTCATTTCATATTTTGCATAGTACTAATTTGCACAGATTCAAAAAACTTCAATATTCTAATACCCCTGTTGTATGTAGGTCCCTAGTTCTGAGCATTTTCTCAACAAAAGGCCAGTTCTTGCACCATTTAATTTTAATTGGGATCAAATACCATAAGGTTAACACTTAAAACCCCTTTTCTTTATATTTACACAAATTGAAATGGTTCTATTTTCAGCTAGCATCCATGCATTGTTATTAATGAACTTATAAAATGGAAATAAAACACCACATTGTTCTGCAGTTTCTGTTCTAGCATCTTCCCTCCCCGCAAAAGTCTCATACATTATGTTATCTTGCTGTGGAATAATATCTGTTATAATTGCAATACCAGTCCACTGAGGCTTCTCAAAACAAGCATTTGGATGAGGTTACTGGCCTAGTAATTTGTAACCATAATGTTCCTTATGCTTTCTAACTATGATAGAGAGGTCTTTGGTAGTAATAGCAGTAGCCTTTCCAGTTGCAGCAACTGAAAATTTTAAATGCTCAGTTCAGTCAGCAGCCAAACTATGATTCAGGAAGCTTAACAGTGGTTGATGTGAATCTGAATTGACACGCCATGGCTTGCAATTCGCCAGCAAATGGAAACTGGAAAGTACATTGTGCTGTTCACTGTTAAACTGTGTTCTAAGACATCCTCTTGGTTTGTGCAGAGTAACTAGTCCTTGTCTTTTGCTTGGCCCTCATCTGCACCCCGGAAAACCCTAGAAACCTTCATGGTGTGATGAAGTTCTGTGGTAGATGTTGAGGGAGTTAAAATGTTAACAGGGAAAGGAATTCTTGATGTAGCTCAAAACTATTGCTTTTTAAGACATCTACCATTTTGCATTTTTCAGTTCATACAGGTATCAACCATCAGTTCATGAAAGGATGAGAGATATTTTTAAACAAGTCAAAATTATAGACACTGTCCTTTTACAGTTTCCTAATTTGGAGTGTGGTAGTGCTTTGGGAATATTTGCAATTGTTGTTCAGCAAACACCTTTGGCACATGTTCTGTGAAACAGTGCTAGAGAAACCATGACTTGTGAGAACGGCTCTGCAAGATCCGTTTTGGTGCTGAATGGTAGTTCTGACTCACATATTAAAACACAGCCTCAAACTTGCAGTAGAACAAAATGTATTGAAATAATAAGAGAAATTTAATGAGAACGCATTATAATCCATGGATTTGCCTTAAGTCTTTTAATTGTTGGGAAACTATTTCCACCTACTATGGAATTGTAGTACTGATTGGATAAAATGCTTAAACTGTGCTGATTCAAAATTTTATTGTTGCAATACTGCAATTCTTTTGGGAAGGAGCCTTTCTCTTCCATTAGGGAGATGATTCTGAAACCTTTTTCTTCTCTCCACCACACATTTTATCTTCTAGAACTGAAGTTGTAATTTGAGGTGTTAGTTACATCATCTTTGTAGGTGAACTCCCTAGCTACTTCTGCTGCTGCTATATGAATAAACAAAGAGAGGTTCATGAGTAGTTCAGTTATTGAGAACTTTACATTTGCATTGTTCGTTTTGTTTAATGTTATGGCCAAGATTGTATTGCTGTTGGTTCACTGCTGTTTTTCAAAGCCCACAGCAGCTCCATCACTGCCTTGTGCAGTGGGGTTTGGTATTAAATCTTACTTGGTTAATGATGGAAGAATGCAAGGTAGCTCAGAACCTGCCAGCAAAACCTGCATTAAAAAGGATAGTGCAGTTGAGCTTCAGTGTTACTGCTTCTTTTCTCCCAATCAGCAATAACAGGTTAGAATTTACTTTCCCGTGTGTGTTCCTGCTTTATTACAAGGGAGCAAGTGAGAGCTGCACTACCTTTTTCTTTCTGTGGACCTTGCTTCATTTCATAGAACCATAGAGTCATCTAGTCCAACCCCCTGTAATGCGGGAATCTCAACTAAAGCATCCAACCTCTGCTTAAAAGCCTCCTGTGAAGAAGAGTTTATTGCTGGATTTTTTATTTAGTTCAATATTTCCTTCCTCTCCCCTCTGTCATCTTCTGTCCTTAGTATTCTAATCTAAGGGTGTCACTAGATAGAACAGATGCTTGAGAGTCCCATGGACTGCAAGAAGATCAAACCTCTCCATTCTGAAGGAAATCAGCCCTGAGTGCTCACTGGAAGGACAGATCCTGAAGCTGAGGCTCCAGTACTTTGGCCACCTCATGAGAAGAGAAGACTCCCTGGAAAAGACCCTGATGTTGGGAAAGATGGAGGGCACAAGGAGAAGGGGATGACAGAGGATGAGATGGCTGGACAGTGTTCTCGAAGCTACCAGCATGAGTTTGACCAAACTGCGGGAGGCAGTGGAAGACAGGGGTGCCTGGCGTGCTCTGGTCCAGGGGGTCACGAAGAGTCGAACACGACTAAACGACTAAACAAAGATAGAACAGAACACATACTACAGAGAACAAACCACAGTGCTGAGAGGTCTTGAAGTTCAAATTCTTGAACTGGTCAGCCAGGATTTGCAAAGATCGTCCGGCTTCCAGTGACAAGTGCTTCAGTTATGACCATAGGAGGGGCTCTGTTCTCACTTTGCTTTTGTGTGCACCTATATATTGCAAGGGCACAGTTCTTCCCATGAGAACGAAAAAGGAGAACAGTGGTGTATTGGTCTTACTGAGTTCACTCTGTTACCATACTCACAAAGTGGGGTCATTGTTCAGTTCACAGTCTTGGTCTTCAAAACCGAACTTTTTCTCTAGGAAACTGACTTGCGCAGCAATTTTCAAGTGGAGCTAACCTTAAGCTGAGAACTCATGAGAATGCCCCAACGTTTGCTGAAGGAATTAGGGCAGCTAAGACTTACTAGTTCTTAAGTCATCTTTTTATTGTTAGTATGGAGACATCTGAAGAGGGGCGGTTGTGACAGGTGTTGCTTCATGGATTTATTTTGGTAAGGCATAGGGCTAAGTGGGCAACAGTGAACTTTATATGGTGACTGTTTCAATGATATGGAGATTAACTGCTCCAAGTTAATCCCTAGGATTAATCCCAAGGAGTGAGAATGAGGTGCTGATGGGTCACCTTACTTAGTGTTTGTGCGGAGGGTTTGATTCTGATGATCAGATCGCCTATGAGTACCGAATGGATGCCTGGAGTATGTAGGAGATTGCTGGTGTCTGCTTAACTAATGTAGTGAAAATCCTATTTCAAAGTACAACTCTTTTGCCTTTCTATGCGATGATGATCTTGGGGATGGTTATTTAACGGGCAGGGTTATCTGTGACAACTCTCCTGCAAGAAAAGTTACAAAGTTTGTGGCCATTTAGTTTTGGGAAAAGCGGAATAAGGGAGGACATGATAAGAGGTGCATAAAATTATATAGTGTTGAGAAAGTAGATAGAGACATTTCACACCCACCTTCCCACCCCCCACACCATAATACTGTACTAGACTCTGGGACCATCCCAGTGAAACTGAAAGGGTCAGGATAGACAAAAAGTATTTCTTTGCACAGTGCATAGGAATTTGTTACCCCAAGATGCCCCTGACTTGTATGGTCTGAAAGGGATTTAGACAAATTCAGAATGAAAGGGTAAGGTTATCATGAATTATATGCTACCCTCTTTACCCTTTGCCTAGTACCTGTGTTTATAGAAACAAGTGTTTTATTTTGTGTGAAATTTCACATGATATTGACAAACATCAGGGGTCTCTCTTCCTGCCTGTTATATGATGCAGACATTGTGAAATTGTATTGCCAGAGAGAGTAGCCTGGAGTCTCATTTCTCTCTTCCTTGTTTTTCTCCTTTAACTCTCCTCAGATCACTTTTGATAACTTCAAGCCAAATACTTCTCCATTCTCGTATTTCACTTAACTTGATTGCATTTTAAAGGAATAAACCAGCTGCTTTCTTGTTTTGCCCTTTTCCCAAGTGAGTGAAGCAAATTAGCAAATTACACCTTTGCAGCTTCAACGCTACAATTTTGTTTTCAAACATTGAGATGAAATATTCAGATAAGCACCAGCAAAGTACTGAACTCATCTAGAGTTACTGTCTCTAGCAACATAACAAAAAGCTAAAGTTCTCGGGAGGAAGGGTGGGATCTAAATTTAATAAAATTCAGGAACGCTATGGATTGCCTTCAGCAATTTTTGTTGACAGGGTAGACTTCTCAGTATTGAAACTGGATGACTTAATTGTAACAGACGTGCCATTGCTCCACTCTGCGAGTGGAGGCCACCGTGGGTGATGTCAAGGCCTACCCTCTGCAGGCCGCCACAAACCCTTCTTCCTCCTTGCTCTGGCCACTCTAGCAGGAAGAAGCGGGGAACCCCATGGCACTGAAGCAAGCAAGCAGGGAGAGAGAGGGCATGGTGGGGGGAAGCCAGGTCTTGGCATAAGGGTATCACTGCAAAGAGGAGGAAGAGGAAGAACAACGACAGGGCGGCTGGGGGGGGGCTCTCCATTGCCCAGGCACCCAGGGATGGCGGGGGCAGCCCGGCTGCCAGCCTATGGATGGGAGACATGAGTAAAGGAAGGGTGAATGGGCTGCGGCAGAGGAATTGCCAAGCAAGAACATTTGCCAAGTGAGATCATGTGCAGTTGATATTTGAACTTGGGTATCCTCTTTATCCATCTCCCTTATTAGACCATATTTGTTTACCTGAGCGTGGTAGCAAGGTAAATAAGTCACAAAAGATAGTAGCTGCACATTTTGCACTAGTCTGCTAAGAATTCAGTAGCCTGTGTTTCCACATTAGCTATGATGAATAAGCCTCTTCTCTGCAGTCAGCAAGGATGCACAGGCAAGTAAAAAATGATTACTTTCTGTCAAGCTGACTGGTGGAGGAAGGACAGAGTGATTTGTCCCCACTCTGTCAGCTCCATGCAAGTTGTGGTGGAAGAGACTTTCTTCCTTTAACTAGCACAGATGAGAAGTGAGCTTTCAGAGGATAGTTGGAATGATCTTTCCCTTCCCCACCAGCTCACTCTACTGCATGGAATTCCTGGTCGCCTATGGCCACCAGGTGAGTTGTTGAATTCAAGGCTAAGGTAACTTACTTCATGTGGAATCATCAGTGCTTTGCTTTTAGGGATTATTATGGGGCAGCAGGCAGGTGGCTAGCAAGCAAGAAAGTTAAGTGTGAATGGGCAACAAAATGGAAAATGAGGTTTAGTGTAAATAAGGGGCTAGTCAGCCATAATGCTAAACCATGGTTTAGCGTTACAAGCTTCTGGTTGGCGCACACCCTTCTTCAGCTTTCTTACTCTTCACAAGTAGAAACCATAAAGTTGGCTCTTACAAGCCATAGTTTTTCAGACCATGCGAAAATTTGGTACCAGACCACAAGCATGACAACTTCAACTGTAGTTAGGTTTGGTTAGGGGTATTCTACTTTCACCTGCCATTTCCCCATTGCTGCACTAATAGAGCGGTTCATATCCTAACTATATGGTGCTTTAATAATAATAATAATAATAATAATAATAATAATAATAATACCCACCTCAGGTCCCTTGAGGCATCCAAAGGCCAAATTTAATAGACTTCCAAAGGGCAGGAGCCAAGGGTGCAGCCAATGAGAACAACTATTTTTATTTCCTTGCTTTGTTTGTATATGATGTGTGAAAGCCACTTATTGACTAGCTGCTGTTCACTGGCCATTTAGTTTGCAGGGAGCTATTGGCTGCATTTTAGCTGTGATCTGAAGTTTCCTTATTTGGGAGAAGACCTACTGAGCTCAAAGGGACTTCTTATTCATTGTGTGTAAGAGTGGGCATTGTTTTGCATCCTGACTTGGGTGGTGTTCTGCCCCTTTATTCTAAGGGTGGAGTGTGCAGAAGGCAGATCTGCATGACTTTCTCTAGATATGACAAGGTTCTCAAATGCCCACTCATTTTTCAGTAGGGACAGTTAAAAGGCTCCTGTCTTCCCAGATCAGTCTGCTGAAATGAAGAAAGCATGGGGAAAGTGCTGTGAGCTCGGTTCTGGGATTGAAAACAAATTCCTGGGCTGAGGATGTGCTCAGAATCGTCCTGCGAATTGTCTGACTTTGGTTCGTGGACCATGGGATTCCAGTGACAAGTAGATCTCACAAGCCTGAATTTCACCCAGCTGTATTCTCAGGCCTCCTGTATTATATAGCCTGTTCTCTTCTCCCAGGCTTTTAATCTCATCTGTCTTTACAGTCAGTCAGTATTTTTCACAGAAAATGTAACACATTTGCTTAGGAATTTCAGCTTTGCTTGGTGGTATTGGAGTAATGTTACGAGATACTCACTGGTTTCCATAGCTTGTTGGTTGGCATCTTGTCTTGGTAGACAGTGGAGGAGTGTGCCTTTGGGGGTGAAGTCAAATCGTCAGAGATACACAGCGCCTGCTGTGGCTGAAGAGACTGATATGGGAGAGACATGTTTAGTTGCAGGTGGGGCAGAGGAAGGTGTCAGGTGGTGCTGAAGCAGGCGTACCATGGCATTTCTGCGCTCCTCCCAGTGGTCATTCCTCCTCTGGTCACTGCTACGGATACAGGAGCTGACTAATTATCTCCAGGCAAAGGGATTTCTACATGGCACAGTTGATGTTGCCAGCCTTCATGTAACGTTTGATGACCCCTTTGTAGCACAGAGTTGGTCTGCCAATGGGCCTGGTGCCTGAAGCCAGCTCCCGATAGAACACGTCTTTGAGGATCCTGCCATTTCCCATTCTGTGGACACCAGCAAGCTGACATAGATGTCACTAAGACAGGAATGCGAACATGCTGGAAATGTGGACTTGGGAGAGCACATCTCTATTTGAGACGCTGTCCTGCCATGTGAAGCCTCAAGTCTGTCTAACACAGCGCATGTGGAAGGCTTTGCTCCTGGCAGGTTGCCCATAAAGCAGTGAGCTCAACACACAAGCATGTTAGACCTTCATCTTGGTACTGATCGTTATCATTGCATTCACCCTTTTGGAGAGGCAAGCTCTCAGTTTCTGTCATCTTGGGAGTAGCAATTGCTGTTTGATAACAGAGGGGGAACAAGTAGTACTCTTGATGAGATCTATAATCAAGGCTGTTTCAGCACTAAGCACCAAATCACACTATTGTGTTGTTGCATCATTGGCTGGTTTGGTTTCAGTTCTTCTGCTGGGTAATCCGTTGATAAGCTGTTAAGACGCTGAGCCTTTTAAGACCCAGGTAAAAGGCCACACATGTGACAATACCTTGTCTAAACGTGGCCTAGTAGAAACTGGAAAAATCAACACCTTCATTACCCATGTCCCAAAAACCTCAAATTGATCTCTTGATCCCTGACCTTGTCCAGGTTTATTCTAAAAATAATAATAATTCTAAAATAAAAGCTGCTTTCTTCTGAGTCAGACCGTTGTCATGCCCGGGGTCATTGGTTCTGAGTGGGAGCATCTCTGTGGGGTCCCAGGCAGAGGAATATGTTTCCCAGAATACTTTAAACTTGAGTTTCTGGGAATCAAGGCCTGGGGCATCTTACCGCTGACGAATGGCTTCCTCACCAGCTGGCCTTCAGAGGTACCCAAGGCTCCGCTGCGAATATTACCTAAAGTTCTCTGGCTTCATCCAGCTCTACATGTCTGTACAACTTGTTACTTTCAGGGTCTTTCAGATCTACACAACAAACATAGGAACAGCAAATGTGTTGACAAATAAGGGGGTGCTTCGTTTCTGAATTCTCTTTCTGGTGCATTTTACAACCTTGTTATATGATTGGGGTGTTACCATGTTTGTGTGATGTTGCTTCACGCGGAATTATCCAACACCCTATCAGAATATGATGGTGGAAATAAAGGAACATTGTGTGCTTACACTATCTGAAAATACAATATGCTTACTAACATGTAATATAGTTACAATAAAAAATTATTATTTATACCCCGCCCATCTGGCTGGGTTTCCCCAGCCACTCTGGGCGGCTTCCAACTGAATATTAAAAACAATACAGCATCAGACATTAAAAACTTCCCTAAACAGGGCCGCCTTCAGTTCTCTTTTAAAAGTAGAATAGTTGTTTATTGTCTTGACAACTGCTAGGAGGGCGTTCCGCAGGGCAGGCACCACTACTGAGAAGGCCCTCTGCCTGGTTCCCTGTAACCTCACTTCTCGCAGCGAGGGAACTGCCAGAAGGCCCTCAGCGCTGGACCTCAGTGTCCGGGCTGGATGATGGGGGTGGAGATGCTCCTTCAGGTATACAGGACCGAGGCCATTTAGGGCTTTAAAGGTCAGCACCAACACTTTGAATTGTGCTCGGAAATGTACTGTAGCATGCTATGGTTTTTTGTTTTTGTTTTAAAGTGGAGGGAGTGGGAAATATAGATAATCAGCATGTGTTGTGAAGGAGAGTACAGTGGTGCCTCGCAAGACGAAAAGAATCAGTTCCGCGAGTCTCTTCGTCTTGCGGTTTTTTCGTCTTACGAAGCAAGCCCATTAGCGGATTAGCGCTATTAGCGGCTTAGCGGGCTTAGCGGATCAGCTGATAAGCGGCTTAGTGGCTTAGCGGATCAGCTGATAAGCGGCTTAGCGATCAGCTGTTAAGCGGCTTAGTGGCTTAGCGGATCAGCTGATAAGCGGCTTAGCGATCAGCTGTTAAGCGGCTTAGCGGATCAGCTGATAAGCGGCTTAGCGATCAGCTGTTTAGCGGCTTAGCGGATCAGCTGATAAGCGGCTTAGCGGCTTGGGAAAAAGGGGGGGGGAGGAAAAAACCCCCGCAGGAACTCGCAAGACATTTTCGTCTTGCGAAGCAAGCCCATAGGAAATTCGTTTTGCGAAGCACCTCCAAAACGGAAAACCCTTTCGTCTAGCGGGTTTTCCGTCTTGCGAGGCATTCGTCTTGCGGAGCACCACTGTATGTGGATGATGCCTTCTGCTTCCTGGTCTTTGCTACCTGCTATCTTAATCAGTGAATTCATCATGCGAAAGGCTGGGCTGGATGAATCCCTAGCCGGAATTAAGATTGCCGGAAGAAATATCAACAACCTCAGATATGCAGATGACACAACCTTGATGGCAGAAAGTGAGGAGGAATTAAAGAACCTTTTAATGAGGGTGAAAGAGGAGAGCGCAAAATATGGTCTGAAGCTCAACATCAAAAAAACGAAGATCATGGCCACTGGTCCCATCACCTCCTGGCAAATAGAAGGGGAAGAAATGGAGGCAGTGAGAGATTTTACTTTCTTTGGCTCCATGATCACTGCAGATGGTGACAGCAGCCACGAAATTAAAAGACGCCTGCTTCTTGGGAGAAGGGCAATGACAGGCCTAGACAGCATCTCGAGAAGTAGAGACATCACCTTGCCAACAAAGGTTTGTATAGTTAAAGCTCTGGTTTTCCCAGTAGTGATGTCTGGAAGTGAGAGCTGGACCATAAAGAAGGCTGATCGCCGAAGAATTGATGCTTTTGAATTCTGGTGCTGGAGGAGACTCTTGAGAGTCCCATGGACTGCAAGAAGATCAAACCTCTCCATTCTGAAGGAAATCAGCCCTGAGTGCTCACTGGAAGGACAGATCCTGAAGCTGAGGCTCCAATACTTTGGCCACCTCAGGAGAAGAGAAGACTCCCTGGAGAAGACCCTGATGTTGGGAAAGATGGAGGGCACAAGGAGAAGGGGGCGACAGAGGACGAGATGGTTGGATAGTGTTTTCGAGGTTACCAGCATGAGTTTGACCAAACTGCGGGAGGTAGTGGAGGACAGAGGTGCCTGGCTTTCTCTGGTCCATGGGGTCACGAAGAGTCGGACACGACTAAACAACAACAACATCTTAATCAGTTACTGGTAGTGAGCCACTGAGCAGTGTGCTTCAGATGTTGGCACCCAAGGGGTCTCCTCCTGGAATCCTTGGCATTCTCTTCAAGGCTTTGTCTTTGTCTCCTTTGGCTTTACTTTTCCTCCTCTTACTGGTTGGTATTTCAATGCCATTTCTGTTACAATTGGTGGCAAATACACTGCATTCAAAGCTGAAGACTATGATGATCACAAGAGTCAGATGGCACAGCTATTTTCCTAGGTTGAGCTTATGGGAAAGTTCAGTGTTTCAACTGACCTGCTTAGCAATCAAGGGTTAGTTGCTCCATGTTGCCTTTGCTGATATCAGGTCAACTAGACCAGCCCAGGTAATGCCTTAGGTCCTCCTGGGTTTGTTGGCAGCCCAATCGAACAGGCAGACACAGCTCCTCCAAAGTTGTTGTTGCTGTTAGACCTGCCGCACACACCAACGGTCCCAGGATCACTTACAGAAATCATGTGTTTTCCCATTTCGGGAATCATAAATCCAGAAGGCCACTGAGGAAAAAATGGAAAATAATTCTGAGAAGGGCTGTAAGAGAGATCTGGAAGAAAAATCAAGGAAAGAAAGGTTGCAAAATCAGAATAAGTTTAGAAAACTTGATAAATCCAGGTATCTTATGTGTGGTTTGAGTCCTGTGTCTGAGCACCACTGTCCATTGTAAGCCACTGGAGCTTGTACCTAATATGTAGTGCACAGATGTTTGATTCATGTGCCATTTTCTGTGAATGAGAGGGTTTTGCCAAGACATAAAAGGTTTTTATGTCAGGCATGAGAGTTCCCTGCAGAAGTGCTCTTTGTCTGCAGTATTGTGTGCACATTTCTTTGCGCGTGTGTCTCACTGAACAGAGTGGGCCTTCCTTCTGAGTAAACATGCACAGGATGGCACTGTTAATGTGGGAAAGGAATCTCTCTACCCCTAGGTGATGGTTTGCCCATTGCACTGACCAGCTGCTGCCTTCTCTTCTCTCCCTTCCAGAATTCTGTTTTGCATGCCGTGCCTTTTCTGAAGTGCCACCCATGGTGGACTCTGATGAAACTGCCCTAATACATTCCGGGATGGCAGTTAGCTGATGGACAGCTGAGAATGACCTTGACTGACAGACTGCGGGAGAAGATATCACGGGCGTTCTACAACCACGGGCTGCTGTGTGCTTCCTGCCCCATCCCTATCATCCTTTTCACCGGCCTCTGTGTCCTGGCCTGCTGGTAAAGTCTCTCTTCCGCAGTATCCATCCATGTGTGCCTTGTCTTCAAGTGGACCACGTGGTTGTGCATTTTCATTTCAAAAACGCTGTGAAAGTATTGAGAGGCCAAAGGGCCCAGGAGGAAACAGACGGGGCACGTTTAGATACCTTTGACTAAATGCACCAATACAGTGGTACCTCGGGTTACATACGCTTCAGGTTACATATGCTTCAGGTTACAGACTCCACTAACTCAGAAATATTACCTCGGGTTAAGAACTTTGCTTCAGGATAAGAACAGAAATCGTGCCGCAGCGGTGCAGTGGCAGTGGGAGGCCACATCAGCTAAAGTGGTGCTTCAGGTTAAGAACAGTTTCAGGTTAAGAACAGACCTCCAGAACGAATTAAGTACTTAACCCGAGGTACCACTGTATTTGTGGTTTGGGTTAGCAGATCTTTTGAGAGGTGCCGAATTGCAGTAGTGGGCTAAAATGTCTGACATGAAAGGGCTATTCTTTCATCGCTGTGTAGGCTTGGCTGCTTAGCAAGGCTCTGAAGCTGTGTGGGATATACTCCCGTTTCCATTAACTTTCAAAGAGGAAGAAATATTTTATTCTGTCCAAACTTTTTCCTGCTCCCTTTGTCTCCTTTAGCCCTGGAGTGCCTTTGCAGTGCCGGACTAGGTAGTCATGTGGCTGGCAGTGTTATAGCAACGGTGTCTTGCTGCTATGAAACATTTGGCATGAGTGTAAGAAGGTATTGGTCACTAATAAACAGAATTGTGACCTTGCCATAGGACTTGGCAGCAAGAGAAAACATCATGTTCTCTTTCATATGGAAAACCGCTGTAAGAGAAGAGACACAGAAGAGATGCAGCCAGAATTAATTTTCTTTTAACAGAAAGTCTGTTTTCTCAAACTGGTTTGCCTGTTAAAATTTCGGCCATAGCTACTTCTGCTGTTGCAGTCTGAAGGAATTATTTGAGGGGAAGGAATTTGAGGGTGGGGGGGGGAGTGTGTTCCCAGAGTTCTCAGAGTCTGTATTCCCTGTATTTTAAATCATACAGAGCAGTACTGTGTTCTGTTTAGAAAAGGCCTTGGCAATTTTCGCTAGTTCACAGTTGAAGGAAATGTTGAAAGTGCCAAAGTCGCTGAAGGTCAGATAACAGGAAAATTTTGTATCTGTGAGAGTTGTGTGACAATGAGACGTGGCTGCCTTGAAGTGGAATCTGTTTGCTTTGAGGCCTCAGCAATGTTGTTGCCTGCAAAAGCTCATGCTGCTTTTAGAAAATGTGCAGGTCTTTTAAAGCACGACATGACTTC
Organism: Podarcis filfolensis; assembly: GCF_964270895.1. Classification (NCBI taxonomy): domain Eukaryota; kingdom Metazoa; phylum Chordata; class Lepidosauria; order Squamata; family Lacertidae; genus Podarcis; species Podarcis filfolensis. Next base: position 55,970,007 of record NC_139614.1, on the reverse strand, counting down.
TGCGCATGGCTTCTCTTCTGGCATTTGTCATGGATGTTCAGTTTCAGGGTGGGAGAAAGGACATAAAGTCTTTGCCCATTTTTTTTATTTCATCACTTGGTCTTGCCTAAAAATGTTTCGCTGCCTGTTTTCTGCCCTGCAGCTACCCACTGCTGAAACTCCCATTGCCCGGCACTGGACCTGTTGAATACACCACCCCTGTGAAGGACTACGCGCAGCCTCCAGCCTACCCAACCCACCAGCAAGGAGAGCCGAACGAGAGGCCTGACTGGGTACTGTTACTATTGCTACTACCACAGTGTGTGCAGCGAGCACGCATGAAATGGAGGAGGAGGAGCCTGGTAGCATTTGGGGTGGCTAGCTCAGAGAAAACACAGCCTCCGTTTTTATATTTTTGTCGGTATTGCCTTTCACTAACTTTCATATTCCTAAGGCCCAGAATAGCTCTGAAGCATCTGTTCTTGCATTGAGCTTCTGTTCCACCCTTGTAGCAAAAGAGCTGCCGCACGAAGAGGCTTGGATACAGTTAGCTAAACAAATGGCACATAGGGAAAGGAGCTGGTGGAAGAGTACTTTGCTGCAACTTTGGTCTCCTGTCATAAATTTGTCTCATCTCATTTTCTCCCTCCCAGTACACAGGTGCTCCTGTAGCCTACATTCAGCAGGTCCTGGTGAAAGCCACTGTCTCTCCATGGCCCAAGACATTCCTGGCTGTTGATGTGTTTCGGTCCCCGCTCTCCCGTGTCTTCCAGCTAGTGGAGGAAATCAGAAACCATGCCCTGCAAGACGGGTAGGTGGACCTCAATTATTCGTTTGTTTGCTATTAAATTTATATGCCACCTTTATCAGAGGATCAGAGAGCGGTTTATAGTATTTTTATTACAGTATTACAGGCTTTTCCCCTTTGCAAAAGAAGCTGCACAACTGTGAGCTGATCCTCAAAAAATGGGGCTTTCCCCCTTTCCTCTAAAAACTAGATGCGTCTTATGGTCAGGTGCGCCTTATGGAGTGAAACATACTGTATGTGAGGAGCTTCATCATGCTGGTAGAACATATAATATTGGATCCAGAATTGGGCAGCCTGAGACTTGCTGATTTCCTGGCTTTTCAGAGGGATCTCTTGACCTTTGTATTTGTGGGGAGTTTCTCTTGTTCAGAGGCTTTACTCCCTTGTCCTGGCTCTCTTTCCCAGGTGGTTAATCTGATGCCAACTGATTCACCATCTCTTCAAAATACTTGAACTGTAAATTATATAAACTAAACCTAGTCTTCACGATCTGCTACAGAACCCAAGTTGTTATCCTAATATGCTCTTGATCACGTTGGTCGGTGTGTGCTGGCGCAGGGAGCCAGCATTCCTACTGTATACGAAGTATCTTTATCTTGTGAACAACCCTGAGATCTTCAGATGAAGGGCAGTAGATGAGTGTAATAAATAATGGTAAATATAATAATAATAAAAAGCAATAAATGTGAACATTCTTTGACTCAGAGGTATATGGAGATATTTGGAACCATGTATCTTAGCTTCTGTATGGTCAATCCACATATCCTGTATTTGTGCTGGATGCAAAACTTGGATTTGGATTGCTGATTCCTTCCCCTTGTTTTGGGTAGACCTACCTGCTTTTGAAGCTGTTAACTGACCATGAGTCCCTTGGTGGCAGTTTTTCTTGTCTGCAGAGCAGAGTTGCAAGGAATAGGAACAGTGAGAGATGGAAGAGGTGGAGTACCTCAAACGTAAGGGCTGGGAGCTTGAGGACAATGTAGATAGTATAGTGGTACCTCGGGTTACATACGCTTCAGGTTACATACGCTTCAGGTTACAGACTCCGCTAACCCAGAAATAGTACCTCGGGTTAAGAACGTTGCTTCAGGATGAGAACAGAAATTGTGCTCTGGTGGCGCGGCAGCAGCAGCAGGCCCCATTAGCTAAAGTGGTGCTTCAGGTTAAGAACAGTTTCAGGTTAAGAATGGACCTCCGGAATGAATTAAGTACTTAACCCGAGGTACCACTGTGTAATGCAGAAGTGATGGTGACATGGTAACAGCAGGAGAAGAGGAAAAATGACTGGCTAAGGTGTTTTGGAATGACCACAGAAAGGGAATATCTCTGAAAGGAGAACTACCAGAGCTCAGACCATAATTTTTAACAGTAGAGCATATAAATATAAAATAACCATACGCATAAGAGAGCTCACAGGCAATTTGCCACTTCAAAGAACTGATGGATACTTGCAAAAATGAGTTTCATATCTGTGGCCGCTTTCTGAATCACTGGGATGAATAATCAGTGGAATTGCAGTGTCCCTTTCTGCTTTGTGTATTTGTGGCTACTCTTGATCTGCTGAAACTCTTGGCTTTTCTCTCTCTCTCTCCCCCCCCCCCCTTTCAGCTCCAGAATCAAAAGTCTGGAAGAAATCTGCCTTCAGGTAACAGATCTGCTTCCCAATTTAAAGAAGCTTCGAGGCTTGCTTCCTGAACATGGCTGCCTGCTGCTGTCCCCAGGAAACTTCTGGCAGAATGACCAGGAACTCTTCAGTGCTGACCCGGATGTCATCAGAACGATCCACCAGCATGAACCAAAGACGTTACAGACATCGGCTACCCCCAAAGGTATGAGATCTTGCATGGGAAGAGATTAGTAGAGGAATTACTTGGGGAGCATCCAATGGGCCCGACTCATGTCTCCCCTGGCAACCAGCTTAGCAATGCTACATATGGTGGTCCTGTGAAAAGGCGAAGGGTTTTGGGGAAATGATAGTATAATAAATTGAAAAGGATGTTTAAACTGACAATCCCTAAAAAAGCCAAAGCCTTTTCACTAGGAATAATGTGACAACAGGCAGTTGGAACTTAATATGCACAGAAGTGGAATGAAGGATCACCAACCAAGGAGGAACTGCTTCTAAAACTGATGGACTATGCTGAAATGGTGAAATTGTTAAATTAAGAGGACATAATGATGAAACGTTTAAGGAGGAGCGGAGATCATGGATGGGTTACAAGTCAAACTATCACCCATATATGAAGTTGCAGGCAGGACTCGAAGTATAAACAGTGGATTATTGAAAGAACCAATGATTTGGGGTTTAGGCAATAAAAACATATATAATACAGTGGAACCTCTACTCACGTACGGAATCCGTTGCGGAGGTCCGTTCGTGAGTCGATCCGGTTTGCTGGTAGAAGCGCCGTTTTGCGCATGTGCAGATGGCAGAAGCCGCTTCTGCGCATGTGCGAATCGCTGCAAACCCAGTATTTACTTCTGGGTTTGTCGCGGTTGCAAGTCGAATTGTTCACGGGTAGGGGCGGTGGTGAATCGAGGTTCTACTGTATAGGACAATGAATAAAAAGGAGTTTTTAAAAAACCACCAGAAGAGATGCAGTAGGAAGTCAAGAAGAAAATATGTTTTAAAAAAACTGCTTTGAAATATCTTTGGAGAATTAATGAAAAAAACTACATGGAAGACAACAGCAACAATGCCATAGTGAAATGGAATTGGTTTGCCCTCAGCTTTCTTACATAATGGTATCTAGCTTGTCCTTGATCAGGTGTTGGGAGGCTGGCCTGAATATTGGAGAACAGCCGTTCTGCCATGTCAGAGCCAGGAAGAGAGTTTTGACATCAACTCAATAGGAGAGCATTTTTGGATCTGACCAAAAGCTGATCCACAGTAGCCAACCAGATTCCCATGGAAAGCTGATCAGCAGGACGTGAGGGCATCCACCCTTTCCTCTTGCTGTTATTCCCCAGCACCTGGTATTCAAAGACATGATGCCTCTGACCCTGGAGGTAGCATGATACAAATCTTTTAAGTTGTCTGTCATAAGGAACATGCTACAGTTCCTAGCTCGTTTTAATTGCCCTTTTTGGGACTTAAAAAGATACAAATCTTTTAAGTTGTCTGTCATAAGGAACATGCTACAGTTCCTAGCTCGTTTTAATTGCCCTTTTTGGGACTTAAAAAGATACAAATCTTTTAAGTTGTCTGTCATAAGGAACATGCTACAGTTCCTAGCTTGTTTAAATTGCCCATTTTGGTACCTTTCCCAGCTCTGTTGTACAGTGGTATGGTACCTCGGGTTACATACGCTTCAGGTTACAGACTCCGCTAACCCAGAAATAGTGCTTCAGGTTAAGAACTTTGCTTCAGGATGAGAACAGAAATCGCACTGCGGCGTCGCGGCAGCAGCAGGAGGCCATTAGCTAAAGTGGTGCTTCAGGTTAAGCACAGTTTCAGGTTAAGTACAGACCTCTGGAACAAATTAAGTACTTAACCTGAGGTGCCACTGTACTATATCTTTTTGGAGATGTGGCAACCGGAGCAGTGTATGATAGCCTTCATTAAGCTTGGGGAGCCTCATTTGCTTCCCGGTTGTGCGACTTTGAAACCTCACAATGCGTCCCTCTTCTTTCCTCAGACCTGCTGTTCGGAGTTCCAGGGAAGTACAGCGGGGTGAACCTATATAACCGGAAGCGAGTGGTAACCTACACCATTACCCTGGGTCTTCAGCGCTATGATTCCAGGTATTTCATCCAGAAGATGATGAAACAGTCGCCTACAGCTTTGGAAAATGCTTCTCCCTTATTCCATGTGTTGTTCATAATCCAGGACTGTTTTTCGTTTTCTCAAGGCTGCCTTTAGCATGTTTTCCTAATAGGGACTGTTAAATCCATATCGTTTTCTCCCCTGAATGATCGCATGTCAAAGTGTCATGTTAACATCTCTCTTTACGCTTGATACACTGGCAAAGCCTTTATGCGAAACCTTCCTTTGCCTATGCAAATACCGAGGCACAATTGAGAACCAGCGGATTAGAATAGTAGCCGTGGTTGTGCAACACCGAGCCTCTTAAGGCTGCTACACAGGTTACAAAAACAGGGCAGCTTTGCTGTGTGCCCTGTAACTTATGTGAAAGCTGGTTTTTCTCTTTTAAGACAAGGAGCACTGCATGCATGCGCTTTGTAGGAGCTGTGAGTTGCCCTTGTGCTTTCCACGGCAGGTTCCTCGCCAGCCTCCGCTCCCGCCTCAAGGCGCTGCACCCCAGCCCCAACTGCACCCTGCGGGAAGAGCACATCACCCACGTCCACTTCAAGGAAGAGATCGGCATCGCTGAACTCATTCCCCTTGTGACCACCTACATCATCCTGTTTGCCTACATCTACTTCTCTACCCGTAAGTGTGAAGGGCAGATTAGGGCATTGCAAGGAGGAGAGCTCAAGGGACCGTGTGTGCTGCCCCACCCTGGTTTTAACGCAGCAATAGAGAGGCGCAGAGCTTTTCAAGTTGTGTCTCTGAGAACTCTAAAGGCTCCGCACCTCTTGTGTCTCTTGCTAGGGGGAAAGGGTAATAAATGCAGCACCCTTTATTTAATAGCCAGAGCAGTACAGTGGTACCTCGGGTTACAAATGCTTCAGGTTACATACGCTTCAGGCTACAGACTCCGCTAACCCAGAAGTAGAACCTCGGGTTAAGAACTTTGCTTCAGCATGAGAACAGAAATCGCACGGCGGCAGCGGGAGGCCCCATTAGCTAAAGTGGTGCTTCAGGTTAAGAACAGTTTCAGGTTAAGAACGGACCTCCGGAACAAATTAAGTACATAACCAGAGGTACCACTGTACTTGGTATTGTGTGTGAGAGACAGAGAGACAGAGACACTTTCTGGAACCTTAAGAAAAAGAAACACTGTTTTGGGATAGGTGACATTTCTTGTTGTGTCCCATCCTTCAAGGTGCTACTTTTGCATGCCCTGGTGTGAACCTCATTTTAGAGTGATGGATTGTGTTGTGCGTTGAGAGAGACATGCAGACCTATTTGCACATCAATCTGTGGGTGGCACCTTTTCTGCCTTTCCCGTGGTCTGGTTAGCGAATGCATCTGTCCTGCCTCCACGCCTTAGTTTCTGTGTCTTACTTTCATCCGACGGTTGTGGAGGCTTTGCTTTCTCTCCCTCAGGGAAGATTGACATGGTGAAATCAAAATGGGGCTTGGCTCTGGCTGCGGTTGTGACGGTCCTGAGTTCTCTGCTCATGTCGGTTGGATTGTGCACGCTCTTCGGCCTGACACCTACGCTCAATGGAGGGTAAGCATCTAAATTAATCTAACTGGCAGAAGCTGGATAAAATGGTTGCAAAAGAGCTGCTGCTCTCCTTTCGTTCCTCCCTACACCTGGCTTGAGAGCAGTACATGTGAAAAGGATCTAGGAGTCTTGGTTGACCACAAACTTGACATGAGCCAACAGTGTGACGCGGCAGCTAAAAAAGCCAATGCAATTCTGGGCTGCATCAATAGGAGTATAGCATCTAGATCAAGGGAAGTAATAGTGCCACTGTATTCTGCTCTGGTCAGACCTCACCTGGAGTACTGTGTCCAGTTCTGGGCACCACAGTTCAAGAAGGACACTGACAAACTGGAACGTGTCCAGAGGAGGGCAACCAAAATGGCCAAAGGCCTGGAAACGATGCCTTATGAGGAACGGCTAAGGGAGCTGGGCATGTTTAGCCTGGAGAAGAGGAGGTTAAGGGGTGATATGATAGCCATGTTCAAATATATAAAAGGATGTCACATGGAGGAGGGAGAAAGGTTGTTTTCTGCTGCTCCAGAGAAGCGGACACGGAGCAATGGATCCAAACTACAAGAAAGAAGATTCCACCTAAACATTAGGAAGAACTTCCTGACAGTAAGAGCTGTTCGACAGTGGAATTTGCTGCCAAGGAGTGTGGTGGAGTCTCCTTCTTTGGAGGTCTTTAAGCAGAGGCTTGACACCCATATGTCAGGAGTGCTCTGATGGTGTTTCCTGCTTGGCAGGGGGTTGGACTCGATGGCCCTTGTGGTCTCTTCCAACTCTATGATTCTATGATTCTACAGCTGCCATATTAATGACCTCCTTTCCAAGCAATGTCTCATGGCTGCCTGACCAAACTGTATTATCCTTCTGCTGAGATGAGCTCCGTTAGGTGGATACCTAAAAATGCACAATATGAGTACAACAAATTCATTTGCAAACATCTTCATCTACACCGAACATGAATCAGAACTGGGATTTTACCTGTGTCTTTCTGGCAGGTGAATCGGCTCAGAGGTGGGGACATTAGTAGAACAAAGAAACCCCAATGCCTACCAGATTAAGATTAAGATTAAGAGACAGGTCATAAATTGATAGAAGCACCTGTTCTAACTGTGGTTTTGCCAGAAAATGTCCCAATAGAAACCAGTGGCTCTCTCCAAAACAACCGTAATCTTTGGAAGCGACAGAATAACCTCTTGTAACAAGGTAGCTCTCCGGTATAAATCCAGGTGTTTTAAACCCTGTGTGCTTGACAAAAATTGCATCCTGTATAAATATTTTCCTACAGGCCAGAGCTAGCTTTTATGCAGACACAGGACAACCAGATCTTGTAGATCACGGAACTTTAATATCAAATACATTACCAGGAATATAATTCCTTCAGCAATTACACCTGCAAACTGTTGAATGTGGATTCTGTACCAAGAAGCCCATTTAGTAGCTTCTTCAGTCTCCTATGTTTTAGCATTTGAAATTTTCTAGCCCCCGTGGAGCAGTTTTTTGTAGAGCAATTTTCTAGCTCCCGTGGCTGGGGTGATTAGCTTAATCATGCATCAAAACATTGGAAAGCAGCAGAAATCATTTCATCAGGTTTAACATATTCTGCTCCATGGATTTGCTATTTATCATACAAGAATTAGGGACCAGTATCTCTCTTGGGGGGCCTTGAGATGCACTCAGTCTTTCCTTTCCCCCTGCCTGCCCTTTGTCGGAGTCTTGCGTCATCTCCCCACGCAAACACAGAAGAGTATTACCACATCTCTCCCCGTGACCTTCCCCTTGTAGCACCATAACACCGCTGTCTCTGATAGGAGAGCCAGGCTTCCCTCAACTGGACGGTCACTTTGGATCCATTCCAAGTTGATCTGAGAGCCCAGCTGCCTTGTTTGCTCTTCTCGTTGCTTGTGGGGGAATGGTAAATGCCAGCATCTGAAGTATGTTTTGTCAAATGTGTTCATAGTAAATAGTATTGCCTGCCTTCCTAAATATATTTATTTTCCAGTAGCTCCTATTTTCCAATAGCCCCCCTAACTGTACCCCTGAAGGACCAGGTGAGCATCCTGGGAGTCATTTTGGACTCACAGCTGTCCATGTCGGCACAGGTCAATTCTGTGTCCAGGGCAGCTGTTTACCAGCTCCATCTGGTACGCAGGCTGAGACCCTCCCTGCCTGCGGACTGCCTTGCCAGAGTGGTGCATGCTCTGGTTATCTCTCGCTTGGACTACTGCAATGCGCTCTATGTGGGGCTACCTTTGAAGGTGACCCGGAAACTACAACTAATCCAGAATGCGGCAGCTAGACTGGAGACTGGGAGCGGCCGCCGAGACCACATAATAGCAGTCTTGAAAAACCTACATTGGCTCCCAGTACGTTTCTGAGCACAATTCAAAGTGTTGGTGCTGACCTTTAAAGCCCTAAACAGCCTTGGTCCAGAATACTTGAAGAAGCGTCTCCACCCCCATCGTTCTTCCCAGACACTGAGGTCCAGCGCCGAGGGCCTTCTGGCGCTTCCCTCCCTGCGAGAAATAAAACTACAGGGAACCAGGCAGAGGGCCTACTCGGTAGTGGCGCCCACCCTGTGGAACGCCTTCCCATCAGATGTCAAAGAAATAAACAACTACCAGGCTTTTAGAAGACATCTGAAGGCAGCCCTTTTTAGGGAAGCTTTTAATGTTTGATGGACTACTGTATTTTAATATTTTGTTGGAAGTCGCCCAGAGTGGCTGGGGAAACCCAGCCAGATGGGCGGGGTATAAATAATAAAATTATTATTATTATTATTATTATTATTATTATTATTATTATTAATAATAATATTATTATTATTATGCAATCTTTTAAAGGATTGTTTGATCTCATTTCTATACTGCCTACCTCCCCCACCCCACCCCCAGAGCTCAACGTGGTTCCCCTACTTCTCATTTAATCCCCACAACGACCCTGTGAGGTCGGTTAGGCTGAGAGACAGTGACCTGCCCAAAGCCACCCAGTGAGCTTCAGCCATTCTCTTCTGAGAATAAGACTTGCTCCGGTTACTTAGGCCAGGCAATTCCACTTTCTATATGTTTACCCTCCTTTTTCCCTCTAGGGAGATTTTCCCTTACCTGGTGGTAGTGATTGGCCTAGAGAATGTGCTGGTCCTCACGAAATCTGTCGTTTCCACACCCGTCGACCTGGAAGTGAAGTTGAGGATTGCTCAAGGTACGTGGAACGAAGCCGGCAAGTTCTGCCAGACCATTGGCCCATCTCTGGTCTGGTTTTTTTTTGGGGGGGGGAGAGAGACTTGATATCCCACCTTTCTCTCCCCTTAAGGAGTCTCCAAGCGGCTAACATTCTCCTTTCCCTTCCTCCTCCCCTACAACAAACACTGTGTGAGGTGAGTGAGGCTGAGAGACTTCAGAGAAGTGTGACTGGCCCAAGGTCACCCAGCAGCTGCATGTGGAGGAGCGGGGAATCAGATTACGAGTCCACCGCTCTTAACCACTACACCACACTGGCTCCCAGTCTGTTCTAATTGGCAGTGGGTTGACAAGGTCTTTCCCACACCTGGCACCTGAGATCAGTGCTTGGCGATCTTCTGCAAGCAAATTAATTCCTCTGTTGCTGAGCTGTGATGTTTCCTCTGTGGCAATCCGTGCCCCAGCAGTTATTCTGGGTCTTAGATGTGTCAAAGGCATGGGGTAGTATATTGGCGTGGGTCAGAGCAGCCTGGGGGACAGGCCCCATGACAGACTGAAGCCTGTTGCTCAATTGACACCAGATTAAACACACCGAGATTACTGCATGACACTCATTAGGAAATACAGGAGGAACCTAGCAATCCTGCTTTGCAATCCAGTCTCAATATGCATAGCTAAGGAGCACAGAAGACCCAGTTACAAAGCAAGCAGTTTGATATCTTTGTCGTGTGTGGAGGTTGATTTAAGCTTATTTTAATAACGTATGTCCTAAGAAGAGCCCGCTAGATCAGGCCAAGTTGCACAAGAGTAAATTCCCCTCCTGTAGTTTCCAACAACTGGCAGGGACACACTATCAGTGGAGGTAGTAATTGCTGCTTCACTTTCAGTGAAGGTAGCAATTTGCACAAACCGAGTAAGGAAGTGTTCCTCCTCTCATTGAATTTTTAGCAGCGTATGTGACCCAGGAGACCAAAATGTCTCAAAAGTAGCAAAGCCAGTTGCATTCTCCAGCCACTTCTTCATCTTCCCCTTATGTGTCAAGTGTGCTGGCTGGTTCCTGACAACAGAGGCACAAAACTGAAGTGTGAAGTTATCCATCCCTCCAGAAGAGCACTTTGAACTTTGGGATTTCAGCAACCCATTGATTTTTGCATGTTGCATATGACTTTTGTTCTGTTAATAATTTTTGTCATTTTGAAGAAGGGGTGGGGAACCTCTGTCCTGCAGACCAACGCCAGGCCTCCCCACTTGGCTTCTGAGGTGGTTTCCTCAAACTATGTTCACCTGTCTCCATATGTGATGTCTGCTGTGGAGCACTTAAGAGACACAGCTGCCTCTCCTGCAAAAAGCATCTGTTGCGCACGGGGTTCAGTCCTTCTTGGTGACTGCCTCCTCCCTCCCACCCAACTTCGGCAGATCAGCAGGACCACCCGCCTGCCACTCACATGACGTTGTTATATTAGATGATTGGCAAGTGGGTGGTCCCACGCAGCTACCAAAGTTGGACCAAGTGATGGGGGGAGATAAAGACCTGCCCCCCAGGCCAACAAGGCTCCCCTGTTGTAAATCAGTGCCTCTGCCCCCTTAAAATGTTTGTGTGTTGGGCAGTCGCTGCAGGTCAAACAGGCCCCCAGCTTCCAATCACTGGCCTTAACCTTATTTTCATGTGTCCCTTTTCCCCAGAGAGCCAGTGTGGTGTAGTGGTTAAGAGCGGTGGACTCGTAATCTGGTGAACCGGGTTTGCGTCTCCATTCCTCCACCTGCAGCTGCTGGGTGACCTTGGCCTAGTCACACTTCTCTGAAGTCTCTCAGCCTCACTCACCTCACAGAGTGTTTGTTGTGGGGGAGGAAGGGAAAGGAGAATGTTAGCCGCTTTGAGACTCCTTTGGGTAGTGATAAAGCGGGATATCAAATCCAAACTCTTCTTCTTTTTCCCCAGGTTTGAGCAATGAGAGTTGGTCAATTATGAAGAACATGGCTACAGAGCTGGGGATCATTCTGATTGGCTACTTCACCTTCGTCCCAGCTATCCAGGTACTTGGTGGGTTCTCGTGGGGCAGAAGCCCTGCTTGGCTTCTTGGGGTGGGGTGGGGGTTGGTTTAGCCTGGCAATTACCCACCACCTGCAGAGCATCCTTGGCTTGTGCTCCTGCCCTTCTTCTCAGACCTCCTGTGTTGCCATTCCATGTTAGTCCACAGCATCTTGTGCCACCTGCCAACCCTCTTCCTGCAGTTGCCAAAATTTTCAGTCAATTCAATCTACCAGCTCATCATATGTCACCGTGTTTTCATTTGGCAACAGTCAGTTGTGTTTCCGTAGCCCTGAGACACTTCCCTAGTGGGGTCCCCCTTGAAGACTGCCTTGACGCTACAAGTCTAGATGGGGCTTGGCTGTTGGGGGCGCCTCAGCCATCCATGTTGCCATCTTGCTACCTTCTAGATCAGCGGTTCTCAACCTGTTGTGGGACTACAACTCCCATCATCCCTGAGCTCTGGCCTTGCTAGCTAGGGGTGATGGGAGTTGTAGTTCAACAACATCTGGGGACCCACAGGTTGAGAAAGGCTGTTCTAGATGCAGTTCAGATGGGGGAGAGTGCGGCATTCCATTTATTCATTCATTCATATGCCACTTTCCCTCCCAAAAAATCATGCTCGAAGCAGCTCACAACAAAGAAAACGGGAACGCATTTCAAAACCAAACAGTGCAAAAGCATTTTCATAACAACAGACCAACAGACCATTTGCTACACAGTAGCAAATGTAGTAACATGCAAAAAACAAACCAAAACAAAAACCACGTTTCAGTACTGTAAATATAACAAGATTACATAAACAACAGCCAGCATCCCATAGCAAAACATAACAAGGGAGTTCTCCTTGGTCCCAGAAACACCCCTCCTATGACGTTGCTCACAGTCCCCTCTCCTGCAGCAGCTTCTTGCAGGTCTTCCAGGGGCAAAGGGTGGGATAGCGTGAAACAGCCCTGCCATAATGTAACTCACGTTTTACCTTGAAAGCCGCTCAGTGTGTTGAGACGTGCATATGTCGTAGGGAATGCTTTCTGTCACTACCATTGTAAGACCCGCAGCCTGTTGAAGGCAGCTGCTGCATAATAGTCCACTCCCTGAACTGAGTCTGTTCCTGGCGGGACTTCCTCTTGGAAGCCTGCCGTGGCCTGAAAGGGTTGCTTGTCTCTGTTCCCTTCTCCACAGTTCATCGATTAAATATCGTTAAGATCCTTTTGATGGGATAGAAAGCGTATTTTGAGCTGATAGGCAGAACCTTGATGCCTCCTGTGCTGTAGCAGCAGAATGGTGGCAGATTCTGGTGGCTGAAATCCAAACCTTCCAGCCCTGATTTCTGCATCTTTGCAGTAATGTTGCCTGGAACGGGTCTGATTGTCTGCCCCTTATCTGTGGCCCTGAACGCGAAGGACGCAGAAGAGATAATGCTCAGCATGCTTGTCACAGAGTCCAAGGAATCCTGGCAATAGGGAGCCAAGTTGCCGCAGGCTTCATGTGCTTTTGACCCTCGCCCCGTGCGCTTGAGGTCTGGTGCTGCAATCTTTGGCTAAGGACGTTTACCTCATAGAATCATAGAGTTGGAAGAGACCACAAGGGCCATCGAGTCCAACCCCCTGCCAAGCAGGAAATACCATCAGAGCACTCCTGACATATGGTTGTCAAGCCTCTGCTTAAAGACCTCCAAAGAAGGAGACTCCACCACACTCCTTGGCAGCAAATTCCACTGTCAAACAGCTCTTACTGTCAGGCAGTTCTTCCTAATGTTTAGGTGGAATCTTCTTTCTTGTAGTTTGGATCCATTGCTCCGTGTCCGCTTCTCTGGAGCAGCAGAAAACAACCTTTCTCCCTCCTCTATGTGACATCCTTTTATATATTTGAACATGGCTATCATATCACCCCTTAACCTCCTCTTCTCCAGGCTAAACATGCCCAGCTCCCTTAGCCGTTCCTCATAAGGCATCGTTTCCAGGCCTTTGACCATTTTGGTTGCCCTCCTCTGGACATGTTCCAGTTTGTCAGTGTCCTTCTTGAACTGTGGTGCCCAGAACTGGACACAGTACTCCAGGTGAGGTCTGACCAGAGCAGAATACAGTGGCACTATTACTTCCCTTGATCTAGATGCTATACTCCTATTGATGCAGCCCAGAATTGCATTGGCTTTTTTAGCTGCCGCGTCACACTGTTGGCTCATGTCAAGTTTGTGGTCCACCAAGACTCCTAGATCCTTTTCACATGTACTGCTCTCAAGCCAGGTGTCACCCATCTTGTATTTGTGCCTCTCATTTTTTTTGCCCAAGTGCAATACTTTACATTTCTCCCTGTTAAAATTCATCTTGTTTGTTTTGACCCAGTTCTCTAATCTGTCAAGGTCATTACCCCCTGGGTTTAGCCTACTCAGCCTTGGCGCTCCTCTTGCTCTCTGGAGGTAGAATTGGTCCCTCAAATAGGTGACCCGTTGTGTCGAGAGATGTGGGAACGCACATGTTCACACATACCCTTACCTCCTCCCTGCTCCCTGCACTGGGCAACCCGGATCCTGAAACAGATCCTAAATACACCTTCCCCAAAAAGCCGGAAGCATTTTTGCTGGGGTTGATGGGGGAAGAAATTGCGAAAGTGGACCAGAGATTATTTTTGTATGCCACAGTTGCGGCAAGAACTTTATTAGACCCAAAGTGGAAATTACAGGGAATACCAACGATTGCGGAGTGGCAGACAAAAATGATGGACTATGTAGAACTGGCAAAACTGACTTGCAGAATCAGGAACCAGGAGGACTCAAAATTCCAGAGAGACTGGAGTAAATTTGTCGATTATGTTAATAATCATTGCGAAAGTTTGAAGACACTAGCAGGACTGAAATGATTCCTACGACGTGGACTTTATAGTTTAAGTTATAAATGCGAGATACAGATTTGTAATAGAAAGCTTGTTAAGGGGTGGGGAGGAAGGAAGTCTTGAGCTTGGCAGAGTGCGGAAAGATGGGATTGGTGATGTCAAGTGAAATTATTGTTTGATGAGAAAATGAATAAAAATTATATTTAAAAAAAAAAAAGATCCTGGAACTGCTGCTCCTGTTGTTGAGTGAGGACTTCTGAGTCATGTCTGGCATAACCAGCTCCCAGCTGCACACTGTTTCTTGCTGCACAAAGATCTGCATTTGCTGCCTGCTCTGGGGTGACTCTCCCTGCTGGGAGCTTAGTACAGCAGCTAACAAACACCCTCCTCTCTTGTGCCTTGCAGGAATTCTGCCTCTTTGCTGTGGTGGGCTTGGTGTCCGACTTCTTCCTCCAGATGCTCTTCTTCACCACCGTCCTGTCCATTGACATCCGCCGCATGGAGGTAAAGGAAGGCAGGGCTGTCAGGTGCAAGGTAGTGGCTATGGGGCTGCTATCATAATAATTATTATTATTATTTATCACTTGTGCCCTGCCCATCTGACAGGGTTGCCCCAGCCGCTCTGGGTGGCTTTCAACAAAATATTAAAAAAACACACACACAATACATCAGACATTAAAAGCCTCCAGGTACTGGGCTGCCTTCAGATGTCTACGGAAGCTTGTATAACATAATTGTTTATTACTTGCAGTGGTTCCCAGAGGGGGCCGTGGGATTCTCTAGAGGGGAGGCAGGGGGTGCTGGAAGTATAAATGACTATCCGACCATCACTGAATCAGGTTTATCAATACCGTCAAATGAATTGAACTAGGTAATTATTATTGGATTTTGAAAAAATGTGCAAATCATTGCCACTGTTTTGAATTTTATTGTGTTGCTATCTTCCTTGGTTGGTTGTGCAAAATGTTCTGAAAAATGCTTTTTGAAGGGGCGGGGGCACTGGGGATGAGTTTACGGAATCAAAAGGGGGTGGGGCTAACCCTTGTGTGCTTGGTTGGGTGTCTTATGAGCTGAGAGGAGCAGGGATTACAAGGTCAGGCACTTCTGAATACAGAGGTTCAAGTCAGCTGTACGTGGATGACTTAAACTGGCACTTGTCATTGGAGGCAATTCGCTGAACACAGATTCAGGGCACAGATTCGGGATTCTGTGTGCCACAGCGTGGGACGCCGATGGCCAGCTTCTCTGGCAACCCTGTGTTTCAGGCCACCTTAAGGTCCGCAAATAACAACACTTTGGAGGTCCCGAGCCTCAAGGAGGTTAGATTGGTTTCAACTAGGGCCAGGGCCTTTTCAGCACTGGCCCCGATGTGGTGGAACGCTCTGTCACAAGAGACTTGGGCCCTGCGGGACTTGACATCTTTCCGCAGGGCCTGCAAGACAGAGCTGTTCCGCCTGGCCTTTGGTTTGGACTCGGTCTGACCCTTATGTTTCCCTCCCCTTATGGTCTTGATTTATCAGCTACTTTAAAAGGAGGCTGCATTTTAAATTGCATTTTAACCTGTATTTTAAATTGCCCCCCCTCCCCCCTATTATGTTTTTACTGTGATTTTATTGGTGTTAGCCATCCTGAGCCCGGCTCTGGCCGGGGAGGGTGGGGTATAAATAATATTAGTTCTGGGGTATAAATAATATTAGTTGTTGTTGTTGTTAAGTTTGCTGTTGTCTTTCTGTTTCTGACCCCACCACTTTCCCTCTCTTGGCAGCTTGCAGATCTGAACAGGCGCCTCCCGGCCGAAGCCTGCATGCCCTCTTCCACCAAACCATCGAGCCGCTCCCAGCGGTATGAGCGGCAGCCTGCCATGCGGCCTGCCACCCCGCACACCATCACTCTGCAGCCCTCCTCCTTCAGGAACCTGCGCCTGCCGAAGCGCCTGCGGGTGATCTACTTCTTCGCCAGGACCCGGCTGGCACAGAGACTCATTATGGTAGGCCCTCCGCCAGAGCAGCTCTGCGTGCGGTGCTGCAGGAAGTGGGATGCTTCCAGGGGGAGGAAGAGGCAGGGCTTTTGTCAGCTGGGAGGTGGAGCAGAAAAGCCCTGCTGGGCTGAGGGCAGGGCTGGGAGGCGGAGCACAAAGAGGCAGCAAGAGCCAAGGCTGTAGCTGGATAGCATGGCTGGCTCCTTGTACCCATCATCTGCCTGGGT
This sequence comes from Podarcis filfolensis, assembly GCF_964270895.1. NCBI lineage: Eukaryota > Metazoa > Chordata > Lepidosauria > Squamata > Lacertidae > Podarcis > Podarcis filfolensis. Next base: position 55,953,690 of record NC_139614.1, on the reverse strand, counting down.
TGGTGTCCGTGGGTGCTGGAACAGTGGCATGAGCCAGAGGGTGGAGAGTTGACAGGAGGCCTCGTCCCCCCCGTCTCTGAAATCATGGTGACCTCGCTGCTGCTTCTTTTAACCTCCTTCCGTCGGGCCTGTAAGACAGAGCTATTCCGCCTGGCCTTTAATTTGAATGCAGCCTGATCTTTTATTTCCCTTCTCTTCCCTCCATCTCCACTTTTTATGAAGATTACCCGCTCTGGGATCCCACAGCTAATTCTCCCCTGGTCTCCTCGCTGGCCCAAGTAGGACCAATTCAGCTAGCTAGCCCTGGGGATTATCTAATTGATTTTTGAATTTTATTGTTATTCATGTTTTTATGCTGTATTTTATGCTGCTTTTATAATTAAGTGTTTTAAAGTGTTTTGAATTTGTTGTTAGCCACCCTGAGCCCAGTTTTTGAACCAGGAAGGGCGGGGTATAAATAAAAGATGATGATGATTTTATTTTGAGGTCTAAAATTTACAGAGATTGCAAATCTCTTTATGCCTTAAAAGCGGCATATGAATGTTATATATTAGCAGTACTTGAGGTAGCCTAGTCAGCTGGGAGGGTAGATGTTGGTGCACTTGCCCAGGCTATGCCTAAGGAGTGGGATTTTGGAGGGGCAGATAATCATCAGTAGTATTTTTATACCACTTAATATGCAAGATCCCTAAGCAGTTTATGTAAAACACAGGAAGCTTTTTTAAAATAAAGTATATTAATGTTTAAAACCAAAAATACAAAGAACGACATCAGAAAATAAAGAGAAGCCATCAACAAAACATCAATAAATAATCAGCATGACAGTGTGATAAATCTTGTGGGATAGATGAGTCCTTAGGCAGTGTTTAGAGTTGGCCACTGTTTCTGGCTCACGAACAGCACACAGAAGGGTGTTTGACCATTGGTCATGTCAACTGGGTCCAAAAGGAGCTGGAGTGTCTTGGGTTCCCCATCTGCATGGAGAACTACAACTCTTCGGTTTCCCTTACGCTGCTTCTGGCTCTTCCATCAACAGACGGGTGCAGGGAAGTGAAACAAATTGGGGAGAGGACTTAGAACACATGGATTTTTGGTTCTGGAAGACTTTGGTGTCAGGGAAAGCAGGGTTCTGTGAGAGCCAGCGTGGTGTAGTGGTTAAGAGCGGTAGACTCGTAATCTGGGGAACCGGGTTCGCGTCTCCACTCCTCCACATGCAGCTGCTGGGTGACCTTGGGCTAGTCACACTTCTCTGAAGTCTCTCAGCCCCACTCACCTCACAGAGTGTTTGTTGTGGGAGAGGAAGGGAAAGGAGAATGTTAGCCGCTTTGAGACTCCTTCGGGTAGTGATAAAGCGGGATATCAAATCCAAACTCATCTTCTTCTGCATGCTCTAATGCTCTCCCCCTTCCTTGCCTTCCCTGCAGACGGGGACCATGGTGTGGATTGGCATCTTGTTTTACACTGACCCGGCCGGCCTCCGCCCTTACCTGGCCTCTCAAGTCACGGAGCAGAGCCCACTGGGCGAGGCAGGGCTGCCCGCCATGCCGGTTCCTGGGGAGGTCCTTCCCACCGGCGACGCCAAGCTGTCCCTCTCTGTCTTTGCTTCGGACCCCGTCCAGCAGCTGTCGGAGAACCAGACGCTGGATTCGCTGAGCAGGCAAGAATCGAGCCACCGTGCCAAGGCTGAAGAGCAGGAGAGCCGGGGGAGCAGCGGGCAGCCGGATCTGGGCCCCAAGGCGGAAGTGACATGGGGAGTGGAAGATGAGGAGATCTGGAGGAAGCTCTCCTTCCGGCACTGGCCCTCTCTCTTCAGCTACTACAACATCACGCTGGCCAAACGGTGAGTAGCAAGAAGACAGCCCTGCGGGCAGAAAGCTCACAAAGTCTCTCTCTGCTGCATCTGTGGACTACGTTGGTTAAGCAGAGGGAGGGAATGTCAGTGGCCAGAGTCTTCCCTGTGATGTCGGGAGATCGGCCTCCAAAGTTGGTGTGGAGTCTTCTAGCCCCCTGAGCTCTGGGTGCACGGCTGGCTTCTTCCTGTTAAAACTGTGGTGTTCCCAAAGCAAAGGAAGGATTGGACTCTGATTAATAGATTAATAGATTGACCAGCAAGACTCTGGGAGGGGTGCCAATAATAATTCCTGTCCACCCCTCGGCCCAGGTCGTTTTATTCACAAAAGAACTTTTTACACAGTGTTCGTAAGAACCAATCAGATTTCAAAAAACCCCACGTGGGGCTAAAGTTACATCAGAAGAAATTCTTTTAACTACAAAGAAACTATTTCCTATTTGAGCATGCATAGTAGTCCAGGGTAAATAAAATAGGAAGCAATGCTTTTAGGAAAACCCGGAAGTCATAAACAGCAGTAAACAGTATTTACCATCTACTTGTGAACTCTCTTCCTCGCCCTTAGATCTATCTAAAGATCAAAGTAACCTACTATCTTAATGTACTGAGGATGCCTGATGAAGCAACTGGCCTGTGTTTCAGAATGCTTATACATGCCTGTCAGGCAGAGAAATATGACAGATGCAGAGGCGTGGATTGATCAGAAATCGCATCAAAATAGCTCAAACCCAGTCAATGCAATGCTTTCATCGCAGACACAAATGGCTTGCTCCATATTTTTTATAATTCCTCATAGCAATCCCACCTGATCACTACAAAAACTGTGGAACTCATTCCAACAGGAGGCAGTGATGGCCACCAACTTGTTTTGAAAGAGGATCGGACAAATTTATGGAGGAAGAGAGGGCTGTTGGCGGCTACTAGCCGTGATGGAGCCTATGGTCTGCCTCTGCAGTTAGAGGCAGCAATGATTCCGAATGCCAAGGCTGTTGTGCTCAAATCTTGTTTGTGGGTGTTCCACAGCCATCTGGTTGGCTGCTGTGAGAACAAGATGCAGAACTAGATCGGCTCCTGATCCAGCAGGATCCTCTTATGTTCTTTGCTCTTGTATCCTCTGATAACATGGGGTGCTCTTCTTTCCCCTCCAGCCATGCATTTTGGAATTCCTTCATTTGTTTTGTTTACTTGCACACTGCTTCCTCGTCCGTGTTCTCAAAGTAGCAGTAGTATTTTATGAAAAAAACAGAACTCAGCAACAAGGGGTGGGGGTAAAAGCATTGACACCTGGGAGAGAATTAGCAAAGATTCAGGAAGAACAGCAGCTGCAGTGGAATCTCAGTTTTTGAACATTTCGGAAGCCAAACGCCAAAAACCCGGAAGTGAATGCTTCTGTTTTTGAACACGCCTCAGAAGTCGAACGGCTTCTGAAGTGTGTTTCTCATTTTTCCCCCATTCAGTTTGCCAACAGGCCTTTGATCCTTGGTTTTGAAACGTTTTGGAAGTCAAACAGTTTTCCGGAATGGATTATGTTCGAAAACCGAGGTTCCACTGTAGTGAAAAAAGATCCTGTTAAGGCTCATGTGCTCCAGCATAGGGCAGCCTGTTCCTGCCACCTTCTGAAGGAAGAGAGGGAAATGGGCAGGCAAACCTCGCTGGGCCAGGAACTCTTACTAATGGAGGCACCCCCAGTGCCATATCCCAGTTTTGTTTTTGATAATCTACAAAAAAAATGTAGCTAAAAGCTGCCTTCTGGCTTATTCACACAGTACTGGACTGTGAAACACAGGCAGCGAAAAAGCCATGAACTGAGTGAATGGTGTCCCCTGAGAAGGCCTTTCTGCCTCTTGTCCCTGCTTTTTCTATGTTGGCTGGTCAGTCCTGTCATTATCACTTCTCTTACTGCTCTTGCAGGTACATCAGCATCCTTCCAGTGATCCCAGTCACGCTGTACCTGAACCCGCAGGAGGCCTTGGAGGCACGCCATCCTCACGAGGCAAATCGATACTACCCATTCTTCTCACCGAGCAGTGAGAAGTCGGAGCAGGTAGCGGAAGGTGTGCCCAAAGTGCAAGGGCACCAAGACGTCACGCTGTACAAGTAAGAGAGCTGATCGTGGGGGGGAGATGCTGCCAAAGTGAGGAGTGGGGAGGGAAGAGGGAGAGCTGAGGGGGGCCATTAAGACACCCGCTGGTTTGTAAGACTTTGCCAGGCGTGACATGCCACTCTCCTGCTTTAGAGTGGCTGGTTTCTCAGTATCTTGCAGAACAGAAACTACCGTAGTGAGTTGGGTGAAAGATCTGCTTTTATCCCACACAATTTATCCGAGATGTGTGTGCACCTTAAAATTCTTATAACAGAGCATAGCCCTGTGTTCTCTCTCAGCTGCACCGACTCAAGCGCTACATGACCCTGCTGTAGCCATTGGCACCTGTTTGGATCTGTTGTATTCTTTCCCTTTATTTATAGAAATATTTTATGCCGTGTCATAAAAAGAATTATCAAAGCAGTTTGCAGCAGTAAAACCATAAAACCATGCAATAAAGAAGTTAAAAGCAGACATCAACTACCCCTTGTGGAAGGGTGCATTCTTAATTGCCTGCAAAGGCCTGGCAGAATAGAAAAGCTTTAAGCAAATTATTGGAAGTTGGCACAGAAGGCTCCTGCTGAATCTCTAGTAGCAGGGAGTTCCACAGGACTGGGCCAGTGACACTGTAGACTTGGTTTCTTGTTGACCAGTGAGCCTCACCAACTCGGGGAACAACCAGCCATGCTCCTGCAGATGGTCTCGGTGTACTTGAAATGATGGGATTGGAGCCAAAGGTATTTGTGACTGACTGACTGACTTCTCCATTTCCCACAAACCACCTCAGGGTCGCTGCTTTGGGACTGGCGTCTGGGATCCTCTTGGTCCTCCTGCTCTTCTGCCTGTACAAAATCCTGTGTCCCAAAAACTATGGGCAGAACGGGCTCTCCCACAGCCGGCGTCGAAGAGGAGACCTGCCCTGCGATGACTATGGCTACTCTCCGCCGGAGACAGAGATCATCCCTCTGGTTCTCAGGGGCCACCTGATGGTGAGAAGCAAGACAGGGGCCTTGATGTAGCGAATGCATCTCATCCCCAGCTTCTCCATCCTGAATAGAGCAGAGGCGAAACCACGTAGAGGAAGCACATCTAAACATAATGCTGTTGCAGAATTTTTAAAGGCTGTGTTTTTTGACAGGTCGATGCTGGGTGGGGTCACGGAAGGGGATGCTGTGGGGGCAAGAAATGCTAACAGGGGGGGGGCAAGGAACTGTGGGGAACAAAGCACACTTTCCCAGTTGCCTGGCCACTGGGAATCTTCCCAAAAGACGTAGTCTTCGCCGGTCAGTGCCCATAAGCTTTCAGAGAGAGAGAGACAGCTGTTGCCTTCCTTCCCTGCATGTTCACTTCTTGGAGATCCCTGGTTTGCCACTGTTGAAAGGATAGGAAAGAGGATTGATAGATGAAGAAATACCACGGGGGGGGGGGGAGGGGAATTTTTCTATATGCAAGTACAGCTGCTAGAATAGTGATTGCTGCTAGGTGGAAGTCACAAACTATACCCACAAAGGAGGAATGGATTTGTAAACTAAATGAATATTTAATTTTGGCCAAATTAACTGCTGTAATAAGAAATCAGTCAAATCAAAAATTAAAAAAAGGAGTGGAAATGTTTTGATGAATATATGGCGAAATATTTCTCAAAAAAAGATACGCTAATATGCCTAGATTAAAATGTGAAGTACTGGATGGAAGAAAAATTAGTAAGGAAAGATAATAAGAACATATAGATGATTTGAGAAGACTGTAGAATGCAAAGATTATTGTAAATTGTATAATGTGGAGGAAATTGAGTGGAGGCGGAGGGAAGTGGGAGGAAGGAGAAAAGAATAATATGATGGATTGAGGAAATATAAATGTAAATGTATTGGGGTATGGGGAGGAAATGGTGTTGGCTTTGGTACATCTGTATTGTAATGTAATATAATATGTGAAAACCAATAAAAAAGAAAAGAAAGGGGGGGAAGGATAGGAAAGAGGGTGCCAAACTGGATGGATTCACTCTGGCCTGATCCAGCAGCCAGACTTTTAAAGAGGCAAGCCAGGAGGCATACACTGGAGTCCTCTTGTCCTCAGGGGACGATCCTTCCTGCATTGCATGAGTTGTTCAGCATTTGACCTGTTTATTGTTATTTTTTTGCAGGACATTGAGTGCCTGGCTAGTGATGGGATGCTGCTTGTGAGCTGCTGCTTGGTGGGCCAGATCCGTGTGTGGGACGCTCAGACGGGCGACTGCCTCACCGTCATTCCGAAGCAAGGGTAGGTTTGGCTTCCTGTTGCTAACTGGCTGTTCAGGCTGATGGGCTACTAGTTTCAATGGCTCATCATGGAAATGTGTGCAAGTCCTTGCTTGGTTGTCGATTGCTGGCTATAGAAGATGCCCCAGTTTAAAAGGCAATAGATTGTTTGGTAAAGGTAAAGGGACCCCTGACCATTATGTCCAGTTGTGGCCGACTCTGGGGTTGCAGCGCTCATCTCGCTTTACTGGCCGAGGGAGCCGGCGTACAGCTTCCGGGTCATGTGGCCAGCATGACTAAGCCGCTTCTGGCGAACCAGAGCAGCGCACGGAAACGCCGTTTACCTTCCCGCCCGAGCAGTACCTATTTATCTACTTGCACTTTGACATGCTTTCGAACTGCTAGGTTGGCAGGAGCAGGGACCAAGCAACGGGAGCTTACCCCGTCACGGGGATTCGAACTGCTGACCTTCTGACTGGCAAACCATAGGCTCTATGGTTTAACCCACAGTGCCACCCGCGTCCCTAGATTGTTTACTTAGCCATTTTTTTGCCATGTCCCTATTGGAGTTGCCGATCCAGCATGCTCCAGTCCTTATTGCGGACCTGGGTTCAAATCCATATGCAGTCTAAATCTCTGGGTTTCCGTGTTCTCAGCCTCAGTTTCACAAAGGGTAGATATCAATAATCTACTGACGAGTGTGTTGTCTACCAGAATATGTCCAGAAATGCTAATGCACAAAGGGCTGCCTAATATCCCTTGAGAAAATGTTGCCAGTGGTCTCTGAAGGAAAGTTCTACTTCTGGCTGAAGTTGCTTAGTGGTGCAAGGTGTGTTGCATCAACTTCAGCAGGTGGTCGAGCTACACCCCAAACGTCTGTTGTCTGTTCTCTGGTAGTCTCTAGCTTAGACTTCTGCAATGTGTTATATGTGGGGCTGCCTTTGAAGATGGTTTGGAAGCTGCAGCAGCCAGGTTGCTCGCTGGGGCAAGATGCTCTGACCACAAAACAACAATCCTTTGCTGATTCCACTGAGCGCCAGTTGATTTCTGGGCCCAATTCAAAGTCCTGGCTTTGACCTAGAAAGTCTCTATGCAGTCATACCTCGGGTTGAACGTGCTTCAGGTTGAGTGCTTTCGAGTTGTGCTCCGCGGCAACCCGGAAATAACGGAGCGCGTTACTTCCGTGTTTCGCCACTCGCACATGCGCAGATGCTCAAAATGACATCATGCGCGGAAGCAGCAAAATGCGACACGCGCAGACACGCTGTCGTGTCTTACGTTCCATTCAGGATGCGAACGGGGCTCCGGAACGGATCCCGTTCGCATCCCAAGGTACCACTGTAATCTCTCTTTTTTCCCTCACACCTGGCCACAAACTTGCAGAAGAAATTAGCTGCTGGAGTGGCTTAGGGTGGGGGTCTGCTTAATTCCAAGGTGGCCATATCCCTCTCTGTGCTCTGCTTGACCCCTCACCCCACATCCTCCTCTTCTTGGCTGCCTTCCAGGCTGCGTCGAGAGAACAGCGGCATCTTTGATTACCAAGACTGCTGGGACCCCAACCGCCTCGATAGCAAGAATGGGCTAGATGACGGCTCTGACGGCAGCTGCCGCCGCCCCTTCAAGAGGGCCCGGAGCCCCCCGCAGCCCCTCCTGTTCAGCGACCAACCCGACCTCACCTCCCTCATCGACACCAACTTCTCTGAGCAAGCCAAGGCCGCAACTGGCCCAGAGCCCCGCCACCGGGCCACCTGCGGCCGGCAGGAGTCTGGCTACGACTTCAGCAGCCTGGTGGAGAAGGTCTGCGAGGAGCAGAACCCCTCCAACTGCGTGAACTTCTTGGGCTTCTCTGCCCCCTACGGACAGGTGGCCTTCAGCCCCCAGGCTGGCAGTGGGTCCAGATCCCCAGGGTGCGGGGGCAAGGAAGGGGACTGCGTTGCCCGCAGGAGCAGCCTTGGGGATGAGCCCTATGCTGGGCTGGAGAAGCTGCCCCCCCTTCCCTCTTTGGGTGGTGACTTTGAAAGCTCCATCTGGAGCCTGGAACTGCAAGGGAACCTCATTGTGGCCGGCCGGAGCAACGGGAGGCTGGAGGTAAGGAAGGAGGCTGGGTCTTGTTGGCCTTGGGCTTTTGGGGCCTGGGGGGAAGCAGAGCCTTGCATAGCTGTGCTTGTTCGGCTGCAGAGTTCCCCTCCCAAGGCCAGAAAGGAAGAACTCCTTTAGGTTTTGATCGCAAAGGACATCAAGGGAGGCATCAGCTGTCTGCCCTGAGGCTGTTGCACACAAAGCCATGTGCACACGCACACACACCAAGCCCATGACAGCTTAGCACTGCTCGGGCGCCTTAGACCCCTGGGCCTGATCAGGCCCACCAGGGATCCTTACTTGGCCCTCCCACCTCTCCGCCACCTACTGTTGTCTGTGGGATTGTAAACCCACGGGGCCAAATGGAAAAGAATCAGAACTGTAACCTAAGTGCACTCCAGCACCTTCCTTTCCGGTTGCAAGTGTAGTTCAGTGCTTTTAGAATTTGTACCTTAAAGCCCACCGATTACAGCTGCAAAAGAAGGAACTGAGAGCGCAGTCTAAAGGCTCTCCATTTCTTACTGCTCCCATGCTATCTAGCAGTGTTAGAAACTCAGCTATATAAGCTAGGCGCCAAATGGTTCCTTAAACCAAGGTTATAGTCGCCAAAATGGAATGCGTACTTGCCGTTTTGGGGCAAGCCTGCTCTAAAGTCTTCGTTATCAGTCATGAGCTAGGTTAAGAATTAGAGAATTTAAAGGCATCTTCACTTGGTCACAAGTGGCCAATAGTCAGGTACAAAATGTGCCTGACTAATTTCAAACACTGCTTTCAAGCAGTGGCTGCAGTTACTTGACACCTGGTGATTGAGAGGCGGATGTCCCTGGGGGCGGGTCAGTTGTAGATCTGGCCTGCCAAACAGATCCGGTTCCCATCTCTGTCTCGGAAGATGCCATGGCCCAATCTGTCTTGAGCAAGGGCAAGGGGAAATGGGAAGCCAATGAGCCAGAGGCCAACTGATGTAACACGCATCCTCACCTGGCATGGAATTGTCACTGTTTTCCTTACATCCCCAAATACCCCTAGTTCTGCAGAATGCCTTCTGGTAGTACGGTCATACCTTGGGTTACAGACGCTTCAGGTTGCAGACCGCAGAAACCCAGAAGTACCGGAATGGGTTTCGGCGGTTGCGCAGAAGCGCTAAATTGCGCTTTGTGCATACGCAGAAGCGCCAAATCGCAACCTGCGCTGACGCGGGTTGCGAATGCTGCGAGTTGCAAACGCGCATCCCGCACGGATCACGTTTGCAACCCAAGCGTCCACTGTATATGCCAAGAGGTTCCCCCAAGAGCATCTACCCGCACCCAGCCTGCATGCTGTCTCCAGACTCTGATGTGGGTGGAGGATGGGAAGCAACTGAAAGATAACCAAGTTTCTCCCGCCCCCCCCCTCCAATTTCTTTATTTGCTTGCTGGTGGGAGTTGTATCCCAAAGCATCTCTCTCTCCTGGCCTCTTGTGTTGCAGGTGTGGGATGCCATCGAGGGCACTCTGCATTGCAGTAACGAAGATGGCCAGTCAGGCATCACCGCCCTTGTCTTCCTGAGCAGCAGGTAAGCAGCCCGACTCCTCCATCCCCAGAGCATCTCACAGTAGTTGATGGTTAGTCCTGTCCGGCTGATGGACCAGCTATATTTAGGAGTCTGCCTTGACCCCCTGCTGCTGCTCCACCATGCCTGCCTTTCCCAAGTGATCGCAACTTCTCGCCTCTCCTGACTGCAGGAATATTGCTCAGGTCCCAGGAGGGTGAGGCTTCCGGCCTGCCTTAACCCAGGAGGAGCTCCTCCTTGCGGTCAGCCCTCAAGCAGAGTCTCCAGGCCTCCCTTGGTCTTCCACAAGGCATGTGATGACCCTTGGGTCTCATGTGTAGACTGTCCCCTCTCCCCACCCTTTGCCAGCCAGTCCATGCAGCTTTGATCATCTTCCTTGTGTGACTTCCAGGGCAGCTCCTCAGTCCCAGAGCTGTGCACTCATTTCCTTATGTGCCCCCCTCTCCCAATAACCTGCACAAGGCCCACAGGGGCAAGAGAGAGCCAGTGTGGTGTAGTGGTTAAGAGTGGTGGACTCGTAATCTGGTGAACCGGGTTCACTTCCCTGCTCCTCCACATGCAGCTGCTGGGTGACCTTGGGCTAGTCACACTTCTCTGAAGTCTCTCAGCCTCACTCACCTCACAGAGTGTTTGTTGTCGGGGAGGAAGGGAAAGGAGATAGTTAGCTGCTTTGAGACTCCTTAGGTAAAGCTAAAGGGACCCCTTACCATTAGGTCCAGCCGTGGCCGACTCTGGGGTTGCGGTGCTCATCTCGCTTTACTGGCCGAGGGAGCCGGCATACAGCTTCCGGGTCATGTGGCCAGCATGACTAAGCCGCTTCTGGCGAACCAGAGCAGTTCACGGAAACGCCGTTTACCTTCCTGCTGGAGCGGTACCTATTTATCTACTTGCACTTTGATGTGCTTTCAAACAGCTAGGTTGGCAGGAGCAGGGACCGAGCAACGGGAGCTCACCCCGTCGCGGGGATTCGAGACTCCTTAGGGAAGTGATAAAGCGGGATATCAAATCCAAACTCCTCCTCCTCCTCCCTTGCCTCAGGCCTCAGGCCACAGGGACAAATGTTGGCTGGGCCTGTGTGAAGAGGGAGTGTTCATGTTTCTTTTCCTTTCTGTACCCCTTGGATAGGATTGTTGCTGCTAGGCTGAATGGCTCCCTGGATTTCTATTCCTTGAGGACGCACACCTCTTTGGATCACTCCCAGCTCAGAGGTGAGTGTTGCTCTCCCCAAACCCCCCAGGTGGAAGCAGAAGTTTCTTGGCCTGCTGTGGTCACTGCCCCTCCAGGTTCAGGCTGCTCTCTGCTCTGCTTTCCTCTGGATCTGCCCAGGATCCAGTAGTGGAAGAGCTGGCAGATAATTCACTCTCCAGCGGCAGGTCCTGGCTAGCCTCCTGCACCTACATGACTGTAACCTTTATTTGCCTTCCATTTCCCCGCCCAGAGTTAGAATTTGTTTTTCTTCAGATTCCTGGAGAACCTGGATCTTGGCAGTAGAAGTGGAAAACTATCAAAAATATAGATCGTTTCCCCCCAAGTTTCCCTGGGAACATAAGAAGAGCTTGCTGGATGATGATGATGATGATGATGATGATAATAATAATAATAATAATAATAATAATAATAATAATAATAATAATAATAATATTTATATCCCAACCATCTGGCTGGGTTTTCCCAGCCACTCTGGGCAGCTTTCAACAAAATATTAAAATACAGTAATCTGTTAAACATTAAAAGCTTCCCTAAACAGGGCCGCCTTCAGATGTCTTCTAAAAGTCTGGTAGTTGTTGTTCTCTTTGACATCTGATGGGAGGGAGTTCCACAGGGCGAGTGCCACTACCGAGAAGGCCCTCTGCCTGGTTCCCTGTAACTTGGCTTCTTGCAGCGAGGGAACTGCCAGAAGGCCCTCGGCGCTGGACCTCAGTGTCCAGGCAGAACGATGGGGGTGGAGACTCTCCTTCAGGTATACTGGACCGAGGCCATTTAGGGCTTTAAAGGTCAGCACCAACATTTTGAATTGTGCTCGGAAACGTACTGGGAGCCAATGTAGGTCTTTCAAGACCAGTGTTATGTGGTCTCGGCAGCCGCTCCCAGTCCCCAGTCTAGCTGCCGCATTCTGGATTAATTGTAGTTTCCGGGTCACCTTCAAAGGTAGCTCCACGTAGAGTGCATTGCAGTAGTCTAAGCAGCAGATAACCAGAGCATGCACCAATCTGGTGAGACAGTTTGCAGACAGGTAGGGTCTCATCCTGCATACCAGATGGAGCTAATAAACAGCAGCCCTGGACAGTGGCCCATCTAGCCCAGCATCCCATTCTCACAGTGGCCACCAGGAGCCTGTGGGAAACCTGCAAGCAGGATCTGAGCACGAAAGCCCCCTCCCCTCCAAAAGCATTGCCGCATCCCCCTGTGGAGACACAGCAGAGCCATCGATAGCCTTCTCCTCTTCCATGAATTTGTCAAATCCTCTTTCGAAGCCATCTGGGTTGGCAGCCATTCCTGCTGCCTTTGGGAGCGAGGTCCATAGCTTATCTGTGTGCCGCGCGAGGGAGGACTTTCTTTCCCCTGTCCACTGAGGAGGAAGAGGCCTGACCAAACCATCTTTCCCCCAGGAACACCCAGCAGGAGCAGCCTCCCATCCTCTCCCATGTACAGCAGCAACGATGTCATCACGTGTCAGCTGACCCACACTGTGACTTGCGCTCACCAGAAGCCCATTACAGCCCTGAAGGCTGCAGCAGGGCGTCTGGTCACAGGGAGCCAGGATCATACGCTAAGGGTGAGTAACTGGGGATTGGCAAATGTGCAGTGGGGTGGCGTTGGCCGCAGAACTTCTTCGTTCCGGCTTCTCTTTCACATTGCCAGTGCCCTGCCCGTGGCCTGGCTGCCGTTCCATGACTTATTGGTGGTGCCAGCCAGAGATGGAGCCTTCAAGGGGCCGGCTGAGGCGTGTGGCTCAAGAGAAGGTGCCTTTAGGTAGGGCCAACGAGGCTGGCCAAGATGGAGCTCGCCCTTGTTGTTTTGTGAGCACTCTCCCACTTCCCGGAGGAAGCTTCTGAGAGCAGACTGGAGGAGAACAAGCTACTGTATATTTCGCTCCATAAGATGCACCTAGTTTTTAGAGGGGGAATGCAAGAAAATATATATATATTTAAAGGGAGCGCTGAGCAGAGCCTGTATGCATCCCAGGCTCTGCTCAGCGCTCCCTTTCACAAGCCATGTGGAGTGTGTGTGCGGCGCTTGCAGGCTTTTCCCCAGGAGGGAGAAGGGCACTGCGAAAAGCCCCCAAGAGAAAAGCCGCACACACGCTCCGTGCGGCTCTTTAAAGGGAGCGCAGCTCTTGGGGGCTTTTCTGGGAGGTGGGGGAAGGGACTGAGGGGCTAAGCCAGAAGCTAGAGCTGCGCAGCGATCCCTCTTGCTGTTCTGGCTTCTGGGATAGCTGTGCAGCCTGCATTCGCTCCATAAGACGCACACACACATTTCCCCTTACTTTTTAGGAGGGAAAAAGTGCGTCTTATAAAGGAAAAAATACAGTACTTGACGTGCTGTGCCTTCAGCAACTGGAGGCAGAAATGCTTCCAAGGACTATTTGCTAGAAACTGCAGGAGGGGAGAGGGCTCTTAACGCTCGATGCCTGCTTTCAGGATTAGGTCATCTCGTTTGTCACTGTGAGAAGAGGATGCTGGGCCAGATGGAACATTACCCTGATCCAGCAGGGTCTTCCTAGGTTCTTGTGCCCTTTTCTCCATTCTGCCCCCCCCCCCCCCCGGTTTCCAAACACAATTCAAAGTGATGGTGTTGCTCTTTAAAGCCCTAAACGGCCTCGGTCCTGTATACCTGAAGGAGCGTCTCCACCCCCATCGTTCTGCCCAGACACTGAGGTCCAGCGCCGAGGGCCTTCTGGCGGTTCCCTCATTGCGAGAAGCAAAGCTACAGGGAACCAGGCAGAGGGCCTTCTTGGTGGTGGCGCCCGCCCTGTGGAACGCCCTCCCGTCAGATGTCAAGGAAATAAAAACTGCCTGACTTTTAAAAGACATCTGAAGGCAGCCCTGTTTAGGGAAGCTTTTAATATTTGATGTTTTATTGTGCTTTTAATATTTTGTTGGGCGCCACCCAGAGCGCCTGGGGAAACGTAGCCAGATGGGTAGGGTATAAATAATAAATTATTATTATTATTATTATTATTATTATTATTATTATTATTATTATTATTATTATTAAGTTGCTTGCCTGACTGTGAGCGTTTGAGAAGTGGCAGGTGGTACATGTTTCTTTCCTCCAGCCCTGCAACAGTTGGATGTGCCCAGGAGCAAGCAAGGAGGGAAAAGATGTACCAGTCTTGTCTTGTCCAAGACCAGCAGTGCTTGAGACCACAACGTCCAAAAACCTTTGGACGGCTTCATGTCAGGCTTGGCTAAGGAAGGGCAGGCATGTGGTCTGTCAGCCCCTGTGTGTGTCTTCTGCCCCTTGAGCTCCTCTTACAGGTCTCTGTCTGCACAGGCCAGGGGTTGCCCACTTGCAGTGGGGAGAGTAAAGTGTGTGTGTGAGAGAAACAGAGAGGTGCTCCTCCCGCACAGGCCCCTCTTCCACTGCTGGTGACACTTCTTCTTCCCCATTCAGGTGTACCGCCTGGAAGATTCCTGCTGCCTCTTCACGCTGCAGGGCCACTCAGGAGCCATCACAGCCGTCTACGTTGACCAGGTAGGAGGGAACTCAAGAGAAGAGCGGGGAGGAGGGCATAGGTGGAGAAAGGCAGGGGGGACAGGCAAAATAAGGCCAACCAGCCCACCAATTTTATTTATCGTTATTTATTAAAATTCTATACCAGCCTTCATCCGAGGGCCACTGAACAGTTTACGATATAAAAACACAAGAATGCATAGCATGGTAACAAACAAAGACAACCCCCTCCCAGTTTAAAAGGCAATAGATTGTTTACTTAACCAAAGGCCTGGGAGAAGAGGAATGTTTTTGCCTGGCACTTAAAGATATGTAATGCTTTCAGTGTTTCCTTCAAAACCATGAGGACTAGGATTTTTTTGAGGGTGAGCAGTGAAGAACAGTGAGGTTGGAAGTCTCTATAGAATGAGAATAGCTTTGCAGCTTTGACAGCCTCCCCTGATAAACCTCTGGATTGGGCCTTGCAGGATCACTCAATCTTTATCTTCCTATTAAATTTTAATTATAAACAGATCTTCATATTTGCAGAGCATCAATACAGGTGCCTTTTTGAGGTTAAAGAAGAAAGGGCACAATTTGGGATTTAAACCACACAAGGAACGGTCACTCTCTGTCCTGTTCATCGGTTTGGACATCTGGAGTGTGATTTTTTCCATATGGCACCAGAGCCAAAATGGCTTCTGAGAGTAAACGAATTCATGGAAGGTCCAGCTTTGCCTGGATTCCAGTTGAACACACTTAGCTGGAGGTTCCTCTTAGCAATAAGGCCACAGTACAGATGGCCTTGATTTCACCCTAAGATGTAAAATATTTCAATCTCCCGTTTGGATTGCCCCACTTGTAAGATCCGGCACCACAATGGCATTGCATGTTAGGATTGCCCTACTCTCGTGTAGGACCCTGGTGGAGACACATGCCCGACTGACATTTTCTCTTCCTCCTGGACGATCTTTCGGGAGCTTCAAAAGCTTTCTCCAGTCCAAACATCACAACGACTGACACCAAGAAGCACCAGCACACTTATGATTCTGAAGGGTATTTGCAGTTTGCGTAACAGAACTCAGTAGCACAGCATTTTGGCTAATCTACTTTATTTACATATAATACACTCGGAGCATTCTGACTTAGCTCCTTCCTCTTTCTCATCAGACAGCAAGGAGAAAGAAACAAAGGACAATAGTCCCACTTCACGAAACACAGTAACATAAACATCCTGTCTCCATCACTTCCCACGCTGTGGAATAAAAACATACACCATCATGTGATAGACAACAGTCTCATGACTGCAAACACGGAGCAAGAATCCTAACATTGCCTTCCCCACTTGACAAGCCATCCCTGCTCATGCTTGGAACGGAGAGGGGAGCTTTGGTGGAGGGTTTGGGTGGCGCTGTGGGTTAAACCACAGAGCCTAGGACTTGCCGATCAGAAGGGCGGCAGTTTTAATCTCCGCGACAGGGGAGCTCCTGTGGTGTAGTGGTTAAGAGCGGTGGTCTCGTAATCTGGGGAACCGGGTTCGCGTCTCCGCTCCTCCACATGCAGCTGCTGGGTCACCTTGGGCCAGCCACACTTCTTTGAAGTCTCTCAGCCCCACTCACCTCACAGAGTGTTTGTTGTGGGGCAGGAAGGGAAAGGAGAATGTTAGCCGCTTTGAGACTCCTTAAAGGGAGTGAAAGGTGGGATATCAAATCCAAACTCTTCTTCTTCTTCTTCTTCTGTTGTTCAGTCCCAGTTCCTGCCAACCTAGCAGTTCGAAAGCACGTCAAAGTCCAAGTAGATAAATAGGTACCACTGTGGCGGGAAGGTAGTTTCCGTATGCTGCTCTGGTTTGCTAGAAGCGGCTTAGTCCTGCTGGCCGCATGACCTGGAAGCTATACACCGGCTCCCTCGGCCAATAAAGCAAGATGAGTGGCGCAACCCCAGAGTCGGCCACGACTGGACCTAACGGTCAGGGGTCCTTTTACCTTTACTTGTGAGGGCAAACGCCTTTAAGGGTGTGCCTCTGCCCATCTTCTGCGAAGCAGGGCTTCCTTCTGCACTGCTTGGGTCCCATCTCCCTTTGCTCATCTTCATCCAGCTGACCTGTTAGAAGCTTTCAGCCTTAGTTCTCCAGCCTGACTCTCACCTTCAGGTGGAGGCCTGAGGAAGAAGGACCTAATGACTTGGCCCTTGTTGCCTTTCAGACGATGGTGCTAGCCAGCGGGGGCCAGGATGGGGCCATCTGCCTCTGGGACGTGCTGACGGGCAGCAGGGTGAGCCACATGTTTGCCCACCGCGGGGATGTCACCTCCTTGACTTGCACTACCTCCTGCGTGATCAGCAGCGGCCTGGATGACGTCATCAGCATCTGGGACCGAAGCTCCGGGATCAAGCACTATTCCATTCAGCAGGTGTGCAGCTGGGGGACCCTTCCTCAGACAAGGCTTTTTTATCTCTCTGCCAGCTGCTGGGAAGAACAGTGGTGGCAATTAGGCTGCGCTGCTGGGATGAGGCAGCGAGATCCAGTAGCGCTCCTGTTGTCCTGGCAACCTCCCAGTCACTCTGTAGTGATGCACTGACTGTGGGGCTGCCTTTGAAGATGGCGCAGAAGCTTCCATGAGTCGAGGGAGAGTTTTAATGGCTCTGTGATGGGGGTTCCGCCTGTTGCCAATTTGTTTCTGACCTAGATTCAAGGCACAGGGCCTTTTAAAGACTTTGTCTGGCCTAGATCACCCAGAGATTTGGAGTGTGTTGAGTAATCAGTGCGCTGGTGGCGCACAGCGCTGTTCTCCGTTCTTCTCTGTTTCTCCAGAGCTCTGGGGTGGTGTTTGATCTATAATAGGCTGGATGAGAGCCAATAATAATAATAATAATAATAATAATAATAATAATAAATTTTATTTATACCCTGCCCTCCCCAGCCAAGACCGGGCTCAGGGCGGCTAACAACCAGTAATAAAAACAAGTTGATTGAAATACAACTTAAAAACCAGGTTAAAATACAACATTAAAACATTAAAATGCAGCCTCATCACAGGAGGAGAAAGGAAACAAGAAAGGGGGAGGGAATCAAATTGACTCCAAGCCAAAGGCGAGGTGGAACAACTCTTACAGGCCCTGCGGAAAGAAATCAGATCCTGCAGGGCCCTGGTCTCATGAGACAGAGCGTTCCACCAGGCCGGAGCCAGTGTTGAGAAGGCCCTGGCTCTGGTTGAGGCTAATCTGACTTCCTTAGGGCCCGGGACCTCTAGGGTGTTGCTGTTTATGGACCATAAGATATTGAAGCTGAGACAAGGCACTGCTCGTGGTTGGGTCCCTAGACTGGCTTCCCCCATAGCATGAGGTGTGCAGCATGGGGCACTTCTGGGTCTGCTTCTGTCGCTCGAAACACAAGTGGCCTCAGCTGCACAAAGTTCTTCCGTCAGTTTCAGCTGGTGGCTCAACTGCAACCCTGTGTAGGCAGGGATAACTTAGCTCCAGTTGTCTAGGCTGCAATACGTGGGACTGCCTTTTGAAGACAGTTCTGAAACTTTCAGCTACGGCAGGATCCAGCAGCCAGACTATTAACTGAGACCAGAAGGTCTGAACATATTACACCACTTCTGGCCTGACTACACTGGCTGTGAAGTAGTTCATGGGTTCAGTCCCAAGTGCTGCTTTTGACCTTTAAAGCCCCGTGTGGCTCAAGACCATGATATCTTAAGGACCACCTCTCCCTGCGTGAAGCATCCCAGACCCTGCTGGTCTCCATCAGGGGCCCTTCTGTGGGTGCCCCACCTGAGTGGGGTGCAGAGAGTGGCCTTTTCAGTGGTGGCCTCCTGTCTGTGGAATGCTTGTCAGTCTTTAGGCCCCAGGCAAAGACCTTTTGGTTTACCCAGGTCATTGGTAATAAAGCTGCCTCCTGCGGGTGCTTTGTGTATTTAGTGTTGCTCATTGTTTGACATTTTTGTGTTCTTTAAAGTCTGAAAAATGTAGTTGCAATAGATCCAGGTTAACGGAAGGAGAGTTGTGTTTCCTCCCTTTATATTTGTGCCTGTTCACTGAACTTTGCCACTGAGACCTGCTTGCAGGTTCCCCTTTGCCAGATTACTCACAGTGGCTGCTAGGGTTCTTTCAGGATCAGCCCTGCAGTTGTAGACTCTACACTAGACATACCCAGGTCTCCTTAGGATTAGTTTAGACCAGGCTTCCTCAACCTCGGCCCTCCAGATGTTTTGAGAATACAATTCCCAGCATCCCCGGCCACTGGTCCTGCTAGCTAGGGATCATGGGAGTTGTAGTCCCAAAAACATCTGGAGGGCCGAAATTGAGGAAGCCTGGTTTGTTGTTGTTTAGTCATTTAGTCGTGTCCGACTCTTCGTAACCCCATGGACCAGAGCGTGCCAGGCACTCCTGTCTTCCACTGTCTCCCGCAGTTTGGTCAGACTCATGTTGGTAGCTTCGAGAAAGCCTGATTTGGACCTTTTTAAAGCGGTCTTTTAATCTTCAGGCATGCCCAAGTATGTCATGGATGTGACAGAAAGTCAAATTAGTGAGTGTTACAATTTAGAACACGGGTGGCGCTGTGGTCTAAACCACTGAGCCTCTTGGGCTTGCCGATCAGAAGGTCGGCGGTTTGAATCCCCGCGATGGGGTGAGCTCCCGTTGCTCAGTCCCTGCTCCTGCCAACCTAGCAGTTCGAAAGCACACTAGTGCAAGTAGGTAAATAGGTACCGCTCCGGTGGGAAGGTAAACAGTGTTTCTGTGCGCTGCTCTGGTTTCCTCAGAAGCGGCTTAGTCATGCTGGCCACATGACCCGGAAAAACTTCTGCCGACAAACGTCAGCTCCCTCGGCCAGTAAAGCGAGATGAGCGCCGCAACCCCAGAGTCGTCCACGACTGGACTTAACTGTCAGGGGTCCTTTACCTTTTTACATTTTAGAATGAAACACATTTTGATTGCCATTTTAAAGTCTTGATGGTTTTCTGTTTCGGAATGTATCTAAGTTGGAAAAAATAGCTGTAGTGTTATTACTTTATTTCTCCTTTGATTTTTCTTCTAGTTGTTTTTTAGGTCTGGCTCCTGGTGTTGGAAGAGAGCCAAGTGCCATAGTCATGCCTAGGGAAGGAAGAGAGGGCTGTCATTGGCTCCTAGCCACGATGACCTTGCTCTGCTTCCACAGCTGGAGACAGCAATGCTTCTGAATGCTAGTTGCTGGAAACTACAGGAGGGGAGGGAGAAATGCCCTTGTGCTTGGGTCCTGCTTGCTGGTTTCACAGAGTCAGCTGGTTGGCCACTGTGAGAACAGGATGCTGGACTAGGTGGGCCATTGGCCTGACCCAGAAAGCTCTTACGAATTGCACCTTGAGGGTGGCTGGGACACGTGTTCTGACGCCAGCAGTTGCCTGTAATCCATGCCTCTGGTGCTGTGGACACACATGGCAAAGATTAGCCCCACGTATCTCATGACAGGCTCCGTTCTTCTCCACCTCCCCTTCTCACCCTCTTTCCATTTGCTCTCTGCACAGGATATGGGATGTGGGGCCAGCCTGGGAGTGATCTCTGACAACCTGCTGGTGACCGGAGGCCAGGGCTGCGTTTCTTTCTGGGACATCGGCTATGGAGACCTCCTGCAGACAGTCTATCTGGGCAAGAGCAATGAATCGCAGCCCGCTCGGCAGATCCTGGTCCTGGAAAACGCGGCCATCGTCTGTAACTTTGGCAGCGAACTCAGTCTGGTCTACGTCCCGTCAGTGCTGGAGAAGCGAGACTGAAGCAGGATCTTGCGGACAGGCCAGAAAGGACCCCCTCAACCTTCTGATTTTCTAACTAGGAGGGGCAGGGATCAGGGCAGTCTCTTGGGGAGCAGAGAGACCCGCTGCCTCTCCCCATCTTCCAGCAGTTCCTTTTTCTTTCCCCGGTCTGCAATTTGACGGTGGTGGAAGAGAAGGGGGCTGACATCTTCAGGGGTTGAACAGGGCTTTTTCTCCGTGCTCACAATAAGCTAAGAAGAACCCAGCACCGGAGGACTGTGGAGGTAGAATACCCTGCTGTGGTTGGGTGTGAGCAAGCGCTGAGAAATTGTGGGCTGAGGGAAAGACCCTCCGTCAAAGCCCCGCCTCCCACTTGCAATCTATAAAAGGGAGAGGGGTGTGTGAGGACAGGGTTGCACTCCCAATATGTCTTTTGCTCTGGCTGCAGTGCCCAACTCCTCCCTCGAAGTTCTGTCGCTGCAGGAGCTCTTTGCACATGCCCGTGAGAGCTCCTGCTGGACAGGATGTGTTTGTGTGTGGCCTCCCGAGGCACAGCGACAGCGAGGAACAGCTGCTTCAGTGCTGTTGCTCCACACACACCCTCCTCCTCCTTCCTGAGCTCCATCCTTCCTCCCTCCTCTGGCAGGCACTGCTTCTGTCCCACACTTTGAAGGAGAAAAAACTGGTCTTGCTGCTGTGGTGGGACTCCTACCCCAGGGCAGGTGGAGGTGGGTGGGTAGGATTTTTGGGAAGCTGTTTTCCTAGAGTGAAAAGAGAGCTGGCACACTGAGAGCCTGTGAGGTCTCTCCAGCTGCAGTAGCCCTGGGATAGCTGCCCTACCGATGCCACAGTCCTCGTGGCAGCCTCCTCCTCCTCCGGCCTGCTAGGGGAAAGGGTAGGCATACTGCGCTACCTGCCATATTTATTGATGTGCTGTACATAGTTATTTATTCCGGCATGCAAGCTTGAGGGGAGTGGGCCTCTGCACCACCTGCTCACGTCCCCTCCCTCTGCATCCGCCTGGATTGGATCAGTGAAAGGGCTGCAGGCGGCTGTTCTGCAACGGCTGTCGCTAGCTTTGTACTGTGGAGAGAAAGTGGGGGGCAGGCAGGGCCTGGCTTCTGCGCCCAACACTGAGGTGGGCGTCTCCGCCCCTCTCTCGTGTCCCAGCCTGCTAGAATATCCCTGCTTTTTACACAACTCCAAGAGGGAGATAGATGAACGGTTTGCCAGAGCAGCAAAGGCTGAAGTTTCAGGGCCAGTGGCAGACCTTGGAGTCTCAAATTTCAGTGGTACCCTTTGCAGAACCAAAATTCAGAACTCCCTCGCCTTCCATGCTGCGTAGTAGTTGCGGCACCCCCTAAGGCTGTTCGCGCTCCCCTAAATCCACAGCAGAGTGTGCAACTTTTATTTTGGAGTGTGCTGGGCTGCAGCTCTGGGAGGAAAGAAAGCAAAAGAGCAAGGGAAGGAACAGAGGTAGCAGAGACACAGAGAAATGGAGGAAGAGCTGCTGGAACAAGCAACGCTTTTGAAACGGTAATACCATTAATTGACTGTCTAGTTCACGGTGTTTTTACTTTAGCATCTCCTGCCGTAGGAGCCCTGTGCACTGTATGCTACTCAAGGGAGCTTGGGGGGGGGGGATTAACCTGCTGTATTCTGTTTGTCCCACTGCCCCAAGCTTGGCAGGGGCAAGAGACTACTTTGCAACGCTGGCCAGTGGAGGCCCGTTCAGGGCCTCAAAGCACCCCCCCCGGCACCCTTGCGCCCGCTGCTTCCTCTTGGGTCGTTGTCCGTGTCCACACCATGCCTCAGGTGGCCTTAGCTCTGCTGTGCCCTTTGGACTGTACAGCGGCAGCTGCTTTTGTACCAGATTGTGTTTTATAATGTGTACAGAGACAGACACATTAAACAGAACTAACTTAATGCCTCCTGTGTGTTTTGCGGAGTAGCAGGGAAAGGTAATCTACCCCAATCAAGACGACTACTGGACATAGAAGCTTGTTTTGTGTTTTTTTCCAAATCATTGTCGTTTGCGCCGAACACAGGCTGTCTGCAAAACAAAGTGGTTGGGGGAGCTGCTTCTACCCCACCTGTGAATAACACACTACCCTCACCCCATAAAACTCACTTGCACTGCAGCAGAACACCATTCACATGAAGACCCCAACTAAGCACTTTAAAGAAGTTGGCATGATCTATTGAGCAAACGGTTCTCTTTGTGTAGTTCACTTTAATGCAAACCTTATAAAAAGCAAGTGGTATACCTTGCATACAATTTTTGTGGGCAACTTAGTTTTTTTAAAAAAAACAAACCAAAATAGATACGAGAGAAAAGGCATTGCTTTCTATTGCATGCTGCTAACGTATCTTAAGGCCCAGCAGCTGCTCAACCCCCACCCACCCCAAAACTTCTCAATCATAAAACACTTCTGCAAATGAATTATCTTGGCGCCTAAAAGTTACACAACTCATTTTGCTGTATTTGGATACTTGCAAACTGAAATGCAGCCCCCTCCGCTGCTTTTGACAAAAATCTAACAGTGGATCCATCTGCAATGCTCCCGTTTATTTATTTTAGTAGCAAAGAGCTGAAAAAAGTTGGTTCTAAATTACAGAGTAAGTCGAAACATGACGACAATGTTACATTTGTACAAAGCAAAAAACAACCTAGAAACCCACCAAGACCTGGCCCCTCTCCCACCTTAACCCTCCTGCCTTCATGAAGACGGTCCTTTAAACTGAGGGAGCTGATGGAAAGAGCAAATGCTTAGGGGGAAAATGGACATTTAAGCATTCCCATTCATTTAATGATCTGCCTTCATCTGGCCATAGTTGGGCGGCATTGTTAAGGAAGCACACCGCTGCAAAGACCCAAGTTGGCTCAGTTAACACGCAGTCCTCCTCTGCTGCCTACAGTGCTGCAGGGTTACTCCTTATGTTTGATGCCATCGCCTGTATTTTGGGCACAGGAGGCACAGCTCTTGCCCCTTTGTAAAAGACCATCAGGCACACTGATGATGATCCAAATTAACCACAAAAAGGGACTTCTGTGTTTTTGGTGAACGGTTCGGAACAGCTCAGTCTTGTCAATCACCACTTCAAGGCTGCTGGGTGACTTGACACGGCCTCTGAGCTAATTCCGAGACGGGGATCCCTAGCTGGAATGTAAGGGCAACAAAATGCAACCGGCCTGGCCAAACAAGAAACGGAAGGTGGAGCCGGCAAGACACGGGAGCAGCTTTGGAGGCTGCTGAGAAAGCACGCCTCCTGCACCTTCACCTAGCAGCTAAAAAGACACTCCACGCACCTTTCATGCAAGCCGATCAAACGTAGCTGCTTGGTCCCAAATGGGCTCTCGCCAGCTCAAAGGGGGTTGGTTGGGTCTTGGATACCCCATTCAGAGTGGAAGTCAGTAGACGGGAGCAAAAGGGAGTCTTGCCAGAGGCAGTTTAAGGAGCAGAGGAGGACGCAGGAGGCCTGAGGTGCTACATCTCAAAGCCTTGGGAACGCCAAGGGTGGCGGGGGGGGGGGGGGTTGAAGCCCTTTAGCTGAAGATGCCTGGAACTAGTCCACCTAGGACAGGGTTACCTTGGCTGTGTTTCAAAACCTTCCTCTGGTCGGGAAAATCACCTCGGGGGGCTTCTCCAGCTGGGTAACCACCTATGTCCGCAGTGAAAATCAAACCACACGTCCCGCTCTGTCCAAACCGCCTCCCTTGATTCCTGCCCCTTCAAAGGCCAACTTAAGATTCCTTCCTTCCCATGGCACTTGGAGGCAGGCACAAAGTGGGAGAAAGGAACAACCGGCTCAGAAAAATCTTCCTGCACGCCTCCAGCCGTTCAGACACAGCCGGTGGGAAACTGAAGTGGCGGGAGAGGGGGGAAAAGGACGCGAGTCGAGTGGGCACTGCGTGGCTCCTGGCGCAGCAGAGGTTCCTGGCTGTGGCCAGCCTTGAGCTGGGAAAGCTGCATGCTGAGGAGTGTGCGAACCAGCCACCTTTCCTCCCTGGCCCTCCCAAGTTTCGAGTCCTCAAAATGCATCGGTGGTGGCGTTAGCAGCAGCAGCAGCAGCAGCAGAGTCTCGGGTCGGTGTGACGCCCCCCTTCCTCTCATGTCTTGTTGAGTGTCCACAGCGGGTCAAGCATGCTGAGGGGGTCGTCGCTGGGGCGGGTGCCGCGAAGGCCTTCCCCGTTCTGGGGCTGGAGGAAGCTCTGCTTGCTGACCTTGTGCCTGCCCTTGAGGCTGCTGTCCAGCGTGAAGGCCTCGGGGGTCAGCGAGGCCAGGAGCTCCAGGGACGAGGACGACGGGGCTGTGGCCGGAGCGGCGGAGGGCTCTGCCCCAGGAGGCGCCGGTGGGACTTCGCTCTCCTCCTGACTCTCCTCTTCCAGATGGTTGCTGTTCTCGGCCGCGCAACACCCAGGAGCCTCGGGCGCCGCTGGGGCAGGGGTGGCTGGCGGGGAGAGCGCGGGGGCTGGCTCTGTGCTGGTAACGGGGCAGCCGAGATCAGCAAAGGCGGTCTGAAGGGGGCCGGCAGGGGGCGCTGGGACGGCCAAGGGCAGGGGCTCCAGCTGCTGCCCGTTGGCGGACGAGGGCTCTGCCCCTCCCGAGGGAGCTCTGATGCTCAGCTTGGCGATGGTGGCCTGGATGGAGCTGATGGGCATGTCGGCCCCCAGGACCAGATCCTGGGGGTCCTGGTGGATATAGGGCTAGAGGGAAAGGAAGAGCAGCTTAGTGGGTGCAGCAAGCATCCCTTCACAAGGCCCTGTGGGAAGGGGGTGAACTTTACACCTTTATATCTGTGGGGAGATGCCCAAAGATTACATTTCCCATTTTTAAACGGAAATTCCCTTATTCCGAATAGGATTCTTCGCAAGAAAAGGGAAAAGTTGACAGCTATGGCCCAGAGTGGTTGGGGCAACCCAGTCTGAGGCGCGGGGGTGCAGCTAATAAAATTATCATTATTCACCTGTCTTTCACTGTAAGGTCCCAGGGCAGGTTATGGCGACTTAAAATACAGTAGGATCACAACACTGGTTTTACTTGCACGATGGCAGCTTCATGCAGGTCGCCAATAAATAATATTGCTATTTATTAAATTTGTACGCCACCCTACATCTGTAGATCTCAGGGCAGTTCACAATATAAAAATTACAATAAAAAACCCACAAAATGCATAATAAAAATACTAACAGAACAAACCCAAAATCCTTCTCCCGCAGCACGTTTTAAAAAGGCATTGTATATCAATCGGCCAAATGCCTCATTGGAGAGGAAATAAATGGAGAGAGAGGGACAGCCTTGCTTACTGAGCTCTGGAGGAGCTTGAAATGAGACTCCAGAGCCTGGAAGCTCTTTGGAGGGTTTTCTCACTGCAGAAAGCGCTTTTAAGCTCTCAGCCTTTGCATCATTCTGACAGTGCGAGTTTGCCTTTACGCGCAACTTCTGGGCATGTAGCCCTCACACAAGTTGCATTCACGCTGTGCATTAAAAATGCACAAAATAAAAAGTAATGAAAGTGAATGCAATGACTGGTGACTGGGGGCGGCCACCGAGACCACATAACACCGGTCTTGAAAGACCTACATTGGCTCCCAGTACGTTTCCGAGCACAATTCACAGTGTTGGTGCTGACCTTTAAAGCCCTAAATGACCTCGGTCCAGTATACCTGAAGGAGTGTCTTCACCCCCATTGTTCTGGCAGGACACTGAGGTCCAGCGCCAAGGGCCTTCTGGTGGTTCTGTCACTGTGAGAAGCCAAGTTACAGGGAACCAGGCAGAGGGCCTTCTTGGTAGTGGCACCCGCCCTGTGGAACGCCCTCCTACCAGATGTCAAAGAGAAAAACTACCTGACATTTAAGAAGACATCTGAAGGCAGCCCTGTTCAGGGAAGTTTTTAATGTGTGACATTTTAATGTATTCTTAATCTTTGTTGGAAGCTGCCCAGAGTGGCTGGGGAAACCCAGACCGATGGGCGGGGTACAAATAAGAAATTATTATTATTATTTCCAGTCTGTCTTCTAAAAAGAGATGCCATTTCTCGTGTCACGGGATGCATTTGGTAAGACAGCCTCTCCCACCATTTAAAAGTCCCAACCATTGACCAAACGTGGGCTTTCAAAACGGCAGGGAGGGCTGCTGCTGCACCTCCTTGCCAGGATTAAGCCAAGTGCAGCTGAGCCCAAGTGAGATTTTTCTGAGCACTATGCCCAAGTCATCCCAGATACAGGAGAGACAGCTGCGAGGGCACAGGAGCAAAGGAACGGCGCTCTGCACATGGCTAGAAACCTCTTTAAACGTTCTCCAATGACATTTTGCCACCCCACTCCTGTTTCTGTGCTAGCGGAAGGACTCTCCACCCACGCCTGCCCTCAAATGCACCTTACCTTCTGGGCAGCGCTGCTGGCAGGCTTGCTGGCGGAGGGCGCCGTGACCCCGTGTCTCTGCAGCACCTGCTTGGCATGCTTCAGGAGAGACTCGTAGCAGAACTTGAGGTGGAGCTGGAAGAGGAGGAGCAGCCAGGATTGAGGGCCAGACAATTCACCTAAATGCATTTGGATCCCGCCTTTTTCTCAAGGCGGCTTATGGCATTCGGGAAAAGCCTCATTGCAAGGGGCTGGGCTGGATGACCCTTTGGATCCCTGGTCCGATGCTACAGTTCCTCTGATTCCGTGAGAAACATCATTGTAAAATGCAAAACCAGTTAAGGAGAGTGGTTTATAGCACAATAAAACGCATTCAGAGCCAGCAACTGAGAGACCAATTGCAGGCCAGTTGTCAACATGGTCTGCACTTGTTTTTGAAGGTCTGTCTAAATAGGGAGGTCTTAAACCTACTGGGACGTGGGTGGCGCTGTGGGTTAAACCACAGAGCCTAGGTCTTGCCGATCAGAAGGTCCGCGGTTCAAATCCCCGTGACGGAGTGAGCTCCCGTTGCTCGGTCCCTGCTCCTGCCAAACTAGCAGTTCAAAAGCACACCAGTGCAAGTAGATAAATAGGTACCGCTCCAGCGGGAAGGTAAACGGCGTTTCTGTGCACTGTTCTGGTTCGCCAGAAGCGGCTTAGTCATGCTGGCCACATGACCCAGAAGCTGTACGCCGGCTCCCTCGGCCAGTAAAGCGAGATGAGCGCCGCAACCTCAGAGTTGTCCGTGACTGGACCTAACGGTCAGGGGTCCCTTTACCTTTACAGCACAATAAAACACATTCAGAGCCAGCAATTGAGAGACCAATTGCAGGCCAGTTGTCCAGATGTTCCGCACTTGTTTTTGAAGGTCTTTCTAAATAGGGAGGTCTTAAACCTACTTGGGGGAAAGATCACAAGGAGGGAGCCAGTCAGACCTCTCTTGGGAGGGAATTGCCAATATGGGAATGGCCACAGAAAAGGCTCTCTCTCGTGTTAGCAAGCGACTGGGCCTCAAACGTCGATGCGACCAGGACAAGGTTCACACCCAAGGGTCTTAGCACCCAGCCAAGATCTTTTAGGTGACCCAAGGCTCATGGGCACCACCCACTGCAGCTCCACCAGCACCCCACGCCCCCTACCTTCTCCTGCAGCATGTGCTTCCTCTGCTGGCGGATCTTCTTCACCAGCTGGGGCAAGTCCGGGATGCTGTTGCCGGCCTCCACTTCCTGCATGGCGGCGTACAAGAGGCAGAAGGCGCCGGTGCGGCCCACGCCAGAGCTGCGGGGGATACAGAAGATGAACAAGGTGCAGAAGATGAAGAGGAGCAAGTCCAGCAACAGCTACAGGCCCAAGTTTCAGAAACTATGGGCTTCCTCCATACAGGGCATAATTTTTACAAACATCTTGTCGTGTTGCCTCTTACTTGCCTGTCCTCTAGAACAGCCTTTCTCAACCATGTTGTTGAACTACAACTCCCATCACCCCTAGCTAGCAAGGCCAGAGCTCAGGGATGATGGGAGTTGTAGTCCAAGAACATCTGGGGACCCACAGGTTGAGAACTGCTGCTCTAGAAAGTCCCAAGTGCTGCAATTGTTCCTCTGTTCCCTCGATCGTTTTGCTCACCCTTTTCTGAAACCTTTTCAACCCTACAACCCATCCTTTTCAATACAGTGGTACCTCGGGTTACAGACGTTTCAGGTTACATACGCTTCAGGTTACAGACTCTGCTAACGCAGAAATAGTGCTTCAGGTTAAGAACTTTGCTTCAGGATGAGAACAGAAATCGTGCTCTGGAGGTGCGGCAGCAGCGGGAGGCCCCATTAGCTAAAGTGGTGCTTCAGGTTAAGAACAGTTTCAGGTTAAGTACGGACCTCTGGAACGAATTAAGTACTTAACCTGAGGTACCACTGTACTGCTTTTTCAGGCACTCCGGCTACAACTATCAGGTGCCAGGGCACAGGCAACAGTACACAGCGTGGCAGAGGGGCCCACAGCTGCCACCTTTGGGCTCAACGAGTTATTGGTCTGACGCACTGCGAGGCTCCAGGTCTGCTTTCCAAGTCTGGCTGTTACTCACCTGCAATGGACGACGATGGGGGTGTGGAGCGGCCGCTGGTGGAGGTAATGGCTGTGCACTTCCTGAATGAAGCGAAGCAGGTCCCCTTTGCTGTCCGGGAGGCCACTGAAGGAAGGAAGGGGAAGGAGGGAGAGAGAGAAAGAGATAGAAAAAAATTAAGCAAGCATCTTTGCAAAAATGATTTTGCTGCCGTTTGCCAGCTCCCCCGCCACCCTCCCGGATGATCCCTGTTCCTCTAGTTCAGTCTTTCTCGAACTTGAGTCCCCGGCTGTCGTTTGCAGGAGCCAGCCAGCAGTGAATCATGCCTTGCAAGTTGGAGTTAGCGCTTTATTAGCAAAAACAGGACCTCCACAGGAGCACCAGGCCTGATGAGTAAATGGAAAGCTGAAACAATCCCTTCCAAGGATGACTGGATATGTAAAATGAGTGAATATGTACAGTTGGCAAAACTAACAGCAGACATAAGATTACAGGTCAAATCAAAAATTAAAACTAGAATGGCAATGCTTTGAAGAATACATGGGAAAACACTGTTCAGAAAAGAGTATGTTGCTATGCATAGATTAAGGTTGTAGAGTATACGAGTGAGAGATATTTGGAACTGGATATAAGAGGTGTACCCTCTAAGGAATGAAATGCCAATATTTAATATATATAATATAACACATATAGCAGTGGTTCTCAACCCTGGGTCCCCAGATGTTTTTGGCCCACAACTCCCATGATCCCTAGCTTGCAGGACCAGCGGTCAGGAATTGAGACGTGGAGGGGAGTCATGGGTGGGGGTGTGTGTATTTATGTACTGTCAAATATTTCTGTGTATTTCTGATTTACATCTCTTTATTTGTTTATTGTAGGTTTTCTGTTCCTTTCTTTCTTTGTATTATCTAATAAAAAGAAAAGACCATCTCCGGTAGGTCTGGCCCCCGTGAAGCAGTTGCGGAGACAGAAAATCCCCACCGCAACATAGCTGCCGAAATCTCCTGCTCTCCAGGGCTGTTCCCAAGCAATCTGAGACTATGCCAGTGCACCTGGCCTTTGCTCCTCTCACTTCATGCCTCCCCTAGTCCTGGGAGACAAACAGAGAAGGGGAGCTTGTAACAGCAGAAGTGGGAGACAGCCGTGACTCTTCACCAGCCTGACTCATTTCTGCCTCTCTCTTCCCACCCTCCTGCTTCAGCTTCGGCCTCCAGTTCTGGGCTTCTCTCTATCACAGACTCTCCCCGCTCACTGTGCCCTGTTGCCTCTTCAGCTTTTGACACTGACCACTCACAGTCCCGCCACCACTCCCTGGGCTCTGAGCCTCCCCAGCTGGTTCCTCCCGCCATCCCCCTGTGTCCAACCAGTCCGTGACATTGCTGGACTACAACTCCCATCATCCCTGGCCCTGCTAGCTAGGGATGATGGGAGTTGTAGTCCAACGACAGCTGGCGACCCAAGTTTGAGAAGCACAGCTCTAGCTGGGCCAGGCACAGCCAGGCCCACCCCTCATCCTCCGCCTCTCCCCACCGCCCTCCTCGCGTGGGACAAAATTCACATACAGCTCCGGCCAGGAGGAGAACTGGAGGTGGATAACGGTGCGCTTCAAGCTCTGGTCTCGGAACTGCAGCGTGATCATGCGTTCCACGTGGGTCGGGGTGGCCTTCACGCTGGTGAGGACCAGGGTGAGAAGGCCGTGGACCATGGGCTGGCCCCGCTCCGTGGGGAAGTAGCGGACAACCTTTTGCTGCAGGAAAGAGAAACGGGGGGGGGGGGGATGTCAAGGAGGAGAAAAGGAGAGCCAAGGCAGAACACCTCCAGCGCCACCATTTTGGCCTTGCCCCCCCCCATGGTTAGAAGGCAGCCCCCCCCACTGCAAGCCAGAGATACTGGGGAGCTGCCATCAGTTAGAGAAAACAACTTCAGCCCCCCAAACTTTTTTGTTTCTTGGTTCCGTGAACTCGTCTGCCTGCCCTCTGCTGTGAAAAGCATCATTCAGAATAGCCGTTTTGCCCGACCTCGCTAAGGAAGATAACGCAACACAATTCAAAATGGTAAAAATGAATTGCACCATCTATTCAAAATCCAATTAAAACTGTTTCAAAAAACCTGAATGAACTTGATCCTGGGATAGGAGCTGTTCCAAGGTCATTGACCTCCCCCACAAGGTAATCTCCCCACCAGCCGTGCTCTAGGATCCTGCTGTTGGGTTATGGGGAAGCCACATTTCTTTCATTTATTAAATCTGTATACCACCCTACACCTGTATATCTCAAGGCAGCTCACAACCTAAAACTACAACGTATTTACATTCGGTGAACCGCAGTTAAGCAAAAGCTGAAACGTCTCAAATTCTTCCAGTGCTGTGTGTGTGTGCCTCAAGACCAACTGTGGTTAATTTATATCACGCACCCCCAAACTCGGCCCTCCAGATGTTTTGGGATTACAACTCCCATGATCACTAGCTAACAGGGCCAGTGGTCAGGGATGATGGGAATTGTAGTCCCAAAACAGCCGGAGGGTATGATTTATATCATACTAAACTATGGCTTAGGACACAGGTGGCGCTGTGGGTTAAACCACAGAGCCTAGGACTTGCCGATCATAAGGTCGGCGGTTCGAATCCCCGCAACGGGGTGAGCTCCCGTTGCTCGGTCCCTGCTCCTGCCCACCTAGCAGTTCGAAAGCACGTCAAGTGCAAGTAGATAAATAGGTACCGCTCCGGCGGGAAGGTAATGGGCGTTTCCATGCGCTGCTCTGGTTCGCCAGAAGCGGCTTAGTCCTGCTGGCCACATGACCCGGAAGCTGTACGCCGGCTCCCTCGGCCAATAAAGCGAGATGAGCGCCGCAACCCCAGAGTCGGCCACGACTAGACCTAATGGTCAGGAGTCCCTTTACCTTTAAACTATGGCTTAGCACAAAGCAAACACCTGTGGCATTCTATTTAGGGATTTAACAGTTTATGCCTGTAGGAGTGCATTCATCATGGACACAATTGCTTGATGCATATTTTATAATTCCTCATAGTAATCCCACCTGACCCACACTCCGGATATTTGCACTCCTACAATGCCCATAAGGCTTTGATGATGAAGCCTAAGCATACGCCTCCTTAGGAATGTAAGTCACTTTTTTCTTGCGATCCATATGCAATACACATTACATTAGAGGAGGATAAAACATTTGAGTGTCTTCCTCTCTCCTTCCCCACAAGCTGCAATCACAGGATCTGGTGCACGGGGTCAGAAGCCGGAGACTCTCAGGCTGCTTTAAAAAAACACCCAGCAAGTTGCTAGTCCTCAGGGCTGGGCAGAAAAGAACATAAAAGCACAGGGAACATCTATGGAGATCTGAGTGCAATCCATTGGGGGGGGTCGCCCTCAACATGACCCCAACGAAGCAGACAGGCCTGCCTCAGACAAGACCACCTGAGTTGCCCCTAAAACCTGAGAAAGTCTGTTTAAACCAGAGAAAGACCTACATTGGCTCCCAGTACGTTTCCAAGCACAATTCAAAGTGTTGGTCCTGACCTTTAAAGCCCTAAACGGCCTCAAAGGCCCAGGAGACCTGAAGGAGCGTCTCCACCCCCATCGTCCAGCCCGGATGCCGGGGTCCAGTGCCAAGGGCCTTCTGACGGTTCCCTCCCTGCGAGGTTACAGGGAACCAGGCAGAGGGCCTTCTCGGTG
Organism: Podarcis filfolensis; assembly: GCF_964270895.1. Lineage (NCBI taxonomy): Eukaryota > Metazoa > Chordata > Lepidosauria > Squamata > Lacertidae > Podarcis > Podarcis filfolensis. The sequence continues at coordinate 55,921,361 of NC_139614.1, read as the reverse complement.
GTGGCGCCTGCCCTGTGGAACGCCCTCCCATCAGATGTCAAGGCAATGAGCAACTATTTTACTTTTAAAAGACAACTGAAGGCAGCCCTGTTTAGGGAAGTTTTTAATGTTTAACAGACTACCGTATTTCAGTGCTTTCTTGGAGGCCACTCAGAGTGGCTGGAGAGGCCCAAAATAATAATAATAATAATAATAATAATAATAATAATAATAATAATAATAAAATAAAATATTATTATTATTATCAAAGTACACTCAACTTATGACAATTCCTTGTCCCCTCCTTGCTCCTTACTTTCTCGATCTCCTGCTCAGAAACCAGCATGACGACGACGGACACTTTCTGCTCGTAGATCATGAGCCAGAAGTCGGAGGCCGTGCCCACCAGGGGGGCCTGGGTGGCGATGATGGTGGGGCAGTAGGAGGAGAGGTCTTCGACGCGGCTGGCGTTGATGTAGTCGTCCTTGCCCGACTGCAGGACGATGCGGTTCTTGTCGTAGGGCATGATGTCCTGGTGGCGGTTCTTCATGGAGTAGCAGCGGGCGATGGCGATGGACAGCTGGCGGGCGTCTTTCTCCTGGGCGTCCTGCAGTTCCTTCCAGACGCCGTCCAGCTCGCTGGCGCTGCCCGAGGAAGGGGCCGGCTTCTCGAGGGCGCCCACCACGTCCTGGAAGCGCTCCAGCTCCGACAGGAGCCGCCGGATGTGTTCGGGCTTCTCGTAGGGGTCCTTCTCGATCAGCTGCACAGCTTTCGGCTTCAGCCCATCCTTGGCGTCCGCCTTGGTGGGCTGCAGGAGGGGCTGCCCCACCGAGGCCTTGGCGCCCCCGTGCTGGCTCTCGGGGCTGGAGGACAGGAGGTCATCAGTGGACGAGTTCTGCCGGGGGAAGCGGGAGGCATCGGAGGGGCCCTGTGATAGTGGGGCGGCCCCGGCGGGCGCCAGAGAGGAGGGGGGCAGCTGCGGGAGAGGCCCCGAGGGGGGCAGGAGAGAGGGAGCCGGAAGAGTCAGGGAAGGCTGCGGCGAGGGCGCCGGCGAGGGCAAAGCAGCGCCCGGCACCACTGCCGCGCCTGGCAACTGCGCCAGGGCAGGGCTGGGTGCAGGAGGGACGTGGTGAGGGAGGGCCTGGCTGACGGGTTGGGGCTGTCCTCCCAGGGGCATAGGGGCACCTGGAGGGATCTGGGGAGTCCCAGGGCCCAGGGGCGCCGGGCCAGCGCCAAAGGCGACCTGGGCCGGCGATCCGGCAGGCAAGGGCTGGATGGAAGCGAGCGACGGGCGAAGGGGCAGCTGCTGCTGTTGCTGCTGCTGCCCGGGCCCCATCATGCCCATGGAAATGTTGGGGCCGTGCGACACAGCCGTGGGGTAGGTCAAGGAGTGGGGAGGCAGGGCGTGGCCACGAGGCAGCTTGTCGTGGGCCGGCCCAAGCTGGTAGTGTTGGGCTCCCAGTTGGATGGGGTGGCCCTGTCCGAGGATGGCTTGCGGGGCGCAGACCTGAGCCGGAAAGGGGTGCTGGAAGGGTGGCTGCTGCTGGGGCATTTGGGCCTGAGCCAGGAACTGGGGTGTGTACTGCTGAGGGGGCGGGCCGAGGGGCTGGGGGCGGACCTGCCGGTCCATCGGGGGCTGAAGGGGCCCATGGGGGGAGAAGCCCTGTGGAGGTTGAGCAGAGGAGTAAGGCGGCAGGACCTGCTGCATGAAAGGGGGCTCGCAAGGCTGTGGGTAGGGGAACGGAGCGTTGGGGGTCCCTTGAGGTCCTGCAAAGCCACCCTGCTGTGGAGGAGGCCCTGCCCACTGGGGGAGCGGCCCGGCCACGCCCCTGGGGGCCGCGCAGCTCGAGATAGGGGCCTGGATGCTGTCGACGGTGGTGGTGGCCGGCCGGACCCCCGGCGAAAAGCTGCCGATGCCGTATTGGTGTGGGGAGGGAGCGGGGGGCCTAACTGCCAGAGGGGTGGAGTGGCTGGCCGGGAAGGCCCCGCTGTTGGGGGCCAGCTGCCCCATGCCGTAAACCATGCCCCCCGGGGGAGCAGAGACGGGCATGGGGAGGTGCTGCGGGGAGGTGTGTTGAGGGGGCAGAGGGTATGCGGGCTGCGCAGCTGGGCCCCGCATGACAGTGGCGCTGGGTGGGTAGGCGGCTGAAGAGGGGGTGGAGCTCATCGGTGGCAGGGCTGCTTGGGGGGCAGAAGGCGGCATCTGGTGGGAGGCCGGCGGGTAAGGGGCTTGTGCGGAGCTGGCTGGGGCTCTGGGTGGCGGGTAGTGCCTGTGAGGGGCACCTTGGGCCGACATCTGGCCCGGGCCGAAGGGAGGTCTGGCCTGGCCCGGCTGGGGGGCAGAGAAGGCTTCCTGGCCAGGGGCCGCTCGCAGGCCGGCATGGGGGAAGGCGGGGTCCAGACCCAGGGCGGCCAAGGCGTCCGGCGGCAGCTGCGCCAGGTGAGCCCCCAGGACTTCAGGGGGCAGGCTGCGGAGCTCCTCGGGGAGGTCGGCCAGGGAGAGGGAGCCGAGGGGGAGGGGGTCGGGCAGCTCAAGGTCAGAGGTCTTCTTCTGGAGCGCCGGCTTGGGGGTGGTGGGCCTGGCAGGAGGCCTCTTCTTCAGTTCCCTGCCAAGGCAAGGCCACAGAGAAGCCATGTGAGATGGGCACCCACTCCCAAGCACCCCCTTGCCCCCAGAGGGTCCCTGTACAGGGACTACTGTAATTCGCTCTACGCGGGGCTGCCCTTGAAGCTGTCCCAAAAACTCCAGCGGGTGCAGAATGCTGCAGGGAGGGTCCTCAGGGGGTCCCTGCTATGGGAGCATATTAACCCAGTGCTTTTCCAGCTGCACTGGCTCCCGGTGGAGTACAGGGTCAGGTTCAAGGTGCTGGTCTTGACCTTTAAAGCCCTTTGTGGCTTAGGGACCTCGTATTTACGGGACCGCCTCTCCTGGTCTGCCCCGCAGAGGACCCTAAGGTCCATGAATAATAATAGCTTGAAGGTCCCGAGCCCTAAGGAAGTCAGATTATCCTCTACCAGGGCCAGGGCCTTGTCAGTGATGGCTCCGACCTGGTGGAATGCTGTGTCCCATGAGACCAGGGCCCTTCAGGATTTAACCTCCTTCCATCGGGCCTGTAAGACAGAGCTATTCCGCCCGGCCTTTAATTTGAATTCAGCCTGATCTTTTATTTCCCTTCTCCTCCCTCCCCCTCCCCTTTTATGAAGATCACCCGCTCTGAGACCCCACAGCTAATTCTCCCCTGACCTCCTCGCTGGCCCAAGTAGGACCAATTCAGTCAGCTAGCCCTGGGGATTATCTAATTGATTTTTGAATTTTATTGTTATTCATGTTTTTATACTGTATTTTATGCTGCTTTTATAATTAAGTGTTTTCAAGTGTTTAAAATTCATTGTTAGCCACCCTGAGCCCGGTTTATAAACCGGGAAGGGTGGGGTATAAATAAATAAATAAAAATATTATTATTAAAACCCCAGGTGTCTGTATATATATTTTAAAAATCCTGGTGTTCTGATGATCGCCTAAACCAGCCTTTCTCAATCTTGTGTCCCTGGTTAGGGTTGGGATACAATTCCCATCATCCTGGATTACCCCTGTTTTAACATCACATTTTACAGTTGGCGGTTCAACTGTGGAACTCCCTGCCACAGGATGGCCACCAAGCTGGATGGCTTTAAAGGAAGGAGGGACAAAGTCACAGAGGAGTAGGCCAACAATGGCTACTAGCCAGGATGTCTCTGTTCTGCCTCCACAGTTGGAGGAAGTGATGCTTCTGAATACCAGTTTTAGGGCGGAAAAGCAGAGCAGAAACCTGTGCTCTCGCAGACACCCACCCACTTGCCCCCGGAGCCAAGCCACCTTACCTCTCCAGGAGCTGCTGCCTGGCCACCTCGGCTCCCTTGCAGGCAGTCCGGGATTTCTCCAGCAGTTTGGCCACTTTGCTCTCCAAGTCGGCGTAGAAATCCTTCCCTTCTTGGGATTTCTTCATCAGGTCCTCGTAAGCCTCATAGGAAGCTACCAGCGTCTGCAAAGAGGTGTTCCACCTGGGGGGACGGCAGGAAAGAAGGGTCAAGATTAGGAAGAGGGGCGTTTGCAGGACCACCCAGAAAGCGCGCAGAGCCAGGAGAGGCATTCACACATGCCTGGGCACAAGGGCTGAGCTGTACCCATCGACAAGTGTACACCCCTTCACACAGACAATTGTACCTGGTTTGTCTTCTTTATATATCTCATATAGTTGCCTGTAATGTAACCAACTCTTTTATTTCCTCATACTCTTTTAGTTTCCATTTTCCTTCTTGATCCTTTAACAAATCCCTGTATGTGAGTCACCTTCCTTTTTTACCTACTGGCTTGAGCAATAAAGCTTCAAGTGGTGAAAGGCACCAAGGGGTCTTCTGTTCTATTAAGTCTTTGTATCTCTCCCAAACTCTCACTAATGATTTCCTAATTATATGATTGTAAAAACCTTTATGTATTTTTCCTTTCCCATACCATAAATATGCATGCCATCCGAATCTGTTGTCATGACCTTCGAAATCCAATGCTTCTTGCTTTTCCAGTTTAATCCAGTCCCTAATACATAACAAACAGGCAGCTTCATAGTACAATTTAAGGTCTGGGAGGGGGAAAAACGCCTCTTTCTTTTGTATCTGTGAGTATCCTAGGCCTTTCCCCCCTGCCCCCGATAAACATCACATACACCACATTTTTTTATTGATAAGAAATACAATGGAGAACGCAACCAGGATTGACCTCGGTATCATTTGATACTCTCAAAAAGGTATCTATCCATATTCTGCAAATAAAATAAAAAATATTTTGATACTCTACTGTACTACACTGAAATGTTTAAATGTCTGATTGTCCTTGAATCTTCCCTGCCACATTTGCCATCCTCTCCTGCCACAAGCTTTGAGAGCCACTGTGCAACATCATGCTCCTTTCTGGACGGCACATGACCTGGTTGGTGGAGGCGTGAGAAGGGAACTGGGCAAACTCGAGTCTTGAAGATCGCTTGCTTCTTTGCCCAGGGCCCTGGCTCAGGGGCAGAGAATCTGCCTTGCAAGCAGAAAGCCCCCGATTCAATCCTGGATCACATCTCTGCTGGGCACGTGTGGGAGTCAGTTACAAGTTCACCACCGTTGATATATCAGCAGAGTATGCGGAGATTTCCTGCTCCTAAAAGAACAGCTTCTTCCAGAGTCCACGGCTAACGGGGAAAGTTCTCTCCCAAATAGTTCACAGTTGCAAAGTGTTTGTCATCCCCAGATAACAAGACAAAACATTACGGCCTGCTATATACAGTTCTTCTGGTCTCTGACGCAAAGATACTTGTGCAGAGAGAGATCCGCTAACGCTACTTCCACGCTAGCTAACGCTGCTGCAAAGAACCCACAGCCCATTCCCCTGACTCTTGCAGATTCAGAGTCAGACCCCGACAGCAAACCAGACAGGACACAAACATCGCATAACGAAAGCAATGCCCTAGAGACTATTCTACCTGTCTCTACACTCTTGAACCACTTGGGAGGATGAATAACTCGGCAATTCAGACACTCGACCTGACGGGTATTGCTATGGTAACCCAGTGAACCTGGCACCCTTTCCCGTGAACACCGCGCACACACACACACACTCAAGACAGGAGCCCAAGCACTTTGCAATTTAACCCACTGTTCTCGTTGCACCAATAATCTCTGGCTGCTGCCTCCCTGCTGGCATCTAGCTGGCAGAACACCAAACTTTTGCCAGGCTGCCAAGCCTCCCACCAACCACTCCTCAGGTTTTGGACACCAGAAATCCAAAAACTGCTTCTCTTCCTCCCCCCGGCCACTCACTTGTGTTCCACCTCTGCCAGGACCTTGCGCACGGCCGCATACTTGACGTTAGCGTCTGTCAGGGCTTTGAGGATGTTCTCCTGGGCGGTCAGGTTCTGTTCCAGGTAGACCTTGATCTGGTCATACTTCTTCAGCTGCTCCTCAAAGAGTTTCTGGACAGAGACGGAGGAGAAGTCAAGGCAAAGCTACGAGAGGCTGGGGAGGAGGGAGAAGGGGATTCTGGGAATAGGTTGAGGCAGGGAGAGGAGGCCGGTGGGACACGTGAAACGCACACCAGCGCATCTTTTAGGCCTTTGGGTTATCTGAGGTGCAGAGAAAGGGCCACAGCTCAGTGGAAGAGGGTCTGCCTGGCCAGCAGGTGGTCCTGGGTTCAAGCTGAAAGGGAAACTCCAGCTAAGGCTGGGAGAAAACCCTGCCTCAATTCCTAGAGTGCCTGGAGGGTTCCTAGAGAAATTCAACACCCTCTTTTGCTTAGACTTTCATTCTGATGTGTGCAGAAAAGAAAAAAAGGCCTCAAACGTTGCCTTAGCTGCCTCCCCATGTGTTCTCTCTACTGAGACAAGAGAGAGAAGTGCCAGGCTTTGTATAAACTGGAGACGGATCTGTAAGAAAGACAGGGAAGAGGGAACTGGGAGACAGGCCTGTGCCTTCGCCAGAAAGGTTGCTCCTGATGAATTTCACTACTCTGAACATAACAGAGCCTGCCGAATCAGGCCAGCAGCCAACCAGATGTCTTTTCTAGTAAACCTGCAAGTAGCATCTGAGCACCAGAGCTCTCTCTCCACTCCTGCATTTTCCAGCAAGGAACTCTCTGTCTCATGAGACCAGGGCCCTGCAGGAGCTGATTTCTTTCCGCAGGGCCTGTAAGACAGAGTTGTTCTGCCTGGCCTTTGGCTTGGAATCAACTTGATCCCCTCTTTCCTTTCTTCTTCTGTGATGGAACGCCTATTTGGGGACCTCCCTGGCTTTTTTCTGGCCCATGTAGGACCAGTCTGGATAGTTGGCCTCGGTGAAGACTTGACGTTTTCATCCCCAAAAAAGTTTTTGATTTGAGTTTCTACTGAAATGAGGCTGCATTTTAATGTTGTATTTTAATCTTGTTTTTAAGTTGTATTTTTATCAATTGTTTTTATACCTGGTGTTAGTCGCCCAGAGCCCGGACTTGGCTATATTATAATAATAATTATGATTACCATTGCTTTTCTTGGGAGAAAAGCAATGACAAACCTAGACAGCACCTTAAAAAGTAGAGACATCACCTTGCCAACAAAGGTCCGTATAGTAAAAACTATGGTTTTCCCAGTAGTGATGTATGGAAGTGAGAGCTGGACCATAAAGAAGGCTGACTGCCGAAGAATTGATGCTTTTGAATTCTGGTGCTGGAGGAGACTCTTGAGAGTCCCATGGACTGCAAGAAGATCCAACCTCTCCATTCTGAAGGAAATCAGCCCTGAGTGCTCACTGGAAGGACAGATCATGAAGCTGAGGCTCCAAGACTTTGGCCACCTCATGAGAAGAGAAGACTCCCTGGAAAAGACCCTGATGTTGGGAAAGATGGAGGGCACAAGGAGAAGGGGACGACAGAGGACGAGATGGTTGGACAGTGTTCTCAAAGCTACCAGCATGAGTTTGACCAAACTGTGGGAGGCAGTGGAAGACAGGAGTGCCTGGCGTGCTCTGGTCCAGGGGGTCACGAAGAGTCGGACACGACTAAACAACAACATGACGACCATGGAGGCAGAGAACAACTGACAACAGCCAACAGCCCTCCCCTTTGTGATTTTGACTAATCCTCTTTGAACGTCATGCAGTTCGTGGCCACAACTACATAACTTGCCCGTTTATTTTCCGGGGGGCTCTTATATTCTTATGATTCTCTTTCCCATCAGCTTCAGGAGGAACTGGGTGGCAATGGTGGTGCAGAACAGCCGAACGGACACCCTACCTCCCTCCCTCCCAGCCGCTCACCTTCATCTCAGACCGGTCCGTTGTCACCAGCGAGGTGGTGATGTCGTCCTTCTGGATCATCTCGCGCAGCTGCTGCTCCAGGGAGACCCGCTGGTCCTTCATCTCCTGCACTTTGGCCAGGATCCTCTTCAAGGTCTGCATTGCCTGCTGGTCGTCTAGGGAGGAAAGAGGCAGACAGGGGCTGATGGGATTTGTAGTCCAAAAGACATCTCCAGGGCAGCAGGTTGGCAAAGACTGGTTTTAAATTATTTTTTTTAAGGTGCAGGATTTCAATTACTGCACCAGGATTAATTCTGCCATCTACCTAGATTACACAAAGCGGACCTGTTCCCATACTCTGGTCTGCATTTTTAAAAACAGGCATTGAATAATTCCTTCTAGCGAAAGGGTGGCCCCAGAATCCAATGGCCTACAACCGGTGAGCTGGGACCCACAACTGGGTGACAACCTGATTTCAGGTGTGTGACAACAGCACCACTATCATCAGGGTAAAGAGAGAGATAAAAACTTTAAGAAGCAGGTTCCCCCAAATGTATGTTTGGGTTGTAGGAGGATCCTGGATCTGAAACGGCTGAAGGAAACTGCTCTAGAAATCAGTCTCTGCAGATCCTGAAACATCACCCCAAGCTGCCATGAAGCTCACTACTTGGCCCTGTAGACCTGAAGGAGCGTCTCCACCCCCATCGTCCAGCCCAGACACTGAGGTCCAGCTCCGAGGGCCTTCTGGAAGTTCCCTCCCTGCGAGAAGTGAGGTTACAGGGAACCAGGCAGAGGGCCTTCTCAGTGGTGGCGCCCAGCCTGTGGAACGCCCTCCCATCAGATGTCAAGGAGATAAACAACTATCTGACATTTAGAAGACATCTGAAGGCAGCCCTGTATTGGGAGTTTTTGAATGCCTGATGACAGCAAATCAAATCAAATCAAATCAAATCAAATCAAATATTATTATTATAAGGGTGGCTGTGAAGATAAGATTGAGAATCGTGCACACCGCCTTGAACTTCTTGGAGGAAAGACAGGACATATATGTAATAATGGTCTTTATATAGGTAAAGGTAAAGGCAAAGGACCCCAGGATGATTAAGTCCAGTCAAAGGTGATTGTGGGGTTGCAGCACTCATCTTGCTTTCAGGCCAAGGGAGCCGGCGTTTGTCCACAGACAGCTTTCCGGCTCATGTGGCCAGCAGGACTAAACCACTTCTGGCACAACAGAACAGTGTGACAGCAGTTTACCCTCCCGCCACATTGGTACCTATTTATCTACTTGCACCGGCATGCTTTCGAACTGCTAGGTTAGCAGGAGCTGGGACCAAACAACGGGAGCTCACCCCGTGGCGGGGATTTGAACCGCCGACCTTCCGATCGGCAATCCCAAGAGTCTCAGTGGTTTAGACCACAGCGCCACCCGCATCCCTGGTCTTTATATAGCTCTGCTTAGCAGGGGAGGAGAATGCAGCGGGGGGTTCCCCCATATTTCAGAGAGTGTAGAATCACAGAACTGTAGAGTCGGGACCCCCAAGGGTCATCCAGACCAACCCCCTGCAATGCGGGGACCGCAGCTAAAGAATCCATGATTCGCGGCGCCCGTGGGCTCGACCGGCAGGAAGCCGTAACAGAGAAGAGACGGCAGCAACCGGCTTCCTTGTCCTCCTCACCTTCCGTCAGGCTGGGGGTGGGCAAGGCGGCCCTCACTTGCTCCAGGGGGCCGCTGAGCAGCCGCAGGTTGCTGATGTGCAGGTTCATGGCCTTGTGGAGCTCCGTGTTGGTGAAGCTGGCCTTCTCGTGCACCTCCATATACTTGGCCCACTCCTTGGCTACTTCCGCCAGCCCGGAGGAGGGCGGGGTGGGAGGGGAGCCCGGCTGCGGGGGCAGCTTCCCCCCCAGCGCCTCCTTCAGCTTCTGCTCCTGGGCCTCGTCCTCATCGAGAAGGTCCTTGATCTCCTTCAGAGACGCTTCGACGTCCGTGAAAACGCCAGAGAGCACTGGAGGGGAGCAGAGGGAGAGATTTTTTTTTATTATTATTAAATATTTATTCAATTTTTCCAGTTTTGTACAAAAAGAAAAAGAAAAAGAAAAATATTAAAAACAAATCAATTTCAATATCAATTTTTCAATAACATGTTTCTTTGACTTCCTCATACCTCCCCTTCTTGTTTTCTATTTTGAATTGTTAATCCAGCAAATCCTAATCTCTTATCATTCCTTTTATCTAACGCCCTTTTTCCCCCCAATCACCTTTTTTTAAAAATTTTATAACTTAAACAATATTAATCCCAGTTCTTTTTATCATAACAGCTAGAGACCACATAAGTTCAATCCAACATCTTTTAAAGTTCATTAATTTTGTAATATTTCTGTAAATAATCCTTAAATTTCTTCCAATCTTCTTCTGCCGACTCTTCTCCCTGGTCGCGGATTCTGCCAGTCATTTCTGCCAGTCCCATACAGTCAGTCAACTTCATTTGCCATTCTTCCAGAGTGGGTAGATCTTGCGTCTTCCAGTGCTTTGCTATAAGTATTCTTGCTGCCGTTGTAGCATGCATAAAGAAAGTTCTGTCCTTCTTTGGCACCAAATGGCCGACTATGCCCAAGAGAAAAGCCTCTGGTTTCTTCAAGAAGGTATACTTAAGTACCTTTTTCATTTCATTATAAATCATTTCCCAGAAAGCCTTAATCTTTGGGCACGTCCACCAAAGGTGAAAGAATGTACCTTCAGTCTCTTTACATTTCCAACAGAGGGAGAGATTTTGAGACGTCACACCATTGGCGGGGCTGCCCATCCGTCCAAATCCCTTCCGCCTTTGCAAGTCTCCCCACGCTCCAAACTTTTAAGCCCCTGATGTCGGAGGCTTAAAGGGGGAACAGGACCTTTTCCAAGTCTTCCAATGCTTCCTTTTATATATATATATAATTTTTATTAAGAATTTCAGCAGAACAATTTATCAAAGACATATCAGCCTCATTTCCCACCCCCCTATTTTTCCCTCCCCACTCCCCAAGAAAAGCCCACCTTCTCAGCCCGGCCTGGACTTCCCTCAGCTCCTCTCTCTGGTTTTTCAGCACATGCTATTCTCTGCACATTGACAAAAGAACTGTGGGCAAGGGAAATTGATGGACTATGTGGAACTGGTGAAACTGACGCACAAACTCCGGGATAAAGGGCAACTGTGACTTTCAAGGAGAATGGGAACCTTTTACCAAGTACTTAAAGAAACAACAAAATGAACTGGACTCCTTGGCAGGTTTTGAATAAACAAACACAAATTTATTACAGTGGTACCTCGGGTTACATACGCTTCAGGTTACATACGCTTCAGGTTACAGACTCCGCTAACCCAGAAATAATGCTTCAGGTTAAGAACTTTGCTTCAGGATGAGAACAGAAATCGTGCTCCGGAGGCGCGGCAGCAGCAGGAGGCCCCATTAGCTAAAGTGGTGCTTCAGGTTAAGAACAGTTTCAGGTTAAGAACGGACCTCCGGAAGGAATTAAGTACTTAACCCGAGGTACCACTGTATTGGTAACATATAGACAGATAATTTAAGGATCCCAATGCTTCCTTCTTAAGCCTACAGACAGGGGACTTAAAGGAGAAGAGACTTGGAGGAGAACAGAAGAACAGTCTATTGGATCAGGCCATTGGACCATCTAGTCCACCATCCTGTTCTCACAGGGGCCAACAAGATGCCTGTGGGAAACCAGCAAGCAGGATTCGAACACAGGAGCCCTCTCCCCTCCTGCTGTTTCCAGGAACTGGCTTTTGGATGCATTGCTATCAGAGCAGAGCATAACTGGCATCGTTGCTAGTAGCTAATGATAGCCCTATACTCCATGAATTTGAATCATCCTCTTTTAAAGCCATCTAGAATGGTGGCCGTCGCTGTCTCCTGTGGCAGGGAGTTCCACAGTTTAACTGTGCTTCTGTGTGAAGAATTCCTTTCTTTTCTCTGTCCCGAATTTTCCAACATTCAGCTTCCCTGAACGCCTATGAGTTTAGTGTTATGAGAGAGGGAGATAAAACTTTTATCTATCCACTTTCTCCATGCCATGTCTGATTTCATAAACTGCTATCACGCCACCTCTCACCTTTCCTCCAAACTAAAAAGTCCCAAACACGGCCACCTTTCTGTATAGGGGAGTTGCTGAATCCCCTTGACCGTTTACCGTTTTGGCATCCGTTTTCCAACTTCTTCTCCAGAGGCTCAAGAAGGAAGCTTAGAAAGCCGTCTTAAAAAGCCTGTGAGCTGCTTCAAAGGGTGCTTTTGCGCACAGCTGTGATCGCTGCTCAGTGGAATAGGTAAAGGTAAAGGGACCCCTGACCATTAGGTCCAGTCGTGACTGACTCTGGGGTTGCGGTGCTCATCTCGCTTTACTGGCTGACGGAGCCGGCGTACAGCTTCCGGGTCATGTGGCCAGCATGACCAAGCCGCCTCTGGCGAACCAGAGCAGCGCACGGAAACGCCGTGTACCTTCCCGCCGGAACGGTACCTAATTATCTACTTGCACTTTGACGTGCTTTCGAACTGCTAGGTTGGCAGGAACAGGGACCGAGCAACGGGCGCTCACCCCGCCGCGGGGATTCGAACTGCCGACTTTCTGATTGGCAAGTCCTAGGCTCTGTGGTTTAACCCACAGCGCCACCCGCATCCTGCTCAGTGGAATAGCAAGGATTAAATCCTGCCGCCTTGGCTGTGCAATCTTGAAAACCAAGATTAGAATCCTGTCCTCCACCCACTGGCTGACATCGTCAAAGACATCAGCTGATGGGCATGGTTTGAGGGAAATGCTCTTGCAGGCCAAGACTGGCCCAGAGGCTGCAGGTTCCCAGCCCCAGTGTATAACATTGTTGTACTACGTGTTCCAACACAAAAGCTTACAGTCAATTGCTATATAAGTTTAAACAAGCAGCTAGTCCCTCAGCAACTCCACCACAAGTTCTCCACCCCTGGTAAAAACCTGAGCGGTCTCCTCCTTGCACGCACATACACACCTCATCCCCAGTCCCATAAACTTACCCTGCATGGACTGAACAAGGTTTTTCACGGTCTCTGGGCGCACGCTGAGCGCTGCGCATTTCTCCATCAAGACGGGTGGGATGTGGTTGTACATGTCCAGGTTGTCGACCGTCTCGGGGTCCAGCTGCAACGAGTCCATGAATTGTCTACAAAGAAAGAAGCGTGACAAGGGGGGGTCACACGGCAGAGCTTGGGTGCTCCCATCCCTAGGCGCAGCCTCAAAAGGACTGGAAATCAACAGGCATCCCCAAACTCGGCCCTCCAGATGTTTTGGGACTACAACTCCCATCATCCCTAGCTAACATGATCAGTGGTCAGGGATGATGGGAACTCTAGTCCCAAAACATCTGGAGTTTGGGGGTGCCTGCTATAACACAAACTGGTTTTTAAAAGCCTTATTTATAGCCACATCGGAGAAACTGACCCAGGAACGTTGCGTTCTCAAAGGGGAAATTCCAGCAAATTCCAAATATGACATCTTCTGGCGCCATTTTGATTAGCATATTGGCCTGAATATAAAAAACTCCAGTGGGTGCAGAATGCTGCGGCGAGGCTCCTTACGGGGTCCTCGCAGTGGGATCACATTCACCCGGTGCTATACCAGCTGCACTGGCTCCCAGTGGGGTACAGGATCAGGTTTAAGGTGCTGGTTTTAACCTTTAAAGCCCTATACAGCCTCGTACCCACGGGACCGCCTCTTCCGTTATGTCCCACGGAGGACCCTACGGTCTTCAAACAAAAACATCTTGGAGGTCCTGGGCCACAGGGAGGTTAGGCTGGCCTCAACCAGAGCCAGGGCTTCTTTGGCCGTGGCCCCAATCTGGTGGCATGCTCTGTCCCAAGAGAGTAGGGCCCTGCGAGACTTGACATCTTTCCGCAGGGCCTGCAAGACAGAGCTGTTCCACCAGGCCTTTGGTCAAGGCACAGTCTGACCCCCTCCTTTGGTTATCATCACAGAACTGTAGCCCAATAGCTTCCATGAATTTGATTTTGAATTAATTTTAAAATGAATTGGTTTTAGAATGTTGTGTTACTTTTATTGTTGTTTGCCGCTCTGAGCCCGGCTTCGGCTCGGGAGGGCAGGATATAAATAAAAATGTATTAGGATGATGATAATGATGCGGCGAGACCAACCCTGTGACCCATTAGCAAAGAGGCAGCCCCCCTCACCCCACCCTCCACGGAGGCTTCCCCCAGCCCCAACTTCAGGGTCCCAGATCCCAGGTGCCTTAAATACGTACTCCAGGACTTCGTTTTTGGCGTCTATCTTGGCCATCACTTCTCTCAACAGCTTGGCCTTCTCTTCGCTGCAAGGGAAACACAGAGGCTTATTCTATACAGAAATATCTCCGTCAACATCCACCTTGTCTAGCGTCCGTTCCGGCGAACGTCCGTGGTAAACCCAGAAGTACCAGAACAGGTTATTTCCGGGTTTGCCGCTCGCGCATGCGCAGAAGCACAAACCGCTTTGCCCTGCGTCCTTTTCGGCTAAAGGCCGGGGCTCCGGAACGGATCCCGGCCGCAAAACGAGGAACGACTATATGTTAGGTCCGCAAGCTGCATGTATTCCATCAGCTTAAGTTGCCATTCTTATTTGGTTGGGACCTCACTCATTTTCCATTTTGGGGCTAACAGAACATGGGCCGCAGTAGTGGCATACATAAATAATCTTTTTTGACACCTGGGGATTTCCGTCTGAATTATCCTCAACAAAAAGGACTCTGGGGTTTTTTTTGGAAAGTACTTTTAAACATTTTTTTTCCAATTCATTGTAAATTATTTCCCAATGCTATTTTACCCTTTAACAGGTCCACAACATACAATAGAACGTACCTTCATCTTCACTGCATCTCCAGCACTTGTAGAATAAGAGAACGAGAACATACGTTTAAAGAAGACTGGAAAATGTTTATTGAACATATTGGGGAGGGGGAATTGTGTGCACTTGAAAACGTCGGCAGCATTAAGATAAATCCAACTGTGTAAATAAGTTTTGATGGGTGTAAAGATGGAATACTGAATGGTTTAGTTTATGTAAAATATGCAGGTGTTTATGTTATGCAAAATGAACCACAGAAAGAGAAGAAGGTTAGTCATTGGTATTTTAAGGTTGTTTAAATGAATATTCTAAAATGTAAAACAGAAAATTTAATAAAAATCATAGGAAACAAGAGAAACACAGAGGCTTAGTAGAAGTCAGAGGGGCAGCATATTTATTACTATTGATATTATTATTCAAAGGGAGGGAATTCTACAGAGTAGGGCAACTGCATTAAAGGTCTGGTTTCTACATTGTGATGAACACACCTCCTGTTGATGCCTGAAGGAGATCCTCGCCTACAGACCGCAGTGATCGACTGGGGATGTAAGGAGCGAGACAATCTCTCATGCCCTATCATGGCACATATCAACTCTCTCTTATAGATAATAATTTTCATTAAATTTTCAATTTTACATTTCAAAATAAATATTTTACAAACTTTTAAATATCCGATGGCTGCCCTTCTTCTCCTTCCATGGTTCATTTTACATATCACACATTCCTGCGTATTTTACTATAACCATTCAAATCAGTTTTCCGCTTTAACATCCATCAAAAATCATTTGTTGAATTTATCTTAATGCTGCCAGAGTTTTCAGCTGTATGTACTCAATAAACATTTTCCTTCTTTAAATATACGTTCTTCTTGCTCTCTTATTCTGTGTGTTAAATCTGCAAGTTCTGCATATTCTGTCAACGTAAATTGCCATTCTTCTTTAGTTGGGACCTTGCTCACTTCCCATTTTGGGGCTAACAAAACATGGGCCTCAGTTGTTGCATACATAAATAAACTTTTCTGACACCTAGGAATTTCTGTCTGGCTTATTCCCAATAAAAAGGGCTCTGGGGTTTATTTTTTTTAAAGCAATTTTGAACATTTTTTCAGTTCATTATAAATCATTTCCCAATACACTTTTACCTTTTTACATGTCGGCCACGTATGAAAAAAAGATTCCCTCTGCTTCTTTAGACTTCTAACACATATCTGATTCTGTTTTATATATCTTAGCCAATCTAGTTACAGATAGGTAGCCGTGTTGGTCTGCCATAGTCAAAACAAAAAAAATTTTTTTCTTTCCAGTAGCACCTTAAAGACCAACTAAGTTAGTTCTTGGTATGAGCTTTCGTGTGCATGCACACTTCGTCAGATACCAACTGACGTGTGCATGCACACGAAAGCTCATACCAAGAACTAACTTAGTTGGTCTTTAAGGTGCTACTGGAAAGAAAAAAATTTTTTTTGTTTTGACTATGGCAGACCAACACGGCTACCTATCTGTAACTGGAACTATGGAAGGCACCACATTGAGCCGCATGAAATGGAAGTCCATCAACCTCTGGTATCTGAAGAAGTGTGCATGCACACGAAAGCTCATACCAAGAACTAACTTAGTTGGTCTTTAAGGTGCTACTGGAAAGAAAAAAATTTTTTTTGTTTTGACTATGGCAGACCAACACGGCTACCTATCTGTAACTGGAACTATGGAAGGCACCACATTGAGCCGCATGAAATGGAAGTCCATCAACCTCTGGTATCTGACGAAGTGTGCATGCACACGAAAGCTCATACCAAGAACTAACTTAGTTGGTCTTTAAGGTGCTACTGGAAAGAAAAAAATTTTTTTTGTTTTGACTATGGCAGACCAACACGGCTACCTATCTGTAACTGGAACTATGGAAGGCACCACATTGAGCCGCATGAAATGGAAGTCCATCAACCTCTGGTATCTGAAGAAGTGTGCATGCACACGAAAGCTCATACCAAGAACTAACTTAGTTGGTCTTTAAGGTGCTACTGGAAAGAAAAAAATTTTTTTTGTTTTGACTATGGCAGACCAACACGGCTACCTATCTGTAACTGGAACTATGGAAGGCACCACATTGAGCCGCATGAAATGGAAGTCCATCAACCTCTGGTATCTGACGAAGTGTGCATGCACACGAAAGCTCATACCAAGAACTAACTTAGTTGGTCTTTAAGGTGCTACTGGAAAGAAAAAAATTTTTTTTGTTTTAGCCAATCTAGTTAAATACCATCTATGGATCCTTCTCAAATAATTCTCTTTCAATGAATAAAATGCAGTAAATTTCAGGTCGCTTTTCCGAAGTTTCTCCCGGAAGTTAAAATCTAGGCACAGGTCAACTCTTGGCCCACAATACTCCCACCCTCTTCCTGTTTAGGGTTCTTAATTTTTGCTGTTTTATCGTATTTTTAATATTCTGTTGGGAGCCAGCTAGAGTGGCTGGGGAAACCCAGCCATATGGGCAGGGTATAAATAATAAATTCTTCTCCTTCGTTAATAAATTCTTTTCCTTCTTCTCCTTGCCTTGTTATCAAGCCTCCCATCTCGACCCTTTAATCCCCACCTGTTTTCCTGCAGCCCCCCCCATGGACCTGGCAGGCAAAACAGTCTCCCAGAATGCAAAGCAGCTGCTCACCTGTAGAGCGAAGAGGCCTCATGGGCAGCCATTGGAACCAGCTTGGCAAAAATGTCGGGGCCTGTGACAGCCGGGTCTGTGGGGTTGACTGGAAGGGCTTTCACCAGAGGTGCACCTGCAGATGAAGTAATGTTGGCTTAATAAAGAATTTGAGGACAGAGTTGATTCCTAAAAAAGGGAAAGGTAAAGGAAGCCTGGATGGTTAAGTCCAGTCAAAGGCGACTATGGGGTTGTGGCGCTCATCTCGCTTTCAGGCCAAGGGAGCCGGCGTTTGTCCGCAAACAGTTTTCCGGGTCATGTGGCCAGCAGGACTAAACCAGAACACTGTGATGGAAACCAGAGCACACGGAAATGCCGTTTATCTTCCCGCCGGAGTGGTATCTATTTATCTACTTGAACTGGTGTGCTTTTGAACTGCTAGGTTGGCAGGAGCTGGGACAGAGCAACGGGAGCCACCCCATCACGGGGATTCAAACTGCTGACCAGCAAGCCCAGGAGGCTTAGTGGTTTAGACCACAGTGCCACCCGCGTCCCTAGAGGTGATACCTAGGCTACACTGGACCCATGGAGTGCTGATAATCTTGTAGCTTCTATAAATGTTTGAGTTTACCCAGTTCTGCATGCTTATTTGGCTTTTATTATTATGACTACATTTACCGTATTTTTCGCTCTATAAGACGCACCTAGTTTTTGGAGGAGGAAAACAAGAAAAAAAATATTCTGAATCTCAGAAGCCAAAACAACAAGAGGGATCGCTGTGTAGCGAAAGAAGCAATCCCTCTTGCTGTTCTGGCTTCTGGGATAGCTGCGCAGCCTGCATTCGCTCCGTAAGACGCACACACATTTCCCCTTAACTTTTTAGGAGGGAAAAAGTGAGTCTTATAGAGCAAAAAATACAGTATATCCCACCCTTCCTCACTTTTGTGGGTAGCGATTTAACAAGTTGTAAAGAAGTTCAAACAGCCCACAACAAAAGACAAGGTAAGACAGCGGCCAATGACTGCCACAAAAGCCCAGCCCATCAAGATGCAGCAAAACCTTCCCCAATATCATGGCGTCAGCAGGAAACATCTGACGAAAGATCCCCCGCTAGCCCCCGCTCAAAGCCTGGGAGAATAAGAAAGTTTTTGATCGTCATCAAAAGGCAGCCAAAAGTGATGCCAATCAGCTTTCAAAACTACCCGCTGCACATTTATGCTTTGGGTAGCCCTATGCTACATCCGATATGATGGATGTTGCGGAAAAATGCATGATGGGAGTTGTAGTTCAAAACATCTGGAGGGCGCCTGGTTGGGGAAGGATGGGCTCCTTCTGCCCTACCCAAGACCAGCAGGCAGAGAAGGCGATAGGGATTGCTCCAAAGCTGGGATAGCTCAGCTGGTAGAGCGTGAGAGTCTTAATCTCAGGGTTGTGGGTTTGAGTCACACGTTGCGGAAGATATTCCTGCATATGTTTTGACTCCACAGAGTGGGAAGTGACGGAGACAGGATGTTTGTGTTCCTGTGTTCCGTGAAGTGGGACTGTTTGTTCTTTTTCTCTTTGCTGTCTGATGCTAGAGAGAGAGGGAGCCATGTTTCAGTGCTCCGTGTGTGTTTATATGTAAATAAAGTAGACTAGCCAAAATGCTGAGTTGCTGGGGTTCTGTCACGCAAGCCACGAAGACTCTGCGGATCCCCAAGTGTGCCGGTGTTGTTTGGCATCGGTCGCTGCGATGTATGGGCAGAAGAAAGCTAGTGAAGCTCCCGAACAATCGACCAGGAGGGAGAGAACATGCCAGTCGGGCATGTGTCTCTGCCAGGGTCCTACTCGAGTGTAGGCCGAACTCCTGACCGCGGGGGCCCCATCTAACTTTACAATTCTGTGAAAACAGAGTGTCTTGACTTTACCTTTCACTGACTGCAAGGTATCCAGAGCAGGGACAGCCTCGTGGTAGATGAAGTCATTGTCCTTTTTGGCAGAGTTGTACCTGCAAAGCGACAACAAGCTTGAAGGGCATTGCTGCTGGGGGGGGGGCTCTTTGGGGGCAGATGCCCAGGAAGAAGTATCACATATTTTTGCTCCAAGTACAGTTCCAAGAAAGCAACCAATATCAAAGGGTTTTCAAAGGGTGTTCTGTTTAGGGATGCCCCACGCCCAAAGTCAGAGGAACCACAACTACAGACAGGGGGACTTTTTAGGGGGGGCTCCAGAAATGTGGGGAATACTAGGTAAAAGCCAAACTTGGAAAGAGGGAAGGAGGCGGGGGTATTCTGGTCAGTAACTCCTTACTTCCCAAGCCCAAAGTGAAAACTTGCAAATCTGTGTGCACGTCTTTCTCTTTCAATTGAAACTTTCCCAACATAGAATACGATAAAAAAACAGATGAATCTGAATAAAAATGGAAAAAGTAAATAAAGAAAAAAAGAGGAAGAAAATAATGCAAAGCTCTCTATCAGAGGGAGATCTTAATTAACCCTTGTCTCGCATAAAAAGGGGGTGGACCCTCAAAGCTCTCAACTGTGAGCGTCTCTTTCTTTTCCCATGCGTGTATTTCATGAATTCATTACTCTATGTAGAGTAACTTAGGAATCCAAACGCATGGTCCACAAATGACAACATTTTGGAGGTCCCAGGTCGCAAGGTGGTTAGATCGGTCTCAACTAGGGCCAGGGCCTTTTCAGTGCTGGGCCCGACTTGGTGGAACGCTCTGTCACAAGAGACCAGGGCCCTGCGGGGCTTGACATCTTTCCGCAGGGCCTGCAAGACAGAGCTGTTCCGCCTGGCCTTTGGTTTGGACTCAGTCTGACCCTTATGTTTCCCTCCCCTTACGGTCTTGATTTATCGGCTACTTGTAAAATGAGGCTGCATTTTAAATTGCATTTTAACCTGTATTTTAATTTCTTTTTCTTTTTCCTCTATTATGTTTTTACTGTGATTCTATTGGTGTTAGCTGCCCTGAGGCCAGCTCTGGCCGGGGAGGGCAGGGTAAAATTATTTATTATTATTATTAAGTGGTTTTTTTTTTAAAAAAAGGTTTTCTAGTCCTCATGGTTTCACAGAATCACAAAAATATGGAGGGAATGCCTGGAAGAGCAGAACTGAGCAAAGCAAAGGTCTACGGGTGAGACCATCAGACCCGTCAACATCTGACTTCTGATTGACAGTGGGTCTCCCAATTTCCAGACAGGAGTGTGTCCCCCCCCCCTCTGCACCAGGCAGGTTCTCTTGGTGCAGAGCTGAGATTAGGGAAGGGAACCGGTGTGACACGGGCCCAGGCATGCAAAGAGTTAACGGGTAGCAGCAACTCACTTCCCTCCAATGACATCCATGGTGAACCTCAGGGCTTCCTGCACCGTCTCAGGCTGACCCTGCAAGAAGAAATGTCAGGTTCAAAACATATCCATAATAAGCAGGTGGTCCGGAGGCAAAGATGGCGGGAGGCAAGATAAAGGTACACCAACAATTCCCAAAGTAGGCAGTAGCAGCCACTGGGGGGATTCTCTAGGTAAAGGTAAAGGGACCCCTGACCATTAGGTCCAGTCGTGGCCGACTCTGGGGTTGTGGCGCTCATCTCGCTTTACTGGCCGAGGGAGCCAGCGTACAGCTTCCGGGTCATGTGGCCAGCATGACTAAGCCACTTCTGGCAAACCAGAGCAGCGCATGGAAATGCCGTTTACCTTCCCGCTGGAGCGGTACCTATTTATCTACTTGCACTTTGACGTGCTTTCGAACTGCTAGGTTGGCAGGAGCAGGGACCGAGCAACGGGAGCTCAGCCCGTTGCGGGGATTCGAACCGCTGACCTTCTGATCGGCAAGTCCTAGGCTCTGTGGTTTAACCCACAGCGCCACCCGCGTCCCTTGGGGGGATTCTCTAGTAGGAAGCTAAGAGGCAAGGGGGGCAGCGGGGAGGGGGCGCAGCCATCAACAGCCCCTCCTCCATCAATTGGTCCAATCCTCTTTTGAAGCCATCCAAGTTGGGGGCCATCATTGCCTCCACAGTTTAACTAAGTAACTTTTAAAGCCACTTACCTTGGCCAGTTTGATGGCTTCATTGAGCTTGTCCAGAGCACTCTGGAAGTAGATGACCTGCAAAGGGGGCAGAGATTCAGTCAACCAAAGTCCACTGTCAAACGGGCTATGCTTTCTATTAAAAGTAAGAAAACTGACCCTTTGAATTTAATTCTAAATTATATACCGTAAACGTGGGAGATTACAAGGGGTCAAAAAAAAATGGATGTACCGTGCCATATCAGAAGCAAAAAAACTTGTTTTGATGAACTGGAAGAGCCGCAAAAAGATCACATTGAGCACATGGATTGATAATATGGACAGACTAGCTGCATACGAACGAATTGCATATCGACGCAAACTAAGAATGGATAAATATGAAGAAATTTGGAAGGAATACTTAAGTGATAAGGCGGATAGTGGTGGGAAGTAGGGGGAGGAGAGAGAGGTGGGGAAATATTGATAAAAAGGTGTAGTTATAGGTATATCAGTACTCAAATCTGAATTGTTAAATTGTGTTATTAATGTTATTGTGGTTTTTG
The DNA here is from genome assembly GCF_964270895.1 of Podarcis filfolensis. Taxonomy (NCBI): domain Eukaryota; kingdom Metazoa; phylum Chordata; class Lepidosauria; order Squamata; family Lacertidae; genus Podarcis; species Podarcis filfolensis. The sequence continues at coordinate 55,899,554 of NC_139614.1, read as the reverse complement.
TTTAAGTGTTTTTTGTGGTTGCTGTTTGTATTGAAAAAAATGATTAAATAAATTAAACACACACACACACACACACACACACAGAGAGAGAGAGAGAGAGAGAGAGAGAGAGAGAGAGAAAACTGAGCCTTTCTCTCTCACACGCTATAATAAATAAATAAATAAATTTTATTTCTGCCCTGCCCTCCCCAACCAAGACTGGGCTCAGGGCGACTAACATCCAATATAAAACAATTGATTGAAATGCAGCTTAAAAATCAAGAATAAAATACAACACCAAAACATTAAAACGCAACCTCATTTAAGTGGAAACTCAATCAAAAACTTGTTGAGGGATGAAAACATCAAATCCAGACTGGTCCTACGTGGGCCAGAAAAAAGTCAGGGAAGTCCCCAAACGGGAGTTCCGTCACAGAAGGAGAAAGGAAAAAGGAAAGAGGGGAAGGGGATCAAGTTGATTCCAAGCCAAAGGCCAGGCGGAACAACTCTGTCTTACAGGCCCTGCAGAAAGAAATCAGATCCTGATTTATTATAAGAATTTCAAGGTCTCAAACATAGAATAAATATTCATAAATGCATGCATATCTAAATATATGAACCACATGTCTTAAATAGTATAGGAGAGCAATCCTGAAGCCATTTTGACTCTCCCAATGACCTCAAATATTCCTCTGCAGCAAGGGAGGCAAATGGGGAAATCCTTCCCACTGCCTTTTTGCTTGCAAATCCTGTCTTAAGGACGTGTTTGTGGATGAATAGGGTGAGCCTGTGACCTGGACTCAGGATTAAAGTATTAACCATCACAAAATAATGGCTAGACTGCCCAGGTAATGCAATCAGTGACCATTATCAGGTATCCTGGAAGACAGGATTTCTGCTGGAGACCGCGTCCCTTCTGTGATGTATGTAAGATGTTTCAGGGGGGTGGTCTTGGGGAACAGGGTGGGCAATTTCAAAGGTCTATATAAGGGCTTGTGCACCATTGTTCAGGGTTCTCCTCCCTCCTGCGTGTGATGAGTGGGGACCCTGTTGCAACAGTTCCTTGAATAAAAATCAGGCTTACTGGCCGCTTCGCTTCTCAATATACTCTGGTTGGCCTCTGTTACTTTCTCCTACCAATAGGGAACCCACTTATCCAGTCTGGATAGTTAGCCTTGGTGAAGACTGACGTTTTTATCCCAAAAAAAGTTTTGATTGAGTTTCCACTGAAATAAGGCTGCATTTTAATGTTTTAGTGTTGTATCTTAATCTTGTTTTTAAGCTGTATTTCAATCAATTGTTTTTATATTTGGCGTTAGCCGCCCTGAGCCCGGTCTGGCTGGGGAGGGCGGGGTATAAATAAAAATTATTATTATTATTATGGACTTTATATGGGCTCTGGAATACCCCATAAAGCAGTTTTTCTTATAACACACATAAATTCCCTGCAGGTAGAGAACTTGCATGCAGGGAGTGCCATAACAGAGGGTCATCTCATCACAAGAAGCCCCACTTGCAGCCTGAAGTCCATTTGCAGGGCTTCCGCCACACCTGCCATGTGTGAGGACTAGTGCCTTAGGTAGTCATAGATGTGGCAAGGGAACAAAAGAAGCTCCTTCTGGACTCATCCTGGCAAGGGCTTCAAAGGGAGGTCTGCGTCAGGAAGAGAAGGACGGGCTCCCTCGCTCTCCCCTGTGCCTCCTCCCCTTCTAACCCCATCTCCCAACCACAGCTGTCCTTCAGTTATTGTAACATCAACAATACAAGGGCAAGGCTGAAGGTTTCGCTGTTTGGGGCAAGTGACAGCTGTGGTCAATTAGAAGCCTGTATTACAAGGCCAAGACATTAATAGGCAAGATGTTAAATTGTTCTTATATGCAACACCAGCGGCAAGAGTACTGTTAGCCCAGAAACGGAAGCGAGAAGAAATTCCGACGAAAGAAGAATGGAAGACGAAATTAATGGACTATGCAGAATTGGACAAAATGACAGGAAGGATTCGAAACCTGTGGGACCAGAGATTTACAGAAGATTGGAAGAAGTATATGAATTATTTGAAGAGCAGCTGCAATCAACAAATTACACTAGTAGGAATACAAGAAGTTTTGTAAGGAGAAACATACGAAGTGTTATAAAGTAGAAAACGGTAGAGATATTGGTTACGAGTTTGAAATGTAATAGGGAAAATAAGAAATGCATACTAAGAGATTCAATTGGGAAATTTCCAGACAGGACTGATGGAAGTCAAAAAAATTGAATAAGATGTAAAAGTATGTTTAATTACTGTTGAAAACGGTATGTTAAAACACACACACACACACACACACACACACACACACACAGTGGTACCTCAGGTTAAGTACTTAATTTGTTCCGGAGTCCGTACTTAACCTGAAACTGTTCTTAACCTCAAGCACCACTTTACTTAATGGGGCCTCCTGCTGCCGCCGGAGGATGATTTCTGTTCTCATCCTGAAGCAAAGTTCTTAACCCAAGGTAATATTTCTGGGTTAGCGGAGTCTGTAACCTGAAGCGTCTGTAACCTGAAACGTATGTAACCCGAGGTACCACTGTGTGTGTGTGTGTGTTTGTGTGTGTGTGTGTGTGTGTGTGTGTGTGTGTGTGTGTATCTATATCATCCATATCCATATATATGCCTGTATTACAAGGTTCAGCACCACGGACAGCGCAAAACCTGCCCCAGCCTCTCTACCCCACACCTATTGCAGAATCACGGAATTGTAGAATCGGAAGGCACCCCAAAGGACATCTAGTCCAACCCCTTGCAATGCAGGGACCACAGCTCAAAATCCCTGACAGATGGCCAGCCAATCTCCCTTTAAAGACCTCCACAGAAGGAGAGCCCACCACTTTCCGAAGGAGCCTGTTCCACTTTCAAACAGCTCCTGCTGTCAATTCTTCCTAATATTGAGTCGGAATCTCCTTCCTCGAAATTTGAAACTGCTGGTTCCGGTCCCACTCTCTGGAGCAGAGGGAAACAAGCTTGCTCCATCGCCCACCTGACAGCCCTTCAGGTATTTGAAGATGGCTATCTTCTCGCCTCTCATCATCCAGGAGATCGACTGCGGCAAGCAGTTTGTGAGTTCTCCACCCACCCCAGAACTTTGGAAGCAAACAGGCTTACCCTCTCGCCGTACTTCTGCTGCTCCTCCGCCTGCTTACCCATGTGCAACTGAAAGACAGAGAAGAATCACAGTTCTTGTAGCAGCCAGCCAGACACAGCACCCCTGGGTTGGTCCCAGGCACCACTGGCATCGCCTCCATCCGTCCCACAAACCCTCATCCCTCGCGCAGTAAGCTGAAATCAAAAGCTCAACCCACACGCATAACCCCACAGACAGAAGGGGCTGGGAGGAACAGACAGGCGAGTTCTTCCCATAAAGCCTCATTCCAGTGCTCCCATCCCGGTGAGGGTTGAGACGACAGAGCCAATAAGAGCCTTCAGGTTCCAACACAAACCAAAGGATAATAATAATAGAAAATAAATTATTTGTACCCCGCGCATCTGGCTGGGCTTTTCCAGCCACGCTGGGCGGCTTCCAACAAAATATTAAAATACAATAATCTATTAAACATTAAAAGCTTCCCTAAACAGGGCTGCCTTCAGATGTCTTCTAAAAGTCAGAGAGTTGTTGTTCTCTTTGACATCTGGTGGGAGGGCATTCCACAGGGCAGGTGCCACTACCGAGAAGGCCCTCTGCCTGGTTCCCTGTAACTTGGCTTCTCACAGCGAGGGAACTGCCAGAAGGCCCTCGGCGCTGGACCTCAGCATCCGGGTAGAACGATGGGGGTGGAGACGCTCCTTCAGGTATACTGGACCGAGGCCGTTTAGGGCTTGAAAGGTCAGCACCAACACTTTGAATTGTGCTCGGAAACGTACTGGGAGCCAATGTAGGTCTTTCAAGACCGGTGTTATGTGCTCTCGGCGGCTGCTCCCAGTCACCAGGCTAGCTGCCGCATTCTGGATTAGTTGTAGTTTCCGGATCACCTTCAAAGAGTGCATTGCAGTAGTCCAAGCGAGAGATAACCAGAGCATGCACCACTCTGGCGAAGCAGTCCACAGGCAGAAAGGGTATGTTTATTTTCCACCTCTCCATTTTGAATCTCTGGCCCCATATCTGCACAAACGTATTAATTAATTACCGTCGCTAGGTTCATAGCGGGGCAATCAGAATAAGGGCCACTAACTGACAGCTGATTCAGGACTTTGAAATGTGCTCTTATATCAAACTTCCTTTTCTGCGTATACTGTAATGCTTTACTGTTGCTATGACCATTGGCTAATGCGAATAAAGTTTTATCTTATCTTATCTAACCAAGGGACGCGGGTGGAGCTGTGGGTTAAACCACAGAGCCTAGGACTTGCCAGTCAGAAGGTCGGCGGTTCAAATCCCCGCGACGGGGTGAGCTCCTGTTGCTCGGGTCCCTGCTCCTGCTACCTAGCAGTTCGAAATCACACCAGTGCAAGTAGATAAATAGGTACCACTCCGACGGGAAGGTAAACGGCATTTCCGTGCACTGCTCTGGTTCGCCAGAAGCACCTTAGTCATGCTGGTCACATGACCCGGAAGCTGTACGCCGGCTCCCTCGGCCAAGAAAGCGAGATGAGCGCCGCAACCCCAGAGTCGGCCACAACTGGACCTAATGGTCAGGGGTCCCTTTACCTTTACCTAACCAAAGGATGAAGTGTGGGTGGTCATGTTGGGAGAAGCCCAGCTCACCAGAGCAGGGTCCGCCCGGGATACTTACATGGGCCACGGCAGCGAAATAATAGATCTTCATCTGCACCAGCTTCTTCCAGTCCTTCTGAATCTTCCCCAGCAGGGAGGCTGTTTCAGAGTTCTCCAAAGCTCGACACGCTTCTTTGTAGTAATCCACCACCTTGGGAAGGGAATTTGGGAGGGCAGGAAAGGTTCTGAGTGACTGCTGCTTTAGATGCTGACAAATTTTCCCCACTGCAGGAGCCGAACCAACCGATGCGTACCACGAGAAAGGGGAACCCAACTGAACATTTGGAAGAACTTTCTAAAGATAAGTGGATTCTCCTTCACTCAAGGTTTTAATGCAGAATTTGGATGGCCATTTGTTGGGGATTCTTGAGCTGGGACTCCTGAATTGCAAGGGGTTTGGCTAGATGGCCCTTGGGGGTCTTGTCTGATTCTACAGCTCCATCGGGAAGGGCATGTGGGACAGCCCTGTCAAGCAAACCTAACCGCACAGCAAAAAATGCACCTGGCTGCTTTAGAGGAAGGCCCTAACCTGCCCCAGGCTCAGGGAGAGGCCACTTTTCAGGCACTAGTCACCCAAGTTCAAGGCTCCCCAAACTGCTCACCTGGGCGCTGATCCTGGCCACAAGGAAGCTCTTCCGGTTGTCCAGCATCGATTTCTCCAGAAGGCACTCCTGGGCCTGGCCCTTTAGACATGCAGGAGACGAAGAAATAAACAATAATAATAATAATAATTTTTTATTTATACCCCGCCCTTCCCGGTTCAGAAAACCAGGCTGAGGGCGGCTAACAACAAATTTAAAACACTCAATTGATGCAACAAAAAACAGCATAAAATACAGTATAAGGTGTGAATAACAATAAATTCAGAATTCGAAAATCAATTTAGGGGGAAATCCATCCAATAAACATCAGATGATCACCAGGGCTAGCTGGCTAAATTAGTCCTATTTGGGCCAGCGAGGAGACCAGGGGAGAATTAGCTGTGGGATCCCTGAGCGGGTAATCTTCATAAAAAGGGGAGGGGGAGGGAAGGAAGGGGAATAAAAGATCAGGCTAAGTTCAAATTCAAAGACAGGCGGAATAGCTCTGCCTTAGAGGCCCTGCAGAAGGAAGTTAAATCCAGCAAGGCCCTGGTCTCATGGGACAGAGCATTCCACCGGGTCGGAGCCACCACTGAGAAGGCCCTGGCCCTGGTGGAGGATAGTCTGACTTCCTTAGGGCCCGGGACCTCTAAACTATGGTTATTCATGGACCTTAAGGTCCTCTGCGGGGCATACAAGATGCTCTCAGTTACGGTGTTCTATAGCCTTGGACGCAAGGCTGCAGGTGACCTCAAGAGAGTAGTCCACTGCAGCTACTGTCGCATGAGCAGAGATCACCTCTAGGAAGCACATTTTAAAATCGCCCAGCCCAGTTACAACAATGAGTCGCCCTGCTCTGTCCTCTGCTTTGGAAATACATGGAGGAGACAGCTGTCAATGGCCACTAGCCACGATGGCTTGGCTCTAGCCTCCACAGTTGGAGGCAGAAAGTGCTTCTGGGCACCAGTTAGCGGAAGCCACAGGAGGGGAGAAAGAGGGTCTTGTGTTCAAATCCTGCTTGCTGGTTTCCTATTAGGGCTTCTGGTTGGCCACTGCAAGTGGACTAGTTGGCCCTTTGACTCCCCTTCTGTTCTCAGCACCTTCACCAAGGGGCAGACCAGGCCAGAGGAACTTCCCCTCACCCCACCCCCAGATCTTACCAGCATGAGGTTGATATTGAGGTTAAGGATCTGATGGCTCATGTCTACGCTGTAGGAATGAGGGAAGTGGTCCCGGAGGTAAGCAAACGCCCCAGCCGCACACTGGAAATGGGTGCAGGAGACCTTCATGCCCTGCAAGACACAATGGGGTTTTTTTTTGGGGGGGGGGAGAGAGTTGCATTTTCAACAAGCCCAGCTAGAAGACCCCCAAGGAAGATCAACCCAAACGCACACAAACTGAATTTCTCTCTCAAAAAACCCCCCCATATATACCATTTGCTTGTAGAAAACTCAAAGCGGTTTACAAAAAAGGCGAAACAAAAAAGGCGAAACCATCAATTACCGTACATAAATAAGCAAATAAATGCACTGCTACATGCATTGGGCTCATAGGAAGCAACCCTGCTGACAATGGTGAGAATTTTAACTAAGCTCTTTAAAAAACTGGATTTTTTAAAAGCCCCAAAATACTAATTGGAGGTGCCTTTGATGCTATTAACCTGGCGAGGGGGGGAACTGAAAGCACAAAGCCTTACCTCCTCAGATACTCTTTTGTCCATTGCTCCGAGCATGGAATGCAATGCGCCTGGGGGAGGAGAGAGGGAAAGGGTGAGGGGCGGCATCGTCCAATAGGCAGCGGCTCCCCAGGCGTTCTCCCCCTGCCTACTACTACGGAGAGTATTTTATTATTCATTTGCACAGCCGAAAAGCCGTAACAGAGCAAGATACATCCAACAGAATAAAAACACTTTGCCCAGTTAACGTGGTTATTGAAACTAGGCATTCTGCCAAATAAAAATTTGTTTCCCTGAAGAATTTAACTCAATGTTCCTCCTCAAAACTGTGGTCCTAAAGGCGAAAGAGGCTATCTTTCCAGAAATGTCAGGGGACCAGTCCCCCAATGAAAATTGACCAAGTACCCAGTTGCTCTGATGGTTGAGAGACTTACCATATTTTTCGCTCCATAGGACGCACTTCTTCCCTCTTAAAAACTAAGGGGAAAAGTCTGTGCGTCCTATGGAGCGAATGCAGGGGGGAGGCAGGCAGGAAAAGCCCCCAAGAGCCGCACACAAGCTTCACGCGGCTCTTGCGGGCTTTTCTCCAGGAGGGAGAAGGGACTGACATGGCCAGTCAGTCCCTTCTCCCTCCTCGTAGAAAAGCCCACAGGAGCCGCGCACTCCTTAAAGGGTGCGCGGCTCCTGTGGGCTTTTGCGGGAGGTGGGGGAATTGCCATAGGCTAAAGAAGCCAAGGCAGCGAGCGCAATCCATCCCACTCGTTGTTTTGGCTTCTTTAGCCTTGTGCAGCCTCTCCTGGCTGGAGAGGTTGCGCCCGGCTATGGCAGAAGCCAAGGCAGCGAGCAGGATGGATTGCGCTCGCTGCCTTGGCTTCTTTAGCCACGCTTCTTTAGCCACGCTGGAGAGGTTTAGCTCCCGGCTGGAGAGGTTGCACGGCTATGGCAGAAGCCAAGACAGCCAGCGGGATGGATCCCGCTCACTGTCTTGGCTTCTTTGCTCTTTGGGGCTGGGGGGGGGGGACCCGTGCTTCCCCCGCAGCCCCGAGAAGCTTTCTTGATTTCCCTCTCTAAAAACTAGGTGCGTCTTTTGTTCCGGTACGTTCTATAGAGCAAAAAATACGGTAAATCTTGGAATGAGGCTGCTCTCAAGCCCTTGCAGTCTGGGCCAAGGAGCTGGGAATAGAGACGCCCCTTTTCAGAACAGACTCCTTGGCCAATCTTCCCCTCCAGGCAGACACGGCAAGAGGCAACTGCTTCTTGTACCCTCCTCCCACCAGGCAATTCCCACTGCAGGGGATGAGCAAGCTGACATGCCCACGATCTGCCGCAGCCAGGAAGAACAGGGCCTCTATTGTCTCCCAGAGCTACACAAAAAGCTCTCTACAACCCAGCTCAGACTTTTCCCAGCAATAATAATAATAATAATAATAATAATAATAATAATAATAATTTATTATTTGTACCCCACCACGTGACCCGGAAGTGTCTTCGGACAGCGCTGGCTCCCAGCCTCTTAAGCGAGATGAGCGCGCAACCCTAGAGTCGGACACGACTGGCCCGTACGGGCAGGGGTACCTTTACCTTTACCTTTTTACCCTGCCCATCTGGCTGGGTTTCCCCAGCCACTCTGAGCGGCTTCCACAGAGACCAAAACTACACTAAAATGTCACACATTAAAACCTTCCCTGAACAGGGCTGCCTTAAGATGTCTTCTGAATGTCAGGTAGTTGTTTATCGTTTTGACATCTGGTGGGAGGGCGTTCCACAGGGCGGGCGCCACTACTGAGAAGGCCCTCTGCCTGGTTCCCTGTAACTTGGCTTCTCGCAGGGAGGGAACCGCCAGAAGGTCCTCGGAGCTGGACCTCAGTGTCCGGGCAGAATGATGGGGGTGGAGACGCTCCTTCAGGTATACAGGACTGAGGCCATTTAGGGCTTTAAAGGTCAGCACCAACACTTTGAATTGTGCTCGGAAACGTGGCAAGGCCAGAAAAGCACACGGGTGTCCGGCAGTGGCTGCTTCTAAATATTTTGGTGCCTCTCCTCACCCCGTTAGATGAGAGTCTCAAAGTATCGCCAATTACATTTCTCATCTGCCCAGTCCTGGAAGGTTCAGTGCAGGCAACAAGACAAAACACAGAAACATGTGAAGATACTCATTGAAGCAGCGTTTGCCAACCTCTTGCCTGTTTGGATACTGCCAGAAAGACGGGGACACCAGGCAGGCCCCCAGCTGGCTCCAGCCACCGGCCGGTAGCTGGTCTCTCTTGGAACAGCATCAAACAGCGACACGAGCCTCAGATACATTTAGAGACTCGTACACACTCTGTCAGCAGAATGTGTCAATCACCTCACAGCAGAAGAGGCGGACAGAGAGATGTGCAAGCATAATGTACAGCATTTTATTCAGCATAGTTCCGGAACAAACATGTCTGCTTCCCTTCGTCTCCAGCAAAACAGCAGTAACACAAAAGCTATACACAAATGGAAGTTCCCAGCGAGTGCTGGAAGTAAACAGGCATGTGACACACAACAGCCTGTTCCCTTTTAAGGTGGAACGGAACTACATCCTAACAGCGCCCTCCAGATCTTATGGATCACGACTTCCAAGGGTGGCTGGGGCTGAGGGGATCTGCGGTCGAAAATGTCTGGAATGCACCAGGTTGGCAAAAGGCTGCTTTGAAGTCTCATTGGTTACAGACAGGCCAGCGCAAAGCAGCCAGTCTTCCAGGAAGCAATGCAACGTGGACCGTCGGAGCAGGAGGCTCAGGCAGTAGGAAAGCACTGGTGCATCTTGTCGGCATCTCTGCTCGGCCAAGCTGATAAAGCCTCATTTTCCTCTGGCTGAGCCTTCGGAATCGCCTCTGACGAATAATTAACAACCTGAGCCTTTGATGAGGCTCCAAGGCACGTTCCCCCGTTCAGCAGAGTTGCCAGCACAGGAAAGAGACGAGGGGTTTGGGCTACATTGCAAAGAGTTTTATTTCTAAGCTACGCAGACAGAAAAGACATCCTCTCTCTATGAAAGCAGAGAGCAACTGAACAAAGGAAACAGGAAACCAGTAACGTCACATCCCGCCTCCTTTCCCGTGAGACTTCCAACAGCCTGAAAGGTCTCTGGAATGTAAACAGAGTCCTGTGACTCCAAGCGGCTGCACAGTGATAAGAACAGAAACTAACACATCTGTGGGTTCTGAAGGTCATGTTTTTTTAGCCTGCGCTACTCTTCAACCAGGTGAGGATTTTGTGTGAGGTGAGGAATGTCAGAATTGCACAGAAATCCAAAGCAAATCAGAATCGATCACTGCATTAGGCAGCACAATGTGGCTTCTTAGAGCAGAGCAACATTCACATCCCAAAAAAACCATCCTTATATTGTAACTTGCCTTAGCAGTCAACCAAAGACTGTGGTCATCACCCTGATTTCAGTGCTTCCAAAGCTTAGCACAAGGTCAGAAATGAGCCCATCTTTCATTTGGGGCTGGGACAGGTGGCCGCCTGGATAAAATATTTGCTGACCACTGGCAAGCAGTCTTCTGAGAAACACAGAAGCGTGCACCGATTCTGAGCTATGGTAAGCCATGTTCTGCAGCCGAAGGAGCTGCTCTCTGGCCTGCACAAATAGTGTAAATTAAACACAGAGCGTTCCCCTCCAACCACTGGAAATACCCTTAATATTCTTAGCTTCCACCCTACGCCGCTCACACATTTTGACCCAGTCTCTGCAGACAAATGGACACAGCGCTGAACCATAATTCCCGTGCTATTCACACAAAACCTAGCACAGATGCTGCAGCATGGGGGGGGGGTCAACGTGCTCCAGAGCTTCAGGGCTCCTAAGAGAAAGGTGCAGCCAAGCACCCACAAATCCACTCACCAAAGGGTAAGTACGCATTCCAGCTCTCTGGCAAGGGGGGCACCCCAACACCCTCCCACTTTCACTGCCGTTAGGAGAGCAAGTCGGAGCAACCTTTGCCTTTCTCCCCAGCCCTCTCCACGTGCCAGAGGACTCGGGGAATGACAAGGGAAGCCAGAGGCAGTGACAAAAAGAGGCTTGCTACTAGCTCCTGTCTCCAGCCTCTCTTTGAGAGTAGTTTCATTAAAGCAGCCGTCGCTAGCCCCATAACAGCTGTGCTGGCTGGGGCTCACGTGTGTCACAAACCAAAACATCTGGAAGGCTGAGGCAGAGAACGCAGAAGCAGCCTAGACTCGTGGATGCAAAGGCAGACACGGCTGTCGCCCCATCAGCCAAGAAAGACTTGCTGACTATTTGCCAGCAAAACATCCTTGGCTGCTTCTGCGAATATACTTTTTGTTGGAATGATCCTTTAGTCATTCCTGTTAGGATACTGATGTTCCGTTCCACCTTAAAAGGAACAGACGTGATTGTTGCATGTCACATGACTGTTTACTCTCCAGCGCAGCTTGCTGGGAACTTCCGTTTGTGTATAGCTTTTGCTTATGCTTCCTGCTCTTGGACACGAAAGAGAGCAAACATGTTTTCTTTGTCCTGAACTACGCTGAATAAACTGCTTGGAAATATGCTTTACATATGCCTCTGTCCACCACTTCTGTTGCGTGTTATTCACTATGCTGGTTAAGGCATGCTCAAGCTGTGAGTCGCCGTTTGATGCTGTTCCAAAGGACCGGAGTTCGTCCAGCTGCCGGCCAGTGGGCTGGAGCCAGCTGGGGGCCTGCAAAATGCCCCCGTTCTCTTGGACACATCCCAACACTTCCTCCCCTGGAGCCCCTTTCACCTCCTGGAAACAGAGATGCAGCCGCAGGTCCAGCTGGCCGAACGGTCCTTACCCAGATTATACAGGATGCAGGCCTGCTCGTATTTGATGTCCTCGTGCGTCACCGTCTTGCCGGAGAAGATCTCGGTCCTGCAAACAGAGGGGGCCGTTATGGGGGCTGAGCGGAACGTGTCCCAATGCACGGGCCTTTTTCCAGCAAAGCGCCCAGTTGGGGCACTGAACAGGTGCCCAGAAGCCCAGCCCAACAAAACACCCTCCTGCTTGGGGTGTATGGAGCTGGAGTCGGCAGCCATAGGAGAGGAGAGTGGATCTTGGTTCGGGTACCACATGTGAGTTTTCCACAGGTATCTAGTTGGCCACTGTGAGGACAGCATGCAGAACTGGACGGGCGCCTTTTGGGCTGATGGCGCATGACTCATAAAAGGGCCACATCTCCTGCGTGAACACAACTCAGAGCTGCTGTGCTTGCCAGCTACCCGGAGGAGGTATAAGAAAATATGCTGCTTCGTCTCCCAGCCACCACCGATTCCCATTTCTGCTAAAAGCATCCCCACTTCCCAAATCTCTGCAGTTGATCCCTATCACTTCTCAAATCTCCTTCAAGCTCCTAGTCCGGCCAGAGGCTGGTTTCCCCACTCCTGTCTTTAAGACTGCAACCTGGCCAGCTTATTCGCTTTAACAGCCTCCTCATCTCTAGCCATTCACACATCCTCCCCCTCCTGAAACCCCAGTTCTCCTGCAAACTCTTTCATGAATCTCAACAGGCTGATTTCCCCCAAGCCGTCTGTCGCCAAACAAGAAGGTCACAGCTTGAGAGGAACCCTGCTGGATCAGGCAATTGGCCCCTCTACGATACGATAATCTTTATTGTCATTGTCCCATACAGAACAACGAAATTGAAAAAATCTACATCAGACATTCAAAAACCAACAAGCCTGCTATCCCAGCCTGGTTAGCCCCCTAAAAACTCTGGGACCCTATAATTAAATACAATATTCTCCCACAGAGACTACCTTACACTGCGTTTAAAACCAAAATTGCACTTGGATAGAAACTGTTTCTCAGGCAGCTAGTCCTGGTCTTTATAATCCTGGACCTTCTTCCAGAAGGCAGAAGCTGAAAGAGAACATTTCCGGGGTGCGAACTATCCTGCGCTATCTCTGCAGCTTTCTTACGGCACCTGGAAGCGTAGATTTGATCCAAGGTGGGAAGAGTGCGCCCAATTATTCTCTCTGCAGTCTTTACAACCCTGGACAGCATTGTTTTTTCCCTGACTGTGCAGCTCCCAAACCACACACACAGACCATACGATAATACACTCTCAACAGTACAATGGTAAAATGCCATCAGCAGGTCCTTTGAGAGATAATTTTCCCGGAGGATTCTCAGAAAATATAACCTCTGCTGTGCTCTCTTCATCAGGTCTTTTCTGTTCTCTCCCCAGGCTAAGTCATCTCTCAGCTCCAATCCCGGAAATCGAAACACCAAGACCTGTTCCATGCACTTCCCCTCAATAATGAGTCCAGCATCCTGTTGTCACAGTGGCCAATCAGATGCCTGTGAGGAACCCCAAGCAGGATTTGAACACAAGAGCAACTCTCCGCTTCTGCGGTATCCAGAAACTGGAACCGAGGAGAATTACAGTGGTACCTCAGGTTACGTACGCTTCAGGTTACGTACGCTTCAGGTTACAGATGCCGCTAACCCAGAAATAGTGCTTCAGGTTAAGAACTTTGCTTCAGGATGGGAACAGAAATCGTGCTCCGGCGGCACGGAGGCAGCAGGAGGCCCCATTAGCTAAAGTGGTGCTTCAGGTTAAGAACAGTTTCAGGTTAAGAACAGACCTCCAGAACGAATTAAGTACTTAACCTGAGGTACCACTGTACTGCCTCTAACCATGGAGGTGAGGAATAACCAACAAGCCTTCCAGGTCCTCCATTTCTGCTATTGCTTCATTACTCTGCACCCCTTTGGGCTCCCCTTCCAAAATAGAAAGAAATACCGAGGAGAGAATGTGCTACATTCCAGGGAGCGCCCAAGTTGCAGAGCAGTGTTGGGTCTCCGGCGGTTGTTGTGGACTACAACTCCCATCATCCCTAGCCAGCAGGACCAGTGGTCAGGGAAGATGGGAGTTGCAGTCCAACAGCAGCTGGAAACCCAGGTTTGAGAAACACTGCGGTGGAGGGTCCCCTCCGTGGTCCGTGCACAGAGCAGGAGAAGCCCCAACCCCACTTGTTCCAGTTTTGGCGTAACCTCAAAGCCAGCTCTGCTGAGCGGCAAGGCTCAGCTCCTCAGCCATCGCTGAGCTCACCAGGTAATGGGGACGGCTGCTTCATGCTCTGCCCCCATCGGGATGCGGCTCTGCAGGTAGTGCAGCTGCCCAAAGTACTTGCGAAGGATGCTGCAGCCTTCGAAGTCCCTGGGCACGTTGACGGCGTTCTGGGAGGGGAGAGGAAAGGGACAGGAGTCAGGTTAATAGTAATAATAATAATAATAATAATAATAATAATAATAATAATAATTTATTATTTGTACCCCGCCCATCTGGCTGGGTTTCCCCAGCCACTCTGGGCGGCTTCCACAGAAACCAAAAATACACTAAAATATCACACATTAAAAACTTCCCTGAACAGGGCTGCCTTAAGATGTCTTCTGAATGTCAGGTAGTTGTTTATCGCTTTGACATCTGGTGGGAGGGCGTTTCATAGGGCGGGCGCCACCACCGAGAAGGCCCTCTGCCTGGTTCCCTGTAGCTTTGCTTCTCGCAATGAGGGAACCGCCAGAAGGCCCTCGGCGCTGGACCTCAGCGTCCGAGCAGAACGATGTGGGTGGAGACGCTCCTTCAGGTATACTGGGCCGAGGCCGTTTAGGGCTTTTAAGATCAGCACCAACACTTTGAATTGTGCTCGGAAAGGTTGAGGGCTCCAGACAGCAGGCTGTGTTGAGGTCACAAGATAACTGCTGATAGTGACCACTATTCCTTCGGGAAACATGACCACATTTCAAAAATAAAAACCACGCACACACAATGCAAAAAGCTCTGCCTGGGAAGCACAGCCCTGATGGGAAAGTCCTATTGTATGAGCACCGCAATAGCTAAAAATTCCCATGATAAAAGCCTTCAAACTGAGCTCACCTCAAGGCAGCTTCAGGGGTCAGATTCTTTGACTCCTGCATTGCAGAAGATTGGACTAAATAACAGCAACAATAATGTAGTATTATTATATAATAAGTATATAAAATATAATAATAATAATATAATATTATTAACCCCACCTATAATAATAATTGCTCAGTCCCAGCTCCTGCCAACCTAGCAGTTCGAAAGCACGTCAAAGTGCAAGTAGATAAAT
The DNA here is from genome assembly GCF_964270895.1 of Podarcis filfolensis. Taxonomy (NCBI): domain Eukaryota; kingdom Metazoa; phylum Chordata; class Lepidosauria; order Squamata; family Lacertidae; genus Podarcis; species Podarcis filfolensis. The sequence goes on along the minus strand of NC_139614.1, from coordinate 55,884,461 downwards.
AGGTACCGCTCCGGCAGGAAGGTAAACGGCGTTTCTGTGCGCTGCTCTGGTTCACCAGAAGCGGCTTAGTCATGCTGGCCACATGACCCAGAAAAACTGTCTGCGGACAAACGTCGGCTCCCTCGGCCAGTAAAGCGAGATGAGCGTCGCAACCCCAGAGTCATTCACGGCTGGACTTAACTGTCAGGGGTCCTTTACCTTTACTTTTATAATAATAATAATTTTATTATTTGTACTGTGCCCATCTGGCTGGGTTGCCCCAGCTGCTCTGGGTGGCTTCTAATGTAATAAAAACTCAGCAAACATCAAACTTAAAAAACTTCCCTAAACAGGGCTGCCTTCAGATGTCTTCTGAAAGTCAGATAGTTGTTTATTTCCTTGACATCTGATGCAACTACCAAGAAGGCCCTCTGCCTGGTCCCCTGTAACCTCACTTCTCACAGCGAGGGAACTGCCAGAAGGCCCTCGGAGCTGGACCTCAGTGTCCGGGCAGAACGATGGAGGTGGAGACGCTCCTTCAGGTATACTGGGCCAAGGCTGTTTAGGGCTTTCAAAGTCAGCACCAACACTTTGAACTGTGCTTGGAAATATACTGGGAGTTCATGAGATCCTTCTTCATGTGCCATGAAAGTTCCGGAGGATAGTAACAAGAAAACGGGGCCTTTTCTGTGGTGGCTCCCTGCTTGTGGAATGCATTCCCCAGGGAGTTTCCCCTGGCACCATCATTACATATCTTTAGGCACTAAGGAAAAAATTTCTCTTTTTCTCCAGGCCTTCAGCTTTTAACTATCTGTGGCCTCTTTGAGAGGGTGGGATGTTCTAATCCAGCCTTTTAAAAACAAGACTGCCTTTTGGAGTTTTCTTTGTCCTGTGGGGGTTTTGGTTGTTGTTTATTGTGAGTTGTTCTGTGTTACCTTGGTAAAAAAAAAAGTAGCTAATAAATTCAATAATTAACAACTCAGAAGAAAAGTGGCATGTAGGTATTTTAAAAGAAATGAAGATTTTAAAGCAAGACTGCCTCCCCAATCTGCTTCTCTCTGCCTCAGTTTCCCCTCTTATGGACTCCATCCTGAAGGTCCTGGTGGCGGCACTGCATCATGTGAACCAAGTAAACCCGCGTCACCATCACCGAGAGGAAGAGGAGGGTTGGAGAAGAACCACATATGTCCTCACCTGCCTCAGCTGCTCCAGCTTCTTCAACTCTTCATTGTAGTTCTCTGGATTTTCACCATAGTTCTTCAGGACGAACTAGAATATGGGGGAGGGAAGGAAATGCACCCATTTATTCATTGAACATATAATAATAATAAGAAGAAGAAGAAGAAGAAGAACAATATTTTATTTATATCCCTCCGTCCCCAGCCGAAGCCAGGCTCGGAGCGGCTAACAACAATAAAAGTAACACAGCATTCTAAAATCCATTCATTCTAAAATCAATTCAAAATCAATTTCATGGCAACCATTGGGCTAGAGTTCTGTGAGGATTACAGAAGGAGAGAGGGGGTCAGACTGTGCCCTGGCCAAAGGCCTGGTGGAACAGCTCTGTCTTGCAGGCCCTGCGGAAAGATGCCAAGTCCCGCAGGGCCCGAGTCTCTTGGGACAGAGCATTCCACCAGATCGAGGCCACGGCCAAAAAAACCCTGGCTCTGCTTGAGGCCAGCCTAACCTCCCTGTGGCCTGGGACCTCCAAGATGTTTTTGTTTGAAGATCGTAAGGTCCTCCATGGGACATACCAGGAGAGGCGGTCCCGTAGGTACGAGGGTCCTAGGCCGTATAGGGCTTTAAAGGTTAAAACCAGCACCTTAAACCTGATCCTGTACCTCACCGGGAGTCAGTGCAGCTGGGTGAATGTGATATCTAAGCCATTTGTATAAAATTAATACCAACAACGTTGATTAAAATTTTCTAAAGCAGAACAAGATGAAAGCAAGATTAAGGAACAGAAAACAACTGCATGTTAGAAACACAACGAAGCAGTGTACAAAACAAAAATCTGGCACCTGAAAATTGAAGGACAGGAAATATCTGGGTAAGTTTGAGAGGTGTTTCAAGCTCCCTATGGCTACCTGAGGCCAAGGGTATTGAAGCACCCAAGGGTGACGAGGGTATTCCAGAGGTGCCATCACCAAGAAGGCCCTGCCTCTCCTTTATCACTAGGTGGCTCTCCTAAACCCAGGCCTGGAGCACCTCAAGATAATCAGCTGCGTTCAAGACAGGGCTACCATATATCCGGAATTTGCCAAACATAGCAGTGACTTGGCCATTGTAAACAGCGTCCGGGTGGAAAATCGCTGAAATGTCCGGAGAAACCTGGACGTATGGTAACCCATTTCAGAAGTGTATATTTTGGCGAATTTCCTTAAAAATAGGGCAAAACTTCCTCTCTCATTTTGGAGATTTTGCTCAACAACTTCCCCCCCCCCAAAGCTCAACAGCTTTTGTGTCCTGATTTTCACTTTTTGAAATATGGCAACCCTAGTTCAAGAGTCACTGGAAGGACAGATCCTGAAGCTGAGGCTCCAAGACTTTGGCCACCACATGAGAAGAGAAGACTCCCTGGAAAAGACCCTGATGCCGGGAAAGATGGAGGGCGCAAGGAGAAGGGGACGACGGAGGACGAGATGGTGGGACAGTGTTCTCGAAGCTACCAGCATGAGTTTGACCAAACTGCGGGAGGCAGTGGAAGACAGGAGTGCCTGGCGTGCTCTGGTCCAGGGGGTCACGAAGAGGCGGACACAACTAAACGACTAAACAACAACAAAGTTCAAGAATGTCTGCAGCTGACCTGCCACTGTCCTCTCAATCACTTTGCTGAAAAGGCGTCTCGATGGTACTTGACATACAAAGTGGTGGCCTGCCTAACCCCCAACTGGAAGAGAGTTCCACAGGATGAGACCCACAATACAGAACGTAGCATGGCTCCTGGTGGATATGAGCCAAAAGGATGAGCAAGTCTTCCAGCTTTCTTTCCCCACGGGACTCCAACAGAAGAGAGCCCTCGGTCCCCACTTATAACCAGCTTCCCTCCACAGAAAGCCACTGTGATGTGGTGATTAGAGCATCAAGTAAACTAAGGCCCAAGGGCCGGATCCGGCCCAATCGCCTTCTAAATCTGGCCCGCGGAAGGTCTGGGAATCAGCGTGTTTTTACATGAGTAGAATGTGTGCTTTGATTTAAAATGCATCTCTGGGTTATTTGTGGGGCATAGGAATTCATTCATTTCCCCCCCCAAAAAATATAGCCTGGCCCCCCACAAGGTCTGAGGGACAGTGGACCGACCCCCTGCTGATAAAGTTTGCTGACCCCTGGGCTAGGGACTGGGAGACTGGGGTTCAAATCCCCATGTGAAGTGCCCTAAAATACATACCTGGACTTGTTTCGATTAATGTCTGCAGGAGACTTTATGGATTTTTAAGTTATAATTAGAAAAATCTTAATAACTATTCATAAAGGACACAGTTTGTAAGAAGTAAATAAGGAGTCCAGATACAGGATAAAGGAAGTCTTTTATGTGGTTGTTTGTATTGTTGTATGTTATGTTCACTGTATGTTTTGTTCACATTTAATGTGTATTGGGGGGGTTGTGTTATGTTGTAAATTAAATTCCAATAAAATAAATCAATCAATAAATAAATAAAATCCCCATGTGAAGCTCACTGGGTGTGCCCTTGGGCCAGTCACTCATCCTCAGCCTAGCCTACCTCACAAGGTTGTTGTGGGGATAAACTGAGATAGGGGGGAGAAATATGTGTGCCACTTAGAGCTCCTTGCAGAAAAAGTGAGATACAAATGTAAAAATCCAATCTACAGCTCTTGTCCTCATATCTATTTACTGTCACCACAGCTTCCCGGAGACTGTTCCCTGCTCTGTCAACACCAGATCCCAACAGGTCAGGCCAGATAAGCCACATTCTTTGCTCCCGGGAACAGGTGTAATGCAGTCCAGAAAAGAGGCCTCATCATGTTGGAAAGCAAAGAGCCAACTCAGGCGTCCAGGGAAGCTGCCTGCCCTTATGTAGGACCTTTGATTTGCAATGAACTTTATCCCGACCGCCACGGAGTAAAACAAATCCCTCTTACACCCTTTTCGCAGCTGGGAAAATCAAGGCCGGAAGAAAGTAACTGTGATCCACAGCCAAGGGAGATTTGCATGTGGATATAATACAAATAAGGGATGTGGGTGGTGCTGTGGGTTAAACCACTGAGCCTCTTGGGCTTGCCAATCAGAAGGTCGGCGGTTCGAATCCCCACGACGGGGTGAGCTCCTGTTGCTCGGTCCCTGCTCCTGCCAACCTAGCAGTTCGAAAGCACGTTAAAGTGCAAGTAGATAAATAGGTACCGCTCTGGTGGGAAGGTAAACTGCGTTTCCGTGCACTGCTCTGGTTCGCTAGAAGTGGCTTAGTCATGCTGGCCACATGACCCGGAAGCTGTACGCCAGCTCCCTCGGCCAATACAGCGAGATGAGCACTGCAACCCCAAAGTCGGCCACGACTGGACCTAATGATCAGGGGTCCCTTTACCTTTTTATAATATAAATATAAATAGAGCCCCATTATACAAGCATCCTGGTCTCAACAGCGGCCAGCCAGGAGACGACTCTCCTCTCTCAAGTACAAAGCAGGTAGCCGTATTGGTCTGTCGTAGTCAAAATAAAAAAATTCCTTCCAGTAGCACCTTAGAGACCAACTAAATTTGTTATTAAATGAGTCGCGGGTGGCGCTGTGGGTTAAACCACAGCCTTGGGCTTGCCGATCAGAAGGTCAGCGGTTCGAATCCCCACGACGGGGTGAGCTCCCGTTGCTGGGTCCCTGCTCCTGCCAACCTAGCAGTTCGAAAGCACGTCAAAGTGCAAGTAGATAAATAGGTACCGCTCCGGCGGGAAGGTAAACGGCGTTTCCGTGCGCTGCTCTGGTTCGCCAGAAGCAGCTTAGTCATGCTGGCCACATGACCCGGAAGCTGTATGCCGGATCCCTCGGCCAATAAAGCGAGATGAGCGCTGCAACCCCAGAGTCGGCCACGACTGGACCTAATGGTCAGGGGTCCCTTTACCTTTAAGTTTGTTATTGGTATGAGCTTTCCCACCACCCTTCTGAGTAATACCCCTCCCCACCATATAACTATATATAAGGGTCCTGTGACTTCTGTTTCAGTGTATCTGAAGAAGTGTACATGCACATGAAAGCTCATACCAATAACAAACTTAGTTGGTCTCTAAGGTGCTACTGGAAGGATTTTTTTTTATTTTGTTTTAAGCACAGTGGTACCTCGGGTTATATATGCTTCAGGTTATATACTCTTCAGGTTATAGCCTCCGCTAACCCAGAAATAGTACCTCGGGTTAAGAACTTTGCTTCAGGATGTGAACAGAAATTGTGCTCCGGTGGCGCGGCAGCAGCAGGAGGCCCCGTTAGCTAAAGTGGTGCTTCAGGTTAAGAACAGTTTCAGGTTAAGAACGGACCTCCAGAACGAATTAAGTTCTTAACCCGAGGTACCACTGTACAAAGCATTTTCCTGGCTCAGAGACTTTGCACCCTGTGTGATCTCTGCCTCCTATGTGCATGCACACACACACAGTCATTTTCCACAGTGAGAAACAGAAACCTCAGGACCAGTCATCAGCAGACTATGACTCAGCCCCTTTCCTTCTGAGCAGAAGCGACAACACAGGCAGATTCAGGCCCATCAGAGATGCCCGGGGAATTTTACTGCTTGAAGCCGGGGAATTTTACTGCTTGAAGCCGTTTTACTGCTTGAAGCAGTATAAACACATGAGAAATTACCAAGAACGCTCCTGATGTAATACAGTGGTACCTCGGGTTACATACGCTTGAGGTTACAGACGATTCAGGTTACAGACTCCGCTAACCCAGAAATAGTACCTCGGGTTAAAAACTTTGCTTCAGGATGAGAACAGAAACGCCCGGCGCTGGCATGGTGGCAGCGGGAGGCCCCATAAGCTAAAGTGGTGCTTCAGGTTAAGAACAGTTTCAGGTTAAGAACGGACCTCCGGAACGAATTAAGTACTTAACCCGAACTACCACTGTACAGTGAAGGTAATGTAACTTTTGGGTTGCGAACGTGGCAAACCTGGAAGTGTATATTTCTGGGTTTCGTCACGCTCGCTTGCGCCGCAATATGTGTGGATTCCCCCCCCCCCCCATAGCATGCATATAAGAATAGAAACCAAGCAGCTACAAAAGGCATTGCAGTTGGAGATGCCCAAAAGCAAAAGTGGGAAACCCTACCAAATAGACTCTGACTAGAGAGCAGGTAAGAAGAACAGGAAGGACTTAATTGGGTATCTTGCTTGTACTTCCTTGTCCCATAGGATCCCCAACATTTCGCAATTACTGGTGCCATTTGACTGTTATTTGAATGGCTTTGGAAGGCGCCACATAAATCTCTTAACTGCTTCAGATTTTCCCAAAGAATCTTGGGGTTACTATCAGACTGCAGCCCATTTTCCAAAAAGAAGGGCGATGTTCAGTTCATAGCATTTATATGCCACTTGACTGTAGAAAACCTAAAAGGGGTCCTTGATGCCAATATCCTTGATAATGGCAAGCAGAAAGTGCTCTCGCTCCGTCTCCTACTTGTATGACTTTTGCCTGGCTACGTCACCCTCCATTTTATTTTACTATATTCATGGCCTGCAATCCTATTTGCTCAACAGTTGGTTGACTAGCAGTCAAGCCTATTATTATTTTATTAAATTTGTATACCGCCCTATAACCTCCGGTTATTACAAATACACCATACATGGCTCATTTTTTATCTTGAAGTCAGCACTACATCAACATCCAGAGACTTGAGACATTTTGAAGAACACTTGCCAAGAGTCACTCTGTCAGAACCTAAGGCACCATTGTGGGTTTCTTTTTAAAATGCTCTTCTCCACGCACAAGGTGCTTCTTCCATGGCACAAGAGCAGGCACCCCCAAACTCGGCCCTCCAGATGTTTTGGGACTACAATTCCCATCATCCCTGACCACTGGTCCTGTTAGCTAGGAATCATGGGAGTTGTAGTCCCAAAACATCTGGAGGGCCGAGTTTGGGGATGCCTGCGCAAGAGAGTTCATCCATTTAATGAACTTCTGTTCCCTAGGACTACAACTCCCATCAGCTCCAGCAGGCATAACTGCAGTCCCAAACATCTGGAAGGCAGTAGGTCAGGGGAGGCTGGCCCAAGGGCTACGTGCATCAGGCCACTGCCAACTTGAAGAGGCTACCAGGGGCACAAGATTATTAATTGGATGTGGCAAGGAAAGTGTATGTGACAGAGCAACTGAATATACCGTATTTTTTGCTCTATAAGACTCACTTTTTCCCTCCTAAAAAGTAAGGGAAAATGTGTGTGCGTCTTATGGAGCGAATGCAGGCTGCGCAGCTATCCCAGAAGCCAGAACAGCGATCCCTCTTGCTGTTCCGGCTTCTGAGATTCAGAATATTTTTTTTCTTGTTTTCCTGCTCCAAAAACTAGGTGCGTCTTGTGGTCTGGTGCGTCTTATAGAGCGAAAAATACGGTAGTTTGGATCTAGGCAGATATGGAGGCAAAGAGAATGGCAGGAATGAAGTGTGCTAAGTCATTCATCGGGGGCAGAAGAGCAGCCCAATTAAAGAGACTGAGCCAGGAGTTCAGAAGATGAGCCCGGAGATTGTTTGTCGAGACTAAAGGCCCTAAATACACCCACATTTTCTCCCACACTCTCAGTCATCACCCGTCACGCCTCGCAACCTTCCCTTCTATTCCAACGAACCTTCCCCTTTGATGTATTTTTAATTTTTGTTGGAGGCTGCCCAGAGTGGCTGGGGAAACCCAGCCAGATGGGCAGGGTACAAATAATGTACACCAATCTGCACTTCAAGCCCTGCTCCCAATTCCTTGACCCTGATTTCTCAAGAACGCTCTTCACTGATCAACCATCACATCAAGGGCGCACACTCAGTTCCTTCATTTAGGTCAGAAACCCCTTAGCCCAGCGAATTTCAGGTTTGGAGATTGCACTCGTCAACTTACTGCTCCCCAAACCATCGCCAACCGCCCGCTCCATAACAGCACGCAGAGAGGTCCCCACATGCAAGCAATAAACGAACAACAATAACAATAAGCCCCACCTTCATAAGCTCAGGGCTCCACATCAAGAAAATACCGTATTTTTTGCTCTATAAGACCCACTTTTTCCCTCCTAAAAAGTAAGGGGGAATGTGTGTGGGTCTTATGGGGCGAATGCAGGCTGCGCAGCTATCCCAGAAGCCAGAACAGCAAGAGGGGTCGCTGCTTTCGCTGCGCAGCGATCCCTCTTGCTGTTCTGGCTTCTGAGATTCAGGATATTTTTTGCTCTTGTTTTCCTTCTCCAAAAACTAGGTGCGTCTTGTGGTCTGGTGCGTCTTATAGAGCGAAAAATACGGTGCTAAGCCTCCTCCCCAGAACCATACCTTAGCACTTGAGGGGTATGTTTTTTAAGACCCACCAAATAACTGGGAGTTGCTCTGAACCCCCCCCCCCACTTTTGGTGCTGTGTTGCTAACCCACGCTGGGACCTTCAGCTCGAAGGCTTCTCAAAGGGTGTGGCAGGGGAGGAAGATCCAAGGGCAATCCAGGAAACTGTTAAAACATTGCACTGTAGCACAGTATAATATATAATCATATTATGAGAATGATAATAGAACATATAATTATACTTTGGGAAAGATTTGTGCCGCTTGTGCACTGCTCCATGCTTCCTGGATGTCCCAGGATCATGTTCTAAAGTAGTTGTGTTCTATGTTATAAATCAAGCACTGCTCAGAGTCCGTCCCCCCCACCCGTTTTCCAATGTGTTCCTTATCTATTTAAAAAAAATATATCGGCAAGCAAAATTGTTGGTTCGCAAGTGTGGCACCAGAGCAGGGGGAAAAGGTTTGAAAAACACTAGGCATTATTATTATTATTAATTATTATTATTATGCCTGTCCCTACCTCATACCCCCTAGGCCTTTGCCTCTTCCCCACCACACCCCCACTAGGCTAATAATAATAATAATAATAATAATAATAATGTTGTCTGCCCCTCCCCCTTAGGCCTGCCTCTCCCCTTCCCCACTAGGCTAATAGTAATAATAATAATAATAATATTAATAATAATAATGTTGTCTGCCCCTCCCCCTTAGGCCTCTGCCCCTCCCCCACTGGGATAATAATAATGTTGTCTGCCCCTCCCCCTAGTCCTCTGCCCCTCCCCTCCCCCATTGGGATAATAATAATAATAATAATAATAATAATAATAATAATGTTGTCTGCCCCTCCCCCTTAGGCCTCTGCCCCTCCCCCACTGGGATAATAATAATAATAATGTTGTCTGCCCCTCCCCCTAGTCCTCTGCCCCTCCCCTCCCCCATTGGGATAATAATAATAATAATAATAATAATAATAATAATAATAATAATAATGTTGTCTGCCCCTCCCCCTTAGGCCTCTGCCCCTCCCCCACTGGGATAATAATAATAATAATGTTGTCTGCCCCTCCCCCTTAGGCCTCTGCCCCTCCCCCACTGGGATAATAATAATAATAATAATAATAATAATAATAATGTTGTCTGCCCCTCCCCCTTAGGCCTCTGCCCCTCCCCCACTGGGATAACAATAATAATAATAATGTTGTCTGCCCCTCCCCCTAGTCCTCTGCCCCTCCCCTCCCCCATTGGGATAATAATAATAATAATAATAATAATAATAATAATGTTGTCTGCCCCTCCCCCTTAGGCCTCTGCCCCTCCCCCACTGGGATAATAATAATAATAATAATGTTGTCTGCCCCTCCCCCTTAGGCCTCTGCCCCTCCCCCACTGGGATAATAATAATAATAATAATAATAATAATGATGTTGTCTGCCCCTCCCCCTCTGGGATAATAATAATAATACTACTGCAATGGTGCCCCTGCCCCTCCCCCCCCCCGCGCCTCCCACCTTCTTGACGGCCTGGTGGAAGCCGAACTCTCCCGCCTCCTTGAGGTCCAGCCAGATCATGGGCATGCGGGGCACGGCCTCCATCCCGCCGGCCTCGCCTCGCGGCCCCGACGCAGCACCAGCCGGGCCCCTGCCAGGAGGCCCGAGCCCAGCCCGGCCCGACAAGCAGGAGCAGCAGGAGAGGGAAGAGGACGCGGCGGCAGCAGCGGCTGAGGGGACTCCTCCGGCCCGGCCCGACTTCCGGCGCCACGCCCACTCCCCGCCGGAAGCCGCGGCGCCTGACGGGAAGCGGAGTTCCCGCTCTCCAAGACGCCGCCAAGAGGGCGCGAAAGGCGCTCGGCGGACTACAACTCCCAGAAGCCCCGGCCGCCGACAGCGCTTGCTGGGGGCTGATGGGAGTTGTAGTTCGGCAAGCGCTGAAGGGCGCGCAGGTGTTGAGGGAGCGCACCTGGATGTGCGCAAGATTCCTGCATTGCAGGCGGGGTTGGACTAGATGACCCTCAGGGGTCCCTTTCTGTGATTCCAGACATTATTTTCCTTTTTTTTATAAGATATTTATTGAGGTTTTACAAAGAGAAAGGTTTACATAAATAATAAAAAAGATACCAAAAAAATGACAGAAAAAAATAAAAATAAAAATACAGAATTCAAAAGACAAATAGATACAAAAAAAAATTAAAAACAAATCCATTTTTGTAACTTTAAATTCATTTAACTTGTTTCCTTGACTCCCTCACACCTCCCCTTTTTGTATTCCAATTTAAATAATCAAATCAGCAAATCCTTACCCTCTTTCATTTATCTTAACTCTATATCTTAACTTATTATAACTCTATATTTTCATCCATTTATCAGTTCATTTTTGCATATTCTTATTAACTTTTGTTGCTAAATACCACTTATTTCCAATCCAAACATCATTTTAACATTCATTAATTTTACAATATTTCTGAAGGTAGTCTTTAAATTAGGGTCTTTAAAGGTAGTATTTAAATTATTTTCCTTTTTTTTACCCCCATGGTAATCTTTATTAGTTTTCTAAGTACAGTGGTACCTCAGGTTACTTACGCTTCAGGTTACTGACTCCGCTAACCCAGAAATAGTGCTTCAGGTTAAGAACTTTGATTCAGGATGAGAACAGAAACGCCCGGCGCTGGCATGGTGGCAGCAGGAGGCTCCATTAGCTAAACTGGTGCTTCAGGTTAAGAACAGTTTCAGATTAAGTACGGACCTCCGGAACAAATTAAGTACTTAACCCGAGGTACCACTGTACATGGACGCGGGTGGCGCTGTGGGTCAAACCAAAGAGCCTAGGAATTGCCGATCAGAAGGTCGGCGGTTCGAATCCCCGCGACGGGGTGAGCTCCCGTTGCTCGGTCCTTGCTCCTGCCAACCTAGCAGTTCGAAAGCACATCCAGGTGCAAGTAGATAAATAGGTACCACTCTGGCGGGAAGGTAAACGGCGTTTCTGTGCACTGCTCTGGTTCGCCGGAAGCGGCTTAGTCCTGCTGGCCACATGACCCGGAAGCTGTACGCCGGCTCCCTCGGCCAGTAAAGCGAGATGAGCGCCGCAACCCCAGTCGGCCACGACTGGACCTAATGGTCAGGGGTCCCTTTACCTTTACCTTACTACTGTACATACTACACATATACACATTACATTTTACATTTACACTTGCTCTTAAGAGCTGACTTCCCTCCTTCCTTCTTCTGGCTTTTTTGTGTCGTCTCTAAATTTTCAGCCCCGATTTTCCAGGGACAGTCCCGGATTTACAGAAGCCCAGTCGTGGTTTCTGATTTGATACCGGAATGTCCCATTTTCCTTAAAGGTAAAGGGACCCCTGACCATTAGGTCCAGTTGTGGCCGACTCTGGGGTTGCGGCGCTCATCTCGCTTTATTGGCCGAGGGAGCCGGCGTACAGCTTCTGGGTCATGTGGCCAGCATGACTAAGCCACTTCTGGCGAACCAGAGCACCGCATGGAAACCCCGTTTACCTTCCCGCTGGAGCGGTACCTATTTATCTACTTGCACTTTGACGTGCTTTCGAACTACTAGGTTGGCAGGAGCAGGGACCGAGCAACGGGAGCTCACCCCGTCGCGGGGATTCGAATTGCCGACCTTCTGATCGGCAAGTCCTAGGCTCTGTGGTTTAACCCACAGCGCCACCCGCGTCCCTCACTTTTCCTTCGGATGCCCCTATTTCCATTGGGGAAAGGTTGGAGGGGATGTGATTCTATGATTCTAATAAATCTGCGCTAGAGCGATGCCAACAGCTACAGTCTTACTGTTAGATGCTCAGGTTGAATGGCCAAGAGCTTCAGTAATATTGTGTGCTCTTGTCTTTGAGAAATAGTGTCTTAAAAACCCTCAGTGACCTTTGTTTACTCCTCTGTGTCTGGGCAAACAGCCTGCTCTTTTTCTAGAAAGCAGATAGCCTGTTCCCACACCCTTCTCTAACATAATTTTAACATTGAGAGACTGTTAATAGTAATAATAATAATAATAATAATAATAATAATAATAATAATAATTTATTTATACCCCGCCCATCTGGCTGGGCCACCCCAGTCACTCTGGGCGACTTCCATAGAAACCAAAAATACAGTAAAATATCACACGTTTAAAACTTCCCTGAACAGGGCTGCCTTAAGATGTCTTCTGAATGTCAGGTAGTTGTTTATCGCTTTGACATCTCCTGGAAGGGCGTTCCACAGGGCGGGCGCCACTACCGAGAAGGCCCTCTGCCTGGTTCCCTGTAGCTTTGCTTATCGCAATGAGGGAACCGCCAGAAGGCCCTCGGCGCTGGACCTCAGCATCCGGGCAGAATGATGGGGGTGGAGATGCTCCTTCAGGTATACTGGACCGAGGCCGTTTAGGGCTTTAAAGGTCAGCACCAACACTTTGAATTGTGCTCGGAAACGTACTGGGAGCGTACTGTTAATATTACAGGTATGCTATGCATTTTGCACTTGTCTGATTCCTAAAGTGCAACTGTGTATATGTAACAATTCTTCAGTTACTGAGTAGAATAAGAAAGAGCAATTCATTGACATGCAGTTTGTTCTCATAATTTTTTTGCTATGTCTTACGTGATGCTGCTTCTGTAAGAAATCCAGAGTGCATATGTTGCTTTTCAAAGTTAAAAAGCAGCGTGAAAGAATAATTGTAATGTCTATTAAATGTTTGCAAGAGCTGTGGGGGGGGACGGACAAATAAACAAAATCCCCCAGCAACTTCAGGGAATGCCATTAACGGTGCAGTGATCTTGGTAGCAATGGAGATCCTCAATTTCAACTGAGCACCCTGAGGTTTGCTACAGACTTGCTGGTGGTAAAAATGTTTGGGATCCCAGGGCTTGGATGCCCCAGAAGGGAAGCACCAGTCATATTGTTCTCTTGCAACAAAAGCAACGAAGTGTCATGTAGCCCTTGGAAAACTTAGTATGTTTTAGATACAATACCTCTGCTGTTAAAACCTAAGATAGCATCTGAAGGTGTTCATTCTCTTAACTGCATGTTCTTTTATTGCAGTGCAGTACATGATATTAAAACAATACTCTTGGGATAAGTAATTTCGTTGTCCCTGAGAGGGGGCAATGACAATAAAGATATTATTATTATTATTATTATTATTATTATTATTATTAGTATTCGGTGGTTCAGCAGTTGGTGGGTTTTACAGGGGTCAGCAAACTTTTTCTGCAGGGGGCCGATCCATTCTCCCTCACACCTCGTGGGGGCGGGGGGGACTATATTTTGAAAAGAAAGAAAGAATTCCTATGCCCCACAAATAACCCAGAGATGTGTTTTTAAATAAAAGGACACATTCTTCTTGTTGTTGTTTAGTCGTTTAGTTGTGTCCGACTCTTTGTGACCCCCTGGACCAGAGCACGCCAGGCACTCCTGTCTTCCACTGCCTCCCGCAGTTTGGTCAAACTCATGCTGGTAGCTTCGAGAACCCTGTCCCACCATCTCGTCCTCTGCCGTCCCCTTCTCCTTGTGCCCTCCATCTTTCCCAACATCAGGGTCTTTTCCAGGGAGTCTTCTCTTCTCATGAGGTGGCCAAAGTCTTGGAGCCTCAGCTTCAGGATCTGTCCTTCCAGTGAGCACTCAGGGCTGATTTCCTTCAGAATGGATAGGTTTGATCTTCTTGCAGTCCATGGGACTCTCAAGAGTCTCCTCCAGCACCAGAATTCAAAAGCATCCATTCTTCGGCGATCAGCCTTCTTTATGGTCCAGCTCTCACTTCCAGACATCACTACTGGGAAAACCATAGCTTTAACTATACGGACCTTTGTTGGCAAGGTGATGTCTCTGCTTTTTAAGATGCTACTCATGTAAAAACATGCTGATTCCCAGACCATCCACGGGCTTGATTTAGAAGGCCGGATCCGGTCCCCGGGCCTTAGTTTGCCTACCCATGGACTAGGACCTGGGAAAGACCACTTTCACTCTCCGCCAGGAAGCTCCCTGGGCCAGTCAATGTGTCTAACCTACATAACAGCAATGTTGTGGGGATTAAAGTGGCTGAGGAAACCCAGCCAGATGGCCGGGGTATAAATAATAAATTATTATTATTATTATTATTATTATTATTATTATTAATAATGATGAGGGGGAGATCCATGTACGCCACCTTGAGCTCCTTGGAGAAAAGTGTAGGATTCATAGGCATCCATCTGTCTCAAGAGACAATGGAGTGCGCCTACAAGGGGTCAAGAAGGGACGCAGGTGGCGCTGTGGGTTAAACCACAGAGCCTAGGACTTGCTGATCAGAAGGTTGGTGGTTCGAATCCCCGCAACGGGCTGAGCTCCCATTGCTCGGTCCCTACTCCTGCCAACCTAGCAGTTCAAAAGCACGTCAAAGTGCAAGTAGATAAATAGGTACCGCTCTGGAGGGAAGGTGAACAAAAGCTGTATGCCGGCTCCCTCGGCCAGTAAAGCAAGATGAGCGCTGCAACCCCAGAGTCGGCCACGACTGGACCTAATCGTCAGGGGTCCCTTTACCCCTTTACCTTTACAAGGGGTCAAACAGGTAACTGCTGCCTCTTGTGTTGTTCTTGCTGTGTTAGCAGCACCGAAGTGACTACACTATCCCTGGAGCACAAGCCTGGCCGGTGTGTCTGGAGGTCCTGGGCTGCCCAGACAACAAGACCCCCATCTCAGCCTCACTGATGGGGTCCAAAGGAAAGCAGAACAAGACAAAAATCTCTGGTTTACTCCAGAGCCTTTTCTTCTCCCAAATATATCCCTCAAGGCAGTGGGTATGGATTTTTCCTTGGGGGTTTACTCCCAAACAAGTATATAGCCACAAGGCTGTGGAGGTTCAGGATCAGAGTCTTCCTTCTCCTAGAGGGGCTCGCTTCCCAGATTGACAAGCCCCATCTGGCCCTCATGTCCGTCTACAGCATGTGCAGAAACCGCCTGATTGGACCCGCTGTTGGTAGGGTAGGATATAAAATAATAATAATAATAATAATAATTTATAATTTATACCCCGCCCATCTGGCTGCATTTCCCCAGCCACTCTGGGTGGCTTCCAACCGAATATTAAAAACAATACAGCATCAGACATTAAAAACTTCCCTAAACAGGGCTGCCTTCAGTTGTCTTTTAAAAGTATAATAGTTGTTTATTGACATCTGCTGGGAGGGTGTTCCACAGGGCAGGTGCCACTACTCAGAAGGCCTCTGCCTGGTTCCCTGTAACCTCACTTCTCGCGGTGAGGGAACCGCCAGAAGACCCTCGGAGCTGGATCTCAGTGTCTGGGCTGAACGATGGGGTGGAGACGCTCCTTCAGGTATACAGGACTGAGGCCGTTTAGGGCTTTAAAGGTCAGCACCAACACTGAATTGTGCTCGGAATGTACTGGAAGCCAATGTTTCAGGACCGGTGTTATGTGGTCTCGGCGGCCGCTCCCAGTCACCAGTCTAGCTGCCGCATTCTGGATTAATTGCAGTTTCCAAGTCACCTTCAAAGGTACAGGTAAAGGGACCCCTGACCATTAGGTCCAGTTGTGACGGACTCTGGGGTTGCGGCGCTCATCTCGTCTTATTGGCCGAGGAAGCCGGCGTACAGCTTCTGGGTCATGTGGCCAGCATGACTAAGCCGCTTCTGGCGAACCAGAGCAGCGCACGGAAACGGCGTTTACCTTCCCGCCGGAGCGGTCCCTATTTATCTACTTGCACTGGTGTGCTTTCGAACTGCTAGGTGGGCAGGAGCAGGGACCGAGCAACAGGAGCTCGCCCCGTTGCGGGGATTTGAACCGCTGACCTACTGATCAGCAAGTCCTAGGCTCTGTGGTTTAACCCACAGCGCCACCTGCGTCCCTTACCTTCAAAGGTAGCCCCACATAAAACTATAAATGCAATAAATAAATGGCTAAGCAGCACTGAAAACACAACTTAAGTCCCTCTGAAAGAAGATATGGGAGCACCGCAAGTCATCACCATTATTATTATTTTCTAAATTTGTATACCACCATTCATCGTAGACCACAGCCGTGATTTGCCCATCTATGTACATACAGAGAAAATGGAAGATCTAGCTGAACATGGAGCTCTGCCTTGATTGCTGCTATGTACCCCATTAGTGTTGTCGTATAAGTGTAAGATTATTATATAATCTGAAAAGGCTGTTATAATCTTAGGCGGTAGGGTGGCTGCAAAGGGGCTTGGCTTCGACTGTCACAAAGCGATCTTGCAGCACTTCCAAATTTGCCAATTTGTTTTGTAGGACCCTCTCCCCCTATTGATTCTCTCCGCCGCCCATCACCTTTGCCCTTTCTCACCGATACATCCTCCAAAAATGGTTCAGGAGCAGCTGTTTGGGACTCTTTGCTGCTCTCCCTCTGTTCCTCCCATGCAATTATCCCTCATATGGCCAGCCCACATGCGATTATGCAACTCTCTCCTAGTCCTGAAATGTCCTCTTTTAGATATATACCATCTCTTTTAACATTAAAAGGAAAAGGGCTTGTTTTCTTGTTTATATCGTCAGTTCTTTCCCTCCCCTTTCTTCTCCTGGCTGACAAAGGCACCACCAAAATAGAAAAATCAAGCAGAAGGCAGGAGCCTATTTTTACTGCGGAAGAGGAGTTTTTTCCCCTCCCCCCCCCAAAAAGAGTTAATTACTTCCAAATATCACCTTCCTGGTGCTGATCCTTCTAGAATAGATCACCCAGGGCTGGAAAGAAGGAGGCTGAAGGAGGTTTAAATGTTCCATTTATACCCAGATCGCTTCCAGACAACCTGGTTGTTGAACATTCAGACTGATTGCTTTGCATGGTGTTTATGAACACAACCAAGGTACAGGGAACCAGGCAGAGGGCCTTCTCGGTGGTGGCGCCCGCCCTGTGGAACGTCCTCCCACGAGATGTCAAAGAGAAGAACTACCAGACTTTTAGAAGACATTTGAAGGCAGCCCTGTTTAGGGGAGCTTTTAATGTTTGCTGCATTACTGTACAGTGGTACATCAGGTTAAGTACTTAATTTTTTCCGGAGGTCCGTTCATAACCAGAAACTGTTCTTAACCTGAAGCACCACTTTAGCTAATGGGGCCTCCCGCTGCCGCCGCGCCGCCACTGCACGATTTCTGTTCTCATCCCGAAGCAAAGTTCTTAACCCAAGGTACTATTTCTGGGTTAGCGGAGTCTGCAACCTGAAGCGTATGTAACCTAAAGCGTATGTAACCCGAGGTACCACTGTATTTTAATTATCATCATCATCATCACTGGAAAACTGTGGAACTCCCTGCCTGTTGACATCAGGCAGATGCACTCTTTTTGGTGTCTGCTGAAAACATTTTTTTCAGCAATTCTCTACAATTCTAGTCTGGCACTCCAATCACTGCACTGTGTCTCCCTGCTTTGCCTTAAGCTAGAGCTTTCCAAACTGTGCGCCATGGCACATTAGTGTGCCGGCTGCAGTGTGTAGGTGTGTCGCACAAACGCTCCCCGCGCTCCTCCCGGGGCTGGAAAGGGGTTAGTTTAGCTTCCGGTTTGCTAGTAAAACTGAATTACTGTGTCGTGAAATGACACGTGTCTAAAAAGTGTGCCCCCAACATGAAAAGTTTGGAAAACTCTGCCCGATGCGCACACCACTCACAGGCTTTGGGCTTTCAAATTCCAGCGGCGCCCTGGGCAGCACTGAAATTTGGTGCCTCCCCATCTCTCTTGCTCCATTCTACAGCATTGTTGTGGCGTCCCCTGCAACAGCATGGGATGCATGTCCCAAAAAACAATTCTGCACATGCTCAGCCTGCCTCTTGGGCAACCCAGTGCCAGTTAAGGCAGTGCCATGGAAGGACTCCCTCGGGAGACAGCAGACTCCCCTTTGCTGGAGGTTTTTTGGACTCACAGCTGTCCATGGAGGCGCAGGTCCATTCTGTGTCCAGGGCAGCTGTCTACCAGCTCCACCTGGTACGCAGGCTGAGACCCTACCTGCCTGCGTGCTGTCTCGCCAAAGCGGTGCATGCTCTGGTTATCTCCCGCTTGCACTACTGCAACGCGCTCTACGTGGGGCTACCTTTGAAGGTGACCCGGAAACTACAATTAATCCAGAATGCGGCAGCTAGACTGGTGACTGGAAGTGGCTGCCGAGACCATATGACACCGGTCTTGAAAGACCTACATTGGCTCCCAGTACGTTTCTGAGCACAATTCAAAGTGTTGGTGCTGACCTTTAAAGCCCTAAATGGCCTTGGCCCAGTAGACCTGAAGGAGCGTCTCCACCCCCATCTTTCTGCCCAGACACTGAGGTCAGCTCCAAGGGCCTTCTGGCAGTTCTCTCATTGCAAGAAGTGAGGTTACAGGTAACCAGGCAGAGGGCCTTCTCGGTGGTGGCACCCACCCTGTGGAACGCCCTCCCACCAGATGTCAAAGACATAAACAACTACCTGACATTTAGTAGACACCTGAAGGCTGCCCTGTTCAGGGAAGTTTTTAATGTGTGACATTTTGATGTATTTTTACACTCTGTTGGAAGCCACCCAGAGTGGCTGGGGAAACCCAGCCAGATGGGCGGGGTACAAATAATAAATTATGATGATGATGATGATGATGATGATGATGATGATTATTCAGCAGCCATCCGACACGAATGCTTGCGTTGAGATTCCTGCTTTGCAGGGGGTTGGACTAGATGACCCTTAGAGGTCCCTTCCAACTCTATAATTCCATTATCATTTAGCTGAGATTCCTGCATTGCAGCGGGTTGGACTAGATGACCCTGGGGTGCCCCTTGTCATTCTAAGACGGACGGGCCGGCGCTGTGACTCGGCATTCCGGGCAGCTCCCTGCAATTCCCGCGGTGGGCCAGCGGGGGGAGCCCGAGAGACGAGGCTGCCTCCATCCTCTTTGCCTGCGCGTTTGGCATCCTGGGCGCTCAGCATCCCTGGACCATCCCTCTTCTCCTCCTCCTCCTCCTCCTTTTCCCTCCCTCCTCTCCCCCCCCTCCTTTTGCATCTCATTGCTTCATCCCCATCCGACGCTGCCAGACAGGCGGCGAGTCCAAAGGCAGCCGCCGGCGAGGAGCCCCGGAGGGAGATCGGTCGCATCCAGGCTCCGCAAGCCCCGCATCCCCAAAATAACACGGACCATCCGCACTGCTGGAAGAGGATCCCGGGTTGCACAGCTCGCTCTCCTTTCTAACCGGCGTTTGGCTCTCAGCATCCTTCCTGCGGCGGAGGCTCTGCGCATCTGCACGCTTCCCCCACCCGCTTAAACCCCACCACCAGCAGCTATCCTGGGGAAAATCCGGATTTTCCTCTCCGCCCCACAAGAGCCCCATCGCTCCTCTTGGATGGCACCGGAGAGGGGGCGGCCGGGCGCGATTGCGGCAGCAGCAGCAGCAGCAGCAGCAGCGTCGTGGTGGTCGGGAGAGCGCAGGATCTGACCGCCCCGGGGGCCCCATCCGCCGTTTGCAAGGAAGACGGGGGGGGAACGGGGAGCCAGCAGCACCCCACACACAGCCCCAGGGGTGCAGCAGAAGCGCCTTCTTCCAGGGACTAACGAGAAGGAAAACGGCATGGCGCCCCCCGGCGGCGGCGGGAGGAGTCAGTCTGGGGACCGATCGGACAGGATCTAGGTTTTCTAAAAAAGAGGTCAGTGGGGGTGGGGGGAAGGGAATCGATTCCCACCGGATTCCCCAGTTGCAGTTGGGGTTTTGCAACAGCACCTTTCCGCAGCAACGCTTGGGGACACGTCTGCGCGCGCCCTATATCCAACCAGCAGCTTTGACCAGCCACGATTTCCCCCATCTGGGGGGGGGGGGCAGGAAGCACACACACACACCCCACACACCTGCAAGCTTTGCAATCTGCCTGGCCGTCAAAGGAGCGCCGGCGCTTTTTGCAGCGGCTGGAAACTGAGTTGCAAAACCCGGAATTATTCCCCGGACGCAGCAAAGGTGCGCACTGGAAGCCGAGGCTGGTCGTGTTCAAGTTTGCAAATGGGTGGACTGTAGCAGCAGGTGCAGGATGAGAACCGCCACAGGCACTGAGGCCACGACGCTGGTGCAACACCGATAAGTCTCCCCACCCCCACCCCAGCTAGGTGTGTTTGGCCACGTTGGTCTGGCAGCCCATCATTTGCAAGGCAGGAGGTGCCTTTGCTTCCAGGGGCCAGGCCAGGTGAGAACACCCCCACCCAGGCAGAATCCGGCCATGAGGCCTGGGCTCCTGCTGGTGGTCACTTGTAGTGGGCCTGGGGTGCTTTGACTCAGCCCCTCGCTCGCCCGCTCCATCCCAGCGCCCCCTCTTTCCCCTTCCCTTCCCTCTGACGCCATGGGGACCGTGCTGTCCCTCTCTCCGGGCCTGCGGAAAACCAGCCTTTACGACGACGGCTCCTCCAGCTCGCTGGCGCACTACCCCGGCCTGGCGGGCGCCAAGGGCAGCGGTGGCGGCGGGCAGAAGGCCGAGAAGGGGCTCAAGAGACACTCCATGTTCATCCCAGCCTTGACCTGGAAGCGGCTAGTGGCTTCGACCAAGAAAAAGGGGTCGCGGGGTGGCGGCGGCGGCAGCAAGGGCCCGTCGAAGAACAACGGCAACTATGGCCACGCCAAGGACGTGGCCCAGCTGAACCACGAGAATGTCAAAAAGTCCCTCTCCTGCGCCAACCTCGCCAGCTTCGACGGGGCCGAGCCGCCGCTGGCTCCCCTCAGCTCCAAGCGCTCCTCCGGCACGCTCAAGCCCGGCGTGGTGGGCGGAGGCACCGCCTCGTCCCCCCGGCGGGTGATTGTCCAGGCG
Source organism: Podarcis filfolensis (assembly GCF_964270895.1). Taxonomy (NCBI): domain Eukaryota; kingdom Metazoa; phylum Chordata; class Lepidosauria; order Squamata; family Lacertidae; genus Podarcis; species Podarcis filfolensis. The sequence continues at coordinate 55,863,270 of NC_139614.1, read as the reverse complement.
TCCACCAGCGAGTTGCTGAAGTGCCTGGGCGAGTTCCTGTGTCGCCGCTGCTTCCGCCTGAAACACCTCTCGCCCACCGAGCCCATCCTGTGGCTCCGCAGCGTGGACCGCTCCCTGCTCTTGCAGGGTTGGCAAGACCAGGCCTTTGTCACCCCGGCCAACGTGGTCTTCGTCTACCTGCTGTGCCGCGAGATGATCGACGGGGACACAGTGGCCAGCGAGCACGAGCTGCAGGCTGCCCTCCTCACCTGCCTCTACCTTTCCTACTCCTACATGGGCAACGAGATCTCCTACCCGCTGAAGCCCTTCTTGGTGGAAGCCTCCAAAGATGTCTTCTGGAACCGCTGCCTGCGCATCATCAACGCCATGAGCGCCAAGATGCTTCGGATCAACGCCGACCCCCACTACTTCACCCAGGTCTTCGCCGACCTCAAGAACGAGGGCAACGCCAAGAGGGAAGACTTTGCTCGCATCCTGGACCGGTGACTGGTTCTCCTGGCGAGGACCAGGGACCTGGCCGGATTCACCTGTTCCTTCCTGGTCCCTGGAGGGCAATGGATGCGTGGTGGCCCGGAGGCCTCCTTCCGAGGCCAGACCTTTGCCAAAACAGACAACTGCTTTCTCTGCTTGCTGCAGTGAGTCAGACGGGCTCAAGGAAGGTGTTGGACGAGGTGGGTGGAGGTGGAATGCTCAGAAATCTATCCGTCTGTCTGTCTGTCAGAGCTTTTTTCTTTTTTAATATAAAGCAACGAGGGAGGAACCCACAAAGGTATCTGGACCTCTGCCACTGTTTTTTTGAAAAGGCCAGAAGGGGTTTCCTACACCCCTTTTGGTGTCATTTATTCTGGGGTTTTTTTCTGGAATTTCCCAAAAAACTTTGGGTGGGGGGGGTGAGCGGAAAGATCTGGGGAGCAGGAAAATAATTTTTGAAAATTGGGTTGGGTCTAAGAGGCGAACACACAGGGAGAAGCGAGTCTGCAGATCTGCCTGTCCGCCTTGGGCACTAATTAAGTGTGGAGGTGCCACCATTTGTACTTCCTTTATTTTTATTTTTTTAACGAGGCTAGCTCCTTCCCCTGCATTTCCAGACCCCTTTTTTGGGCTCTGGGTGCCCTGCTGCCCTTGCTCAGCTCTCAGCTGTGCCCTCAGCACCAAGTCCGCTTGCAACCGCTGCTAGAATTCTCCCGTCCTCATTAGAACGGCCGCCTCTTGCCTTCCTGGAGTCGAATTGGGTGTGTTGCTTGTGCAAAAGGATGGGGAAAGGGATCCTTCGAGGCAGGAGTGGAAGACACAGGCCTGACCCTTGGGCTTTGGCTACTCTTTGGGGTTTAGTTCTGTGGTGGGGAGCAGGGGAGGAAAGAGGTAGGGAAATTGAGGAGCCACTCAGTGAATTCTGAGTAAGGGCCGCACTGCACATCACCTGATGTGCATCAATCTGCTTCTTAAGTTCAGGGTCTCTGTCTCCCCCCCCCCCAAAGACAGCCAATAGGGTCTGATCAGGATCAGGGTCTCCGACACAAGGGGAACAGGACCCACTGCAGTCCCAGAACTGAGCCCCCTGTGCTCGCACCTTGGATTGCAAAAAAAGGAGGCCTTTCATGTTTCCATGGGACCTCTCCTTTGCCCTGTAAACTACAAACTCCAGGCATGAATCTGGATTGTGACCACAGCAAGGGTTACGGTCCCCTAACCCTCACAGGGGGGTCCTGGTGGAGTCCCTTGTGCTGGCAGTTTATGCGGGGGCAGAATTATTTGCAAAGTAGGGTGAGTACATAAGGAGAGCTTGCTGGATCAGACCAATGGCGTATTTAGTCCAGATGCCTGTGGGAAGCCCGCGGGCAGGATTCGAACACAGGAGCGATCTCCCTTCCTGCGGTTCCTAGCACCTGATATTCAGAATCATTGCTACCTCTGGAGGCTGAGTCTAGCAGCCGTCGATAGCCCTTTCCTCCTCCTGTGATTTGGTCCAACCCTCTTTTAAAGCCTTTCTAGGATGTGTTGTATGGGACGCGGGTGGCGCTGTGGGTTAAACCACAGAGCCTAGGACTTGCCGACCAGAAGGTCGGCGGTTCGAATCCCCGCGATGGGGTGAGCTCCCGTTGCTCGGTCCCTGCTCTTGCCAACCTAGCAGTTCAAAAGCACACCAGTGCAAGTAGATAATTAGGTACCGCTCCGGCGGGAAGGTAAACGGCGTTTCCATGTGCTGCTCTGGTTCGCCAGAAGCCGCTTAGTCCTGCTGGCCACATGACCCAGAAGCTGTACACCGGCTCCCTCGGCCAATAAAGCGAGATGAGCGCCGCAACCCCAGAGTCGGCCACGACTGGACCTAATGGTCAGGGGTCCCTTTACCTTTACCTTAGGATAGATGTCACGGCTGGGATGACCACACAGATGACCAAAGTGATCGCTTGCAGGCTGCAGTATTATTGGGGACGCCAGAGAAGCAGTGTGAGACCCCATAAAGGCACCCAAAGATCCTTTGCAATGTGCTCAGGGTCAATGTGGCTTTGTTGGGTTGCGGGGGGACGACTTCGGTCTTTCAAATTTTAGCAATGCTCTGTGCATGGCCAAAAATTGGTACCCATCCAAGCCTCTCACCTTCCCTTTTGCTCAATTCACTATGTCATACTTGCTGCGCTGTGAAACCAGTTGCTCTGCCCTATATCTGCCTGTGACAATAGCTTGGACATTTCCTGCTTTTTCTGCATGGAAATGTAGATTCCCTGGGTGTGGATACAAGGCCACATCAGTTTCGAACCCATTTAGCGCTTGCTTCTTCCCCAAACGACTCCTGGAAAACTCAGTTTTATGAAGCTGCTGGAAATTCCCTGCTGTCCAACACAGGACTGCTGTTCCCTAGGGAGAGGACGATGTTTACAGAGAGATTTAAAAAACAAACAAACCAGTCTTGCCTGCAAGCTTATAGTCTGAAAGACACAGCACAAAAGGAAAAAGAGTTGGAGGAGGAGGAGGGAGGAGGAATAAAAAAAGCTAACTCCGGCAACCAGTTTTTGTAACAACTAGCTAGGATGCAAATAGTTAGCCTGATGGATAAGTGGAAGAAGTCAGCAGGGCAGATTCCCTTTGTTATTCGCCTGCCGTTTGAGAAATTTGACAACAGGCTATGTTTGGGTTTGCCCTGATGGAATCCTCACGGAAATTGCCAAGCAGGTGAGCAGAGCATCATGGGAGTTGTAGTTCGAAGTAGCCCGTTTGGCAAAGGCTGGCATAAGATATAGTTGGAAGGAAGTCACAGTGACGTTGGCCAGTTAATGCTATCTGTTGTCTGACCTTCATGGCATGTTGGTGTGGAGATCAGGAACAGAACTGACACCCCAAAGGTATTATTTAACCAGTCTGGCCTTCTCCAACCCAAAAGACAGGCAAGCTAACATGGCGGCAGATGGTCTGCCTTTTCTCTCGCTCAACCTCAGTTGCTCCCCAATTTGCAAGTGGACCCCTCATATTATTATTCTACCAAACTTTTAGAAGACATCTGAAGGCAGCCCTGTTTGGGGAAGCTTTTAATGTCTGGTATTTTAATATTTTGTTGGAAGCTGCCCAGAGTGGCTGGGGAAGCCCAGCCAGATGGGCGGGGTATAAATAATAAATTAATATTAATTATTATATTATTATATTCTCCCCCACTCCCAATCGGTGCCTTTGGGCTCCAAGATGGAGGCTCGCCCCCCCTCCCAAACTGCCATTTCGTGAAGCAGCAAACATTGAGATATGTATTAGCTTTATACCTTTTCCTCCAAAGGTATCAAGGGGGCATACATAGCTCTTCACCCCCTCCCCAATTCGTCGCCACAACAACCCTGTAAAGTAGGCAAGCCTGAGCAGCGGCAAGGGTCACCCAGCTTCGTGGTCAAGTGCAGATTCGAACCTGCGTCTCTCCAGGTCCTGGGCCGACGCTCTAACCACTAGGCCATCCTGGCTCTCTTCAGAGCCTCCTTTTAAGGAGATGCAGGGGCCTGGTGCCCTGGTAGCAAGAATGGCCTGGATTGGCCGGTTGGCCTGCCCGTCTCCCAGCCCCTGGTCAGGTGACCAGCCTTTTTGTTAGCTTCTCATCCCACGTAGCAACAGCATCACGGCAACCGGGATGGGAAGAAGCAGACAGGTCCAGATGTTCTCATCTGCTGCCTAAATAAAGACCCAGGAACCCAATTTGTGTGTGGCACCTGGTCACCCGTAGCTCCTGCCCCAAGGAACCCTGGGAATTGTAGTTGAACAGAGGAAGCAGCCTTGCAAGGACTTGGGCAACTGGTCCAGCTAGCCAAGTCAGGCCCAGCCTTTGCCAACTTGGTGCACTCCAGATGTTTTGCAGCTGCCAAAGATCTGGAGGGCACCAGGTTGGCGGAGGCTGAGCAGGTCCAATATTGTCCTCATGGTCCGGCAGAGGCTCAGACAGGGAGTCTCTGTAGAGGACCGAAGCTGGTACTTTTTGCATGCCTATTATTATTATTATTAAAAATTGTATACTGTCCTTCATCCGCAGATTTCAGGGCGGCTCGCAGCATAAAAACACAATATAAAATAAAACACAAGATCAAAGTTCTCATACACAGACACACGACTAGCTTGCTGCATTTTGAGAGAAAAGAAAATTTGACCTCTTCCTCCCCCCCTTTTTAAAAAAAAATCCTGTGTACATATATATATAACATTATCTCTTGTTGATTTCCATGGCAACTGGCAAAATTTGGAGGTTGCAGCTGAACCACCAGCAGAGAGAGGTTGCGTGTGTGTTTCGAGACAGAATCTAGAGTTTTCTTTAAGAAAAGAAAAAAAGCCTTTAACTCCTTCACCCGATGAAAGGGCTCCTTTATTAAGGAACAAAACCTTTCTTTTTCATGGTATGAAGTCCTAGTCTTATGCTAAAAGGTCTTTTGCTTGTCTATAGAAACCTTCAGTAAATTCCCCCAGAATTTTCCTTTTTTGCAGGTCACCGGAGGGAGGCAGGAAGCAATCAGATGCTATTCTTTAAATAGCACAATTCGATATCTGGGAGGATGGAGACCAGGGACTGGGAACCTCATGGGAGCAACATCAGGCCCTGTGATTGGCAGGCAGCACGGACCCTTCTGATTGGTCATCTGAGAAATGTGTTGGCCGACACCTCCATTTAGGTCTGGGGGGGGGGGCCACAAACCATTCGCCTGCACCGGGTGCCAAATTTTGGCGTCGCCCGGGGTGGAAAATCTGCCACCAGATCTAAAAGGAGTCTAGAAACAATTTGTGGGACAAAATGGCGGCTACCTTTGGTCTCAAGAGATGGGCATCCCTCTGACTACCAGTTGCTGGAAAACAAGTTATCTATTTCATTGAACTATACCCCACCTTTTTCTCCAGGGAGCTCAAGTTGGTTCTCTCCCTCTCCTCATTTAATAATAATAATAATAATAATAATAATAATAATAATAGTAATAATTTATTTATATCCTGCCCTCCCCAGCTGAATCTGGGTTCACAACAACCTTGCGAGGTAGTATGGGCTAAGAGGCAAGGACTGACTAGCCAGTGAGCTTCAGGACCGAGTGGTGATTCAAACCCTGGTCCCTCTCAGGTCTTGGTCTGACACTCTAACCGTTTGGCAAGCAATGACGCAAGAGGGATTGGATTCTCATCCCTTGTTGCGAACATCAGTTTGGTCACTGTGGAAAAGAGGGTTCTGGGTTTGGTGGGTCTTTGGTCTGATCTAGTAAGGCCATTTTTCTGCCAGGACTACGGATCAGGTCTGTCTGCTGTCCCCAGGCCACAGATGCGTGTGCTTCTGCACCAAACACAGTCACTCGCTCTTTTAATTCAAGAAGCCAGACTGCATTCTCCTCGCCGTCTGAACAGATCCATTTAGTTCGAATTGAATGTCAACAATGTTTAGGCAACACAATGACCATATACATACGTAATAAAGGTAAAGGGACCCCTGACCATTAGGTCCAGTCGCGGACGACTCTGGGGTTGCAGCACTCATCTCGCTTTACTGGCCGAGGGAGCCGGCGTACAGCTTCCGGGTCATGTGGCCAGCATGACTAAGCCGCTTCTGGCGAACCAGAGCAGTGCACGGAAACGCCGTTTACCTTCCTGCCAGAGCGGTACCTATTTATCTACTTGCACTTGACGTGCTTTCGAACTGCTAGGTTGGCAGGAGCAGGGACTGAGCAACGGGAGCTCACCCCGTCGCAGGGATTCGAACCGCCAACCTTCTGATCAGCAAGTCCTAGTCTCTGTGGTTTAACCCACAGCACCACCCACGTCCCTCCGTACATACGTAATAGACGATCTTTATAGAATTCCTTCAAACCATAAGAAGTTCAAAATGAAATCTTAGTCAGAAAGTCTCTGGAAACCTTTCAATGAAGCGAGGTGCCAAACTTTGTACGATGAAAGATAAGCTGTGGAGCTTTGTGTATTCAGCAAATATAATGTCCAACACTGAACAGAGATGAATGCTCCACAGCATTTGATATTTTCATTCACATATATTCATTCGAAATAAGATGGGTTTATGAAACAATTCTATATTCTCCCACCACACTGACGAAGATCTACGAAACAGCAGTCAAAATCCGGAATCTCTGTTCAGTGTCGGACATTATATTTGCTAAATACACAAATACTCCACAGCTTACCTTTCATCGAACGAAGTTTGGCACCTCGCTTCATTTAAAGGTTTCCAGAGACTTTGTGACTAAGATTTCGTTTTGAACTTGTTATTGTTTGAAGGAATTCTATAAAGATTGTCTATTACGTATGTATATGGTCATCGTGTTGCCTAAACATTGTCAACGTTCTCTTTTGCAACACAGGGGTTTGTTTAGTTCGAATTGAATAGCAGGAGGAAACAGATATGCTCATGGTGAACTTTTGTAAACGATGGGTCTTGATGGAGCCCAAACTAACGTCACACAAATAGAAAGCCATCGCCAGGCTTCAAGAAGCCCCAAGTTTCCCAGAGATAATTAAAAAAAAAAAAAAAAGTTAGAAGGAAAGAAATCTGTGGAGGGGGGTTGCCCTCAAAACATCCCAGAGAAGATCATATATGTAGTTGCAAAATTCTCACTGGGGGGAATGGAATGGGGCGACAGGAATGTGGAGCAAAACGTCACGCTGCAACTTTTTGCTGCAGGTCATACTTCTTAGATTCAACAGGACCTGTGGAGAAGGGGGAGGTTGAGAAAGATAGAGAGGTGTGCGTGTGACGGTCACATTGATGTGCCGCCTGAACTTCCCTGTCAATCACAGCAAAACCCTGGCGTACCTCGGACCTAAAGCCCAAGGCCGTGAAATATTTGCCTTTTCTGCTTTGGCTAGCCAAAAGTCCTGCAGAATTTCCTCGCCGGCCAGAGGGCTGCAATCCCAGTTGGTATGTGATCCCAGTTCTGTAATTGTCCATCGCCTGTTTTTTTGCAGGCGGACAGAGCAAGCCCTTTCCGGTTTTGCAATAGGCGTCACTCGTTCCAGGGTAGCTGCCCCCAATCTCTGTGTTACGTAAGACAGCCTTCGCCAACTTGGTGCCCTCCAGATGTTTTGGACCACACCTCCCATCAAGCCGTGTGGTCTGATGCTGGGGCTGGTGGGAGTTGCAGAATCATAGAGTTGAAAGGGACCCCACAAGGTCATCCAGCCCAACCCCGCCTGCAATGCAGGAATCCCAGCTACAGAACCCCCACCCAGCGTTTCCTGCGCTTGCCACATTTACGGCCCCAGAAGCAGGGTGAACCCAGCCTTCGTCAACCTGGTGTCCGCCAGATGTTTAAGACTCCAACGCCCATCAGTGGCTGATGGGCTGATGGTCAGGGGCCAGCAGTCAGCTTTCCCTGTTGAACAGCAGCCTGAAGGGGGAGAAGGCAGAGTGACTTCACCTGTAGCTGATCAGCCTTCAAGAAAGCAGAGGAGAAGGCACTGATGAGAACCAGCTGGCTTCTGCCTCCTTAAGCAGAGTTCTCGGATGCTGTGGTTCCTGGCCTTGCCTTGCTGCTTCCTGTTCTACATCTGGACCCTTGGTTTTGTGACTAAGAGCCTCGTGCTCTACCAACTTCATATGCTGAGCGCATCTCAGAGACTCTTGTCTCCAACGAGCTCTGCACAACAGGACCACGACACCGATGGGATTTGGAGTCCGTAAACATCTGGGACGGGGGAACATCCCAGTTGATGAAGGCTGACATGAGAGCTTTACAGAAATGAAACCCAGCTGCCTTAAACATAGCCAGACCGCTGGCCAGTCTAGTAATGTCTACTCCAGGCAGTACTATTTTTCTAGAAAAAGAGGTGCTGGAACTCGGCATGAACACCTCTGTCTTTCTCTTAGAACGACAGTGGTGTCCACCTGAGAGGTGCCGGGATATTGTATTTTAGTGTTTTGTTGGAAGCCGCCCAGAGTGGCTGGGAAAACCCAGCCAGATGGGTGGGGTATAAATAATAAATTATTATTATTATTATAACTGAGTTCCGGCGAGTTCCGACTGAAAAAATGTCCTGGCTCCGGCAGTGGAGAATCTCCAGTTGCCCAGATGATGTCAAACCCCAGTGCTGAAAGACCTACATTGGCTCCCAGTACGTTTCGGAGCACAATTCAAAGTGTTGGTGCTGACCTTTAAAGCCCTGAACAGCCTTGGTCCAGTAGACCTGAAGGAGCGTCTTCACCCCCATCGTTCAGCCCGGACACTGAGGTCCAGCACCAAGGGCCTTCTGGCTGTTCCCTCATTGCAAGAAGCCAAGTTACAGGGAACCAGGCAGAGGGCCTTCTTGGTGGTGGCACCCACCCTGTGGAACACCCTCCCACCAGATGTCAAAGAGAACAACTACTACCAGACTTTTAGAGGACATCTGAAGGCAGCCCTGTTTAGGGAAGTTTTTAATGTTTGATGCATTACTGTATTTTAATATTTTGTTGGAAGCCACACTGAGTGGCTGGGGAGGCCTGGCCAGATGGGCGGGGTATAAATAATAAATTATTATTATTATTATTATTATTATTATTATTATTATTATTATTATTAGACTCCAACTGGGGCCAGTGAGAGTTCAGCATCCAACATCACCTGCATGGCCGCAGGTTCTTGACCCCTGCTCCAGTTGACAGCAGTTCCGCAAGAGAAAGGGAATCTTTCCTAGCCTCCTGAATCCGACCCCTTTAAACAGGCGTTTGAACCCTGAGCTCTGGCCCCCAAGCCCTGCCACACACATGCCGGGTCCTTCTGTATAGGATATTTACGTAGTTGGAGCGAAGCAGGATTGAGAGAGGGGGGGGGAAACAGTCGCATTATAGAGGCACACACCAACGGTATTGCTACCTGCACACATATATTTTTATATGTGAGAATATCTGTAATAATGGGCTTCGGCTGTTGACTTCTTTTTATAAAAGATACAGGTTCTGCAACTGCGGGGGCTCATCCAGATAACAGCTTCTCGACACCCCTGATCTAGAACTGGGGGAGATGCGCCAAGCTGGAAATAACTTCTCCCGCTCAAAGAAATATCCCTACACAGGGTGGTGGAAAGTGATAAATTTGGACAGCCAAGCCCGTGTGTGTATTCCATGACCAAACAAGCACAGAAATCAACCACGGGCACCAAATTAAACCCCTTAAGAACCTGGGTTCCCTTATGAAAGCCAAGTTTCTAGGCCTTATGGGTTTGAAAGACACACTTGCATCTAGAGAAGCCCTATGTCCTTTCCCCTACAAATTTGCATCGCTGATACAAGCTGCAGGATTCATCGTTGGTTGATGGTGACATGTGGATATTATTATTATTTTATTTAAGGGAAAAATACAGGGAGCCCTATGCATAGCCCAAGCTAGCCCCATCCTAGCCAAGGGATGCAGCCTGGGCCATTATGGTTGTAACCTACAGATTTGGACTGGGGGAAGAACTCCGTCCTCGAAAAAGCAGGAAAAGCCAGTCGGGTAAACCCCTGGAGACTATAAACGCACACCCCGCCAAAGGGACTCTTTTAACTCTTGGGCCTCTGGGAGATTTTGATCCCACTCATCTGCTGCTAAAAACCCCCCAGCAAGTTCCCCTTCGGTGGAAATGCTGATATGTAGATATAATAATGTAAATAGCTTTCCTAAAGGGGTGGGGTGGGGAAAATGGACATTGTGCATGTTGAGATGTATCTATTTAATTTCCGTCTTTCTTTCTCTCCCCGTGGTTCCTTTTCCTCTTTTTTGGAACGGTTTGCTTTGTAATTTTAAAAGGATGGGGAGCCTCCCGCAAAAAAATGTGCTGGATTATTCCCGCTTTCCATCCTGGGACTAGGACACCCAGATGACCAGCACTGTTCCTTTTCCTGATGCAATAGGACTGAACGTTTATTTTCAATACCGAGGCAACGGTTGCTCTTTCAAACCTCTATTGATTCCTCTGGTGGGATTTTCCCCCAGCAACTTTCTCAATAGGGGTCGAGGGGAGCTTGGGGGACAAAAAACGCGACCTCAAAATCTCCCCCCTCGCCCTTTCAGGCAAGGAAAATTTCTTCTTCTTTAGCCGGCCAGTGGCTTCCAGTCTGCAAGGAAGGCTAGATTGCAAAACACAACCAGGACTGTTTAGCCTATCCCAGGCCTGCCCTGTGCTGAATGAGGAACCCAAAAGATATTTAAAGTTTTGGAAAAACAAACCCAACCCTCATCCAGAGGGCATTTGAAATCTCTTTGTATGATATTTACTATCTGAGTCTTGCCTAAGTGTTTGATTTCTACGTAGTATTGACCTGTATCATTTGCGGGGAGCAAACTGGAAGGGGAGATTTCTGTGGGGTGGGGAGGGGCGGGGTGGTGATTGCTGACCATGGCACTTTATGCAAAATAAAATAAAATCAGAAGAAATGTTAACTGTTGTTGTTTTTTAAGAAGAAAATGGAATGCCAGAAATGAAAAAATCTCTTCTGAATTTAATGTCTGTAACCACAAGGTATCAATTCTTCGGCGATCAGCCTTCTTCGCCGAAGAATGGATGCTTTTGAATTCTGGTGCTGGAGGAGACTCTTGAGAGTCCCATGGACTGCAAGAAGATCAAACCTCTCCATTCCTAAGGAAATCAGCCCTGAGTGCTCACTGGAAGGACAGATCCTGAAGCTGAGGCTCCAAGACTTTGGCCACCTCATGAGAAGAGAAGACTCCCTGGAAAAAACCCTGATGTTGGGAAAGATGGAGGGCACAAGGAGAAGGGGACGACAGAGGACGAGATGGTTGGACAGTGTTCTTGAAGCTACCAGCATGAGTTTGACCAAACAGTGGGAGGCAGTGGAAGACAGGAGTGCCTGACGTGCTCTGGTCCAGGGGGTCACGAAGAGTCGGACACGACTAAACGACTAAACAGCAACAACCACAAGGCAGTTCTTGCTGTGGGGCTGGGCTGTTGGGTGGATTGCTCCAAAGCAACACTCACACGTCAACAGGGAAGTATAGAATTGTAGAGTTGGAAGGGACCCCTAGATACCATCCAGTCCAACCCCCTGCAATAACAAAAGAATCCCTGACAGGTGCTTAGAAACTTCCAATAAAGGACAGTCCATCACCTCCCAAGGGAGACCGTTCCACTGTTGAGCAGATCTTGGGGTCAGAAGAATCTCTCTAGAGTTTAGTCAGAATTTCCTTATTTAGTGAGACGCCTGAATCTCTAGGCGATGTGCTAGCGAGTTGAGAAATGTGCAAGAGATGGTTGGAACAACCACCAGTGTGCTGGGTTCGGGGGTAACCTGTGAAACGCGGTCCAGGACTGGTCCAGAATCCAGAGGTTCTGTTAGGAGTCAGTCCGACAGGGCAAAGGCAGGACACGAGGCAGGAAACCAGGCAAGGACAGGTACAGGATCTCAGGCAGGATCTGGCGTACAGCAATGTTGCTCCTGCAACCTGGGGAGGGGTCCAACAGCCTTTTATCTTTGTCGGGGTAGCGGCCGGTCCTGATCCCCCGGCGACTCACCTCCCTGTCTCACCTGAAGGCAAGCACTCCTCCTGCCAGTGTGGTGTAGTGGTTAAGAGCGGTAGACTCGTAATCTGGTGAGCCGGGTTTGCTTCCCCTCTCCTCCACATGCAGCTGCTGGGTGACCTTGGGCCAGTCACACTTCTCTGAAGTCTCTCAGCCCCACTCACCTCACAGAGTGTTTGTTGTGGGGGAGGAAGGGAAAGGAGAATGTTAGCCACTTTGAGACTCCTTCGGGTAGTGATAAAGCAGGATATCAAATCCAAACTCCTCCTCCTCCTCTTCTTCTTCTTCTTCTTCTTCTTCTTCTTCTTCTTCTTCTTCTTCTTCTTCTTCTTCTTCTTCTTCTGTGAGTACTCAGGTCTCTCCTTCTCCCAGACCTCAGTCTCTGCAGCTCAGGGGACGTCGGTGGGTTACTAGACCCAGGGGCCGCCTCAGCCTCCCCTGACCCAACCGGCAGTGGAGCAGCTGTAAGTGATGGCCCAGCTGAAGGCAACAAGGTCATCCCCGCATCTGGAGCCAGGGCAGGATCAGGCCCCTGACTCAGCCCAGCTGGTGCTTGTTGCAGGGGAACCTGTGCAGACTGGGGCTCTTCAGGATCAGGCCCCAGACTTGGTTCAGATGATGCCCGAGGCAAAGGATCCGGTGCGGACTGAGACGCCTCTGGTTCCGAGTCTGAGCCCCAGTCCCAAGCCATCACAACTGGAACGCAAAACGTCAGATCAACCCACCATCTGGGAGAGGAGGACCTCTTAGCAAGTTAAATGTAATAGCGGAAGTAAGAAATGTATATTAAGTGAATAGATTGGGAAATTTTCAGATGTGATTGATGGAAGTAAAAAAAAAATGGTGTAAGAAATGAAAGTATGTTTAATTACTGTTGAAAATGATATGTTGAAAATTAATTTTAAAAAAAAAAAAAGAAACCCTGGAGCGCTGCTGCCGGTCAGTTCAGACAATACTGAGTTGCTGGACCAGATGAGGTGGTTTCTTCTTAGGGCCAACAAACCCAGAGTCGTCTCCTCATCCTTCCTGGTTCTGATGCCCTCAGCCTTAGAAGCCCTGCCAGGGATGTCTTGTGCCAAGGCTGGAGGACGAGGGGGAAGGAAGATGGAGAGATCGACGGCTGAGAGATGTGCTTTCCAACAATAGACTCCACAAGAACAGGTCTCCGTCAAGGATGCAATATTCGCACACATCAGGAGTGGGAGGTATTTTTTTCGCTGCTGATAAGTTAATATTTTCCCCGTCCAAGGTCAAGCATGTTTTGACGGGATGTGTCTCGCTGAGCGAATACAAGTGGGCTCTGGAGGACAATCGTGGGAATGATGGATGGCATCTGAGAATCTGGAGTCCAGAAGGCCCATCACGCCTCAAAATCATGCGCTCTGGAGCTATAAGCCCTCATCTCTCCGCATCCCAGAAGCGTTTGGGTGGGCTGCGGTTACCTAGCAACAAGAAAAGATCTTCCACTGTATATCCAGAGATAAGGATGGAGGAGGATTTCTGTCTACTCTAATGGTGTTATAGATTCTGAGGGGGGGAGACAACCCGTAAACTAGGGGTCAGCAAACTTTTTCAGCAGGGGGCCAGTCACTGTTCCCCACACCTTGTGTGGGGGGGTGGACTATATTTTGGGGGGGAAAGATGAATTCCTATGCCCCACAAATAACCCAGAGATGCATTATGAATAAAAGGACACATTCTACTAACGTAAAAACACGCTGATTCCCAGACCGTCTGTGGACCGAATATAGAAGGCGATTGGGCCGCATCCGGCCCCCGGGCCTTAGTTTGCCTACCCCTGCCGTAAACCCTAGAAATTAATAACTGGTAGGATTTTGATTATTCAGGATGTGAAGGGAGAAATACAAGCTGCAGAGGAATTCGTGGGCTAGCTTATGCAAAAAGACAAGATAGGGCCGTTAAGAAACAATACAGGGCCCCTGAGGGCCAATGGCAAAGCAAAAGAATTGTCCTCCCCATTTGCCCTGTAGTGTGAACTGGGGGTCTGGAAGGTTGCTGGAGTAGCAGGTTATAACAAAGAGAACCCGACCGTTAGGTTCAGTCGCGGACGACTCTGGGGTTGCGGCGCTCATCTTGCTTTATTGGCCGAGGGAGCTGGCGTACAGCTTCCGGGTCATGTGGCCAGCAGGACTAAGCCGCTTCTGGCAAACCAGAGCAGCGCACGGAAACGCTGTTTACCTTCCCGCTGGAGCGGTACCTATTTATCTACTTACACTTTGACGTGCTTTTGAACTGCTAGGTTGGCAGGAGCAGGGACCGAGCAACGGGAGCTCACCCCGTCGCGGGGATTCAAACCGCCGACCTTCCGATCGGCAAGTCCTAGGCTCTGTGGTTTGGACAATAAAGCAAGATGAGTGCCGCAACCCCAGAGTTGTCCGCGACTGGACCTAATGGTCAGGGGTCCCTTTACCTTTACTCTAAGTAGAACACATTTGGCTATAAACCCACTGGGCTCTGTCTTAGTGGTTTAGGTGTGGGCTCTTGGGTTTCTCCTCACCCACATTCCTCACTGCCATTCACAGCCAGAGCGAACGACCTCGATTGACTCAGATCTGTGACGAGCTGAGCCACCACATAGCTTTCCGTCATCGGCTGACGCACTTGCTAAGTACATGTCATTTCTGACTGATGAGACCAGGTTGGTACGGAGGAGGGGGTTCTAGGGGTGGGGAATCAGCCAAGAGGTGTGTCCAACCATCATAGCCAGAGATGCTTTGCGACAAAATAGCTCCTCTGCTACCCCACAGCAAGGCAAGAAAATTCACATAGTCATTAATGGCAATTTGCAGCTCTCGGTGATTCACTTTGCCTCGACTTCTTAGGAGCTCCTGTTCTATAACATTAAAAACAAAAACCCACAGTAACATTGCCGCCTGCTTCTCGCTCCTTCCCTTCTGAACGCAAGAGAGTAGAATCATAGACCTATAGAGCTTGAAGGGACCACGAGGATCAACTAGTCCAACCCTCTACAATGCAGGAATCTTTTGCCCCAAACGGGGCTCAAATCCATGGCTCTGAGATGAAGAGTGTCATGCTCACCTGACTCCAAACTGTGGAACTCCCTGCCACTTGATATCAGGCAATGCGCTGTACTGTTTTTTATGCACCCCCAAAACAGTTTGTTTACACAGACCTCCCCAGACATGTAAATCTGACACGTATTTTAATTTGCAATTTTTATGTTTGAAGACCAGCACCTTTTATTCATGTTTTTTGCTTGCTTCTACACCAATAATAATAATAATAATGGACGCTGGTGGCACTGTGGGTTAAACCACAGAGCCTAGGACTTGCTGATCAGAAGGTCGGCGGTTCGAATCCCCGCGACGGGGTGAGCTCCCATTGCTCGGTCCCAGCTCCTGCCAACCTAGCATTTCGAAAGCACGTCAAGTGCAAGTAGATAAATAGGTACCACTCCGGCGGGAAGGAAAACGGCGTTTCCGTGCGCTGCTCTGGTTCGCCAGAAGTGGCTTAGTCATGCTGGCCACGTGACCCGAAAACTGTATGCCGGCTCCCTCGGCCAATAAAGCGAGATGAGTGCTGCAACCCCAGAGTCGGCCACGACTGGACCTAATGGTCAGGGGTCCCTTTACCTTTACCTATATACCCCCCTCAGACATGGGTGGCGCTGTGGGTTAAACCACAGAGCCTAGGACTTGCCGATCAGAAGGTCGGCAGTTCGAATCCCTGCGACAGAGTAAGCTCCCATTGCTCAGTCCCTGCTCCTGCCAACCTAGCAGTTCGAAAGCACGTCAAAGTGCAAGTAGATAAATAGGTACCGCCCAATCAAGCCACACATTTTGTAAACAAACAGTTTATTACAAAGACAACTGTCTGCAGTTCTGTAGTTTTTATAAGAACATTTGCAATGTTTACTAGAAGACGCAACAGAGCAGTGGTTCCCAAACTTTCGCGGGCCTCTGGGTTCCATGAATTCACCCCCAGCGCTGCCTTTCCTACCCCATTAAAAAAGGCATTAAGAATGATAACCGCGCAGCAAAATGCAAAACAGAAACAATTAATTGCACATTTAGTCAAGACCCAATTAGAACTGTTTAATTGGCTCAACAAAACTGACCAGGTTTTCAAAGTCTGACCATCATTTGTACCTCCCTGCCTCCCCGCTTGCCTCTTAGCGCCCCCCCCAGGAAATCCCGCCGTCCCCTCCCCCCTGGGGTTGCTATCACCCACTTTGAGAACCACTGCAGCAGAGCAAGAGTTTGCTTTTGCTTGCAGAAGAAACCCAAACTGACCTCCCGCAGCACATAATAATAATAATAATAATAATAATAATAATTATTATTATTATAATTTATACCCCGCCCATCTGGCTGGGCTTCCCCAGCCACTCTGGGCAGCTTCCAACAAAATATTAAAATACCGTAATGCATCATACATTAAAAGCTTCCCTAAACAGGGCTGCCTTCAGATGCCGGCTGAACTCGACGCTCCCTGTGTAGTGGAACCGAGCGGGGTTGAGTTGCATCGTAACACTGACGCGTCCCCTTCCCACTTCTGTGGCCGGGCGCATGCGTGGTCGGCCAGGGCCTAAACAGGGCTGCCTTCAGATGTCTTTTAAAAGTCTGGTAGTTGTTGTTCTCTTTGACATCTGGTGGGAGGGCGTTCCACAGGGCGGGTGCCACCACCGAGAAGGCCCTGTAGCTTTGCTTCTCGCAGGGAGGGAACCGCCAGAAGGCCCTCAGAGCTGGACCTCAGCGTCAAGGCCGAACGATGGGGGTGGAGACGCTCCTTCAGGTATACTGGACCGAAGGCTGAGCTATGCAGCCCCGAGGAACACAACTCGATTGGCCTCTTCCCTTTCTCGTAATCCACATCACACAGGTCTCTGCATATTCCGGCTCATTGTCCCATGGCATACTGAAGGGGAAAACACAGGGTAGCGTGGCTTAAGTATTCTCCCTCCATCACCACCCCGAGCAAGAAGGAATGATGTCACCATCGGGAGGAGTATCAGAGTAACTGAGGGACCTTCTTTGCTCTGTCCCCATAAGGAGGCTTTCAAGTTTTACTGTTCAGATCAGCATAGAGAACAAAGGAAACGATAGGCAGTCCAATTATGTGTTTTTTCGTTTTTTAATCCATGTTAATAAATAGAGAAGAAAACAAGAGATAGTAGAAATATAAATTAAGTTTATTGTTTGTTGACAAATGGGGTATTGCTTGTATATGGTTGTCATTTCATTTATAAGATTTAAAGTATATTTATACAGTGGTACCTCTGGTTACGTACTTAATTCGTTCTGGAGGTCTGTTCTTAACCTGAAACTGTTCTTAACCTGAAGCACCACTTTAGCTAATGGGGCTTCCGCTGCTGCCGCCCAAATTCTGTTCTCATCCTGAAGCAAAGTTCTTAACCCGAGGTACTATTTCTGGGTTAGCGGAGTCTGTAACCTGAAGCGTATGTAACCCAAGGTACCACTATACTGTATTTGTTGCATAAGATTGTCAATAAAGTATTAAAAAAGAGAGAGAGAACGAAGGAAAAGATCTAAGGCTAGGTACTTCTTTCCTTTTGTTTGATAGGGTTCCTACTCCACACTAGCAGTCCAAGCAGCGATGCTTTGCTGCATGATTCTAAAACACAGCTGCCTTGATGATTATTATTTTTACTCTCTGTTGAGGGGCTGTCAGGATGAAGTCCTGTCCTCCAAAATTGACCCGTGTTTATCTCCTTGGCCAGAGAAGCACGAAGCCATCACGGCTCTTGGTGAAGTCGGGCGTGGCCTGTTCTGCGCGTGTCTCCACGGAGACCAATTTTTTTCGTCCGTGGAGGCTGAGCTGAATGCAGTCCGAGACCTGAACCCGGAGATCCCTCTTAGTCCTGCAAACATGGGAAAGGAAGAGCAAAAATCTGAGCGATGAGGTGGCCCTTGACAGGAGCTCAAACTGCTTCCCGGGAAGTATGAAAAAGTTAACTCTCTTTAAAACACAAATGTAAAAATGGCTAAGTAGTATAAAAATGCACTATGTAAATTTTGAAAGTGTAAACATACTGAAGGGCCTTATTTTTCCTCAATATGTCAGACATGGCCAAACTTGGCTCTCTAGATGTTTTGGGACTACAACTCCCATCATCCCTAGCTAACAGGACCAGTGGTCGGGGATGATGGGAATTGTAGTCCCAAAACATCTGGAGGGCCAAGTTTGCCCATGCCTGCATATGTTGCAGACATGTAAAAAGGCTTTGGGGAAATGATATATGATGAATGGAAGAAAAGGTTCAAATTGGTTATTCCCCAAAGTTTTCTCCTAGGGATAATAGGGAGGGAGGTTCCGAAAAATTATTTAGGTTTGCAACAGCAGAAGCCAGAATCCTGTAAATGCAGAAAATAGAAAGAAGGAGAAATGCAGAATAAGGAGAGAAATGGCTTCGAAAGTTAATGGACTATGCGGAAATGGCGAAATGGACAGCAAAAACAAGAGACAAAAGGGACGAACTGTTCATGGAAGAGTGGAGACCCTTTTCAGACTATTTGAAGAACCGTTATATTCAAATGAAAACGTGGGCAGGGTTTGAATTACGAGCAGAGGAGTGAAAACAACAATAAGCAAAATAGAGCATAATTCTATTAAAATATGTCATATAAAGCAGTGGGAATAAGGTAAGAATAAAAGTAAGAATTTTGGGAAGTCAAAATTTTGAGGAAAACATGTATTGAAATATAAATAAATTCGTAACATCTGTGAAAATCAATAAAAAAATTATGTCTTAAAACAAGAACAACACACAAACGTGAAAATAAGAGATTTGTGGAGCTCTTAGTAACCAGAAGTCTTGTCCTACCAACAGAATTTTGGAAGGTGAAGAAGAGGAGATACTGACCCAATTCTCCCTTGAGTGCTTTCATTTTTTTTATTTATTCAGAAAAAGTATATAATGCTCTATTGTTACAAAAGGAGAAGGGAAAAAAACCGCAGCAAAAAAACCCCCCAACTACCTCAAAGCAGTTTTTGAATACAACGAAATGGAACAATGAAATCATCGGTAAAGCAGTTTTAAAAAAGATTAAAATATTGGGCAGTTGGGGAATAAGATCAAACACAGGCTAAGAAACCCATAGGATTAAAACCCACGTCTACATATCTGGGAGGGCTTTCCTAAAAAAAAAAAAACCCCCAGAGAATTCTTAGCATGCTCTGGAAAGAGGATGGTGAAGGGAGTTCCAACGTATGGGTGCTGGAGAGAGGGTGGGGTGTAAATGCAATAAATAAACAAAAATATCAATTTCTTACTATTGCGGAACGGGGATTATGTGACACCTCCATCGTTCTGCCCAGACACTGAGGTCCAGCGCCGAGGGCCTTCTGGCGGTTCCCTCCCTGCGAGAAGCCAAGTTACAGGGAACCAGGCAGAGGGCCTTCTCGGTGGTGGCACCCGCCCTGTGGAAAGCCCTTTGCTTTATATACATTATTTACACAATGGGCTGCACATGATTGGCTAATTCCGGAATTCTACTGTAAGCCAATCAAGTTGTGGATTCACGTCTATCTGGAGCATGATTGGGTGGTTCCTGCCAACCAATCATACTGCTGCATTGTTCTAGGACCAATCAGACTGCTGCATTCTGAATCCTATTGTTCTAGGACCAATCAGACTGCTGCCTTTTGGATCCTATTGTTCTAGGACCAATCAGACTGCTGCAGTTTGGATCCTATTCAACTCAGTACATAACACCCTTCCACCAGATGTCAAAGAGAAAAATAACTACCAAACTTTTAGAAGACATCTGAAGGCAGCCCTGTTTAGGGAAGTTTTTAATGTTTAATAGGTTATTGTATTTTAGTGTTTTGTTGGAAGCCGCCCAAAGTGGCTGGGGAAACCCAGCCAGATGGGCGGGGTATAAATTATTATTATTATTATTATTATTATTATTATTATTATTATTATTACAGCGCCAGTTCTGGTACTGGCAATCTCAAGCTGGTGCCCTCCAGGCTTTTTCTGACTCCCAGCTTCCACCAGCTCCTTCCAGCATGGTGGAAGCTTCTGGCAAATGCTGAATCTTTTCAAGACTCGCTTCATTTCTGCGATTGTCAGTTGCTTCAAACCGCTTCTTTAAAAAGCACTTTTATTGACTATTATCTTGTTAGGCCAAACCACAAGACGGATCCTGCCGCTGGAGAATCAGATGGTACTTATGCCAAACTGTTTTCAGCATTGCGTTTTAACGCAACCCACGTTACGTTGTGCAGAGAAGAGAGGAGTTGGGATTACGGCGTGTGTGTTTGTGTGAATTGACAACGAAAAGAAAGAATGGGGAAATTTGGAGGGCACGGAGGCCAAGGGTGCCAACTCCCTGAGGCCCTGGGTGCCCGAGCACCCACAAAATTCCCCATGAAGAGGCCGGGCACCCACAAATTTCGATGCCAGGGCCATGCACGTTGCATGGCACCCACAGCCCCGGGCACCCACGGCCCCAGGGATCCACTGCATAGGGGAGCTGGTAGGAGAAGGCCTAAAGTCAGGGGGGGGAAAAGGATTATAAATAGGCAATAATATAATGGTAAGGATTTGCTGAACCAACAATTTGTGGTGGAATACAAAAAAGGGAGGTATGAGGAGGTCCGGGAAACAAGTTAAAGGAAAATAAGCAACTGAAAACTTATGTGTTTTTAATTTTCTTTATTCTGTATTTTTGTTATTTATCTGTTTTTTCTTCTTTTTCACTTTATTGTAATACTTTAAAAAATCTTAATAAATATCCTATAAAAAAAAGGAGAAGGCCTAACGTCAGGGCCATCTTTACCCGGGGTGCAAGGGATGCGGGGCACCCGGGCGCCAAATTCTGGGGGGCGCCAGGCGCCTGCCCGCTGAAACCGCCTAAGCTCTTAACTATCTACCTGTTATGTAATAAGAAATAAGTTTGATCAAGCTAGAAAAACAAAACACTGTATTTTCCTCCTTAAAAGTAAGGGGAAATGTCTGTGCGTCTTATGGAGCGAATGCGTGGTCCCTGGAGCTGAACTGCCCAGGGGCAAAAAGCAGATCATGCTTTTTTTTTTTTTTTAGAAAGAGGGAAGGGGGTGTTGAAACAAAGCCGCTGATCGTTTGCCGATCGGGGAGAGAGATAAGGGACGCTAGAGATAAAGGAGGCTGCCTGGGAGGGTGGAGGTAAAGACAGCAGACCTGCAAGGGGGGGGAAACAGGAAGACTAAAGCAATAAGGAGAGAAATTAGAAGAAAAGGAGGAGCAAAAAACTGCTCCAGCTAAGGAAAATACACTAAGGCAAACAAGAGGGAAGGGAGTGTTGAAAGGAAGCAGCTGATCGGTGGGATCGGGAGAGAGATAAGGGATGCTAGAGATAAAGGAGGCTGCCTGTGAGCGGGGAGTTAAAAGCCCATGGATCCTCAGGATTTTTGCATTGGGTCACCCCAAATTCACCATCAGATCACATAGCATGTCCATGGCTACAGCCTGCACCAAAAAAATCACGCACCCACTGTTGCCTGGGGCTGCAATGGTGCAAAAACATGGTTACAAAGCACGGACCCACATAGATTCTCAGGATTTTTGCATTGGGCTACCCCAAACTCACCGTCAAATCACATATCATGTCTGTGGCCACAGCATGAACCACAAAAATCATACATCCACTGTTTTGTTCAGAATATTTTTTTTCTTGTTTTCCTCCTCTAAAGACTAGGTGCGTCTTATTGTCAGGTGCGTCTTATGGAGCGAAAAATACGGTACATATATACCTAGGTATTACTGAAATGTATACCCACTGTTTCACTAAAGGACTTTCGACTTTGTGCGCTCATTTACCAAAGACGCACCACATTAGCGGTGGCGCTTGTCCTTCACAACGGCGATTGCTTGTCAGACTCAACGACAGCGCTTGTCATTCTCAGTGGCACCGTGCACGCGAAATTAACTCTCACATCAAAATATTATGTTATGTATTGTCTTGAGCTGCTATGCAAAAGCGGGGTCAGCGGCACCTTTAGGGGCGGCTAAACGAAATTTGGGGGCGCCGGGCGGATCTTTGCACCCCGGCGGCGCATATGCTAAAGACAGCCCTGCCTAAAGTGCTGGGGGTGGGGATCGGATGGGAAGACACAAAGGCTTTGAGGATCACATCACATTTACAAAATTCCTCTGGGTGATGCACTCACTGACCCCATTCTGCTCCTGCTGACCCCCTTATTGCAAAGGAACAGTCCGAGGAGGAGAAGGAACCCCCTGCTTTCCCCCCACACCTGAGCCCAGGGGGCAGACTGAGCCTTGGGAGGTTATTTTTGGAGAGGTGTTATGTACTGAGTTGAATAGGATCCAAAATGCAGCAGTCTGATTGGTCCTAGAACCAGTTACAGATAGGTAGCCGTGTTGGTCTGCCATAGTCAAAACAAAAATTTTTTTTTCCTTCCAGTAGCACCTGAATTGCAACTCATTACCAAACTTAAAACCATGGAGAGACCTGGTCTGAACAAAGACATTGGATTCTTATCTCATTATACATGACAAAGCCATTTTTCACCTTCTCACCCCTTGCTTTTTCCTGTAAGACCTAGTGCAGTCGTTAAGAGTCGTCAACAGGCTCATCACAGCTATCTGCCAATCACCCATTCCCACCACCCTTCTGAGTAATACCCCTCCCCACCTTCTCACTATATAGAAGGATCTGGCAACTTCTGTTTCAGTGTATCTGAAGAAGTGTGCATGCACACGAAAGCTCATACCAAGAACTAACTTAGTTGGTCTTTCAGGTGCTACTGGAAGGAAATTTTTTTTTTTTGTTTTGGTCCTAGAACAATAGGGTTCAGAATGCAGCAGTCTGATTGGTCTGCAGGAGCCACCCAATCCAGCTCCAGGTGGAAGTGAATACACAACCTGATTGGCCTACAGGAGAATCCCAGAATTAGCCAATCACGTGCGGCCCATTGTGTAAATAATGTATATAAAGCAGATATTGTGGGGGAACTTTCATTCCTCGCACTATGAGCTGAATAAAGAACATGAAATCCACACTCGACTCTGAGTATATTTCAAGAGGTGAAGGCCGGCCGGTGTTTATTTGCGCGCTCTCTCTCTCTCTCTCTCTCTCAGCTTCGAAACCTCCAAAACAGATTGAAGAAAAATCAGCCTGAGCTTCCCACCTCTACATGGTCTCCGTGGTGGGATGCTAATTGGTCTATTCCCTGTTAGGATAAGGCATGGGTAGGCAAACTAAGGCCCGGGGGCCGGATCCGGCCCAATCCACTTCTCAATCCAGCCCGTGGATGGTCCAGGAATCAGAGTGTTTTTACATGAGTAGAATGTGTCCTTTTATTTAAAATGCATCCCTGGGTGATTTGTGGGGCCTGCCTGGTGTTTTTACATGAGCAGAATGTGTGCTTTTATTTAAAATGCACCTCTGGGTTATTTGTGGGGCACAGGAATTCGTTCACCCCCCAAATATAGTCCGGCCCCCACAAGGTCTGAGGGACAGTGGACTGGCCCCCTGCGGAAAAAGGTTGCTGACCCCTGTACTACAACCTGCTTAAGCATGATGTTGGTACCCAAGAAGGACCAGTCAGCAGATAGGCAGTGTGGCATAGTGGTTAGAGTCTCGGCCTAGGACCTGGGAGAAGAGCAGGGTTCGAATCCACACCCGGCCATGAGGCTCACTGCCTGTCAACCTAACCTACCTCACAGGGTTGTTGTGGGAATTAAATGGGGGTGGGATGTGACAGAGAGAACCATTTTCGCCACCTTGAGCTCCTTTGGAGAGAGAAAAGGTGTGATATAAATGTAATTTAAAAAATACAAAAATTCCGAAACGCATCTTGGAGTGGAGAATCCGCTCCCCCACCCTCAGCAGACGGAGCAGATCATTTTAACCCACGTCTAAACTCGTCTCTTCCTGGCCAACGGTTGCCACGGCAACTGGGCACTCAGCAAGAACCATGGCAACTGGGTCCAAATGCTTCTTCCTGCAGTCCAAATATGGCAGCAGGATGTTGGAAGGCGAGGACCTGGAAGTGTCATCCCAAGGCAGGTTGATTATTTTTATTATTATTTTGATTTTTTTAAGTACCAGGGTGGACCAACGGCCCTTAATGGTGAGGAACGAAATCGAAAGATGGAGGTGAATTGCCACTTGGTTCAAGATCGGGGAGAAGGAAGAAGCCCAGGGGGCAGCAACAGTCTGGAAGCAAATTCAGAAGCGCTGCAGGATAATAATAATAATAATAATAATAATAATAATAATTATTCTATTATTTGTACCCTGCCCACTTGCCCCAGCCACTCTGGGTGGCTTCCAACATAATAAAACAAACATAATAAACAATCCTAGTTGCAGCGACGCCGTCCCAGCCAGACCCCTGCAGAGATTATGCAACCATCTTATAATTACACAACAATTGCAATTTAAGATGCATTGCAACGCTCAGCCAGTGTGGTGTAGTGGTTAAGAGCGGTAGTCTCGTAATCTGGGGAACCGGGTTCGCGTCTCCGCTCCTCCACTTGCAGCTGCTGGGTGACCTTCGGCTAGTCACACTTCCTTGAAGTCTCTCAGCCCCACTCACCTCACAGAGTGTTTGTTGTGGGGGAGGAAGGGAAAGGAGAAGGTTAGCCACTTTGAGACTCCTGAAGGGGAGTGAAAGGCGGGATATCAAATCCAAACTCTTCTTCTTCTTCTTCTTCAGCGCAGATTACCAGGAGTTCAGCTGGATCTGCTATTCTCTGTGCACGTCCACAGGCAAGTGATTTCGAGTGCTCTAAGATCTTATTTTGGAGCGGCTTAAGTTGTCCCGTCGCACGTAGCAGAATTCGAACCCCGTTCCCTTGAAAACGGAAGCACCTGGTGCTTTCGGGATTCCTAAACGCTTAGCTTTGGAGCGTCCGGAATGACTTCTCTTGCATTTTCAGCTCATACCTTCTTCAGAGGGGGCCCAGGAGCCTGTCCTCAGTGGCCAACTCGCCTCCTTGCACTCTGATTGACTCCAAACCATAGCTGTCAAGCGTCCCTTATATGGCGGGACAATCCCTTATCCCAGCGCCATGTCCAGCTGCTGTCCGTTACTGATGATGTCCCTTAAATAAGCTACTGAAGGTAATGGGGCCCTTTCTATGTCCAGCTGTGCTTTGTCAACAACAAATTGTTGCTGTTTTTTTGTGTTGAATATATGCTATATGGTAATTTATGGAGCTAATAGGTATCTAAAGCCATTTGCACGCAACAAAATATGTATTTTATCAAAGTAATTGTTGATCCCTTATTTTGGCTGCTGATCCCTTATTTTCGAGGCTGCTGGTCCCTTATTTTCAAATCTGTAAGTTGACAGCTGTGCTCCAAACCGTGGCTGAAAAGCTCTCCTTCTGTGATGACTTGAGTGACTCTAGGGTAGGCATAGGCAAACTCAGCTTTCCAGATGTTTTGGGACTACAACTCCCATCATCCCTGACCGCCGGTCCTGTTAGCTAGGGATGATGGGAGTTGTAGTCCCAAAACATCTGGAGGGCCGAGTTTGCCTGTGCCTGCTCTAGGGCACTGGAGAGAGGGACCCCACTGCAGAAGGAATAAAATTACACCACTGGGAGCAGAGACAGAAGTGTGGTCCAGGCTTTGTTGGACTATAGTGCAAGGCTGTCTCTCCCAGCTGGTGGGGGTTTTTGTGTGTGCGCGTGTGAACACACTTTGCCATTTTTTCATTGATACAATAATTAGCGGTGGATTTATATTGGATCAATCCACAGATCATCCCTTTGTCCTTTGATGCTTTCTTTAATGCAACCACTGCTATGCTTTAGGGACGCGGGTGGCGCTGTGGGTTAAACCACAGAGCCTAGGACTTGCCGATCAGAAGGTCGGTGGTTCGAATCCCCGTGACGGGGTGAGCTCCCGTTGCTCGGTCCCTGCTCCTGCCAACCTAGCAGTTTGAAAGCACGTCAAAGTGCAAGTAGATAAAGAGGTGCCACTCCTGCAGGAAGGTAAACGGCGTTTCCGTGCGCTGCTCTGGTTCGTCAGACCCGGAAGCTGTACGCCGGCTCCCTCGGCCAATAAAGCGAGATGTATGCTGCAACCCCAGAGTCGGCCACGACTGGACCTAATGGTCAGGGGTCCCTTTACCTTTAAGGTAGTCTCTATGGGAGTATATTGTATTTAATTATGGGTATCCGAGTTTTTAGGGGGCTAACCAGGCTGGGATAGCAGGCTTGTTGGTTTTTGAATGTCTGATGTAGATTTTTTCAATTTCGCTGTTCTGCATGGGACAATGACAATATTGTATCGTATCCCTCTCCCTCGGTCCTGTTTTCCTGCTTGATAATATACATTGCCATAAACCTTTGGGCTGGTGGGCTTGCTGAGCACTACAGAGCGCGCCCAAGCAGGGAAGTGTACAATAGAGCTCCGTGGGACGCCCCTTTTTCTGAGTGAGGGTTATTGGGTGGGATCGGTGCTTTGATTCATTGAGCCGCCTCAAAGGGGGAGTTCCTTCGAGAGCTGCCTTATCACCTGACAAAGCAAGTCGCCCCTCTTTTCTCAAGACACACGTCTCGCCATCTGGAAGGCGACCTCTGACGGCCCCCAGACTTGACCTGAGTCTTTAGAGACTGGGTAATCGATTCCCTCCACTCCGCCCTGCGGTGGGCGACGACATCTGTCTTTTGCAATCCTACCCCTCTTGTGTTTTCAATGGGATGGGGAGCACGAGAGAGAGAGAGAGAGAGAGGGGGGGAGGGGGAGAGAGGGGGGGGGAAGAGAGGAAGGTCTCAGAGCATTAAGTGCTCCAGTATAGGTTCCCGGACGGAGCCCAAAGGTGTTAAGAGAGGAAGGAGTTAATCCGGGCCAGCCTTCCAAAAGCTAAGGCTCTTTGAATGCCAACTTCCGCCAACACAGGGCACCTGTGCGTGCGAAGAGTTCCTTTCCCACACCGCCGACTCATTGCAACCACAAAGTGCCCTAAGGAAGTTAGATTATCCTCCACCAGGGCCAGGGCCTTCTCAGTGGTGGCTCTGACCTGGTGGAATGCTCTGCCCCATGAGATCAGGGCCCTGCAGGATTTAACTTCCTTCCGCAGGGTCTGTAAGACAGAGCTATTCCGCCTGGCTTTCAATTTGAACTTAGCCTGATCTCTTATTCCCCTTCCTTCCCTCCCCCTCCCCTTTTTATGAAGATTACCTGCTCTGGGATCTCACAGCTAATTTTCCCCTGGTCTCCTCGCTGGCCCAAATAGGACTAATTTAGCCAGCTAACCCTGGTGATCATCTAATGTTTATTGGATGGATTCCCTCCCCTAAACTGGACCGAGGCTGTTTAGGGCTTTCAAGGTCAGCACCAACACTTTGAATTGTGCTCGCAAACGTACTGGGAGCCAATGTAGGTCTTTCAAGACTGGTGTTATGTGGTCTCGGCAGCTACTCCCAGTCCTCAGTCTAGCTGCTGCATTATGGATTAGTTGTAGTTTCCGGGTCACCTTCAAAGGTAGCCCCACATAGAGCGCATCGCAGAGATAACCAGAACATGCACCACTCTGGCAAGACAGTCCGCAGGCAGGTAGGGTCTCATCCTGCGTACTAGATGGTGCTGATAAACAGCTGCCCTAGACACAGAATTGATCTGCACCTCCATGGACAGCTGTGAGTCCAAAATGACTCCCAGGCTGCGCACCTGGTCCTTCAGGGGCACAGTTACCCCATTCAGGACCAGGGAGTCCCCCATACCTGCCCGCCTCCTGTCCCCCAAGAACAGTTCTTCTGTCTTGTCAGGATTCAACCTCAGTCTGTTAGCCACCATCCATCCTCCAACCACCTCCAGGCACTCACACAGGACCTTCACCGCCCTATGTTACTACCTGTCTGCAAGGACCTAACTGTGTTCTCTCCTCCCTGTCCGAGGAAGCAGGCGTCCTGACAGAGGAACCCAGCAGATCAAGGATCCGCAGGATCCCGGATGCTACTGGGAGCACGCAGCCCCAGGCAGCTCACATGCCACCAGGGTGAACAAAGGGGCCCTTATGGCAATCCACTGCACTATTCATAGACCTGCGGCTTTGGATGGGAGAACGAAAGTGCCCTCTGCAGCTGCTGCAGAGATACAACACAGCTTCAAGGCTCAGCACCAAGTTTGCCCTGGAGATACCTGGAGGAGATGGCATGGTTGGTAGCACCAGCGACCAGCAGCCTTGCAGATCTGAGCTTTCTCACCCGTGCTTAAAGCAGGCAACCTGTTCTTGCTCGTGATGGTTGCTGCAACATGCCCTGCAACCGTCCCGGTTTTCTCAGGGCATCCTGGAATTACAGAAGAACGTCCCAGCTTCCAAAAGGATCCTGGGATGTCCCGCCAACCGCCAAGCTTGGGGAGGAAGATGATCTGGCAGCCAGCGGTTGCTTGCGGTGGTGCAAGGCTCTCGTGCAAGTCTTGCGTGACTTTTGGCGTCGTGGCCCCACGCGAGACAGCCGACTCGCACAAGAGCATGGCGCCGAAAGACATGGGCCCTGATTTTCTTCAGTGGAATGTTGGAGAGGATGCTGTAATTATTTTATGTTATTTCATTCATTAATAAACGGCATAAACCAAAGATAAAAGTAAAGGTAAAGGGGACCGCTGACCATTAGGTCCAGTCGCAGACGACTCTGTGGTTGCGGCACTCATCTCGCTTTACTGGCCGAGGGAGCCAGCGTACAGCTTCCAGGTCATGTGGCCAGCATGATTAAGCCACTTCTGGCGAACCAGAGCAGTGCACGGAAACGCCGTTTACCTTCCCGCCGGAGCGGTCCCTATTTATCTACTTGCACTTTGACGTGCCTTCAAACTGCTAGGTGGGCAGGAGCAGGGACCGAGCAACGGGACCGAGGGACCGAGCAACGGGAGCTCACCCTGTCGCGGGGATTCGAACCACCGACCTTCTGATCGGCAAGTCCTAGGCTCAGTGGTTTAGACCACAGCGCCACCCGCGTCCCTTTAAACCAAAGATAAAAGGACATTAATAAATACAATTGCAGCAGATTGGAAACAACTTAAGGTTGGGCATTTTCCTTGAGCTTGTTGTTCCAAAACATTGCCCAAAAATGCCCATTTTCCCATAAGCGCGTTAGGCTGGTTGATATGAATTATTTTGCAATAAGTTAGCTTAGTGGTAGTAACAATGCACCAAATTTTCTCAATCCATTCAGATATAGTAGGAGATATACTCCCCCCAAATTATTAGCTATTATAATCTTGATAGAAGTTAAAAGGTTGAACACTATCTCTTGTTAGGCTATGATATACCCTTGGAACCTAAAATATTTCTGCTTGGTTGTCTAAAAAACAGGCGATATTCCAGAAAGTAATCATTTTAATTGTTCTATTGCTGTTTTATTAGGGGTTTGGCTTTTGGCGTTTCCTCCTTTCTCAGCTACGCTTGCCACCCAGTGAGCTTCACGGCTAAGCAGGAATCCGAACCCTGCTCTCCCAAGCCATAGTCCAGCACTCTAACCACTGCACCGTACTGTCTCCATCATGTATCATTGCAGCTATTTTCACTGTACCCTTGTGAGCCCTCTTCAAAATTTTGATGCAGAAAGGTGGGACAGAAATATTCTGAAGGGATACGCGGCAAAACCAATCCGTGTTCCGGAGGCCTTCTGTCTGCAACCCGCCAGGGCAGTGAGAGAATTGCATCAGGCCTGCCTAAACCCCCAGATTACACCTGCAGGTTTTTGGTCTGTGCCAACAGCAAACCCTCGGATGAATCAGTTGCAATGACTTGGCAGTCCCTTGTGACTTTGATCCTCTAGCAGCTTTGAGGATCAAACTGGGCTTGCCAAGTCATCGCCACCTCCTGATGCTTAATGTACAGAGCGCAGCCTGTTTGATGTCTGGGAAACGCTTCGCTCCAAAGCCACTGTCCATCCGAAGAAGATAAAAAACTCCAAGTGCTCCTGGGCCCAGCTCCTTCCTCGGAGCATCTCAGGAAATAAAAACCTCTGCGTGCGGAACGGACGCATCTGGCCTTGAGTGCACACTCACATAAATGCGTGGAGGGTGTTTACAGCTTGCCATCTCACAGGCCACAGGTAGTAATAGTAACAGTAATTTATTATTTGTACCCCGCCCATCTGGTTGGGTTTCCCCAGCCGCTCTGGGCGGCTTCCAACAAAGATTGAAAATACCGTATTTTTTGCTCTGGAAGACTCACTTTTTCCCTCCTAAAAAGTAAGGGGAAATGTGTGTGCGTCTTATGGAGCAAATGCAGGCTGCGCAGCTATCCCAGAAGCCAGAACAGCAAGAGGGATCACTGCTTTTGCTGCGCAGCGATCCCTCTTGTTGTTCTGGCTTCTGAGATTCAGAATATTTTTTTTTCTTGTTTTCCTCCTCCAAAAACTAGGTGCGTCTTGTGGTCTGGTGCATCTTATAGAGCAAAAATACGGTGCATTAAAATGTCACACATTAAAAACTTCCCTGAACAGGGCTGCCTTCAGGTGTCTTCTAAATGTCAGGTAGTTGTTGTTCTCTTTGACATCTGGTGGGAGGGCGTTCCACAGGGCGGGCGCCACCACCGAGAAGGCCCTCTGCCTGGTTCCCTGTAACTTGGCTTCTCGCAAGGAGCGAACTATCAGAAGGCCCTTGGCGCTGGACATCAGTGTCCGGGCAGAACGATGGGGGTGGAGACGCTCCTTCAGGTATACTGGGCCGAGGCCGTTTAGGGCTTTCAAGGTCAGACCAACACTTTGAATTGTGCTTGGAAATAAAAACCTCTGCGTGCGGAACGGACGCATCTGGCCTTGAGTGCACACTCACATGAATGCGTGGAGGGTTTTTACAGCTTGCCATCTCACATGCCAGAGAGAGGAACGTAAGAAGGCCAGCGCATCATGCCAGTGGCCTGTTCTCACAGTGGCCAACCTGCAGGCAGGATCTAAACACCTCCATGTATGCCACTATGAGCTCCTTGGTGGGGGAAAGGTCTGATATAAATGCAATAAAATAAATAAAAACGCGCTGGTCTGGACCTCAATGCAGCTTCAGTGCTTGTGAGAGCTCCCTCCCTCCTCTTTCTCTCCCTCTCTCCTCTCACTGCACCCTCTCTCACCTTGACACCTTCTTTCCTTTTCTTCACCTCTCTCTTTCTTTCTCTTTCTGCTTCCTTCCAGGCTCCCTGCTTAATCTCAGCTGTTAATGAGCTTTCTGGCAGTTCCCTAGCAACCGTGTCCCAGGCATCTGCAAAGTGGGGCAATCAGGTTTCCTGCTCTGACTTTAGAGAGGAAAAGAGGCGCATCGTGGACTCTGCGGGCGACCCAAAACCGCAAAGGAGCTGCGAAAGCTTACGAGGGCAGGATCTGAATTCTAGCTGCTCCCCCAGAACACCGGGCAGCAAAACGAAAACAGGTATTAAGAACTGGGGAGTTAAAAATGCAAAGGGCCCTGGAGATCAAGTCAAAGGCCTACTCAGTGGCCAATGAGACGCAAGGAGGACAACAGCCCACCCGAGATTCCCATGCTGCCTCTGAGTGGAGACAGAATGGGGCAACCATGACTAGCAGCCACTGATAGCCTTTTCTTCCACGGATTTCCGCTTTTAAACCCATTCGGGTCGGCGGCCATCAATGCCTCATGTGGCAGTGAGTTCCATAGTCTAACTGTGCAAAGAATGCCTATCTTTTCTCTGTCCTGAATCTTCCAAGAGTCAACTTCAGGGGATGTTCACATGTTCCAGCTTTGAGGAAGAGGGAGAAAAGCTTAGCCATCTTCAAATATCTAAAGGGCTCTCACATGGAAGATGGAAAAAGTTTGTTTCCTCTGCTCCAGAGGGTTAGGACCCAGGGCCATCTTTACCCGGGGGTGCAAGGGGTGCGGGGCACCTGGGAGCCAAATTCTGGGGGGCGCCAGGTGCCTGCCGCTGAAGCCGCCTAAGCTCTTAACTCCAGTGGACGCTCGGGTTGCGAACGTGATCTGTGTGGGAGGCATGTTCGCAACCCGCAGCGTTCGCAACCCGCAGCGTTGCGTCTGCACACATGTGGGTTGCGATTTGGCGCTTCTGTGCATGCGCAAAGCGCGATTTAGCACTTCTGCACATGCGCGACTGCCGAAACGCAGAAGTAACCCGTTCCAGTACTTCCGGGTTTCGGCGCATCCGTAACCTGACAAAACGCAACCTGAAGCATCTGTAACCTGAGGTATGACTGTATCTACCTGTTACAAAATAATAAATAATTTTGGTCAAGTTAGAAAAACAAAATACATATATACGTAGGTAATACTGAAATGGATTTCCTTAAGAATGGGTAAGGAAATCCATTTCAGTATTACCTACGTATATATGCATTTTGTTTCCATTCTGAAGGAAATCAGCCCTGAGTGCTCACTGGAAGGACAGATAGTGAAGCTGAGGCTCCAAGACTCTGGCCACCTCATGAGAAGAGAAGACTCCCTGGAAAAGACCCTGATGTTGGGAAAGATGGAGGGCGCAAGGAGAAGGGGGCGACAGAGGACGAGATGGTGGGACAGTGTTCTCGAAGCTACCAGCATGAGTTTGACCAAACTGTGGGAGGCAGTGGAAGACAGGGGTGCCTGGCATGCTCTGGTCCAGGGGGTCACGAAGAGGCGGACACGACTAAACAACAACGACAAAACTGAAATGTTTGCCTACTGTTTCACTAAAGGACTTCCGACTCTGTGTGCTCATTTACTAAAGATGCGCCGCATTAGCAGCAGCGCTTATCATTCACAATGGTGGCGCTTGCCAGACTCATTGAGTATAATTGTATTGTAAACAAATGAGCAAATAAAAAAGTTGTTTCTTTCTCCTCCCTTATTTCGTAAACAAGAGATAAGGCATAAGTGTGGTGTCTGACATAAGCATAAGCGCTGAGTGGATTTTTGCACCTCGGCGGCGCATATGCTAAAGACAGCTCTGGTATGACCCCAATCGATGGATTCAAAGGAGGTTCCTGAATAATAATTAATAATAATTTTCAGTACAAAGGACAAACAGGTCAAGTCGGTAATGATACACCGGGCAAGGGATCTGGGGCATAATATTCAGATGGCTGATTGGGAAAAGTTATGGAAAACAGACCTGAAGTTCACAGCATGTTGATATTTTGGAAGAGAATTATATGAAAATGATGTACCGGTGGTATCTGACTCCTACAAACTTGGCAAAAATGTATAGGACAAGTACAAATACCTGCTGGAAATGTAAAGAAAAAGAAAGTACTCTTTTTCATACGTGGTGGATCTGTAAGGTGGTAAAAGCCTTCTGGGAGACGATATATAATGAAATGGAAAAAATGTTTAAAATAACCTTTGTTTTTTTAAAAAACCCAGAAGCTTTTTTATTAGGAATTACAGGTACCGACATTCCAAAAGACCAGAAAAGACTTTTTATGTATGGAACAACAGCCACATGGATGCTACTAGCCCAGAGATGGAAAGAAGAAAGACTCCCTATCAGAGAGGAATGGCAAGCCAAGATGGTGGACTGTGCCAAAATGGCAAAGCTGACTGGAAAACTCTGGAACCAAGAGGACAAAAACTTGACAGAAGAATGGGGAAAAAATATAAGTTATTTAAGAGACCACTTAGTAGATGGAAACATTGGCAGGATTTTGATTTCACGTGTAGTGTAACAATTACCACGGACAATACGGATTGACGTAAAAGTTTGAGTTTGGAAGAAGATGCCGTTTTAAATATTTAAATCAGGACTCCGGGGAAGGGGAGGGAATTCTGAGTTTCGGAGAAATCTCTGTATATGCATTTGGATTTTTATAACTTTGTATTGGAAAAATCAAATAAAAATGATTAAAAAAAAAAAGAATAATTTTCTGACAGTAAGACCTGAGCAGACTACTTCAGAAGGCAATGGACTCTTCTTCCTTGGAGGTTTCTAAGCAGAGGTTGGGCGGCCACCCGTCAGTGGTTGTGATTCCTGCATTGCCAGGGGTTGGACTAGATGTCCTTTGGTGTCCCTTCCAAGTCGACAATTCTCTGTGTGTTGCTGTATCCCGCCCTTGCCCCTTATGGCGAAGGAATCTTATAAGTAAAAAACAATACACGGGCTTTTGAGATCACTTGCTGACTATTGTCAAGCGGAACATCAATAAATTACAGCAAATCTAAAATTATGGTGTTTTCAAAAAAAAAGAAGGAAACACAAATGGAGAATTAATGGTCAACCTATTGACCAGGTAGCAACTTTCAAATACCTGGCAATAACTTTTCAGGAAAGGGTCTCGTGGCACCAACAGATGAAAAACGCCATTGCCAACGCAGGAAGGGCCAATAAAGCCCTTACAAGATTTTTTCACGGGAAAGGGGGTAAATACGTTCCGGCGGCCTCCCAGGTTTTTGCTGCAAAAATACTCCCGCAACTCACTTATGGATCCCAGGTTTGCAGTTTTAAAAATTTTGCGCCTATGGAGGCATTTCAAACAAAATTCTATCGGTGTTTATTGGGGATCCCCCCCCCCCTGTGTATCTAATATAGCTG
Organism: Podarcis filfolensis; assembly: GCF_964270895.1. Lineage (NCBI taxonomy): Eukaryota > Metazoa > Chordata > Lepidosauria > Squamata > Lacertidae > Podarcis > Podarcis filfolensis. Next base: position 55,828,881 of record NC_139614.1, on the reverse strand, counting down.
TCCGCTTAGAAGTTGGACAACCACCCGTTAACGCGCGGTTGTGGATTCTAAAGATACACTACTGGTTAAAACTTATTTTTTCCCCGGCCGGTTTGGCTCCTTTAACACTCTTAGACACCTTTCATTCTACCTGGAAAGCTTCCCTGTTTGAAAAGATAAGAAACTTGGGATTCTCCCCGCAGATCTTGATAGCGGCAGGATATGAGAGAGCCAGAAGTCAAGTGCTTCAATGCATTAGGGACATAGAGCTGCAATGTCATATGGGCAAAATGGATAAACATGCCACAATTAGAGACTTTGGGAGAGGGTTCTCACCCGCAAATTATCTGGCTGATTTACAAATACCTAAGTACAGACACTCCTTTACCCTGGCCAGATTTAACGTTCTGCCCTCTGCCCTGCTGCTAGGCAGATATGAGGGCAAACCATATGAGTCACGTGTTTGCCCATGTGGCTCATCGGAAGTGGAAACAAGTCTGCATGTATTGCTGCACTGTAGTTACTACGAGGATCTACGCCTGACCTTTATTGCCCCAGTTCTACAAAAGCTTAAAAATGAACCAGAACTCCAACGTATGAGAGCCTTGGTAGAAGATAAGGTTCCTGAAATTACAATCAATGTTGCCAAATTCTGTGTAGCCGCTATTAGGCGCAGGAAACAAGAGCTTTCCAATGCCAATATGCAGGTGAAGGCAAATACTTAATTTTATTTATGCTGTCTAATTTTAAACTGCTGTTATGGCCTAATCTGTATTGAAATTGTCCTTTGTTTTTTCCGGTGTTATGCTTTGCTGACTAGCTGTACGAGTTAATGTGGTCTGTGACCGTTTAATAAAATTTGATTTGATTTGATACACGGGCACGAGCTTTGTGCCCCACAGATGGGGGGCAATTCCCTCCTTGACAGCAGCCCCTTCATTTTGTCAGGACACGTTTTCCCGCTGCCAAATCTTAAGATGTGCAAATTAAAGACTCCGCTAACAGGTGATCACATTCCGGAGAGCTGTCGCTTCGCGTCTCGCACTTGGAAACGGTGCAAAACAGCATCGCAGGGGGAAGTGCGACACGTCCAGCCTCCTCACACAAATTTCATGCGGCTTGCGTTAATTATGCACTATTTATTCCCAGCCATAATTAAAAATACACACAGGAGCTTCTGGCCTTACAGATAAAGAGGCTGCTCTAGCACGTGACAAAGTGTGATGTCCACTTCTTCTGGGGACCTGCCACTATCTCTGGAGGCCTTCTGTCGACGCGAGCAGGAGCTCGGCTCGGGGAAAGGCAGATCTCGGACATGCAGTTCATCAGTTTTGTGGAATTAATTAAGCTAAATAGTTTTAATTGGATTTTGAATAAGCATGCAATTAATTGCTACTGTATTGAATTTTATTGTGTTGCTATCTTCCATAGGGGTACGTGGGTGGCGCTGTGGGTTAAACCACAGAGCCTAGGGCTTGCCGATCAGAAGGTCGGCGGTTCAAATCCCTGCGATGGGGTGAGCTCCCATTGCTCTGTCCCTGCTCCTGCCAACCTAGCAGTTTGAAAGCACGCCAAAGTGCAAGTAGATAAATAGGTACCACTCCAGCGGGAAGGTAAACGGCGTTTCCGTGCACTGCTCTGGTTCGCCAGAAGCGGCTTAGTCATGCTGGCCACATGACCTGGAAGCTGTACGCCGGCTCCCTCAGCCAATAAAGTGAGATGAGCGCTGCAACCCCAGAGTTGGTCACAAGAGAAGACAGGCAAACTAATGCCAGTGTACTAGAAGAAGCAAAGATCACCCGCGTCAAAGCCATGATTCTTCAACATCAACTTTGTTGGACTGGTCATGTTGTGCGGATGCCTGATGATCATCTTCCAAAGCAACCACTCTATTCCCAACTTAAAAATGGAAAGCGTAACGCTGGTGATCAACAAAAGAGGTTTAAAGACTCTCAAGGCAAATCTTTAAAAATGTAGTATAAACACCAACAATTGGGAAACACTGGTCTGCGAGCGCTCCAGTTGGAGAACAGCCTTTTCCAAAGGTGTCATGGGCTTTGAAGACACTCGAACTCAGGACACAAGGGAGAAATGTGCTAAGAGGAAGGCACGCTTGGCAAATCCACACCAGGATCAACTCCCGCCTGGAAACCAATGTCCCCACTGTGGAAGGACGTGTGGATCCAGAATTGGCCTCCACAGTCACTCACGGACTCACTGTTAAAACCATGTTCATGGAAGACAATCTTACTCGGCCACAAGGGATCACCAAAGAAGAAAAATAAGAAGATTCAGTACCATGGCCAGCTCCTCCTCCAAAGACCTCTCTTTTTTCCTTTGGGAAGGGTGGCTGGAGATCACAGACTTCAGATCCATGAAGCATAGAATTGTAGAAATGTAGAGCTGGCAGGGACCTCAAGGGTCAACTATAAACTTCTGCAATGCAGGAGCTACAGCTACAGAATCCCTGACAGATGGCTGTCCAACCTCTGCTGAGAAGCCTTCAATGACAGGGGTCATTGAAGGCCCGGGGGCCGGATGCGGCCCAATCGCTTTCTCAATCTGGCCCTCAGACGTTCCAGGAATCAGCGTGTTTTTACATGAGTAGAATGTGCCCTTTTATTTAAAATGCATCTCTGGGTTATTTGTGGGACATAGGAATTTGTTCATTTCCTCCCCCCCAATATAGTCCGGCCCCCCACATGGCCTGAGGGACAGTGGACCGGCCCCCTGCTGGAAAAGGTTGCTGACCCCTGACCTATGAAGCACATCCTATTCCTTAAATCTCCATGCGAAGGGCTAAAGCAGATCTTACAAGCTTTCCATGTTGGTGACACACTTTTATTTATACATGCATCATTTCGTGACACAGTCATTCAGTTTTATTAGCAAACCAGAGGTTAAACTAACCCCTTTCCTTTTTAAAAAACACACACACGTGTATTTCTTAGTTTACAAAAACACATGCATTGTCTCTTTTTTCAAGGTGTGCTTTCTACAGATCAGTTTCATTTGTTGTGAGACATGAGTGTTGCATAGAGAGTCAGGTTAGGGAGAAAAGAGAGGGAGGGGCAAATGGTGAGTGGGGTGGGGTCAGATGGCAATACTTCTATTCTTCTACTCAGTGTCAGAGGCGAAGCAACCTGCTGTGATGGCCTGGGGCTCAGGCTCGGACTCCCCCATGTCAAACTAACCCCTTTCCACCCCCTGGAGGAGCACGAGGGGACACACTTGCACACGGCTGCAGGCACATGCGTCATGACACACAGTTTGGAAAGCTCTGGGCTAAAGACTTTAACGCAGAGAAAGAAATCAGCTCAGGCATGTCTGGCAAAGAACTGCTGTTGCCTTCCGACGGAAGAAGAATGGCAGACAAAATTAATGGACTACGCAGAATTAGATAAAATGACAGGAAGGATTCGAAACCTGCGGGACCAGAGATTCACAGAAGACTGGAAGAAATATACGAATTATTTGAAGAGCAACTGTAATCGACAAATTACGCTAGTAGGACTACAAAGAGTTTTGTAAGGAGAAATGTATGAAACATCGCAATGTAGAGAAAGAATAGAGATATTAGTTATGAGATTTAAACGTAATAGTGGAAGTAAGGAATGTATATTAAGTGAGTAGATTGGGAAATTTTCAGATGTGATTGACGGAAGTAAAACAAATGGTACAAGATATGAAAGTATGTTTAGTTATTGTTGAAAATGATATGTTGAAAAGCTAATAAAAAATTATATAAAAGAAAGAACTGCTGTTGTCATGATTCATAAGAATGGAGGGAAAAGCAGGCTTCGAGGGAACAAAAGAATCGATATACCGTATTTTGTGCTCTATAAGACTTTTTCCCTCCTAAAAAGTAAGGGGAAATGTGTGTGCGTCTTATGGAGCGAATGCAGGCTGCGCAGCTATCCCAGAAGCCAGAACAGCAAGAGGGATTGCTGCTTTCACTGCGCAGCGATCCCTCTTGCTGTTCTGGCTTCTGAGATTCGGAATATTTTTTTTCTTGTTTTCCTCCTCCAAAAACTAGGTGCGTCTTGTGGTCTGGTGCGTCTTATAGAGCAAAAAATACGGTAGTTAGAGAAGGGCCACAGTTCAGTAGTAGGGATGAGGTATATAAACAAGATGCCCCGCTTTCAAATCTGCTGTGCACATCCACATTAGAACACAAGAGGAGCCGGCCGGTTCAGGCCAAAGGCGGTTCATCGAGTCCAGCCTTCTCACAGTGGCCAACCTCATGATTCCCCTCATGGAAAACCCGCAAGCAGGATTCGAACGCAAGAGCCCTCTCAACCTCCTGCGTTTCTCCAGCAACTGGTGTCTCAGTGTTGCTGCCTTCGGATGTGGAGACCAAGCCAGAAATCCACCGGTAATCCAGCCCTGACAGCTGCCTTGCAGTCCATCATTGACAACCTGCCAGCGCTGTGCAGTAATTTCTTGCAATCCCCTTTGTGAAGCTCCGGGGAGACGCACAGCAAACAGGCCAACCCCCCTTCCTTCCTTCCAGCCCTCCCTCCCCTTTCGCCATCGTTCCTTTCTTCTCCTGCACCTGGCCAGTGTCCCGGCGCGTGCCGGCAGCTGCCGCAACAGATGGCGATGGCTCGACCCTGCAAGGATGGGGGGTTTCCCAGAGAAGGATCCCATCTGTCACCTGCTGCGACGGCGAAGGACCCAGGCTTGCATTCCCCCGGCTTCCCTTCCCCTCTCTCTGCCAATACGGATAATAATAATAATAATAATAATAATAATAATAATAATAATATAATTTATTATTTATACCCTGCCCATCTGGCTGAGTTTCCCCAGCCACTCTGGGCGGCTCCCAATCAAATGTTAAAAACAATACAGCATTAAATATTAAAAACTTCACTGAACAGGGAAGTTGCTTATTGGAGTTCTTCAGGGTTACAAATCACGCCGCTCCATGCGACCCCCCTGGCTCCAGGCCCCTGAAAGGTCCTTGAAATCATGGAATCGTAAGGTAAAGGGACCCCTGACCATTAGGTCCAGTTGTGGCCGACTCTGGGGTTGCGGCGCTCATCTCGCTTTACTGGCCGAGGGAGCTGGCAGACAGCTTCTGGGTCATGTGGCCAGCATGACTGAGCCGCTTCTGGCGAACCAGAGCAGCGCACGGAAACGCCCTTTACCTTCCCGCTGGAGTGGTACCTATTTATCTACTTGCACTTTGATTTGCTTTTGAACTGCTAGGTTGGCAGGAGCAGGGACCAAGCAACGGGAGCTCGCCCCATCGCGGGGATTCGAACCACCGACCTTCTGATCGGCAAGCCCTAGGCTCTGTGGTTTAACCCACAGTGCCACAACCCCAGAGTCGGCCATGACTGGACCTAATGGTCAGGGGTCCCTTTACCTTTACCTATAAGCATTCTGTTGCCCTCCAAGCTTTCTCAATTTTTTTGCCTCCATTGTTTCATTAATGTGCATACCCCAAAAGTGGAGTCCTTGTGCCAGGCATACTTCTGGAGTGCTCAGAAGCCTGCTCTCGGACCCTTGTTCGGGAAGCGATGTGTGAGCCCAGAGAAGGGGCTCTGCATGTGTGCCAGGGTCGGCCCTACCGCCACTCCTAATCCCAGCTCAGACTCCTGAGCCCCCTCCATCTTCAGATCTGCATCAGGGTGCCCCGGGGGTCACTGGGTCAAGAGCAGCTCTCTCTAATCCCACCGCTGATGGGGAGGAGGGGCCATCTATCAAGGGTATGGGATCGTGGTTCGCGCCACAGACAGCTGGAGGGTGAAAGAGACCCCCATGCCTTTTGCACGCCACAACTGCAGCAAGAATTTTGTTAGCCAAATATTGGAAACTGCAAGAAACACCAACAGTGGAGGAATGGCAGATGAAGATGATGGACTTTTTGGAGCCGGCCGACCTGACCGGAAGAATCCGCGAACAGAAAGAAGAGGAATACCAAGAAGAATGGAAGAAATTTAAGGATTATTTAGTAAAATATTCTAATATAATATAAGTAGCACTATTTGTGAGTACCACATTGGCTCAGGAATTAAAAGTTTCGAATTGCATAATACTATGGATAGAAGTGAATATGATAAGAAAGGAAGATGTTAATTGACTAAGTTAATTTCATTGGAAATTAGTCTTGGAAAACTGCTACAAAGAGTCATAAGGAAAGTCAGCTAGAGGGATTTGAGGAAGTCATCTAACAATGGTAACAGAAATGGGATTATAATAGAGAGGATTAATGTTTGTATGCTTGTTTGTTTTTTATATTGTAATGTTTTCTTCTTTTTTGTCGTTTATGCTTGTTATAAACTTGGAAAATCAATAAAAAGTTTTGAAGAAAAAGAAAGAAAGAGGCCCAAGTGCCTTTGCACAATGGCTTAATAAGGGGGATTAATGGGGTGGGGATGGCTTTAGACAGTGTCCCCCATTGGTGCAGGCACTGATTGTCATTGACGGGGGCCTATCAGAAGCCTGTTGTCTTTGTCCATGGAGTTTTCTTGGCAGGGATACTGGAGTGGCTTGCTGGTTCCTGCTCCAGGTGGATCACATTTGGTGAAAACTCTCCACTATGACCTGTCCATCTTGGGTGGCCCTGCACGGCATAGCTCATAGCTTCTCTGAGTTATTCAAGCCCCTTCGCCACGGCAGGGCAGTGATCCATGAAGGATCCTTTTTGAATTCTGGTGCTGGAGGAGACTCTTGAGAGTCCCGTGGACTGCAGGAAGATCAAACCTTTCCATTCTGAAGGAAATCAGCCCTGAGTGCTCACTGGAACGACAGATCCTGAAGCTGAGGCTCCAATACTTTGGCCACCTCATGAGAAGAGAAGACTTCCTGGAAAAGACCCTGATGTCGGAAAAGATGGAGGGCACAAGGAGAAGGGGACGACGGAGGACGAGATGGTGGGACAGTGTTCTCAAAGCTACCAGCATGAGTTTGACCAAACTGCGGGAGGCAGTGGAAGACAGGAGTGCCTGGCGTGCTCTGGTCCAGGGGGTCACAAAGAGTCGGACATGACTAAAAGACTAAATATTGCTCTATTTGCAGTCCTTGTTTTGCTGGTTTCATTTAATATTCTAATTTCCTGAGATAGTTAATCTGGGGTTTTCATCAGCTGTACGCCATGATCATCACAATTATAACAAATAAAGGCTTGACATATCTCGCTTTGCATGTCATGAGTCTATCTCATATATTTGTTTCACCTTTTAAGTTGAATTGCTGAAATAAATGAACTTTTCCACGATATTCTAATTTTCCAAGTTTCACCTGTACAGTTCCCAGGGTTGTACTTTCAGCAGAAGGTGCAGATGCGACCGCAGCGGTATTCTGACTCCGCGCTGCAATCAATCAACACCATTTTATTTATTTATTTTGCTTTAAAAGCCACCCACCTTCTGAAGTGGTCCACCATCACGCCAACCAACTCCCCGACCCGGCTGTCATTTTCCGGCTGCATTTTGTGGAGACAGACCACCAGGCCGTCGTGGTTCTGGGTGTGGAAGACGACCAGCTGATCCACGCCACTGGTCACGCTCATCCCAGTCACCTGTCGAGAGGGACAAATCGCAAAAAAGGTTTCAGCATCTCCCCTCCAAGTGGAAACTGGGCGGCCAAGGCAAGGACAAAACAAGGTCTAAACTTAACAACCAGACAGGTACCAGAGAGACCACTGCAAGTCTGGCCAGCTGGATCGATGAGGGTCATGTCAAAAGACCGGAATATTTCTTTTCTTTTTTTTTAAAAAAAATAATTTTTATTGAATGATTTTATGTTACAAAAAACAAGAGAGCCATACTACCACTAAATATCATTAAGAAATAAAAATTACATACGTCAATATTTAATTTGTTATTTGTTATCTACAGTCTTATTTCCTCCCAAACATTCCATACAAAAACACACATATGTGCAAACACCCACACCCACACACAAAATGGTAATAATGAAAGTAAATGGTTGCCATTAATTTGATTTTGAATTGATTTTAGAATGAATGGATTTTAGAATGCTGTGTTACTTTTATTATTAGCTGCTCTGAGCCTGGCATTGGCTGGGGAGGGCAGGATATAAATAAAATATTATTATTTATTATTATTATTATTATTATTGAGTGAAACACCTTTCTATCACAATAGCTTGCTGGTCAGTAATAGTAATAATAATAATAATAATAATAATAATAATAATAATAATAATAATAATAATAATTTATTAAAGCTACCCCAACCATCTGGCTGGGTTTCCCCAGCCACTCTGGGCAGCTCCCAAAAGAATATTAAAAGCACAACAGAACATAAAACATTAAAAACTTCCCAAAACAGGGCTGCCTTCGGATGTCTTCTAAAAGTCAGATAGTTGTTTATTTCCTTGACATCTGATGGGAGGGCGTTCCGCAGGGCGGGCGCCACCACCGAGAAGGCCAGTTCACACAGTTCAAAGTTGGAGTTAACTCTGTTAGTAAAAACACGATCTCCATAGACTTCGCCAGGCCTAATGAGCACAGCAACTCATTCTCGGTGGACTTACACCGTGTCTGTTTACAGTCCAGCACAGCTTGCTGGGAACTTCCGTTTGTGTGTATAGCTTTTGATTATGCTGCTTGCTTGGACACAAAGGGGAGAAGACATGTTTTTCCTCTTGTCCTAATGTACGCTGAATAAACTGCCTGTGAATATGCTTTACACAGCCTCTCCCTGCCACTTCTGTTGTGTGTTTACTCTGCTGAGTTGCATGCCCAGCTTCTGAAGCTTCGGGTCACAGATTCATGCCCGCGGACTGTCTCGCCAGAGTGGTGCATGCTCTAGTTATCTCCCGCTTGGACTACTGCAATGCGCTCTACGTGGGGCTACCTTTGAAGATGACTAGGAAACTACAACTAATCCAGAATGCGGCAGCCAGACTGGTGACTGGGAGTGGCCGCCGAGACCATATAACACCGGTCTTGAAAGACCTACATTGGCTCCCAGTACGTTTCTGAGCACAATTCAAAGTGCTGGTGTTGACCTTTAAAGCCCTAAATGGCCTCGGCCCAGTAGACCTGAAGGAGCGTTTCCACCCCCATTGTTCTGCCTGAGGTCCAGCTCCGAGGGCCTTCTGGCGGTTCCCTCATTGCGAGAAGCAAAGCTACAGGGAACCAGGCAGAGGGCCTTCTCGGTGGTGGCGCCCGCCCTGTGGAACACCCTCCCATCAGATGTCAAAGCGATAAACAACTACCTGACATTCAGAAGACATCTGAAGGCAGCCCTGTTCAGGGAAGTTTTTAATGTGTGATATTTTAGTGTTTTTTTGGTTTCTGTGGAAGCCGCCCAGAGTGGCTGGGGAAACCCAGCCAGATGGGCGGGGTACAAATAATAAATTATTATTATTATTATGCTGCACCAAGGACTGGAGTTCGACTGGCATGTCGGCTGGTAGGCTGGAGCCAGCTGGGGGCTTGCCAATTGCCCCCGATTCCTTAGCAGCATCCCAACAGATTGGACCATCTTATAAAAATCCACCACTATAGTTGTGCATGGCATGTTGCAGAAGATGTTTGCAGAAACAGCTCACCACACCACCTCCCCGAGCCCGTTGCCACGAGAGGTCCCTCTTACCATGCTCAGAGGAAACGATTTCATCACTTTGTATTGTTTCCTCGGCTCCAACTTGTATAGGTGCTGGTCTGTGATGAGGATGGCTCTGTCTGTGCTCTTGTTACAGCGGTTGATCTGCAAGGAGAGAACATTATCAGTAATGATACACTGGGCAAGAGTACCCACATGACCCAGAAGCTGTACTCCGGCTCCCTCGGCCAATAAAAATGAGATGAGCACCGCAACCCCAGAGTCATCTGCGACTGGACCTAGTAGTCAGGGGTCCCTTTACCTTTAGCACCTTAAAAAGGTAAAGGGACCCCTGAACGTTAGGTCCAGTCACGGACAACTCTGGGGTTGCGGCGCTCATCTCACTTTACAGGCCGAGGGAGCCGGCGTTTGTCCGCAGACAGTTTTTCCGGGTCATGTGGCCAGCAGGACTGAGCCGCTTCTGGCGAAACCAGAGCAGCGCACAGAAACGCCGTTTACCTTCCCACTGGAGCGGTACCTATTTATCTACTTGCACTTTGACGTGCTTTTGAACTGCTAGGTTGGCAGGAGCAGGGACTGAACAACAGGAGCTCACCCCGTTGCGGGGATTCGAACCGCCAACCTTCTGATCGGCAAGTCCTAGGCTCAGTGGTTTAACCCGCAGCTCCACCCGTGTCCCTTGGTTGATGCTCTGTGTTGGGTCAGGAGGGAGCGACAGAGGAGCAGCCTCTGCTTCTGCCAGCTGCTCACCTTGCGGACGTGGCACGAGAACAGCACGGAACGGAAGTGCACCTTCTCCTTCAGGGCTGACACCCGTTTGGCAAACTGGTCGGCCATTGTAGGGTTTTCCACCACCTGGAAGAGTTAAAAGAGAGATCGTGAGCTGGGTGGCCTGAGTAGGGCAGAGAGGGGCACAAAATATTGTGTCCCCCCTTTATTACTGGCAATTGTTATTTTCCCATTTGGAGGGCGGGGAAATAATAATTATGAAACAAGAATATTGAGGGGTCCCTTCAAGGGCTTCTTTTGGAAGACTGGACCTTCGGAGAGAGCGTACCTTTTAAGGCTCAAACCAGTCAGGAAATGAACAGATACCAGACCAGGATATATGAAAGCAAAGCTAACGACTGCAACAGGGTGCCCACTGCTACACTGTTATAAGAATTTTAAGGTTATATATAGATAATAAATTTTCATAAATGTCTGGAGTAGCACAGGAAGACGTTCCTGAAACCATTTTGACTCCCTGAAATCATTTAAAGGGGGGAAAACCTGGATGTACATTTCCAAAATATAAGATAAAAAACAAATAAAACCAAACCTACATACAGCAACAGCGTTTTGTGTTGTGTAGGCTCCTATGATGTAAGTCATGGGCCCCGCCTGCTAGCCTTCTCCCTAAAAAATCACTGGTTTGCTCACAAAGGTCCATATAGTTAAAGCTCTGGTTTTCCCAGTAGTGATGTATGGAAGTGAGAGCTGGACTATAAAGAAGGCTGATCACCGAAGAATTGATGCTTTTGAATTCTGGTGCCGGAGGAGACTCTTGAGAGTCCCTTGGACTGCAAGAAGATCAAACCTCTCCATTCTGAAGGAAATCAGCCCTGAGTGCTCACTGGAAGGACAGATCCTGAAGCTGAGGCTCCAATCCTTTGGCCACCTCATGAGAAGAGAAGACTCCCTGGAAAAGACCCTGATGTTGGGAAAGATGGAGGGCACAAGGAGAAGGGGACAACAAAGGACAAGATGGTGGGACAGTGTTCTTGAAGCTACCAGCATGAGTTTGACCAAGCTGCGGGAGGCAGTGGAAGACAGGAGTGCCTGGTGTGCTCTGGTCCAGGGGGTCACGAAGAGTCGGACACGACTAATCAACAACAAATGACATTTGTGGGGGGTGGTCTTGGGTTACACCCCTTCTGTGATGTATGTATGATTTATGGAGGGGTGGTCTTGAGCTCTAGGGCAGGGAATTTAAAATGTCTATTTAAGGGCGGACACACCTTTGTTCAGGGTCCTCCTCCTTTCCCCAGTTCAATAAAGATCAGGCTTACTAGCTGCTTTGCTTCTCAGTATTCTCTGGTTGGCCTCTGTCATTTTCTCCAACCGATGGAGAACCTACAAAGGACTCTATAAGGGCTCTTGTGTCCCCCAGAAGGGAATAAGGGCAGATTTTTGTTCATTACAAGGCCTTCCTTTCAACCCCGCCTTTTGGGACAATGCTGCTTTTGACAACAAATCAAGGATGGCTGAATTCTAGCGTACGACATCTCCCCCCCGCCGCTCTATCTCTTGATGCTGAACCGAGGTAGCAATTCTCCCTCTGTAAGAAACTGGGCGTTCGCCTGTGTGTGCATGCGCGGAGGCTAATCTATTAACGCAGTACGACTCCACAGCTAGCGAGTGCCGGAAACGTCTGCAGGGCCAGCCAGCCACCCACACAGCCTCTTGCTCCCGACTTAGAGGATTTTGGGGGAGACGTCGCCATGGAGACGGTGCATGAGAAAAGTTCCTCCTCATACGGAGCTTTCTGCTCTCCGCATCTTCAAGCTCCAGGAAAAGATGCACCCGTCTTATTTCAGGGTGGTTTTCGGCACCCTCCGCAAACCACCCCACCCAGAGCCCACGAGGCAGCAGGACTCAGCTGTGGGTGAAAACTCATCTGCTCGGCCTGGTGTGTGGGCTTGGGCTGACTCAGCGAGCCTGGGATGACTCAGGAATCCCGTTTCAAGGGATAAACAAAGGCAGGTGACACTGCTACCAAGTGGGGAACACGTGGGCAGCTAGAGTCTTCCACGACAGCCAGCTTTGGGCTTGGGAATGCAGCTGCATCTCGCGAAAAGAGAGTCCTCCTGCCGGCTGAAGATTTGTCTGGCAATTCCTCATCAGTTCCTGCATTTCAGTTTTCCTCCTCTCTAAGGACAGATGGGACAGGGACACGGGTGGTGCTGTGGGTTAAACCACAGAGCCTAGGTCTTGCTGATCAGAAGGTCGGCGGTTCGAATCCCCGCGATGGGGTGAGCTCCCGTTGCTCGGTCCCTGCTCCTGCCAACCTAGCAGTTCGAAAGCACGTCAAAGTGCAAGTAGATAAATAGGTACCGCTTCGGCGGGAAGGTAAACAGCATTTCCATGTGCTGCTCTGCTTCGCCAGAAGTGGCTCAGTCATGCTGGCCACATGACCCGGAAGCTGTACGCCAGCTCCCTCGGCCAATAAAGCGAGATGAGCGCCGCAACCCCAGAGTCGGCCACAACTGGACCTAATGGTCAGGGGTCCCTTTACCTTTACCTTAAGGAAAGATGGATCAATCCATGTTAGGTGAACACGTGTTCATTCGCTCCCAAGTCCATGAAGCTTCCATAGTATTCTGAGAGAGGGTTTTTAATTTTCATTTTAAAGAACCGTACGAAAATTTGCATTCTATCACCCCAAAAAGTATTACAGTGGTCCCTCTGCTTACATACGCTTCAGGTTACAGACTCCGCTAACCCAGAAATAGTGCTTCAGGTTAAGAACTTTGCTTCAGGATGAGAACAGAAATCGTGCGGCGGCAGCGGGAGGCCCCTTTAGCTAAAGTGGTGCTTCAGGTTAAGAACAGTTTCAGGCTAAGTACGGACCTCTGGAACGAATTATGTACTTAACCTGAGGTACCACTGTACAGTGGTACAGTACAGTCTAAGTGGTACAGTACAGTCTAAGTGGTACAGTGGTACCTTGGTTCTCAAATGTCTCCATTGACGACTAATAATAATAATATATTTATTATTTATACCCCAGCCACTCTGGGCAGCTTCCAACCGAATATTAAAAATAATACAGCCTCAGACATTAAAAACTTCCCTAAACAGGGCCGCCTTCAGAAGGACTCTGCCTTGCCCCGTGAGCAGCACAGCTTCGACTGCGACCACACAGACACACACACAGCACCCAATTACAGATAGGTAGCCGTGTTGGTCTGCCATAGTCAAAACAAAAAAAATTTTTTCCTTCCAGTAGCACCTTAAAGACCTTCTTTTCACCTTCTCACCCCTTGCTTTTTCCTGTAAGACCTATTGCAGTCGTTAAGAGTCGTCAACAGGCTCATCACAGCTATCTGCCAATCACCCATTCCCACCACCCTTCTGAGTAATACCCCTCCCCACCTTCTCACTATATAGAAGGATCTGGCAACTTCTGTTTCAGTGTATCTGAAGAAGTGTGCATGCACACGAAAGCTCATACCAAGAACTAACTTAGTTGGTCTTTAAGGTGCTACTGGAAGGAAAAAAAAATTTTGTTTTGACACAGCACCCAAGAGAGGGTGGGACATGGACGGGCAGGGAGAGCGGGGTCTGGCCAACCGCACATGCACCCGGCCACAGAAGTGGGAAGGGGATGCGTCGGTGCCGCGGTGAAACTCAACCCCGCTCGGTTCCACTACACAGGCAGCATCGAGTTCAGCCGGCATTTTGTTACACCCCCCCCCCATGATGGCACCCAGGGCGGACCACACCCCTCTTCCTATGCCCCTGCTACTGACTGGGCTGTGGGTGGAATTTCAACTGCACAACAGCAGAATTCAGGTTGCAGAATTAGTGGTCAAGAAACCCACTACAAATTTGTAATAAATAAATAAATAAATAAATAAATAAATAAATAAATAAATTTATATCCCGCCCTCCCCACTGAAGCCGGGTCAATTCATTCTAAAATCAATTCAGAGTCAAATTAATGGCAACCATTGGGTTAGAGTTCTATGAGGATTACAGAAGGGGAGAGGGGGTCAGACTGTGCCTTGGCCAAAGGCCTGGTGGAACAGCTCTGTCTTGAAGGCCACGCGGAAAGACGTCAAGTCCCACAGGGCCCTGGTCTCTTGGGACAGAGCGTTCAACCCGATCCGGGCCACGGCTGAAAAAGCCCTGGCTCTGGTTGAGGCCAGCCTAACCTCCCTGGGCCCAGGATCTCCAAGATGTTTTTATTTGAAGACCGTAAGGTCCTCTGTGGGACATACCAGGAGAGGCGGTCCTGTAGGTACGAGGGTCCTAGGCCGTATAGGGCTTTAAAGGTTAAAACCAGCACCTTAAACCTGATCCTGTACTCCACCGGGAGCCAGTGCAGCTGGTGGAGCACCGGGTGAATGTGATCCCGCGGCGAAGACCCCGTAAGGAGTCTCACCGTGGCATTCTGCACCCACTGGAGTTTCTGGGTCAGTCTCTAGGGCAGCCCCATGTACAGTGAGTTGCAAAAATCCAGTCTGGAGGTGACCGTCGCGTGGATCACAGTGGCTACGTCAGGGCAAGAGAGGTAAGGAGCCAACTGCTTAGCTTGGCGGAGATGGAAAAATGCTGCCTTTGTTATAGCTGCAATCTGTGCCTCCATAGAGAGGGAGGTGTCGAAGATTACACCCAAACTCTTAACGGACGGTGCTGGCACTAACTGCGCCCCCGCAGGAGATGGGAGTTGCGGAAGAAAGCAACACACAAACTGGAAAGTGTGGGTTTAATGATTGCTGGGGGCAACGTCAATCTCCCCACAGACCAATAGGGACGAATGCTCCATAAACAGGTCATAGTAAAGGTAAAGGGACCCCTGACCATTAGGTCCAGTCGTGACCGACTCTGGGGTTGCGGTGCTCATCTTGCTTTATTGGCCGAGGGAGCCAGCGTACAGCTTCCGGGTCATGTGGCCAGCATGACTAAGCCGCTTCTGGCGACCCAGAGCAGCGCACGGAAACGCCGTTTACCTTCCCACCAGAGTGGTACCTATTTATCTACTTGCACTAGTGTGCTTTCGAACTGCTACGTTGGCAGGAGCAGGGACCGAGCAACGGGAGCTCACCCCGTCGCAGGGATTTGAATTGCCGACCTTCTGATGGGCAAGTCCTAGGCTCCGTGGTTTAACCTAGAGCACCACCTGCGTCCCTAAACAGGTCATAGAATTAAAAAATTGTAGTTTGAAGCAAGCACACACACACACCGGGGTCACCTGGCCGTTCCACTGCAATGCAGGGATCACAGCTGGATGGTGTTATCTAACTTCCCCACAAACAAATCAGAGCAAATCCCTGAAAAAAACTGTGCAAACAGGTCAGGATGAAACCCTAGCGAAAGGGAAGTGACCCAGGATAGCCATTACCTGAGCTCCATGCACAAAAATGGCTATTTGGGTTGGGGATCCTCACTTGATATGGTTAACGGCCGTCCACCTCTCTAGTCTAATTGAATCCACGCTAGCATTTTGAGAAAATAATAGCTGTGGATTCTACTCTCCCCCCGCACAAGCTAAAGAAGCTCCGATAACAGTTTTAGATTCTCAGCAAACAAACCCGCCAACCTTCCCTCCTTCTCCTCCATCAGGATTTGGAGGAAGGCGGATGAAAGACACGCCGGGAAGTTGTGAAATGATGCTCTATGTCTCCTTTAGGGTTCCAGCAATTTAGGCAGGCGGCTGCTGGGTTTTTTTATAGCCTGCTATGGATTGCTTTGATAAATGTTTCATGGCAAAGTCTTTCACATCTCTCTCTGTTCTGTTGTTTACTGCCTTGCGCCGTCCGTGGGATATAAATAAACAATTTCCCTGTATTCACCCTCTTTGCACATTTGAGGTGTCTTGGTTGTTGTTGTTTTTACAGATTCCCTCGTGTCACCTTTCCTCCCTTCGCCTTGATCTTTTCAAAATTTAAAAAGCCCATCAGTTAGAGCGGTGGCTCTCAAAGTGGTCAGCGGGAACACTTTGGCTGGGGGTGGGGAGCCACTAAAAGGCAAGGGGGCATCAGGGGGGTATATAAAAAGGTAAAGGGACCCCTGACCATTAGGTCCAGTCGCGGACGACTCTGGGGTTGCGGCGCTCATCTCGCTGTATTGGCCGAGGGAGCCGGCGTACAGCTTCCAGGTCATGTGGCCAGCATGACTAAGCCGCTTCTGGCAAACCAGAGCAGCGCGCAAAAATGCCGTTTACCTTCCCGCCAGAGCGGTACCTATTTATCTACTTGCACTTTTTGGTGTGCTTTCGAAATGCTAGGTTGGCAGGAGCAGGGACCGAGCAACGGGAGCTCACCCCTTCGCGGGGATTCGAACCACTGACCTTCTGATCGGCAAGCCCTAGGCTCTGTGGTTTAGCCCACAGTGCCACCCATGTCCGAGGGGGTATATAGGTAAAGGTAAAGGGACCCCTGACCATAAGATCCAGTAGTGACCGACTCTGGGGTTGCGGTGCTCATCTCGCTTTACTGGCCAAGGGAGCCGGCGTACAGCTTCTGGGTCATGTGGCCAGGATGACTAAGCCGCTTCTGGCGAACCAGAGCAGCGCACGGAAACGCCGTTTACCTTCCCGCCAGAGCGGTACCTATTTATCTACTTGCACTTTGACGTGCTTTCGAACTGCTAGGTTGGCAGGAGCAGGGACCGAGCGATGGGAGCTCACCCCGTTGCGGGGATTCGAACCGCCGACCTTCTGATCGGCAAGTCCTAGGCTCTGTGGTTTAACCCACAGCGCCACCAGCATCCGAGGGGGGGTATATACTGGAGATATAACTGACCCTCAGCCTTTTAAAAGTCTGGTATGCCTGGATCAAGTCTGTCAGTTTTGTTGAATGAATTAAACTGAAGAGTTCTAATTGGGTTTTGAATAAACGTGCAATTAATTGCTCCTGTTTTGAATTTCCCTGTGTCATTACCTTCCTTAGCGGGTCACACGAACCCTTAATTCAGAGAGGAATCATCCCATAGGGACCACAAGCATCATCTAGTCCAACTACCTGCAACGCTGGAACTTCACCCAACGTGGACTCGAACTCGTGGCCCTCAGATAAAAAGTCTCATATGCTCTACCAACTGAGCTACCTCAATAACGCTTTTTATATGGTAGGGTAAGGGACATCGGGAAAAGAGTTTATGGATCCGGAAAACTTGGGAACCACAGATCTAGAGCTTCCCTCCCTCAGCTGATTCTTGCTAGCTTTCCCTGTTCCAATCACGATGCTCTTGCACCAAATACTAGAGAATAATAATAATAATAATAATAATAATAATAATAATAATAATAATTTATTTATACGCCGCCCATCTGGCTGCGTTTCCCCAGCCACTCTGGGCGGCTTCCAATGGAATATTAAAATACAATAACATATTAAACATTAAAAGCTTCCCTAAACAGGGCTGCCTTCAGATGTCGTGTAAAAGTTCGGTAGTTATTTTTCTCTTTGACATCTGGTGGGAGGGCATTCCACAGGGCGGGCGCCACCACCGAGAAGGCCCTCTGCCTGGTTCCCTGTAACTTGGCTTCTCGCAGGGAAGGAACCGCCAGAAGGCCCTCGGCGCTGGACCTCAGCGTCCGGGCAGAACGATGGGGGTGGAGACGCTTCTTCAATTATTCTGGACCAAGGCCGTTTAGGGCTTTCAAGGTCAGCACCAACACTTTGAATTGTGCTCGGAAACGTACTGGGAGCCAGTGTAGGTCTTTCTTTTTTTATTTTTTTTTAAAAATAAGTTTTTATTGTTAAAATAGTTCATCATTAATACACATATACAAGCATACAAACATACATTTCATACAATCCTTAAAAGTGTTCAAACATACCTACACTCGATCCCACAAATAATTCCTTTCCCCATCACCATCCACCACCCCTCACCCCACCCTTGCGTTTGTCTTCCAATCTACTCAATTACAATTTCTTTCCACTTCTATTACTTTCTTTCACACACCTTTAGCCTAATTTCATACTTCTTTTTCTATTACACATTGTTATCCATCTTATTTGATATTTCAGTATTTGAAACGGAACTTGTTTATTCTAATAGGAGTTCTGATTTTTCGATATGATTTTGCAAGTATCTTTCAAACACCTTCCAGTCCCTATCTATCTTTTCTTTTGAAATCCTTCCAATTTCTTCCATTGTTTGGATATATTGTAATACTCCAATAATTTGGCAAGCCACTCTGTTTTTGTCGGTATTATACCACTTTTCCAGTTTTTCGCAATCAATAGCCTTGCGGCTACTGTTGCGTATAAATATAAGGTCTTATCTTCTTCCTTTAGGCTACCTGGTACTATTCCCAATAGAAAACCTTCTGGTGTTTTCCTAAATGAGTATCTAAATATTTTTTTCATTTCATTATGTATTATTTCCCAAAATTGTTTGATGTTTAAACAATTCCACCATATATGTATCATAGTACCTTTTCCCGTGTTGCATCGCCAGCAGACATCGCTACAATTTTTATTCATTTTTGCTATTCTTTCAGGTGTTAAATACCATCTATGTTGCATTTTAAGGTAACTTTCTTTCAGTATATAACACATAGTGAATTTCATATCTTCTTTCCACAATTTTTCCCATTGTTCAAACATAATATTTTTCCCAATATCTTGCGCCCATTTAATCATGGATGCTTTAACCAATTCATCCTTTGTTTCCCACTCTAAGATCAGATTATACAATTTAGATATATTTTTTGATTTTTCTTGTATTAAGTATTTATCAAATTTTGATATTTCTTTTTCAAATCCTAACTTTTTGTCTTTCGCTAATCTATACTTAATTTGAATATATTGGAACCAATCACTAATATGAGCTTTAATTTCTGTGTAATCCTTTAATTCCAATTCTCCATTTTCTTCCTTTAATGCAGTTTTATAGGTAGCCCAATTTTATTTCATATTTAATTTTTTCACTGCGACAATTTCTGCTGGCGATGCCCACCAGGGAGTTTTCGGTTCTAGGAGTCTTTTATATTTCTCCCATATTTTATATATAGATTTTCTGATCATATGCCCTAGGAAGCCTTTATGTACTCTCACTTTTTCATCTATTAGATAGGCATGCCATCCAAATCTCGTCTCTACTCCCTCTAAATCCAATACATCCGAGTCATCTAATTTGATCCATTCCTTTAGCCAGGTCCATTCCTTTAGCCAGTGTAGGTCTTTCAAGTGTTATGTGGTCTCGGCGGCCGAGAAAACAACTGCAGGTAGAAATTGCAGCCCAACACAGGTCCTACACCATATTGTTAAAGCAGTATGACGCCACTTTAAACAGCCTTGGCTTCCCCCCCCCCCACCAAGACCAAAGAATGCTGGGAACTGTAGTTTGTTAAAAGGGTGCTGATAGTTGTGAGGAGACTACAGTTCCCAGAGTCCTCTGAGAAGAGGGATTTGCTTGGGAGACCACTCGGGGAATTGTAGCTTTGTGGGTGAAACAGGGGGTCTCTCAGCAACTTTTAGGAAGAGTAAGCAGAGATCAGGTGGCCATCTGTTGGGGATTCTTGAGTTGCAATTCCTGCATTGCAGGGGGTTGGAATAGATGGCCCCAGGGGTCCCTTCCAATTCTATGATTCTGTTATTCCCCCAAGGCTGGTAAAATGCTGAATCGTAAAGTTCTTCTGAATTTGGGAGGAGGGGGCGCTGATTCAGGTGAGGCAGGGGTTGTAGAGGAGAAGGGAAGAGAGGTTTTATCATGGGGGCGGGGGCGGGTTGCAGAGTGTGTGGGGGGGGAATGGATGAGCTGAGGAGGAGGAGGAGGAGGTTGGGCTTTTTCAAAAGCTCTGCAGTTACTATGGCAACTGGAAGGCAGCATCCAAAAAGTGTAAGGGGGGGGGGAGTGGGAGCAGGCCCAGACAGAGGGGGGGGCAATATGGGCCACTTGGCCCGGGCCTCCGATTCCAAAGGGGGCCACGGTCAGCATATTCACAAAATTATTTATATTCTTATTTATAAGACTTCCGTTATCCGCAGGGTAAAAAAAAGGGGGGGCACATTATCTACCTGGCCCGGACCTCTGCAAGGCCCTGAGTGGGAGAGGTTTGATTCGTTTGGCCCCCAACTCACAAGCAGGACAGCAGTCCTGCAATCCTTCCACAACCATCGGCTGATGCCTGGTTTTCCCTTCTTTCGGTTTTTATCGCCGTGAACTGCTTTGATGTGTATTTTCCAATAAAGGGTTAACTTCGCCTCCTCAGTGTGATTTACTGCAGGCTGGCTTCCAACACCAGCTGCTGCTTGCAAGACTCAGCAGGGAGGAGGGCGGGGACAAAAGCAGGATCCTTTGGCCCTGCCTGGTCATTGGGCCCTGGCCCTGCCTGTCACTGGCTCCGCCTACAGTTGGGCTCTCCGCCTTCTCTCTCTGCCGTTCCCAAGGGCCACTAGCCACCAACTGTGCAGGAGGATGCAGAAATCACAGGGCATCAATTTCTCGCCTCCACTTCCGGAAACACTTACCGAGATCAAGTAGTTCCTCCCCCAGCTCCTGGAGCAACCCCAATCCTTCCGCAGGCCTTGCAGGACATCCAGGGCCGCCACTTTGGCCTTGATCTGGTCCATGTCGGAGGGAGGGATGTTCTTCACGATCTGTCTGGCTCGCCACCTGGAGAAATAAATAAATAAATAAATAATAATAATAATAATAATAATAATAATAATAATAATAATAATAATTTATTATTTATACCCCGCCCATCTGGCTGAGTTTCCCCAGCCACTCTGGGCGGCTTCCAATCAAGTGTTAAAAACAATGCAGCACTAAATATTAAAAACTTCCCTAAACAGGCTGCCTTCAGATGCCTTTTAAAAAGAAGATAGCTGCTTATTTCCTTCACATCTGAAGGGAGGGCGTTCCACAGGGCGGGCGCCACCACCGAGAAGGCCCTCTGTCTGGTTCCCTGTAACCTCAGAGATCCCGGGAGAAGCTGAGAGAGAGGTTCCGACTGAACGTCAGGAAGAACTTTATTCTATGAGAGAGAGAGAGTGGGCGAGATCTACACGTGTGGTTTTTAACACTAAAAAAGAGTTAAGGTTCTGGTAACTATACAGTCCAACCCTTGCTTCCTGAACGGCTTAGTTGATGAACAAACGGGCTCCTGAATGACAAAAACCCAGAAGTTAACCGTTCCAGTTTTGCAAACGTTTTTTGGACACCGGACTCCTGCAGCCAATCGGAAGCTGTGCCTTGGTTTTTGAACGGTTTTGGGAGTCAAACGGACTTCCAGAACGGATTCAGTTCGAGAATCAAGGTTCCACTGTATAGCCACACGACATTCTTTTTCAACGTTAAAGCTGCATTATTAAAATGTGACGCCAGAGGGTGGTCAAGAGCTCCCCTCCCCCCACAAACCAGGTAGATCATACAGCAAAGATCATACGGTAGATCACACTGCCCCTTATATAATGAAGCAAGAGAAAGATTTTTAGCACCTATAATGACAAGGTCCCCTGGCCAGAACCCCTCTGACATGATTTTATATCTCCTCGCAGACACAGAGAAGTATGTAACCTGGCGTGTAGCACTCTTTGCAACTGCCGCTAGGAAAATTAGAGCAAACTACCGTATTTTTTGCACCATAGGGCGCACCGGACCATAGGGCGCACCCAGTTTTTAGGGGGGGAAATCAAGGAAAAAAATCCCCCCCCAGCCCCAAAGAGCAGCGTACAGGCTGCGCACAATCTCTCCCTGCCGAATCCCGGAGCTTGTGTGCAGCTCTTGGGGGCTTTTCCCACCTGCCTCCCCCCTGCATTCGCTCCATAGGACGCACACACATTTCCCCTTGCTTTTTAGGAGGGGAAAAGTGCGTCCTATGGTGCGAAAAATACGGTATATAGCCAAGGTAGCCACCAACTGTAAAGGAGATGAATTTATTTGACCCTATCTACATCAAGCTATATTCTATCTTTATCATCAAACTCCGAATATAATTGCACATCGTATTAATTAACATTAATTTTTTAATATATTAGTGGCCATGCGATAATTTTAGCTTATAAAATTTATTGTTTAATGTCTTAACTTGTATATGAAGGTACTTTTATAGCTCTGTTTAGAGTAGGTAATGTCTTGATAATATAAATGTTTTAAGTTTTTTGTATCAATCCAGTATATTTCCTTTTACTTTTTTAATGATTCTGTGTACATTGTGGCAGCCTTTGGCTCTGTGCAATAAAACTGACCAGCTGACTGACATACGGCAAAGGAAGCGAAAGAGAAACCAAATGTCTTGATTATTATTTTTTGAACAATATTGTTCAGTATCGTTCTAACCACGTTTTAAAAGTGAGTGTAGATCCAGCCAGAGTCGGCTTGGCTGGGCTTGGCCCACGCGGCATGGGCAGGTGCTATCCAGGTGTGTTTTGCTCTGAAACGAAGAGGTCAAAGTCAGCCATACCCAATCATTTCAGGGGGCCTCCTCGGAGCAAAACACAAGTATCAAACAATCCTTGCATCTGTACTGCCGCAGATCGGAACTCAAGATCTGCCACAGGCTCCGCCAATCAAAAAGGTATGCTACAACGGTGGCAAGAATACTTATAGCAAAGCACTGGAAGACTCAAGATCTACCCACTCTGGAGGAATGGCAGATGAAGTTGGTCGACTGTATGGGACTGGCAGAAATGACTGGCAGAATCCGCGACCAGGGAGAAGAGTCGGCAGAAGAAGATTGGAAGAAATTTAAGGATTATTTACAGAAATATTACAAAATTAAAAAATTAAAAAATATTACAGAAATATTACAAAATTAATGAACTCTGAAAAGATGCTGGATTGAACTTTTGTGGTCTCTAGCTGTTATGATAAAGATAACAGGGATTAAAATTGTTTAAGTCATAAAATTTAAAAAGTTGATTGGAAAATAAGGTGTTAATTAAAAGAAATGTTAAGAGATTAGGATTTTGCTGGATTAACAATTTGAACTAGAAAACAAGAAGGGGAGGTATGAGGAAGTCAAAGAAACATGTTATTGAAAAATTGTTACTGAAATTGACTTGTTTTTAATATTTTTCTTTTTCTTTTTGTGTTTGTATAAAATTGGAAAACTTAATAAATATTTATATATATATATAAAAAAAGGTATTTGGGCACGGCGCCCTCTGCTGTTACCTGCGGAAGATGAGCTTGCTGTTCTCCTGGAACTGAGCCAGCACGGCTGGCGGCTCCGGCCACTCCACGCCCTTGCCGTAGTCCGCCATGCTGCGGACTGCCTGAAACCTCTCCACCAGCTCCAGCAGGTGAGACTTCACTTTGTGACGCTTGTAGTAAGACATGATGGTGTAGGTGGCCCGCAGGTAACGGCAGCGCTTGCGGGCCAGGGCGCCCCTCCAGGCCTGCATAGGACGGACGAGTCAAATTAGGGCCAGCCAAGCCATGACAACCATCCCACCACCACCACCAAACTCTCCCTGCACCCAGCCTCCTGGAAAAAAAGGTAAAAAGTAAAGGACCCCTGGACGGTTAAGTCCAGTCAAAGGCGACTATGGGGTGTGGCGCTCATCTCGCTCTCAGGCCAAGGGAGCCGGTGTTTGTCCACAGGCAGCTTTCCGGGTCATGTGGCCAGCAGGACTAAACCGATTCTGGCGCAACGGTGCGTGACGGAAACCAGAGCGCACGGAAACGCCGTTTACCTTCCTGCCGCAGTGGTACCTATTTATCTACTAGAACTGGTGTGCTTTGAACTGCTAAGTTGGCAGGAGCTGGGACAGAGCAACGGGAGCTCACCCCGTCGCGGGGATTCGAACGGGGCCTTCTCTGCAGTGGCTCCCCGTCTGTGGAATGCTCTCCCCAGGGACGTTTGCCTGGCGCCTTCATTATACAGTCATACCTCGGGTTACAGACGCTTCAGGTTGCGTTTTTTCGGGTTACGGACTGCCAAAACCCGGAAGTACTGGAACGGGTTACTTGCAGGTTTCGGCGGTCGTGCATGCTCAGAAACACTAAATCGCGCTTTGCACATGCGCAGAAGCGCCAAATCACAACCTGCACATGCACAGACACGCCGCTGCGGGTTGCGAACGCTGCGGGTTGCAAATGTGCATCCTGCATGGATCACGTTCGCAACCTGAGCATCCACTGTACACCTTTAGGTGCGAGGCAAAAACGTTCCTTTTTAACCAGGCCTTTGGTTGATCTTATTGACATCCAACACCCTTTTAGAATGTGTCTTGGAGGGGTGTGAGAGTTACTGGGTTATTGCTTTGGGTTTGATTTAATAGGTTGTGATCTTGTTGTGAACTGCCCTGAGACCTCCGGGTATAGGGCGGTGTATAAGTTGAATAAATAATAATAATAATTTGAACCGCCGCCCTTCTGATCGGCAAGCCCAAGAGGCTCAGTGGCTTAGACCACAGCGCCACTCGCGTCCAGATTTCAAGGGCAGAATGGCCTTGCCTTGCATGCAGAAGGTTCCCAGGCTCCATCCTCAATGGAATATCCAGGTAGGGGCAGGGAAAACTCCCTCTAAGGAACCCATCAGGGGAGTAGCTCAATGGCAGAGTGTCTGCCTTGCGGGCCAAAGGTCCCAGGTTCAAGACTCCGTTGCCCTGTTTTGACCGGGAGGTACCAAACAATTTAACCCCTGTGTTGCAAACAATAGTCAGTGATGTCCAAGGCAACACGATAACCAAATACAATGATACGATATCAATATACACTTTATATACATAACTTTATGACCGCTGCTCCATAGCAATTGTTGTCATACTTTTCCATTCACCATATAGATGGGTTTATGAAGCATTTCTGTATCCTTCTGCCACGAAACCGTGGGTATATCCGGAACCACTGTTCACTACCGTATTTTTTGCCCTATAGGACGCACTTTTTCCCCTCCAAAAATGAAGGGGAAATGTGTGTGCGTCCTATGGGGCGAATGCAGGCTTTCGCTGAAGCCTGGAGAGCGAGAGGGGTCGGTGCGCACTGAACCCTCTGGCTCTCCAGGCTTCAGGCAGCTATCCGCAAGCCTTCGGAGCGCGGCGGGAGTTCCCGCTGGGCTCCGAAGGCTTGAGGATAGCTGCCTGCAGCCTGAAGCCCGGGGAGCGCAGCGCTGGGCTCCCAGGGCTTCAGGCAGCTATCCGCAAGCCTTCGGGCTCCGAAGGCCTGCGGATAGCAGCCTGTTCTGGGGGCTGGGGTCGGGGGAAGCTCAGGCTTCCCCTGTCCCAGCCCCACGGCTGGGGGGGGGAAATAATTTTTTTTCTTTATTTCCCCCCCTAAAAACTAGGTGCGCCCTATGACCCGGTGCGCCCTATGGAGCGAAAACTACGGTACTTCAGCAGCATTGGACTCCATAAACAAAGCTTTACAGCCTGTTTGCACCAGATAAGAATCTGATACATTGTTTCTTTCAGAGACTTGCATAGTCTTCAAAGACTTTCAGAGATTTATAAGACTTATAGGGTTTTTTGTTTTCAAGAGAATCCATTAAGAGTGCATATTTTGTGACTTTCAGGGATTCATAAGTTTTCTGTTTATATAGTATGAAATATATGAAATCACATAAGGAGTGTATATTGATACCATATCATTGTATTTGGTCATCGTGTTGCCTTGGATATTATTGACCTGGAGGCCAGGGAGAAGAGGCGGTGGAAGAAGATTGGAAGAAATTTAAAGACTATTTACAGAAATATTGCAAAATTAATGAATGTTAGAATGATGTTGGATAGAAATTAAGTGGTTTCCGGCTGTAATGCTTTAAGAATATGGAAGAAGGGTATAATTAGGTAAAAAAAAATAACTAAAATGGTGTTGGATTGGAAATAAGTGGTATTGGCAACAAAGTTAATAAGAATATGCAAAAATGAATTGATAATGGATGAAAATACTGAGTTATAAAATGCTAAGCTATAGAGATAAGATAAATGAAAGAGGGTAAGGATTTGCTGATTTGATTATTTAAATGGGAATACAAGAAGGGGAGGTGTGAGGAAGTCAAAGAAACAAGCAAATGAGTTTTATGTTATGTAAAATAATTGTTTTTAATTTTTCTTGTTTTTTCTGTATGTTTTACTTATCTTTTTATTTTTTATTTTTTTATTATTATGTGTTTTTGTATATTTGTCTTTTTAAAATCTTAATAAACATTTCTTTAAAAAAAATAAAAAATTATTGACCTGGAGGTACGGCAGCCCTTCGGGTGTGGAATCGGGCGCCACATTCCTCCTGTCCATAGTTGCAACCGTCAGCATGGTGCTTGCACAGGTGCAAACAGAAACAGGGGTACCTTTTGCAGTAGCAGCACAATGATGGGGATCAGCTGGGCTCGTTCCTGCTCCAGGGTGAAAAGCGTCTGGGGCGTGCGGATAAAGATCTTGGTGTGTCCGTAGGCGACGTCGTCCTGGAAGCTGTGCTGCTCCATCAAGGCCTGTGTGGCCTCCCGGTCGGTAGCCATGAGGTGGTTGGGCCATGTGTACTCACAGGTCATCTTATACCTGGGAAGGGAGGAATTTACCGGTGACTGGCCTGGCCTGAGATAAGGGTCTAGGAAATGCTGGCTGCTGGACTGCGGGATGGGAGAGGACCATCCCAGCAGCCTTTTCGCAGAGCTGCAGGCAAAACTGACACTCCATGCAAGGAGAAAGGTGGCAGCTCAGGCCACAACCCGCTGTGCTAGCTTTCTGCTTGCATGGATCATTGTTGTTAATACTTTTTTGGAGGAGTTTATTGCAAAAATGTGAAAGCTGCCACTTCGGGACTGCACCACCTCATTCTGGGAGAGGAAATTGGGGTCCCTCTCTCAGGTCTCATTATACTTTGCTTACTTAAAGGTAAAGGGACCCCTGACCATTAGGTCCAGTTGTGGCCGACCCTCGGGTTGCGGCGCTCATCTTGCTTTATTGGCCGAGGGAGCCGGCATACAGCTTCCGGGTCATGTGGCCAGCAGGACTACAACGGCCGCGAGAGTTCTGGTAGCACAAGGATGGAAGACTGAAGAAACCCCAACTAAAGAATCGTGGCAAGAAAAATTGACGGACTATGCAGAACTGGCAAAACTGACATATAAGCTACGGGACAAGGGTAACTGTGACTTTAAAGATGAATGGGAACCCTTTACAAAGTATTTGAAGACGCAACAAAGGGAACTGAACTCCTTGGCAGGTTTTGAATAAACATTCACAAACTTTTTATTGATAATAATCAGCTAAATAGTTTGAGGATCTATACAACTTTGTAACATGCAGAAAACAGCAGTCTCAGATAAACCAAAGACTGGAACTGAGGGAAGGGGGGGGGTTGTGGGGGAGGGGGGGGGGAGGAAAAATGGGGGGGGAACAAGGATGATACGTTTTTGGATAATGTTTTGTTTTAATTTTGAATAAAAAAAATAATAAAAATGTGGCCAGCATGACTAAGCCGCTTCTGGCGAACCAGAGCAGCGTATGGAAATGCTGTTTACCTTCCCGCCGGAGCAGTACCTATTTATCTACTTGCACTGTGTGCTTTCGAACTGCTAGGTGGGCAGGAGCAGGGACTGAGCAACGGGAGCTCACCCCGTCGCGGGGATTTGAACCGCCGACCTTCTGATCGGCAAGTCCTAGGCTCTGTGGTTTAGACCATAGCGCCAACCGCGTCCCTTTTGCTTACTTACCACGCCCCAATATTCCTACCTTGAGAAACTACTTCCACTGATTTTTGCCATTGAGCGTATCAGGCCAGGCCCAGGGTGCTAGCGGGAAAGGAAAAATTTGCCACTTTTGGAAAATCTGCGGTGCTGTCTTTGTACAGAAGTGCTTACCGGAGGAGGAAGCGGTCGTAAGGCTGCCTGTAGGCGAATCCTGCCCTCCGGACGCGCACGTTCTCAAGCAGCCCTAAATACGAAACCTGATGGCGACAGCGCTCTGCGTCAAAGAGCAAGGGCGACTTCTGGTCGTTTGGCTTGATGCAACGGACGTAATACGGCTCCTGTTCGGAAGAGGCAGGAAAGGGATCAAAGAAGAATGGGTGAGGTTCGGCGACACTCCCTACCTTCCCAAACGCTTGCAGAGAACCAGCAACTCACTGAGGAATTCCGCCTCCTGGAGAGGCAGCGTGGCACAGTGGTTAGAGTGTTGGACTAGGAACCTGGGCTCAAACCCCCGCTCGGTAATCACGAAGCTCGCTGGGTGACCATGGGGGCCAGCCACTCCCTCTCGGCCTAGCTTGCCTTGGAGGGTTGTTGTTTGGGGGGGGTAAAGGAGGAGAGACAGCACCTTAAAAAGCAGAGACATCACCTTGCCAACAAAGGTCCGTATAGTTAAAGCCATGGTTTTCCCAGTAGTGATGCATGGAAGTGAGAGCTGGACCATAAAGAAGGCTGATCGCAGAAGAATGGATGCTTTTGAATTCTGGTGCTGGAGGAGACTCTTGAGAGTCCCATGGACTGCAAGAAGATCAAACCTCTCCATTCTGAAGGAAATCAGCCCTGAGTGCTCACTGGAAGGACAGATCCTGAAGCTGAGGCTCCAAGACTTTGGCCACCTCATGAGAAGAGAAGACTCCCTGGAAAAGACCCTGATGTTGGGAAAGATGGAGGGCACAAGGAGAAGGGGACGACAGAGGACGAGATGGTTGGACTGAAGCTACCAGTATGAGTTTGACCAAACTGCGGGAGGCAGTGGAGGACAGGGGTGCCTGGCGTGCTCTGGTCCAGGGGGTCACGAAGAGTCGGACAACAACAACAACAAAAGGAGGAGAGGGAGAAGAACCACATACACCACCTGGAGGCCGTTGGAGCAAAAGGTGGGGTATAAAGGAGACAGATAAATATATAGCTGGTGGAGAACAAAAACAGGTGGAATTGGAACACAGCAATATCTAGGCGGACAACAGAGGACGAGATCATTGGACAAAGTTCTTGAAGCTACCAGCATGAGTTTGACTAAACTGCGGGAGGCAGTGGAAGACAGGAGTGCCTGGCGTGCTCTGGTCCAGGGGGTCACCAAGAGTCGGACACGACTAAACGACCAAACAACAACAATATCTAGGCTGGGGCAGGGCAGAACGTAGATCAGTGCCACACCTGGAATTCTGTGCACGGGTTCTTCTTATATTCTGAGCCCACATCCTCAACCGGTCGGCCCTCTCTCTCCCCCTCTCTCTGCCTAGCCGACAGAGTAGTTGCATGGGTAAAAACGGGCGAGAGGCAGCCATGCTATGTGCGCTTGCCCCCGGGTTCCCTGGAGGAGCAGAAGCTGGAAATGCGATCGATAATCACGACAGGCTTATTTATAGAGCCCCGGTGGCACGCAAAGGGGGACCATCTGGGCTCTCCTGTCTCTCCACGGCGCTCCGATTCCTCTCCCAGAGGCATCTAATTTTGGTTCCCAGCGAGAGACGGGAGACAAGGAAAGCAGGGGAAGCCTTGGTGCCTGCCAACCGTTACCAAGGCAGCTGAGGACCCCCGGCGGTCTGCTCTCGCCAGCGCCTTCTCAGGACCGGCTGTTGCAGGAATTGAGGGGGAGAGAGTGCAAATGGAGATGGGGAGGTGGTCCAAAGAGGGGGTTGTCCCCTCCTCCCCATGAAGCCGGTACTTCAGTGCTGAAGCTGTACCTTTCGGTTTATGTGTATTTATTGATAATAAAACAAGGCATGTAAGAACATAAGAAGAACCCGGCTGTTCGAAAACCTCCTTCTAACAACAAAGGGACACGGTAAAAATAATAAAAATAATAAATTTTTATTTACACCCCGCCCTCCCCAGCCAAGACCGGGCTCAGGGCGGCTAACAACCAATAATAAAAACAAGTTGATTAAAATACAATTTAAAAGATTAAGATACAACATTAAAATATTAGTGTGCAATCTCTTCACAGGAGGAGAAAGGAAAAAGAAAGAGGGGGAGGGAATCAAACTGATTCCAAGCCAAGGCCAGGTGGAACAACTCTGTCTTACAGGCCCTGCGGAAGGAGATCAGGTCCTCCAGGGCCCTGGTCTCATGAGACAGAGCGTTCCACCAGGCGGGGGCCAGCGTTGAAAAGGCCCTGGCTCTGGTTGAGGCTGATCTGTACTTCCTTAGGGCCTGGGACCTCTAGGGTGCTGCTATTTATGGACCTTAAGGTCCTCCGTGGGGCATACCGGGAGAGGCGGTCTCGTAGGTAGAGGGATGGTATCCGCAATAAACAAAATACAGTGGTGCCTCGCAAGACGAAATTAATTCGTTCCGCAAGTTTTTTCTTCTTGCGAGTTTTTCGTCTTGCGAAGCACGGTTTCCCACAGGAATGCATTGAAAATCAATTAATGCGTTCCTATGGAGACCGCTTGCCAGGCTGGCGGTGCGGAGAAGGGCTTTTCTCCCCACCGCAAGCCTTCAGGACAGGTACGGGAACAGAGGGGAAGGTGCGCAGCGCTTCTCCTCTGTTCCCGGGGCTTGCGGTGGGAGGAGGGTTTTTCCTCCCCACCGCCAACATTCAGAACAGCATTCTGAATGTTGGCGGTGGGAAGGAAAACCCTCCTCCCACCGCAAGTCTTCAGGACAGCCTTCCGAAGGCTGGCGGCGGGAGGAGGTCTCTCCGCCCCACCGCCAGCCTTCGGAGGAGGTCCGAGGACAGTGGGGAAGACGCGCTGCGCTTCCCTGCTGTCCTGGAGATTTCCCTATGGGCTTTCGTCTTGCGAAGGAAGCCCATAGGGAAATTCGTTTTGCGAAGCGCCTCCAAAACGGAAAACCCTTTCGTCTAGCGGGTTTTTCGTCTTGCGAGGCGTTCGTCTTGCGGGGCACCACTGTACTACTATAAAATCCCACAAACTCCCTGTTGTTGTTTAGTCGTTTTGTCGTGTCCGACTCTTCATGACCCCATGGACCAGAGCACGCCAGGCACTCCTGTCTTCCACTGCCTCCCGCAGCTTGGTCAAAACAAACTCCCTAGACGCAATCAAAAAACAATGGGAGGATGACATAGGCTATGAGATTAACCCCACTCAATGGAACAAAATGTGGTCTAAACCCCCCTTTAAATCCATATCAACAAAAAGAAAAGAACTCACTCTGAAACTCACCTACAGGTGGTACCTAACACCAAGAAAACTAGTGCTAATACGCCGAGGAACCTCACCAAAATGCTGGAGAGGGTGCACCTCCACAGGCACATACCTCCACATGTGGTGGGAGTGACCCAAAATCCAACTATTCTGGACAACAAGCATACGAGAAATAAGTAAAATAACCAAGCAAGTATTAGAAACCACCCCAGAATTGGCCTTACTAAACATCTTCCAGGACAATAATGGCCACTTACACCACAAAGAACTCATAACGCACCTAATCTCAGCAGCCAGAAACACCATAACCAGACACTGGAGAGACCTGTCAGGAATAAACATGGACCAATGGTACCAAATAGTATGGGAAACAGCCTTATTAGAAAAATTAACCGATAAACTGAAACTGACACGGGGACAAATAGAAGAAGACGCCTTCACCCCGGTATGGCTCCTCTTTATCACATACGCAGCCCAACAAGACAATGACAAGAATCCACCAACAGCATACAAATCAATATGGCGAACCTGATCCAAAACTCCCACCCACCCCACTCACACACGAAAACAAAGACCACCACAGCCAACCACAAACGAACAATCACACCCTAGGCCAACCCCAACCTCTCTCACCACCAAAGGAACACAAGTGAACAGCACAGAACCTGCACAAGCAACGCTGACACAAAACCCCACACATATATTAAGTAAAATAGAAACATCGCGACCCCAGCCCCACTCATCTTCCCCCCTTTTCTTCCTAATGTCTCAACAAATGAAACTATTTGTAAAAATGTTACATTGGGGGGGGGGAAATATGAGAGAGAGACATTGAACACGCCTTTGTAAATCAACAAAATCTTTAATAAGATTTTGGATTTTGAATTCTGGATTAATTAACAATTAATCCAGAATGCGGCAGCTAGACTGGTGACTGGGAGCGTCTGCCGAGACCATATAACACCGGTCTTGAAAGACCTACACTGGCTCCCAGTACGTTTCCGAGCACAATTCAAAGTGTTGGTGCTGATGTTGAAAGCCTTAAACAGCCTCGGTCCAGTATCCCTGAAGGAGCGTCTCCACCTCCATCGATCTGCCCGGACACTGACGTCCAGCTCCGAGGGCCTTCTGGCAGTTCCCTCACTGCAAGAACCCAGGTTACAGGGAACCAGGCAGAGGGCCTTCTCGGTGGTGGCATCCGCCCTGTGGAACGCCCTCCCACCAGATGTCAAAGAGAAAAACAACTACCACACTTTAAGAAGACATCTGAAGGCAGCCCTGTTTAGGGAAGCTTTTAATGTTTAATAGGTTATTGTATTTTAGTGTTTTGTTGGAGGCAGCCCAGAGTGGATGCAGGGACCCAGCCAGATGGGCGGGGTATAAATAATAAATTATTATTATTATTAATTTTAAAAAGGGGGAAAAGAAGAAGAACCAACCGGCTGGATCAGGCCAATGGGAGCCCATCGAGTCCAGCATCCTGTTCTCACAGTGGCCAACCAAACGCCTGTGGGAAACCAACAAGCAGGACCCAGGCACAAGTGTGTTTCTCCCCTGTGGTGGTTTCCAACGACTGGTACTCAGAAACATTGCAGCCTCCAGCTGTGGCGGCAGGACAGAGCCCTCGTCCAGGCGCTTTTGTACATGTTAACTGGCCAGAGAAGCTAAATTCTCTGCAAAATTCGGAGGAGGGCAAATTTAGAAGGATGGCTGTTTTTCGGGTTGCAAGCTGTTTGGGGAAGTGCGGATTGAGAAGATTCCCCATTAACCAAGCCAAACCCCTTCCCTTCTTCGGGGCGGGGTGTGCGTCAGTTTGCATTTCTCAGTGCCAAAAGTATTGATCTGATGTGTAGAGATCTTTCCTATTCTAATTCATTCAAGAGGGTTCTCAAAGCTGCTGCGTGTGAAAGCAGGAAGCAGGTGGTTCATGATGTTTGGGTTATTCCTTCAGAGAAGCTGAGTACAGCTGCCTTAAACTGGTGATGTTATCTCTTTCTGTCAAGGTTATGCTGTCTATAATAATAAAGACAGAAGGAGCCTGGGTTTCACTTTCTCTTTACATCTTTCTTTCTTTCTTTCTTTCTTTCTTTCTTTCTTTCTTTCTTTCTTTCTTTCTGGTGTGGTGTTCTGTACGTAGTGTTAAGGTTTAGACTTACAGTGGTACCTCGGGTTACATACACTTCAGGTTACATATGCTTCAGGCTACAAACTCCGCTAACCCAGAAATAGTGCTTCAGGTTAAGAACTTTGCTTCAGGATAAGAACAGAAATCGTGCTCCGGCGGCGCGGCAGCAGCAGGAAGCCCCATTAGCTAAAGTGGTGCTTCAGGTTAAGAAGAGTTTCAGGTTAAGAACTGACCTCTGGAACGAATTAAGTACTTAACCTGAGGTACCACTGTATTATAAGTTATTGTAAGTTTTAAATTAAGTCTGCTGCAACTGGATTTCTTATGGATTTGTGACCATTATGCTCATATACCTTCAGTAGCAGTAAAGCTCTGCTGGATCAAATATTCATTGACTCTGGTCTATTTTTTGGGAATCCTGCAACGTAATTAAGTTTTTAGGCTGCTAATTATACTGTGATGGCCTGGGACTCAGACTCAGACTCGGAACCAGAGGCGTCTCAGTCTGCACCAGATCCTTTGCCTCAGGCATCATCTGAACCAAGTCTGGGGCCTGATCCTGAAGAGCCCCAGTCTGCACAGGTTCCCCTGCAACAAGCACCAGCTGGGCTGAGTCAGGGGCCTGATCCTGCCTTGGCTCCAGATGCGGGGATTCCCTCGTTGCCTTTGGCTGGGCCATCACTTACAGCTGCTCCACTACCAGTTGGGTCAGGGGAGGCTGAGGCGGCCTCTGGGTCTAGTAACCCACCGACGTCTCCCGAGCTGCAGAGACTGAGGTCCGGGAGAAGGAGAGACCTGAGTACTCGCAGGAGGAGTGCTCACCTTCAGGCGAGACAGAGAGGTGAGTCGCCGGGGGATCAGGACCGGTCGCAACCACGACAAAGATAAAAGGCTGTCGGACCCTGCCCCAGGTTGCAGGAGCAACATTGCTGTATACTAGATCCTGCCTGAGACCCTGTACCTGTCCTTGCCTGGTTTCCTGCCTCGTGTCCTGCCTTGGCCCTGTTGGACTGACTCCCAGCAGAACCTTCAGATTCTGGACCGGTCCTGGACCGCGTTTCATGGGTTACCCCCGGGCCCAGCACATAAACATTGGAATCTGCTCTGGATCAATATTGAGTAGAATTTCAATTACAGGGTGTGTGTTGTACAGGGGTGTGTGTGGGTGTGTTATCTGAAGTTACCTTCGACGCCAGGTTCTCCACCAGCGCCACGATGGAGTTTTTGAAGAGGGTGGCAGCCGTCAGGGGCCTCTTGGTGACCTCGGTGATGCTCTGCTGGCCCTCTGGCCACATGTCCTGGAGGACGGGGTCTGCGCTGGGGAAAGAGCACAGAGCGGGAGTGAGGAGGTGCCGGCCACCGCTAACGCCAACTGTTCCTTAACCCTCACCCTCTCTGGGCATGGCCAAAGCCCACTGGTGACCATGCGTGGGTGAACATCACAGGTAGCAGAGGAGCTAAGAACTTGTAGGGCGCAACTCATCCACCCTAGGGGCTTAAGGGTAGTGTGGTCACAGGTTCAACTCTCAACATTTCCACTTAAATGCCGTGTACCATTGGGAAGGTTTCTCGGCAGCCCAGAAAACACACCCAACTCCAGCTCCCATCAGCCTGTCCTGGATGTGTCCGTTTGCATTTCTCAGTGCAGAAAGCATTGATTCGATGCTTAGAGATCTTTCCTATTCTAAGCACAGTCATACCTCGGGATAAATATGCATCAAGTTAAGTATTTTCAGGTTGCGCTCTGCGGCGACCCGGAAGTAACGGAGCGCGTTACTTCCGAGTTTCGCCACGCACATGCAGAGATGGTCAAAATGACATCACGCGCATGCGCAGAAGCGGCGAAACGCAACCCCGCAGATGCGTGGACACAGGTTGTGTTCACTTCAGGATGTGACTGGGGCTCCGGAACGGATCCCATTCGCATCCCGAGGTACCACTGTAATTCAAGTGGGTTCTGGAAGCCAACCCGGATATGATCTCTTTCAGTTTCTGCCTTCTGGAAGAAGGTAAAGGTAAAGGGACCCCTGACCATTAGGTCCAGTCGTGGCCGATTCTGGAGTTGTAGCGCTCATCTCGCTTTATTGGCCGAGGGAGCCGGCATACAGCTTCCGGGTCATGTGGCCAGCAGGACTAAGCCTCTTCTGGCGAACCAGAGCAGCGCACGGAAACGCCGTTTACCTTCCCGCCGGAGCAGTACCTATTTATCTACTTGAACTTTGACGCACTTTCGAACAGGCATTTTATTCAGCATCAGGACAAAGGGGAAAACATGTCTTCTCCCCTTCGTATCCAAGCAAGCAGCGTAAGCAAAAGCTATACACAAAGGGAAATTCCCAGCAAACTGTGCTGGAATGTAAACAGGCATGTGACACACAACAGCCTGTTCCTCTTAAGGTGGAACGGAATATTCTAACAGTTTTGTCAGTATCCGGAACTGCAAAAACAAGTGTTATCTCCGACAATAAAGAGTAAACTCTCTCCCTCTGGTCGGGGAAGGCACGGCGGACAAATGTTCTGACCGGATATATATTGCCATTTGATCAAGGTCATCCTGGAAGCTCCGCCTGGCTCAGACCTACATACCTGTTGTACATCAGCCTCTTGAAGTCCTGGAAAAGCGTGTCCTTGTTCTTGTCCAGAAATCCGTCCACGGAGTACCTGAAATACAGATCCATAGAGGCTTGTAAAAACCCTGCCGGTTTGCTTGCTGTGTAGCTTCCCATGCTTATGATGCCTCCTCCATCCAGTCTTCCCCCTCTTCTCCCTCCGACCGCTCATGATTGTCCCGCCACTGATCCCCGGGATCTGAACCCTCTCCCCTTGGCAGTTCCCCGGCTGGTTCCTCGCACCACTCCTCCCTGACCTGACACTGAGCGGGGATTCGAACCCTGGTTTCTCCCAGGCGCTAGTTCAACACTCTAACCAATACACAGGCTTACTCTACCCTACACTACGGCAGGTATACAGCCTCGGTCCAGTATACCTGAAGGAGCGTCTCCACCCCCATCGTTCTGCCCGGACACTGAGGTCCAGCTCCGAGGGCCTTCTGGCGGTTCCCTCACTGCGAGAAGTGAGGTTACAGGGAACCAGGCAGAGGGCCTTCTCGGTGGTGGCGCCCGCCCTGTGGAACGCCCTCCCAGCAGGTGTCAAAGAGAAGAACAACTACAGTGGTACCTCTGGATGCAAACGGGATCCGTTCCGGAGCCCTGTTTGCATCCTGAAGCGAACGCAACCTGCATCTGCGCATGGGCGGGTCGCGATTCACCACTTCTGCGCATGCGCGTGACGTCATTTTGAGCGTCTGCGCGTGCGCGAGCGGCAAAACCCGGAAGTAACACGTTCTGTTACTTCCGGGTTGCCATGGAGCGCAACCCGAAAATGCTCAACCTGAAGTAACTTCAACCCGAGGTATGACTGTAGCAGACTTTTAGAAGACATCTGAAGGCAGCCCTGTTTAGGGAAGCTTTTAATGTTTAACAGACCAGAGTATTTTAATACTTTGTTGGAAGCAGGGTATAAATTAATAATAATAATAAATAATAATAATAATAATAATAATAATAATAATAATTAAAACACCATGCCCCCTTCCACAAATAATGGAGTATAACCATCAAGCCAGAGCAAAACTCACGTGACGTCTCCTGCGTAGTGTTTAATGCAGAAATCGCGTCCGAAATCCATGGACTTGTCAGCAGGATTGAGCTGCAGGCAAGAGGAAGGAAGCAGACATTCATTCATTAATTTGACCGCCCTATAGCTGTAGATCACAGGGCAATTCACAACATGAAACTGAAACATATCCCTGCGAAGATGATTCAGCTCCATTCACAATGGAACTGACGGCCATGCAGTGAAGCTGAATGTGGGGAGAATCAGGGCAGGCGAAAATAGGAAGGACTTCTCCACAGAGAGCACGGTTCGTCTACGGAACTCCCTGCCACAGGACACAGTGATGGCCAACCAACTTTAAAATGGCTTTAAAAGACAATTGGACCAATTCATGGATGAGATCAGGCTGTCGATGGCTCCTAGCCAGGGGGTCTCTGCTCTGTGTCACAGTCCGGTTCATGGGCAATCGAAGTCCCGGCAGGGGACGTCAGGACTGGGGGCAAGATGGCGGGGTGGGAGCAGGAACGGGGGTCCCAAAGCCAGGAGTCAGGAAGCCAAGAGTCCTAGGGTCAGAGAGCCGGGAGTCAAGAAGCCAAGGGTCCGAGGATCAAGAAGCAAGGAGACAAGAAGTCAAGGGTCCGAGGGTAAAGAAGCAAGGAGGCATGAAGTCAGGGGTCCGAGGGTTAGGAAACAAGGAGTCACGAAGTCAGGGGTCCGAGGGTCAGGAAGCAAGGAGTCACAAAGTCAGGGGTCCAAGGGCCAGGAAGCAAGGAGTCATGAAGTCAGGGGTCCGAGGGTCAGCAAGCAAGAAGCCAAATGCAGCAAGGCAGGGAACGTGTTGCTGTGGCTAAGAGCCGAAGGCAAAATGCTGACCTTATATCCCTTCCTGGATCTTGCCACCAGGTGCTGTGAGTTACTAATCGGCCTCACCTGTGTGGCCGCGCTTTGCCTCCTCAGAACAAACTTAGGAAGGCCCAGGGGCGTAGCGTGGGGGTGCAGGGGGGCCCGGCCACACCGGGCGCAACATCTGGGGGTTAGGGTTAGGGGGCGCAAATCCACGGGTTAGGGGGCGCAAATCCACGGGTTAGGGGGTGCAAATTACTTGCCTTGCCCCGGGTGGTGACAACCCACGCTACGCCACTGGGAAGGCCCCAGTCCTGCAGAGTCCTATTGGTCACAGGGCCTGGCTCCTGCACGCACACCGGACACATAGCTGTCAACTTTTCCCTTTTCTTGGGAGGAATCCTATTCGGAATAGGGGAATTTCCCTTAAAAAAAGGGAAACGTTGGCAGCTATGACCAGGCACTCAGCCTCCACAGTCAGAGGCAGCTGCAATGCTTCTGAACACCAGTTGCTGGAAACAGCAGGAGGGGGAGAGTTGCTCTTGGGTTCGAATCCTGATCGCGGGTTTCCCAAAAGAGGCACCTAGTTGGCCACTGTGAGAACAGAATGCTGAACTATATGAGCCACTGGGTGGAGGCATTTGTGATTCTTACTCATTCTGGGGTTTTTTTCTACAGTGGGCAAAGGTTGATCAGCATCTACTAGATCGCCGGTTGATTTGAAAAACACCAGCAAGAATTTATGACTCCTCCTTGTTTTAACTATGGAAACAGCAGAATGACTCTTTCTCCCTATGTTATATATAGACAGAGAGAATAAAGAATGGAATTGTTGTTGTTTTTCTGCTGAAGGGCTTTGAGCCTCACAATTAATAATAATAATAATGGTCCGGAGCCTCAAGGTGGTTAGACTGGCCTCAACTAGGACCAGGGCCTTTTCAGCACTGGCCCCGACGTGGTGGAACGCTCTGTCCCAAGAGACTAGGGCCCTGCGGGACTTGACATCTTTCCGCATGGCCTGCAAGACAGAGCTGTTCCGCCTGGCCTTCGGTTTGGACTCAGCCTGACCCTCATGTTTCCCTCCCCTAATGGTCTTGATTTATCGGCTATTTTAAAACGAGGCTGCATTTTAAATTGCATTTTAACCTGTATTTTAAATTGCTTTCCCCCCCACCCTCTCTCTCTTTTCCCCCTATTATGTTTTTACTGTGATTTTATTGGTGTTAGCCGCCCTGAGCCCGGCTCTGGCCGGGGAGAGCGGGATATAAATACATTTATTATTATTATTATTATTATTATTATTATTAGGTAGGGATGATGGGAGTTGTAGTCCCAAAACATCTGGAGGGCCAAGTTTGGGGGTGCCTGGTTCACAGTGATCTAGATAAATTATACAAATTTCCCCATTCTTTATTGAAGTTTAGGTCTTCTTGGTTCCTTCCGGAGGAGGTAGCTCTGCTAATATGGGTATGAATGGTTGGGAGGGTGGAAAGTGACGTCTGTATGTGGGAAGCCGCTAAGTTTGTGTTTGGAGAAGTCACTGTTGGGGGTGTGTGGAGTGTGGGCGCCGCTTGGATCACAGCGATTTTGCTCAGCTGCTAACAATGCTTTCAATGTTTTTCCATTGTATTTCTGTATTTGATTGCGACTTCTTTATGTTGAACAGCATCTTTATTTTGCTGCCAAGGATGCAGCTTCCAACGTGAATTTCTTTTTGTTTGGTTTTCTTTTGCAATGCTCTATGTTCTAGAGGGACGCGGGTGGCGCTGTGGGTTAAACCACAGAGCCTAGGACTTGCTGATCAGAAGGTTGGCGGTTCGAATCCCCGCGATGGGGTGAGCTCCCGTTGCTCGGTCCCTGCTTCTGCCAACCTAGCAGTTCGAAAGCACGTCAAAGTGCAAGTAGATAAATAGGTACCACTCCAGCGGGAAGGTAAACGGCGTTTCCGTGCGCTGCTCTGGTTTGCCAGAAGCGGCTTAGTCATGCTGGCCACATGACCCGGAAGCTGTACGCCGGCTCCCTCGGCCAATAAAGCGAGATGAGTGCCGCAACTCCAGAGTCGGCCACGACTGGACCTAATGGTCAGGGGTCCCTTTACCTTTACCTATCAATGTTCTATCCGTGTTAAGGTATTGCTGTAAACTACTTAGATTTTATATATATATATATATATATATATATATATATATATATATATATATCTGCTATAGAAACGATCTGTATAAATAGACAGAAAGAACTGCTCAACAGTGGAACAGGCTACCTCAGAAGGCGATAAACTCTGCTCCCCTGGAGATTTCCTTTCTCTCCCTTGACCAGTGCCGGATTTACGTATAAGCTAAACAAGCTATAGCTTAGGGCCCCACTCTCTTGGGGGCCCCCAAAAAATTTAAAGGGGAAAAAACCTGGATGTACATTTCCAGAATATAAGGTAAAACACAAATAAAATCAAGCCTGCATACAGCAACAGTGTTTTGTGTTGTGTAGGCTCCTAGTCATGGGCCCCGCCTGCTCGCCTGCTCCCTAAAATATCACTGGTTTGCTCACAAAGGTCTGTAGAGTTAAAGCTCTGGTTTTCCCAGTAGTGATGTATGGAAGTGAGAGCTGGACCATAAAGAAGGCTGATCGCCGAAGAATTGATGCTTTTGAATTCTGGTGCTGGAGGAGACTCTTGAGAGTCCCATGGACTGCAAGAAGATCAAACCTCTCCATTCTGAAGGAAATCAGCCCTGAGTGCTCACTGGAAGGACAGATCCTGAAGCTGAGGCTCCAAGACTTTGGCCACCTCATGAGAAGAGAAGACTCCCTGGAAAAGGCCCTGATGTTGGGAAAGATGGAGGGCACAAGGAGAAGGGGACGACAGAGGACGAGATGGTTGGACAGTGTTCTTGAAGGTACCAGCATGAGTTTGACCAAACTGCAGGAGGCAGGGGAAGACGGGAGTGCCTGGCGTGCTCTGGTCCAGGGGGTCACGAAGAGTCGGACACGACTAAACAACAACAACAACAACATATATAGGGTGCCTACATTCTGCATGTGCAAATGGCTTTCGATACCTATGAGGTCCATAAATTACCATATAGCATATACTTAACACACACAAAAACAGCGACAGTTTGTTGTTGACAAAGGACAGCTGGACATCTAAAGGGCCCCATTACCTTCAGTAGCTTAGGGCCTCATCAAACCTAAATCCGGCGCTGAACCAGCCATAGAGTCAATGGAGGAGGTTGGAAGAATGGCGCTCTTGCCCACTTTTCCTTCCAGCGCTATGTACTTTTCAAGGCTCAGATTAATTCTGTTCCTTCCTTTGGCTGATGTGCTGAAGAGGGGTGGGGAGCTGCCTCTGTTTTGCTTCGGGATATCCCCTCCTTAGGGACGCAGGTGGCGCTGTGGGTTAAACCACAGAGCATAGGACTTGCCGATCAGAAGGTCGGCGGTTCGAATCCCCACAACGGGGTGAGCTCCCGTTGCTCAGTCCCTGCTCCTGCCAACCTAGCAGTTCGAAAGCACACCAGTGCAAGTAGATAAGTAGGTACCGCTCCGGCGGGAAGGTAAACGGCGTTTCTGTGTGCTGCTCTGGTTCGCCAGAAGCCGCTTAGTCATGCTGGCCACATGACCCGGAAGCTGTATGCCGGCTGCCTCGGCCAATAAAGCAAGATGAGCGCCGCAACCCCAGAGTCGGCCACGACTGGACCTAATGGTCAGGGGTACCTTTACCTTACCTTCCTGCTGGTATAGTGTGGGTGTTTGCCAAGCCTGGTATTCATGGACTCCAAGAACAGGGTGTCGGTGACTTTCCCCCCAGTCAGGCAGGCCTCATCCAGCACAGCAATGATGCCCTTGTGCGGCTCCTCCACCAGGTCCACAATGATTTGGTTGTTGAAATATTCAATCTATCAAGGGCGAGGTGGGAAAATGGTGAAAACAAAGTCTCTGCGGCACCTTTCAGAAGTGCTGTGACTCAGGGGTAGTGTGGGAAATAGTATTTTAATGTATTTTAATCCTGTTTTTAAGTTGTATTTTAATCAATTGTTTTTATACCTGGTGTTAGCCACCCTGAGCCCGGTCTTGGCTAGAGAGGGTGGGGTATAAATATTTTTTATTATTTTTATTTTTATTATTATTACAGCCAAAATAAAATTCCACGTGTTGCTAGATAAGCAAAGGGTTAAGACTCCTGCAGTTCCCCTGTGAAATCCCAGAGAGGGGACTCAGTGGTTGTTATTTTTTATTAAATTGATATATAGTGGTACCTCGGGTTAAGAACTTAATTCTTGGGAAGTCACTATAAAAAAAAAATTAATTTGGCAGAATATTTGGATTATTTGATATGTATATGTATAATTTGGAATATTTAATGTGGTTTGATTGGATTGTTAAAATGGAAAACTTAATAAAAATGACTAAAAATAAATAAAGTGAAATGAAACTGTTCTTAACCTGAGGTACCACTTTAGCTAATGGGGCCTCCTGCTGCCGCTGCCCCACCAGCACACAATTTCTGTACCTTAACCCAAGGTACTATTTCTGGGTTAGCGGAGTCTGTAACCTGAAGCGTCTGTAACCTGAAGCGTCTGTAACCCGAGGTACCGCTGTATCACCCTTCACCCAAAGATCACAGCGCAGTTCACAACATAAAACCACAAAACATGTAACCAAAAAAACCCACACCTTTCCCATCCTGCCATAATCTCCCCCTCACCGGCCACCGCGACTCACGTGTTGCCACTCGATCCCCTCACGCTGGTACTCCTCCTGCTCCTGCTGCAAGATCAGCTCGATGAACAGCTGCTGCAGCTTCTCGTTGCAGTAGTTAATGCAGAACTGCTCAAAGCTGAAAGGGAGAGGGAGCAGGCGAGACTCAGGACCCCATTCTGCACCCCACAG
This sequence comes from Podarcis filfolensis, assembly GCF_964270895.1. Classification (NCBI taxonomy): domain Eukaryota; kingdom Metazoa; phylum Chordata; class Lepidosauria; order Squamata; family Lacertidae; genus Podarcis; species Podarcis filfolensis. The sequence goes on along the minus strand of NC_139614.1, from coordinate 55,786,194 downwards.
AGCAAAGGGGATTCTCCACCCCAGGGCAAAACCATAGAGTCCAGACTTATTTAATTACTATGGAAGGTGAGCCCGTGAACTTCACAGCGGAGATTTGAACCCGGGTTCAGTTTTAATGCCATAGTGCCTCTGGGTCTAAATAATACTTCTATATAGCCGTAACAATTACAAGTTATTGATCAGACAGCCCACACATTTGTCTAATTTTCTTTTCAAGTCACCTGAGCCAGTGGCTATCGTCGCATCTTGTGACAATGAGTTCCATAGGTTAACGGCGCATTTTCGCAGGGCAGAGTGGGCTTTCTTTTGTTGGCCCTGAAATGCCTGTCCATCAATGTCATTTTAGGATTGGGGAACCCAAATTTGAGCAGGCCTAATTCTGGACGTCACACTTTCGGAAAGAGCGCAGGCAGTTTGGAAGAGGTTCAGAGGAGCGCCAGGAAGACAGTCAGTGGTATGGAAGAGGTTGAAAGGCCCTGTTCACATCACACACCCTTGCGCAAATTAATTGAAACAAAGTCAGCATGTTCGAAGGTCACAGGGAGAGAAGCTTTCTGACTGCCACATCGATCAGTCTGTCAAGCACCCACAAAAGAAGATGTTTTAGGGATGCTTCAGTTATTATGGTGTCAGAAGCCTACAGCCAACAGAAGGAATATATTGAATATATTGAGGTTCTACGAAAGAGAGTTATTCCAGAGATGGAAAAGAGGAATCCTGACCGTACTGGGATATTGCAGCAGGACCTAGCCCCCTGTCACACATCGAAAGCGGTGAAGAAATTCATGACAGATACAGGTACTTGATTGGCCAGGGAATTCCCCGAACGTAAATCCCATTGAGAATTTGTGGGCTCAGCATCCTTAACAAACTACATCTCCCAGGATTCTTTGAGGGAAGCGACGACTGTTTAAATAGTTATCACACTGCTTTAAATGTGTAGTGCAGAAGGCGGTGCAGGACTGTATTTTGTTTGCCTCAGGGGGTGAAAGACACCTAGGTGAAAGACACCTACCTATTGTTGTCGAAGATCTCAAAGCCGTAGATGTCCAGGACTCCAATCACCGTATTCTTGCCATGGATTCGGGCATCGTAGTTCTTGACCTCGATGACCGTGTTGATGCGGGCCACGATCCAGCAGAATAGACGCTCATAGAAGGCCTGTAGGGGAAAACACGGTGGCGGCCGTGTCATCTTTTGATTGAACAGAGTTTTCAGATTTCAAAGGCTTTAAATGCCTCAGGAGACCATCGTGAGACCACCGTGTGCCTCCTTTGCAAGAGGTCCGGAGGGTCTTTCTGCACTGGTTTCCTACTTGTGGAACACCACTCACTGCCTCTCAGCTAAACCTACTGCCCCGGGGTTATTGTGGGGCTTAAATGGGAAGCGAGAGAACCACCTGGAGCTCCTTGCAGAAAAAGATGGAACATAAACATAATGAGTAAATGGGTTAAATAAATAAGGAGGGAGACGGTACTTCAGGTATCCTGGTTATGGGTCTGCACCTCCTACCTTCTGTGGGATGTGACACATAGATAGCAGTCAAGTACAACATTCCTGGGACACGGGTGGCGCTGTGGTCTAAGCCACAGAGCCTAGGACTTGCCGATCGGAAGGTCAGCAGTTCAAATCCCCACGACGGGGTGAGCTCCCGTTGTTCGGTCCCAGCTCCTGACAACCTAGCAGTTCGAAAGCATGTCAAGTGCAAGTAGATAAATAGGTACTGCTCCAGCGGGAAGGTAAACAGCGTTTCCATGCGCTGTCTTGGTTCGCCAGAAACGGTTAGTCATGCTGGGCACATGACCTGGAAGCTGTACGCCGGCTTCCTCAGCCTATAGAGCGAGATGAGCGCCGCAACCCCAGAGTCGTCCGCGACTGGACCTAACGGTCAGGGGTCCCTTTACCTTTACAACATTCCTAGAGGGGACATGAAAGGGGATGTTTGCTCCAGTCAGTAGAAAACTTCCTGTTTCCTCCTGAGCTGGGACAAACTTCCTCTACATGTGACTAGAGGTGGGCGTGACCTTACCTGCCCAGGTATCAAAAGGGGCAAAGCAGGCACCACTCTCTCTCTTCTGCATCTTGCTTTCGCCATGTGAAAAGCAGCGGCTGCCTGTCTGGAGTCCCTGGGACTAGCTCCCATATGGGGTAGTTCCACGTGTATATACCGTATTTGTCCATCTATAAGACACCCCCATGTATAAGACGCCCCCTATGTTTGGGGACTCCAATTTAAGAAAATGGGGGAAGATCTAGCCGTGTATAAAACACCCCCAAATTTTGGACATTATTTTTTAGGGGGGAAACCTAGTCTTATACAGAGAAAAATACGGTATTTTCAAACTTTGAATTTTGAACAACATCCACCAACACTATACTTTGGCTTGCTGTGACAAGCAAACCAGATTGATGAGCTCAGATATGGGAGAGCAGACCAAAAAAATGCTATCTGGATTACCAAAGTAATAAGCAGTGTTGAAGATTCTAGCATCTTACAAGTGGAAATAGGGACCCTCTTTTGTACCTGTCTCATTCCTATCCTCACAGAAGCATCAATGTCAGAACCCCTTTAAAGGCTATTTTGTGACTGCTGTATGAGCTGAATGTGTGAACTGAATGTGTGAGTAAACTTCTTTTAGAATACTTTACACAAGAAGTGTGTCGTGTCTATTCTTTTTAAAGGGGAGAAAAGGGGATTGCCAGGAATCCTATACAGTGGTACCTCGGGTTAAGTACTTAATTCGTTCCGGAGGTCCGTTCTTAACCTGAAACTGTTCTTAACCTGAAGCACCACTTTAGCTAATGGGGCCTCCTGCTGCCGCCACAAGATTTCTGTTCTCATCCTGAAGCAAAGTCCTTAACCCGAGGTACTATTTCTGGGTTAGAGGAGTCTGTAACCTGAAGCGTATGTAACCTGAAGCGTATGTAACCCGAGGTACCACCGTATTGAGAAGCTTAAACAAGCTTGAAAGAAGATAACCGCTGTGTGTTTAAAAGGAAAATGCACTCTGCTAAGTAAAGGGACTTGCTAACACAAGTTAGGAAGGCTATTATTAAACAATATATCCTCTCCTGCCTCCCTGAACATTCCCACACCTTGCCATAGCTACTACCTTGGCGCAAGCATCCCTCGCGTAGTTGGCCTCGCTGGCGCTGTGGCCCTTTCGGATGACTTCCCCGCCCCCGGTGGCCACTGTCCGGTAGAGGAGCGTGTTGAGGAGACTTTCCGGCTCCGTGGAGGTCAGCTCGGCCAGGTAGGGCACCAGTTCGGCGTTTTCTATCTCCACGTCATCCCCCGTGGCGACAAAGCACACATTGCCCTGGGAAGTCCAGCGAGAGAAGAGCAATCAATCAGAAGCACATATCACTGAATCGTCCCAATTTAAGAGGGACATCCTGGAATTACAGAAGCCATCCCGGCTTCTGATTGGATCATGGAACATTCCAGGTATATATATATATACTTTTCAGAGATATACATTTCACTGATTTTACAATCATCTTGACATTTTAAAACTTGACGTCCTTCTCCCTCTTTCTGCCGTTCCTTAAGTTTAATATCTTCTGCATATCCAAATTCACTTAACTTACTCATTTAGAGTCAAACCTCAGTTTTCGATCGTCTCAGTCACTGAACGTTTTTGGCTCCCGAATGTCGAAACCCCAGAAGTACGCGTTCCGGTTTTCGAACGTTTTTCAGAAGCCGAACGTCTGACGTGGCAGACAAGCAGCTTCTGATTGGCTCTTCTGATTACAAGAGCCAATCAGAAGCTGTGCCTCGGAAATCGAATGTTTTGGAAGTCGAACGCTCTTCCAGAACGGATGACGTTCGACTTCCGAGGTACCACTGTATTTATCTTCTTTAAATATACAGTCATACCTCGGGTTAAAGTTGCTTCAGGTTGAGCGTTTTCGGGTTGCGCTCCGCGGCAACCTGGAAGTAATGGAACACATTACTTCCGGGTTTTGCCGCTCGCGCATGCACAGACGCTCAAAATGACGTCACGCACATGCGCAGAAACGGTGACCTGCGCACGCGCAGGCGCAGGTTGCATTCTCTTCAGGATGTGAACGGGGCTCCGGAACGGATCCCATTTGCATCCAGAAGTACCACTGTATACTCTTATGTAACTGCAGGTTATTGGAACATCCCAGTTTGGGGTTCGGCACAAGTCAGCTGGTTTTGCACCAAAGCGCCGGACAAAAATACACTCTTTTTTGGTTTTGCATTCTGATGTGAGTCATCTGGCTCCCGCAACCCAAAAAACGAACGTCACAATTTGGATCACCCAGATGTTGGAGGGTATGGAAGCAACCATGAAGCCAACAGGAGGCCTGTTCCAAAATGGTGGCCGTATTCCACGTTCCTCATGTTCCACTGGGCCTCCTTCCCAGGCCCCATCCCAGTCAAGTGATTCTCTCTGGCAGCTTCCTCCAAAATGGCGGTCACTGTCAGTGGATTGAATCTCCCAAGTTGGATAACGAACCTGATTCTGCACATCCGAAACACATTCTTTCCCTCAAAGCATTCTGGGCAGTGCAATTTACCCTTTGCAGAGCAGCAACTCTTAACAAACTACATTTCCCAGCATTCTTTGAGTGAAAGAATGTGCTTCATTTGATTCTGAAATAAACACGCTTCCTGGGATTCTGGGGAAAGATAAGGTTTATCAAACAAGTGTTTTATTTCGGTATGAGGGTATATGAAACCTGAAATTAAATGGACCAAACCATGAAATGTCAATCACTCCTTTCCCATAAGATAACAAAGGGTTTTTTGGAGAAGCGTTTTCAGGACCAAACCACAGAGACAAGACTCTCAAGTTACAGATCTTTGCAGTGTAACTCAAAGGGAGTCTTCAGCAGAAATATTCTCAAAAACTGGGCTCAGAATCCCAAATACAGCATCGCCTTGTTCCACATAGGCAGACCATAATGCTCCCAAGCCATACCCTCCAACACATTCAAGGCAAAAACCAGGACGCCATCTTCCTGTTTTTGATTGCAAGAGGATGGCAGCCATTTTATGCAATTTTGTACCACGGTTCCCCCCCCCAAATAGTTTTTTTCCAGTCATGGCACCCCAAAAAGTGTGTTTTGGGGCACCAAGTGAGACTGTGGCCCCGGGAAAAGATCGTGGCATGAAATCATGCGAGATCGCAGCACCCAAAATGTCTGCTGTCATGTCACGAGAAAAACCGGGTTTTTTGTGACACTTGTGGGGTATGCCGGCCAGGGAGGAGGGAGGCTCCAACTGTGTTGCTTGGCTGCGTTGCTCACCCAATAAGGAGTCTAAGAACAACTGGGGGGTGGAGCTTGCATGCCTTGTGCCGATCAAATCGGCTGCGTTGCCTGGGGACTCGCCTTTGCTCAGCGCTTCCCAGCGGAGAGGTGACGGTGGTTTTCCTTGCTGCATCCCCTTTGCCGGGTTGCTGCGCTGTGGGAACCACCGCTTGAGGTTTTGTTTGGCTGCTGGCTGGGCTTTCTGCCTTTGGCTCGGAGGGGCTCAGAAGTTGAACATACCTGTGCCCGGAAAATCCCTTATTTTGGCTGCTGGTCCCTTATTTTCAAATCTGTAAGTTGACAGCTATGTTCCTGGCGCCAGCAAGCAACGCCCCCCGCTTCACTTACCAAGTGCAAAATGGCAGCCAGGATCTTGTAGACGGAGTTGATCTCTTCCGAAGTGAAACCGATCACGGTCATGGCGTCTGCAACGGCCCGGTGGCTGGATTTCTCGCTCCCCGAGGACTAGGGTTGCAAGCGGATGCCGGGGAGAACCGGAAAGGAATGAATGAGGAGGAAGAAAAGAGGGGGAAATGAAAATATTGATGCTTGAGCACTGCCAGGAAGACTTTTTCTGCTGCCTGCAAATGTCATCCAACTGGAAAGCTTTCTAGAGATGGGTTTTGTATAAATTAGTTTAATAACAAAACAAGAACCAATGGCAATCTCTTCACTAGTATTATTATGGGATGGGCAAAAAGTATTGATTCTATTATTTTTGTTAGCTGCCTGGATGTTTATCAGAAGACATATTTAGAAGAGCTAAATAAGGACGGTGGACTAAATAAGGACTATGAAAAGTTGGCATCCCTGGATCCAGTTCATCAATCCCGCCCCCCCATTTGTTATTTTACTGTTTTTATTGGAAATTTTACTTACAACATAACATAAACCCCCACCCCACCCCAATACAGAAATCCACCGTCATTAAACGCGAACATAACAAACAATAAGCATAACATACAACAATACAAACAACCAAATAGAAAACTTCCTTTATCCTGTATCTGGCCTCCTTCTTTACTCCTTATAAGCTGTTTCCTTTATGAATAATTATAAAGATTTTTCAAATTATAACTTAAATATCCACAAAGTCTCCTGCAGACATTAATCGAAACAAGTCCAGGTATAAATTTTTAGGGCACTGTTTTGTGAAGTATTCTCTGCGTTTTCCCCATGCTTTTTGAAATCCTTGTCTATTGTGATCTCTAATTGCCTCTGTTAATCTAGTTCATCAATTTTGTTGAATGACTTAAACGTGAACGGATTGGATTTTGGATAAATGTGCAATTCATTGTTCTTGCTTTGAACGTTGTTGTGTAATTATCTCGCTTGTGCAGACAGGTATTCCGGAGAATGTATTTTATAGGGTAGGATAATGGGCAATAGGGTGAATCTGTGGCACCAAAGGGGCGGCAGCCCGAACAAACTTTGGGGAACCACAGAGCTAGAGGAACTCTTTCGGATTTGCCTTTTTAAATTCCATTTATTCCGTGCTTTTTTCTTTAAAAAAAAATGTTTAGAGGTACTCTCATTATCCTACTCCTATTGAAATAATGCCCCTCCATGAGGCCAAACTTAGATTCACAAAATGTTTAGGGGTATGCGTACCCCTGCGTACCCCCAGGGAAAAAAGCACAGCATTTATTGCCTCCAAGGCAAGCTGGGAATGGAAAGCTTTCAGTGGGGAATGAAAGATCAGTGCCCCCCAGTGGCGGTTTGGGATCTCTGCTCTTGCAGTAACCCAAATCCTGCCACCCCATTCAGCAAGAAAAACGCTATACTTGGATCCTAAAATTAAAAACAGACCTTGGATCCCAGGGTAAGGGAAGGTTTCTTCGTTCTGTTTTGTTTTTTACCAAAATAACCCATTGATTTAGTATTTGGGGGATATGAAACTTGAGGTGTCATGTGCTTTTTTATTATTAGTATTAAAGGTAGATTATTACGTTACTTGATGCTCCAAGATACCTGCTGATAGACCAGATGTGTTACAAGTTTATAATGTATTTTTCTATCTTGTTTTATATGTATGTTATATACCGGTAACATTCAGAAGAATTTTCTTCCTGATTGAGAAAAGGATACAAAAATGCAAAACCCACAGTTTTGATAACTGAAAATTGTTTTGCGGTGCTTTTTTATTATATTGGGAGTGTTGTCTTTGGGCTTTTAGTTAGCTACTGGATTGAATACATTAGACATACCTGGGTTTTAGTTGGAGAGCTTGCATTTTAATTCTTTGGTTCTTTGCTGTTTCTATTAACCCACAGCATTATTTTAATAAATGTTATAATACCAACCTACTAACTCTGGAGTGTGTCAGTTTATTAACCTTTACATGTTTAATTATAATAAACAAGGAGAGACGGGGGGCGAGGAGAAGATGTGGGCAGATTAATTAGCCTGGGAAAAGCTGGAATTGGTCGGAAGCGTTTTTAAAAGGTGTTTTTTTGGGGCGGAAATGAACCCCCTGAGAAACTTACGTGGTTGTTGGCACCTTCTCTGGTGAACCTGAAGGCTGCTGGATCCCTGCTCAGGTGGAGGGACTCCAGCAAAGCGTCCGAGGCTCCAAGCAGTAACTGCAAGAAAGAAGAACTCTCTCGTAAACAGCCCAGCGCAGCAGCTTTCGAACCCAAGTCTGAGCAGCCAGATTCTGAAGTTGTGTCGTTGGACAAAAATGCGACATGCAGAAGGAGGGAGGCATGCACACAAGGGAGCAATATAAAATTGTGGCCTGAAATGCTAAATCCGACTGTGCACCAGAACTCTGCATTTGCTGTGTTGTTTCTTTGCGCTGTGGGTTAAACCACAGAGCCTAGGACTTGCTGATCAGAAGGTCGGCGGTTCGAATCCCCGCGACGGGGTGAGCTCCCGTTGCTCGGTCCCTGCTCCTGCCCACCTAGCAGTTCAAAAGCACGTCAAAGTGCAAGTAGATAAATAGGTACCACTCCGGCGGGAAGGTAAACGGCGTTTCCGTGCACTGCTCTGGTTCGCCAGAAGAGGCTTAGTCCTGCTGGCCACATGACCCGGAAGCTGTACGCTGGCTCCCTTGGCCAATAAAGTGAGATGAGCACCGCAACCCCAGAGTCGGCCACGACTGGACCTAACGGTCAGGGGTCCCTTTACCTTTACCTTCTTTAAAAGCCAGCAAGTTACTAGAACTCATGACAGCAGCTGGAAGAGGACAGAGCTGGAAAGAGTTGGCTCTGTCTGTCGTTGCCTCTGGCACCATCTACTGTTGGCTTCCTGACCTCCTGCCCACCAGGCCCTACACCAGCCAGCACTTATACCAGGGGTCAGTGAACTTTTTCAGCAGGGGGCCGGTCCACTGTCCCTCGGACCGTGTGGTGGGCCAGACTATATTTTGAAGGGGGGAAATGAACTGTTATGTACTGAGTTGAATAGGATCCAAACTGCAGCAGTCTGATTGGTCCTAGAACAATAGGATCCAAAAGGCAACAGTCTGATTGGTCCTAGAACAATAGGATTCAGAATGCAGCAGTCTGATTGGTCCTAGAACAATGCAGCAGTATGATTGGTTGGCAGGAACCACCCAATCATGCTCCAGATAGAAGTGAATCCACAACCTGATTGGCTTACAGTAGAATTCCGGAATTCGCCAATCATGTGCAGCCCATTGTGTAAATAATGTATATAAAGCAGATACTTTGAGGGGACTTTCATTCATTCCTCCTCACCACTATGAGCTGAATAAAGAGCATGAAATCACTTTGCGACTCTGAGTATATTTCATGAACAAATTCCTATGCCCCACAAATAACCCAGAGATGCCTTAGAATAGCTTTGGAAGTGGATATAGGCTGTAGGGTTAGAAGTAGAAGATAGGGTATTTCAAAATGGTATTAATTGTAAGTCATAAAATGTGAAGTTAATTTAAGTGTGATTAAAAAAAAAGATGGTTAGAAATTATGATATATGTAAACGTCTAAAGATGAAGTAAAATGAAAATCAGATAGGTGGGACTTGGGGAAGCCCACTTAACAATATTTAGAAAAATAAGGATATGACAAGAATTTGTTCGTATTGTTTGTCTTTTCTTTCTGTGTTTTTTATTTGTGTTATAAAATGAATAAAAAAATTTGAGGGGAAAAAGAGATGCATTTGGAAAAAAAAGCACACATTCTACTCATGTAAAAACACGCAGATTCCTGGACCGTCCGCGGGCTGGATTGAGAAGGCGATTGGGCCGGATCCAGCCCCCAGGCCTTAGTTTGCCTACCCATGACTTATACTTTTAATATTTATACGTGGTAGTAAGGAGTGCTCAGCACTACCCGGGAATTTTTAGAAAACCAAAAAAGAATATTGATTTTCAAATGAATTGTGTAATTTGTGAATTTGAGCCTGCTACTCCAAAAATCAGGTGACGTTACAACGCATTTTGGTACGCCATATTGATTCAAAATGGCGCCTGGAAACCAAACATTGACAAAGAGTACCAAGTTTGGCAACAGCATTTTAGGAGGTGGCCAAACCTATGACAAAAAGCAGGCGCAGTCACACCATGGTCTTGTTTCCACCTGCCATACTGAATCAAAATGATGCCCTGCATCCAAACATTGGCAAAGACTGCTACCCCCACCTTAGGGTATGTTTAGCGACAGTATTTCGAGCGACAGCTGAACCTATGCCAAAAACGGGCAAAGCCATGCCAAAGTGACTTCTTGATTCAAAATGGCGGTCAAACATTGATGGAAACCACAGCCTTCACTCTTGGGAACCCTCAAGTCAAGTTTGGCAACGATATCTCAAGAGGCTTCCAAACCTTTAGGGGACAAATGGACGGAAAACCACTTTCCAAAATATATAGCTGATGGCATATGTCGCTTTGAGATCTTGAGGGATAAGGGAGCAACATCAACACACAATCTGAGTACGGAGAAGCAGATCAGGAATGAGGAGACATCCCAGCAGGAAGGGGAAAGGTTGGGTCCTCTTCTGGAGGTTTGCTCACCTGGTAGAAGGTGTGGAAATTCCTTTCGCCCGGCTGCTGCTTGAGAATGCGAGACTGCAAGGGAAGGGAAGACTCAGAATGCATCTTTGAACTGTGGGATAACCAGCCTCATGTAACCAATACAAAGGTAAAGGGACCCCTGACCGTTAGGTCCAGTCGTGGCCGACTCTAGGGTTGCGGCACTCATCTCACTTTCTTGGCCAAGGGAGCCGGCGTACAGCTTCCGGGTGATGTGGCCAGCATGACTAAGCCGCTTCTGGTGAACCAGAGCAGCGCACGGAAACGCCATTTACCTTCCCGCCGGAGCGGTACCTATTTATCTACTTGCACTTTGACGTGCTTTCGAACTGCTAGGTGGGCAGGAGCTGGGACCGAGCAACGGGAGCTCACCCCGTCGCGGGGATTCGAACCACCGACCTTCTGATCGGCAAGTCCTAGGCTCTGTGGTTTAACCCACAGCGCCACCCGCGTCCCTTAAGCATAACCAATACGCTTAAGTTTAATTCAGGGGTCAGCAACCTAAGGCCCATGGGCCACAAGCAGCCCATGGCGGTTGTTTTACCGGCCCCCAAGCCGCCCATTCGGCGAGTCCCCGCGTGCTGCGCTAAACCAGCACAGCGTGGGGACTCGCTTTTGCGGCGCCGGAAATTCAGTTCCTTGAATAAAGATCAGGCTTACTAGCCGCTTTGCTTCTCAATATACTCTGGTTAGCCTCTGTTATTTTCTGTTATTGACCCAATAGGGAACTCCCTATTTCTGTTATTGACCCAATAGGGAACTCCCTATTTCTGTTATTGACCCAATAGGGAACTCTGTTATTGACCCAATAGGGAACTCCCTTATGGACTCTGTATGGGCTTTTGGATACCCCATAAGGGTGTTGCAGGAATTTATGTATAGGTTGGGGGCTTGCCCCTCCAGCAGATATCATGTACATGCAGCCCACTACCAAAATCAGCACAATCACTTTTGTGACTTTTGTGATTTGTCCCCACAATACACTTCATCGCAGTTTCTGTTCGAAGGGCCTTTGCTGCATGATACCAAATTGCGCAATTCACTGATGGATGTATCTCAGTACTGGCTCACTGGGAAAACTTCAGAAATTCATATAGACATGTGAGCTCAGCTCCTCAGCAGCCCCTCTGCCTGAGGGATAATCCCTGGCATCCTGATACCTGAGTGCCAGACAGGTAGTCATAACAAACCCAGATGAAGACAAAAGGGTGTGATTAACTTGGCTGGGAAACAGGGAAATGTAAAGATCTCCTTTTTTACACTTGATGGGTGTTTGGTGGAGGGCAAGGAGAACCATGGGGCAGAGTCCAGGATGCTCAGATTCCTGCCACCAGACCTCCCCTTTCATGATGTAACCGTGATGTATTAGTGATGTAGTTGGGGGGGTGTAACATGGGGATTAGCAGCTAATAAATGTTTGGGGCTCTTTTGTCTGGGGCTTCCATCTTGTTCCACCTGGTGGCAGGTGGGAGTCCTGTCGCGACAGTCTTCAATAAAGACCAAGCCTACTGTCTGCTGTTTTGCTCTGGTATTCCTGGCTGGTGTCCTTGTTTTTTTGTCCAAGGGAGCCCTCAGATTTCTCCGTAAAAAGGGAAAAGGAGCAGTTTTTTTTTCTTACAACAGAATGATTCATTTGGGCCACCCCACCTTCACCCACACCCAGTACCTTCTCCAGGAGGTAGTTGTTGATGTGGCCACCCGTGGGGTCCCCTTTGAAGTCAAAATTGATGTCCATGTATTTGCCAAACCGGCTGGAGTTGTCGTTGCGGTTGGTTTTGGCGTTGCCAAAAGCTTCCAGGACGCAGTTGGACTTTAGCAGGACGTTCTTCACCCTGAAGGAAAGCAGAGAGGAAGGAAGACAGAGAGGGAAGGATCAGGGCCAGGGGGATGTAGCGATTGCTGGGCTCGGCTCCGAGTGGAGAGACCCAGGTTCAAATTCCATGCCCATCCCTGCAAAACTTGCTGGATGTGGAGCGACTTTTCAGGGCAACATACTGCAGGCTTGTGGGACTTATTTTGGGTTCGCCCCACCCACCAAATCCTGAAATTCTCAGGATACTAAACTACACCAACATCACAGGTGTATAAAATCAATCATCACAGATAATTAAAGCTACAGCTACATTTCTCTGCTATTGCAGCACAAATGAAGACATTAATCTGAGTTCATATATAACATCCAAGATCAAATTCAGTATTGTTGCAGCAATTTATGTACAGGTTTTTGGGGGGCTTGCCCCTCCAACAGATACCATGCACATGCAGCCCACTACCAAAACCAGCACAATCGCTTATGTGACTTGTCCCCACAAAACACTTCATCACAGTTTCTTCCTATGTATTCAAAGGGCCTCGGCTGCACGATACCAAATGTAAGAATTCACTGATCAATGTATCTATGTACTGGCTCACTGGGAAAACTTCAGAAATTCATATAGACCTGTGAGCTCAGCTACTCAGCAGCCCCTCTGCCTGAGTAATAATCCCTGGCATCCTGATACCCGAGTGCCGGACAGGTAGCCATTCCAGAAATAACAAACCCGGATGAAGACAAAAGGGTGTGATTAACTTGGCTGGGAAACAGGGAAATGTAAATATCTCTTTTGTTACACTTGATGGGTGTTTGGTGGAGGGCAAGGAGAACCATGGGGCTGTTGAGCCATATCAGTCAGAGGAATTTGGCACTCTCCAGGTGCCCGGCTTTGATTCCTTGACCTCCCCGTCAGCGACTCCCGGCAAGACAAGGCGAGGTCTCTATCGGCCGATCCTCCTCACGAACGTGAGAAGAACACAACCATCCCTCCTCCCTCACTCCCTGCCATCCCCAGGGAGGGGAGAGAGACAGACAGAAATGTATTTACATGCCTTTATTTCTGTCTCTCCAGCAGTGCAGAGGAAACATGTCTGCACCCTCTCACATCAGCAGCCACAGCAGAGAGAGAATAACTCCACCCATGTACTTCCAGTACAGGGTCATGTGACACTCTGAGCTAACATCCGGTGCTCAGAGCACATAATAGACTGTCCCTGGTTCCCACGGTACAGTCCCATAACATCAACATCCTGTTTGGCTTTCCAGCCATCTGGAGCACTCAGCAGCATTGCTCCTTTTTCGTAACATCCTCCCCCAAAAGAATCAATGCGTGTTGCGGCAAGCAAAGCGTGATCCAGAGAAGAAAACAAACAGTTGTTATACACATAACACTCCCCTGTTGTTTCAGTTCCACCCTTGGAACTACCCGCCACTGGTTTCCCCAGTGTACCTCTCTGGTTGTCTGGCTTCCAAGGAATGAGTGCATCTGCATTACCTTGGCTAGCAACTCTCTGTTGTGTCTTTGTCTCTGACTTAGACACAGCTCCAACCTGTCCTCGGTTGTTTACAACAGCAACACATGCAACAGCTAAGTTAGCAAACTCTTCTGAGTACCTTTTGGGTGGTTCACCCTTTGTAACTCTCTCAGACCTGCGCAAGAGGTGCTGATCCTCTCTGCTCACTGGTTCAGTCTCAGGACTCTTAGGAGAACCAGTTCCAACAGTAAACAGTGGCTCATCCTTCACCTGTGAAGGTCTATCCATTGTGTGAGATTTCCTCTCAATGACTGTGATAACAGAGCTCTCTGAGCTATCACTGTCGCTCTCAGTACCACTGTAATCTGTGAAATCATCATCATCATCTGACTCGTCCTCTGTGGGAAATGTGTGAACTATCACTCTCTCCTGTTCAGGAGAACTCTCTAGAAATTTTGTGAGAATCACCTGACCAGATTCAGACAAAATTACTCTGTAGAGACCCTTTTCATATCCCACAAAAATGCCTCTGGCATTCTTTACTCCACCTGGAGCTTCTGTCCTCACATGAGACCCAAAAACCTTGAAATGGGTAACAGAAGGTTTCCTCCGGAACAGTTTCTCAAAAGGAGAACTTCCCAACTCTTTTGAAACCTTTCTCACCCACGCATAATTAAACGACATGAGTGACTCCGCCCAGAACTCATGTGGCAGATGTGAACTAAGCAATTGCGCATTCATCCCCTTTTGCAATTCTTTGTTCACCCGTACACAGACACCCCTGTTCCACGCTTCCGCTGAAACAGCAACCTTGTGTCTTATCCCTTTCTTGTGCAGGAACCTCTGGAAATCCTGTAAAAGAAAAATTTTCTTCTCATCTGTCAAAAGACAATCAATGTTAGCATCATGCATATCTTTAACCTTGTCACAAAACTCCTGAAACCTTTCCAAGGCTTCTTGTGGCTTCTTTAACACATAAACCCAGACAAAGTTAGAGAAATGATCCACACACACAAGATAAAATCTTGCATTGCCTCTAGATGGTTCTAGAGGACCAATCACATCAGCATACACCCGCTGAAACGCTCTGTCGACCCTGGCCACCTTCTTGGCGCTTGTTTTGGTCACACCTGCAAGAGAAATCATGTTAGACTCAGAATTACATTCCATGTAATCACTTTGGTCAAAAGTCAACAAATACAGTCCATCTTTCTGTCTGGCAGAAAGATATAACTCTCCATCTTTGAAGATCTTGCAGCTCTTATCATCATAGGACAGTTTCAGTCCTTTCTTTGCAATCTGCGAAACACTCAGCAGATTGAACTTCAATTCAGGAACCAAGTAAACATTGTGTATAGTCAGGTTCAGACTCCTGAGATACACAGTTCCTTTCCCGGTCGCTTCCAGCTCTTGACCGTTGGCTTGTTTCACAGCGAAGCTTTGCTTCTTAAACGTCGAAAAGAGCTGTATGTGTGGGGACATATGCACAGTACAGCCCGTATCTATTATAAAAGAGTGTCCAATATCTGGCGTGGTTCCTTTCGCCATCAGGGCCTTTGCAGGTTTCACCGAAGACTTGGTATGACCTTTGCCTGCTGCCTCAGGCTTTGCTGAGCGGCCCTTCGCTCCTTTTGGCTGGCGTGGCTTCTTGCAGCTCCGCTGAAGATGCCCAGCCTGTCCGCAATTGTAGCATCGGACAACGTTCAAAGCTACAGCATTCTCTCCAGTAGCAACATCAGTGGGGGAATTAGAACTCCGTTCTTCCCTCCCCCTGTCCTTGGCATCCATTTTGAATCCAAGCCTCAGCTCTCCACTCTCGAGCTAGTAAAACCCAAAAGCTCTTTTGAGCTGTTTTTCTGCCTCTCTCAGGCAGGCAATCTCCAAGCTGTCTCAAAGTCAAAACAACTTTCGCTTTCCCGGCTCTGACTGAGCCAGCCCCAGGTGTCAGTAACTTTCCAAGCCGACTGACCGTCGTTGCTTAGCAACTGTGCATACTTCTCTTTCGTTATCTAACCACAAATATGTCTGGTATGCAAGCCTAGGCTCTCAGAGCTGTTTTTCCAAACGCAGCTCTCGTGAACCAGAGAATAAATCAATCTGCTTTCACACTTTTAGCCCGATATTCAGCATACCTTTTTGGGGCTCCAATGCTTGGAAAACACCCCCTATTGGTGTCCAGCCGTCTGTTCAGCTTCTGGCTGCAATGCAGACGTTATCTTCTTTCCTTGGTGCAGAGGATGGCACACGATCCATCAACCTCTCACCTCTCATGCTGATTCCCATGGATCAGATAACCAGCAGCGTATGCTACCATATGTTGAGATCTTCAAAGCCATATCAGTCAGAGGAATTTGGCACTCTCCAGGTGCCCGGCTTTGATTCCTTGACCTCCCCGTCAGCGACTCCCGGCAAGACAAGGCGAGGTCTCTATCGGCCGATCCTCCTCACGAACGTGAGAAGAACACAACCATCCCTCCTCCCTCACTCCCTGCCATCCCCAGGGAGGGGAGAGAGACAGACAGAAATGTATTTACATGCCTTTATTTCTGTCTCTCCAGCAGTGCAGAGGAAACATGTCTGCACCCTCTCACATCAGCAGCCACAGCAGAGAGAGAATAACTCCACCCATGTACTTCCAGTACAGGGTCATGTGACACTCTGAGCTAACATCCGGTGCTCAGAGCACATAATAGACTGTCCCTGGTTCCCACGGTACAGTCCCATAACATCAACATCCTGTTTGGCTTTCCAGCCATCTGGAGCACTCAGCAGCATTGCTCCTTTTTCGTAACAGGGGCAGGGTCCAGGATGCTCAGATTACTTCCACTAGACCTCCCCTTTCATGATGTAACCGTGATGTATGAGTGATGTAGTTTGGGGGGTTGTAACATGGGGGTTGTTGTTGTTGTTTAGTCGTTTAGTCGTGTCTGACTCTTCGTGACCCCCTGGATCAGAGCACGCCAGGCACTCCTGTCTTCCACTGCCTCCCGCAGTTTAGTCAAACTCATGCTGGTAGCTTCAAGAACACTGTCCCACCATCTCGTCCTCTGCCGTCCTCTTCTCCTTGTGCCCTCCATCTTTCCCAACATCAGGGTCTTTTCCAGGGAGTATTCTCTTCTCATGAGGTGGCCAAAGTCTTAGAGCCTCAGCTTCAGGATCTGTCCTTCCAGTGAGCACTCAGGGCTGATTTCCTTCAAAATGGATAGGTTTGATCTTCTTGCAGTCCATGGGACTCTCGAGAGTCTCCTCCAGCACCAGAATTCAAAAGCATCCATTCTTCGGCGATCAGCCTTCTTTATGGTCCAGCTCTCACTTCCATACATCACTAAACATGGGGATTAGCAGCTAATAAAAGTTTGGGGGCTCTTTTGTTCGGGGCTTCCATCTTGTTCCACCTTGTGGCAGGTGGGAGTCCTGTCGCGACAGTCTTCAATAAAAACCAAGCTGACTGGCTGCTCTGGTATTCCTGGCTGGTGTCCTTGTTTTTTTGTCAAAGGGAGCCCTCAGATTTCTCCATTAACACAGGTACTTGGGGACAGACTGCTTCCGGGTGTGGAACCTCCACACTTTCGTTACGAGTTGTTGCTCTGGCTAGTAACCAAAAACAACCACACACCCTCGACTACAATTTCAAGAAGAGCACCTACAAAGTTGCTTACCTTTCCACCTCTGCCCTCTGGGTGGGGTTTGTGATAGCCGCAATATACTGCATAATATACTTGCTCGCCTCTGTCTTTCCAGCACCGCTTTCCCCTATAAAGAAGAACAAGACATTTGGGAATGTAGAGAAATTTTAAAAAATTTGGAAATGATATACAATGAGTTGAAGAAAATGTTTAAAATGACATTTGTAAAAACAACAACAACTAGAAGCATTTTTGTTAGGGATTGTTGGACAAGACCTGCCAAGGAAAATAAATAACTTATTTATGTATGCTACAGCAGCGGCAAGAGTCTTGATGGAAGAATGGAAGGATGGAAGAATGAGAAAACCCTGACAAAAGAACAGTGGCAAGAAAAACTGATGAACTATGCGGAACTGGCAAAACTGACATACAAATTGCGAGATAAGGACAACTGTGACTTCAAAGAAGAATGGGAACTTTTTACAAATTATCTAAAAAGGTAACAAAATGAATTGGACTCCTTGGCAGGTTTTGAATAAATATACACAAATTTATTGAGGGTTAATATAGTAGATAGATAATACAAGGGTGTATGCAATTTTACAATATGCAGAGAATAACATGAGTTGAGAAATCAGAGAGAGGAGCTGAGGGAAGTTTTTGGGAGGAGGGAGGGTTTGTTGGGGAGGGGGGAGGGGGGAAAGGGGGGAATAATGAAGATGATTTGTTTTGATAATTTGTTATGTTGAAATTGTTAATATATATATATTTTTAAAAAGCATAGAGAACAGACAGAGAGACAAACAACTTTCAAAATATAGAAGAGTGGAACTGGGAGATGCTTCCTCCATCAATAGGGAGAAGGACAGGTCCCCCTTCAGACTGCGGGTGGCGATGTGATGGTTTTGTTATTGTTACGAGAACTGTAAGATCGCCCTAAGATATAAAATAATTGTTCATAAATGTACCAGGCAAACACATATATGGATATTTAAACCACACGTCGGAAAACAGTACAGGAAAACAGTCCTAAAGTCATTTTGACTCTTTCAGTGACCTCAAATATTCCTCTGCGGTTTCGATGGAAATGGGAAAAGCCTCTCCATTGTCTCTGTGCTCACAAATCCTGCCTTAAGGGCACATTTGGGTATGAATAGGGTGAGCCTGTGACCTGGCTCAGGAACTAAGTATTTATCATTACAAAAGAATGGCCAGGCTGTCTAGGTAAACCCATTAACAGGTTTCCTGCCCAGGATTCTGCTGTAGACCACCCCTTCTGTGCTGTATGTATGATGCATTTGGGGGTGGTCTTGAGCTAGGTAAAGGTAAAGGGACCCCTGACCGCTAAGTCCAGTTGCAGACGACTCTGGGGTTGCGGCGCTCATCTCGCTTTATTGGCCGAGTACAGCTTCCGGGTCATGTGGCCAGCATGACTAAGCCGCTTCTGGCGAACCAGAGCAGTGCACGGAAACACCGTTTACCTTCCCACCAGAGCCGTACCTATTTATCTACTTGCACCTTTGACGTGCTTTCGAACTGCTAGGTTGGCAGGAGCAGGGACCGAGCAACAGGAGCTCACCCTGTCATGGGGATTCGAACTGCCGACCTTCCGATCAGCAAGTCCTAGGCTCAGTGGGCTTGAGCTACAGGGTGGCAATTTCAAAAATCTATATAAGGGCTTGCACACCTTTGTTCTGGGTTCCTCCTCCCTTCTGTGTGGGATGTGTGTGTGTGTGAACACCCTGTTGCAACAGTTTAATAAAGATTAGGCTTACAAGCTGCTTTGCTTCTCAATATTCTCTGGTTGGCCTCTGTTATTTTCTCCTACCAATAGAGAACCTACATAAGGACTCTATACGGGCTCTTGGCATAGCTGTCAACTTACAGATTTGAAAATAAGGGACCAGCAGCCTTGAAAATAAGGGACCAGCAGCCAAAATAAGGGACCTGCAGCCTCACCTGTTCCAGGCACTCCAGTCTTCCTGTCCTCCTGCAGTCTGGTCAAACTCATGCTGGGTAGCTTCGAGAATACTGTCCAACTTTGTAACCAGAGGTTCAACTGAATAGAATCTGAATCACATGCACCACAAGGCCTATGAAGCCTCAAACTTAAGATGGCTCCCCGGCCTGGCTTTGCACTGCAAAGTTTGCAGCAGCACGTGCAACAAAATGGCGTCCAGCATTCAAAAACCTCCTCAGCTTGCATTAACTAGCCACACACAAGGCATGCAAACTCCACCCCGCAGTCGTTCTTAGACTTCTTATTGGGTGAGCAACACAGCCAAGCAACACAGTTGGAGCCTCCCTCCTCCCTGACCGGGAGGGAGGGAGGGAGAGGAGCTGCTTCCTTTGAAATTTAAGGGACATCATTTAAGGGACATTTAAGGGACATCCATCAATAAGGGACAGTAGCGGGACATGGCACTGGAATAAGGGACTGTCCCTTCAAATAAGGGACACTTGACAGCTATGGCTCTTGGGTACCCCATAAGGGAAGAGGAGCAGTTTTTTCTTATAACAGTTTATACGGGGGAACCCACAAACAGGATTTGAGCAACAAGAGCCCTCTCCCGTGCCATACCTGAGATGACAATGCAAGTGTCCTTTGCCCGGCGCTTCATGGCCTTGTAAGCCGCGTCGGCCACCGCGAAGAGGTGTGGTGGTCTCTCGTAGAGTTCGCGGCCACGATACTGCTCAATCACATCTTTCCCGTAAAGTGCCGTTTGCTTGTAGGGGTTCACAGAGACCACCACCTCGCCGATGTACGTGTAGATCCTCCCTTTCTCGAACCTTGGAGAGGCCAGAGGAGCAGAGTTAGGAGGGCATGCCTGATTATCATCTTCCAGAGCAACTACTCTCTTCCCAACTTAAAAATGGAAAGCGTAACGCTGGTGGTCAACATAAGAGGTTTTGTGATGGCCTGGGACTGGGGCTCGGACTCGGAACCAGAGGAGTCCCAGTCTGCACCGGATCCTTTGCCTCGGGCATCATCTGAACCAAGTCTGGGGCCTGATCCTGAAGAGCCCCAATCTGCGCAGGTTCCCCTGCAACAAGCACCAGCTGGGCCGAGTCAGGGGCCTGATCCTGCCCTGGCTCCAGATGCGGGGATGACGTCATTGCCTTCAGCTGGGCCATCACTTACAGCTGCTCCACTGCCGGTTGGGTCAGGAGAGGCTGAGACAGCCTCTGGGTCTAGTAACCCGCCGATGTCTCCCATATTTTCCCCTGCATAAGACGCCCCCATGTATAAGACGACCCCTATTTTTTGAGCCCAAAATTAAGAAATAATTAATTGCAACATTCTGTGTATAAGACGACCCCCAATTTTAAACTTTAAAAATTTTTTGGGGGGGAAATATAGTCTTATACACAGAAAAATACAGTATAGTGGTACTTCGGGTTAAATACTTAATTCGTTCCGGAGGTCTGTTCTTAACCTGAAACTGTTCTTAACCTGAAGCACCACTTTAGCTAACGGGGCCTCCCGCTGCTGTTGTGCCGCCGGAGCACAATTTCTGTTCTCATCCTGAAGCAAAGTTCTTAACCTGAAGCAATATTTCTGGGTTAGCAGAGTCTGTAACCTGAAGCGTATGTAACCCGAGGTACCACTGTATTTCTCTTTTATCTTATATTTGGGAAATGTACATCCAGTTTTTTCCCCTTTAAATTTTTTGGGGGGCCCCGAGACAGTAGAGCCCTAAGCTATAGCTTGTTTAGCTTATATGTTATAATATGTTATAAGCTTGTTTAGCTTATATGCCGTGCCCCCACAGAGTGCCAAACCCGCTATAATTCTGCAAGCTGAATTTGCAAGAATGCGACTGAGTCCCGCCTGCCAAAGAGTGACAGTCCAGAAGTGGCCACTCTTTGCCTTTCCTCTGTCCGCCCCCAACACGGCGCCACCTACAACAGGTCCCTTTGCCCTGTCTCTGCCCGCTGGGCACCCCTGGGCACTAGCTACCTGAAGGGGCTACAGAAACAAAAGTCTGCTCCCCTGTCTGTCAAGGGCGAGAGTCTGCTCTGAAGTTGAGAAACCAACGCCTTCCTGTAAACAGAGGAAGAAGGGCGGCTTGCAGGAAACTCCCAGGGTGCGTCAAACCGAGAAGAGGAAGGGGGACTTACCACAGAGGCCAGGTTGGAGGACGGAAGATGGGCAGAGCCCTATTCGCCTCAGCCGCCTCCTACAATGCAAGGCACTGATACCCTGCCTTAGAGCGATGGCCCTCCTCCAGCGTACACAACCGTTGTGCAATAAAAACAAGGACGCAAGCTGCGGCAGCCAGGCTCAGATGTGCTAATTGAGATTGAGGTTGAATCCTGACAAGACAGAAGTACTGTTTTGGGGGGACAGGGAGTGGGTGGGTGTGGAGGACTCCCTGGTCCTGAATGGGGTAACCGTGCCCCTGAAGGACCAGGTGCGCAGCCTGGGAGTTATTTTGGACTCACAGCTGCCCATGGAGGCGCAGGTTAATTCTGTGTCTAAGGCAGCTGCCTACCAGGTCCATCTGGTACGCAGGATGAGACCCTACTTGCCCACAGACTGTCTCGCCAGAGTGGTGCATGCTCAGGTTGTCTCCTGCTTGGACAACTGCAATACGCTCTACGTGGGGCTACCTTTGAAGGTGACCTGGAAACTGCAATTAATCCAGAATGCGGCAGCTAGACTGGTGACTGGGAGTGGCCGCCGGGACCACATAACACTGGTCTTGAAAGACCTATACTGGCTCCCAGTACATTTCCAAGCACAATTCAAAGTGTTGGTGCTGACCTTGAAAGCCCTAAACAGCCTTGGCCCACTAGACCTGAAGGAGCGTCTCCACCCCCATCATTCAGCCCGGACGCTGAGATCCAGTGCCGAGGGCCTTCTGGCGGTTCCCTCATTGCGAGAAGTGAGGCTAGAGGGAACCAGGCAGAGGGCCTTCTCGGTGGTGGTGCCCGCCCTGTGGAACGCCCTCCCATCAGATGTCAAAGAGATGAACAACTACATGACCTTCAGAAGACATCTTAAGGCAGCCCTGTTCAGGGAAGTTTTAAAAATGTAACGTATTGTTTTTAACACTTGATTGGGAGCCGCCCAGAGTGGCTGGGGAAACTCAGCCAGATGGGCGGGGTATAAATAATAAATTATTATTATTATTATTATTACTAATGTGGCCAACATGTGTGTCCCACAGCTGTGTGAGCCAGGCAGCAAGAAAATAAGGACATAAGAACATAAGGAGAATAACACCAGTGCAGATAGGAAGAATGTATAAAACTGCTTCAAATATATGCTGGAAATGTAAGGAAAAAGAAGGCACTTTTTACCCTATGTGGTGGGACTGTAGTAAGATTAAAAAAATTTGGGAAACGATATACAATGAGTTGAAGAAAATGTTCCAATTGACATTTGTAAAAAAAGCCTGAGCATTTTCGTGAGGGATTGTAGGAAAAGACCTCCCAAGGAAACTGGAAAACATTCTTATGTACGCGACAACGGCGGCAAGAGTCTTGAGAGCACAAGGGTGGAAGAACGAGGAAATCCCGACCAAAGAACTGTGGCAAGGGAAACTGATGAGCTATGTGGAATTGGCGAAGTTGACACATAAACCATGTGATAAGGACAACTGTGACTTTAAAGAAGAATGGGAACCTTTCACAAAGTACTTATAGAAACAACAAAATGAACTGGACTCCTTGGCAGGTTTGGAATAAACACTCACAAACTTTTTATTGGTAAGATATAGATAGATAGATAGATAGATAGATAGATAGATAGATAGATAGATGATAGATAAATTAAGGATCTTTACAATTTTATAACATAGTTACAGATAGGTAGCCGTGTTGGTCTGCCATAGTCAAAACAAAAAAATTTTTTTCCTTCCAGTAGCACCTTAAAGACCAACTAAGTTAGTTCTTGGTATGAGCTTTCGTGTGGCTTATCACAGCTATCTGCCCACCACCCATTCCCACCACCCTTCTGAGTAATACCCCTCCCCACCTTCTCACTATATAGAAGGATCTGGCAACTTCTGTTTTCAGTGTATCTGAAGAAGTGTGCATGCACACGAAAGCTCATACCAAGAACTAACTTAGTTGGTCTTTAAGGTGCTACTGGAAGGAAAAAATTTTTTTTAATTTTATAACATGCAGAGAATAACATGTGCTGAGAAATCAGACAGAGGAGCTGAGGGAAGTCTGGGGTGGGAGAGGGGAAAATGGGGGGAATGAGGATAAATTGTTATTTTGAAACTCCTAATGTGTTTTTTTTTTAAGAACATAAGAAGAATCAGCGGTAACAGGCCAGTGCCCCATCTAGTCCCATTCTCACAGTGGCCAACCAGATATCATGGGAAACCCGGAAGCAGCATTTGAATGCAAGAGAACTCGCCCGTCGCGCGATTTCCAGAAACTCATATTCAGAAGCTTTGTTGCCTCCAACTGCAAGACCCTCCAAGCGTCCCTATTTTCCAGGGACAGTCCCGGATTTACAGATGCTGTCCCGGATTCTGATTTTATCTGATGTCCCCATTTTCATTGGAGAAATGTTAGGCGGTTATGTGACCCCCGAGCCAAGGAGCTGAGGAAGCATATGACCTTTAGAAAACATCTGAAGGCAGCCCTGTATAGGGATGTTTTTAAATGTTTCGTTACGTTTTTATATCTATTGGAAGCCGCCCAGAGTGGCTAGGGCCACTTTAAATCGCCATAGCTTCCCCTAAAGAAGTCTGAGAGTTGCAGTTTGCTAGTTCAAGCTATGGTTTTCCCAGTAGTGACGTATGGAAATGAGAGCTGGACCATCAAGAAGGCTGATCACCGAAGAATGGATGCTTTTGAATTCTGGTGCTGGAGGAGACTCTTGAGAGTCTCATGGACTGCAAGAAGATCAAACCTCTCCATTCTGAAGGAAATCAGCCCTGAGTGCTCACTGGAAGGACAGATTCTGAAGCTGAGGCTCCAAGACTTTGGCCACCTCATGAGAAGAGAAAACTCCCTGGAAAAGACCCTGATGTTGGGAAAGATGGAGGGCACAAGGAGAAGGGGACGACAGAGGACGAGATGGTGGGACACTGTTCTCGAAGCTACGAAAATGAGTTTGACTAAACTGCGGGAGGCAGTGGAAGACAGAAGTGCCTGGTGTGCTCTGGTCCAGGGGGTCACAAAGAGTCGGACACGACTAAATGACTAAGAATGCTGACAGCATAGTCTCCAATTGCCACAAAAACGCCGGAACCTTCACACAAACCCTTAAGCCATCCCGGCTTCTCACTTTGTCACGCAGAGTCCTGAATTCCCAATCGCAAGCCTTTGCTTCCACCCGCTCAAAAAACCCAACAACCCTCCAATCTTCCTCTGCCTTTTCATCCATCGCTCCTTCTGTCTCCTGGCCAGGGAGGGAGAGAAGCAGCAAACTGCTTTGAGTTTCTCATTTCCACAAGCTGCTCAGCAATATCACGTGTGACAGGGAGGGTCTGCTCTGTGTCCAAACCTCTTCGGTTCCTACCCAGTTTCTTTGTATTTCTGCCTCGCTTTTTGTCGCCAGTTTCGTTTGGGACCCTGAAGTCACCTGTGTATGTGTAGTGGGCATTCCTTCTTTGGCTCCCAAAATGCACCCTTAACCTTTGGAACTCAATGTCACAAGATGTGGCAACAGCCACCGGCTCAGGTGACTTGAAAAGAACATGAGACAAATAATGATGATAATAATAATAATAATAATAATAATAATAATAATAATAATAATAATAATAAATTGTTATTTATACCCTGCCCTTCCCGGTTCAGAAAACCAGGCTCAGTGCGGCTAACAACAAATTTAAAACAATTGATGCAACAAAAAACAGCATAAAATACAGTATAAAACGTGAATAACAATAAATTCAGAATTCAAAATTCAGTTTAGGGGGGAAATCCATCCAATAAACATTAGATGATCATCAGGGCTAGCTGGCTAAATTAGTCCTATTTGGGCCAGCGAGGAGACCAGGGGAAAATTAGCTGTGGGATCTCAGAGCGGGTGATCTTCATAAAAGGGGAGGGAAGGAAGGGGAATAAGAGATCAGGCTGAATTCAAATTAAAGGCCAGGTGGAATAGCTCTGTCTTACAGGCCCTGCAGAAGGAAGTTAAATCCTGCAGGGCCCTGGTCTCATGGGACAGAGAATTCCACCAGGTCAGAGCCACCACTGAGAAGGCCCTGGCCCTGGTGGAGGATAGTCTGACTTCCTTAGGGCCCGGGACCTCTAAACTATGATTATTCATGGACCTTAAGATCCTCTGTGGGGCAGACCAGGAGAGGTGGTCCCGTAAATACGAGGGCCCTAAGCCACTAAAGTGTGGGCTGTCCTATCAGTGATTGGTAGCAACGATGGTAGCTATATGGAAATCATATTTAGATTCGGAGGTGATGACAGCACTAAATCTGAACCAGGGTTCAAATCCCTGCTTGAAGTTCAGCGGCCGGCCTTGGGCCAGTCGTCATATCTCTGCCAGGCCTACCTCGCCACGTTGTTGTGAAGATAAAACAGGGGAAGGTTGGCAGAACCTTATAGCACGCACTGAGCTCATTGCAGGAAATATGGAATATTCGAATAATAATAATAATAATAATAATAATAATAATAATAATAATAATAATTTATTTATACCCCCGCCCATCTGGCTGAGTCTCCCCAGCCACTCTGGGCGGCTCCCAATCAAGTGTTAAAAACAGTACAGCATTAAATATTAAAAACTTCCCTGAATAGGGCTGCCTTCAGATGTCTTTTAAAGATAGGATAGCTGCTTATTTCCTTCACATCTGAAGGGAGGGCGTTCCACAGGGCAGGGGCCACCACCGAGAAGGCCCTCTGTCTGGTTTCCTGTAACCTCACTTCACAGTGAGGGAACCGCCAGAAGGCCCTCAAAGCTGGACCTCAGTGTCTGGGCTGAAAGATGGGGGTGGAGACGCTCCTTCAGATATACTGAACTGAGGCCATTTAGGGCTTTCCAGGTCAGCATCAACGCTTTGAATTGTGCTCGGAAACGTACGGGGAGCCAATGCAGATCTCTCAGCACCGGAGTTTTGTGGTCCTGGCGGCCGCTCCCAGTCACCAGTCTAGCTGCCTCATTCTGGATTAATTGCAGTTTCCAGGTCACCTTCAAAGGTAGCCCCACGTAAAGTACATGGCAGTAGTCCAAGCGGGAGATAACTAGAGCATGCACCACTCTGACCAGACAGTCTGCGGCAGGGAGGGTCTCATCCTGCGTACCAGATGGAGCTGGTAAACGGCTGCCCTGGACACAGAATTGACCTGCGCCTCCATGGACAGCTGTGAGTCCAAAATGACTCCCAGGCTGCGCACCTGGTCCTTCAGGGGCACAGTTGCCCCATTCAGGACCAGGGAGTCTCCCACACCCGCCTGCCCCCTGTCCCCCCAAAAACAGTACTTCTGTCTTGTCAGGATTCAACCTTAATCTGTTAGCCACCATCCATCCTCCAACCGCCTCCAGGCACTCACACAGGACCTTCACCACCTTCACTGGTTCTGATTTAAAGGAGAGGTAGATTACCCGTCAGTTGTGGGCAATCCTAGAGCTGTGGAGCTGGAGGGGACAGCAGTGGTCATCTAGCCTGACCCCCCTGCAGTGCAGCAGTCCCAGCTAAATGGCTGTGGCTTGTGGCTGGCCACTCTGGGGAATGGGAAGCCAGCCTTGGACCTGATCCAGCAGCTCTCTTCCTGCGTCTCCTCTTCAGTCTCTTGCCAGCAACCCTCCCTAGCCATATCCTGAGGCAGTGAGTCCCATAAGCCAGACACAACTGACCCCTGGCCCCGCCATCTTTCGCAACCCTCGGGACTTCCAAGTTGTTACCTCAGCTTCAGGTTCTCCATGAAGTCTTCCATGGTGACCTGGTCTAGGAGGACAAAATCGGCCTTCCCAAACTCCAGGCTTTCTTGCTCGGCCATGATTCGCCGTGTGACGGGTGCAGAGATGGGGAGAGAGAGAAAGAAATAAGGCCGCTGGATCCCACCACTGGCAGACCGAAAGCAAATGACTCAAGTCGCCGATAGCTGGCGGGGAGAGCTTCCTTCAAAGAGGCGAGGGTGGAGACCTGTGGTTAGCTGGGGCTTTTGAGATGCTTGCGTTTCCGCTCGCTCGGGTGTCGTCGTGCATGAAAAAATAAATTGCGCCCTTGCAAACCCATAGACCAAACTCACATGAATGATGACTAGGGAGAGGGGGTGACACCAGAGGTTGATTTTTAATTTTATTTTAAATAGTTGTATTACGAATTTTACATAACAAATTATCACATCACATCATTTTCATTTCCTGCCCCCAGTTCCCCCCCAGAACCCCCACGAAACTTCCCTCAGTTCCTCTCTGATTTTCCAACACGTGTCATTCTCTGCATATTGTAAAATTGTAAAGATCCGTAAATTATCTATCTATTATGTCAACCGTCAATAAATTTGTGTATGTTTATTCAAAGCCTGCCAATTGATTTTGTTCGTTTTTTTAAGTACAGTCATACCTCGGGTTACAGACACTTCAGGTTGCACGTTTTCGGGTTACAGATGCGCTGAAACCTGGAAGTACCGGAATGGGTTACTTCTGGGTTTTGGTGCTTGCGCATGCGCCGAAGCGCCAAATCGCACTTTGCGCATGCGCAGAAGCACCGAATCGCAGCGCTGCAGGTTGCGGACGCTGCAGATTGCGAACATGCCTCCCGCACGGATCACGTTCGCAACCCGAGCGTCCACTGTAATTTGTAAAATATTCCCATTCTTCTTTAAAGTCAGTTGTCCTTATCTCGCAGTTTATATCATGTCAATTTCGCCAATTCTGCATAACCCATCAATTTCTCTTGCCGCTGTTATTTTGTCGGGATTTCTTCATTCTTCCATCCTTGTGCTATTAAGACTCTCGCCGCCGTTGTCGCATGCATGAGTAAGTTCATTATTTTCCTTGGCAAGTCTTTCCCTACAATCCCTAACATGCTTCTGGTTTTTTTTTACATATGTTAATTTAAACATTTTCTTCAACTCATTATATATCATTTCCCAGATTTTTTTAATTTCTCTGTATTCCCACCACATATGGTTTATAACACAGGGACTTTCTGTGGGGAAAGAGGCGCAAGTTATTCCACCCCGTTCTTGCAATATGGCGGACAAAACTGCCCAGCAAGTTCTGAAACAGAACTGAGTCACACATTTACGTACATGTCCTCAAAGTTTCCTCCGTTGAAAATAGGGACGTTTCTTATTCCCACCCCAGCTGACTCTTAAAACCCCATTTTCGTCCCCATCTCCCCAAGAGCATTTCCTCCAATCCCTGGTGCCATTTTTGTCTCTTCTCCATTTTGAACCAGGCAGGTGATGGAGCAATTAAAAGACTTTTAGGGACAGTGTCCTAGCAGGACGACCGATGAGACGAGACCACCTCTCCCTTGCTTTGCCCATTTTGCAAGAGATGCTTGCACCCTCCGCAGTTCGATTTTGCAGCACTTGCTCAGCCACCCCGACATTCGGTGCTGGCCTGTGGCTAGTGATGTAATTTCCTCCCTTCTGCGAGAGGCCTTTGCACCAGAAAGTGCTTCTAGCTTGGATCAGAGAGCCCTAAACCATCCTTGCTGAATCAGCTGGCAGAAGCAGCCGCCCTCTGGGGCTGAGCTTTATTACACAGTTACTATATGACTTAAGTTATAAGTTAAGGGACGCGGGTGGTGCTGTGGTCTAAACCACAGAGCCTAGGACTTGCCAACCAGAAGGTCGGCAGTTCGAATCCCCGCGACGGGATGAGCTCCCGTTGCTCGGTCCCTGCTCCTGCCAACCAAGCAGTTTGAAAGGACATCAAAGTGCAAGTAGATAAATAGGGACCGCTCTGGTGGGTAAACGGCGTTTCCGTGCGCTGCTCTGGTTTGCCAGAAGAGGCTTAGTCATGCTGGCCGCATGACCTGGAAGCTGTCTGCGGACAAACGCCGGCTCCCTCAGCCAATAAAGCGAGATGAGCGCCACAACCCCAGAGTCGGCCACGACTGGACCTAATGGTCAGGGGTCCCTTTACCTATATGACTTAAGTTGCATCCAGTTTGGGCTGCCTCAAAAGAACTGCAGCCAATTATTGAGCAAGGGTAGTTGTAGGCAGCAGAGACTTCCCTGCTAGGCTACTCCCAAATTCTGCAAATGCCACCCTATACATGCCAGAATGGCTCCCTCCTCATTTTCCTTCCACCAGCAGATGAAGACTGTTTTATTCCAACAAGCCTACGCGAAGGAAAGGGCTTTAATAGTGCTGCGTTGCTCCTATTATTTGCATTTTCATAATTTGTTCCCATACTGTTTCAATTCTATTAGATTTAATTACTCATTAACTATTGCACTTTTATGTTTTTCGCTTTGTGCATTTTTTCCCTGTGTCGTTTTGAGTTTGTTTAAGCCGCCTTTAGTCTGGGAGAAACGTGGGATATAAGTAAATATGCAGCTATAAGAATATACTCCTTTGCTACAAGTGAATTTTGCAGAAGCGGTGCGATAACGTTGTGATCAAATTTTGAACGTCTGAACAGCCTGGAAAGGGAGCCCCAACTAACGAGAGGGTGATGGAGAACCCACAACCAGGCAAAATGTGCCCATGATCCTAAAATTCCCCAGCCCGTGAGCCCCAAAATCACTGCGGAAGTGAGTTCCACAGTTTAACTATGGGCTGCATAAAAAAACAACTGTTTTATGTGTCCTGAATTTATTCCTGCCACTTTCCCCGGTCCATATTCATCCACTTATTATTTAGGGGAAGTGCGTGGAACAGGTCTTGGTGTTTCGATTTCTGGGAATGGAGTTGAGAGACGACCTAACCTGGGGAGAGAACAGCAAAGACCTGGTGAAGAGAGCACAGCAGAGGTTATATTTTCTGAGAATCCTCCGGAAAAACAATCTCTCAAAGGACCTGCTGATGGCATTTTACCATTGCACTGTGGAGAGCGTATTAACTTATGGTCTCTGTGTGTGGTTTGGGAGCTGCACAGTCAGGGGAAAAACAATGCTGTCCAGGGTTGTAAAGACTGCAGAGAGAATAATTGGGTGCACTCTTCCCACCTTGGATCAAATCTACGCTTCCAGGTGCCATAAGAAAGCGGCAGAGATAGCGCAGGACAGTGCGCACCCCGGAAATGATCTCTTTCAGCTTCTGCCTTCTGGGAAAAGGTACAGGGTTATAAAGACCAGGACTAGCCGCCTGAGAAACAAATGCAATTCTGGTTCTAAACGCAGCATAAGGGGTCTCTATAGTATAGTGTGTTTTAAAATGGGGTTTCAGAGTTTTTAGAGGTTTTTGAATGTTTTATGTAGTTTTTCAATTTCATTGTTCTGCATGGGACAATGACAATAAAGATGTCGTATATCAGCCTTAGCCCTCCAGCTTCTAAACAACTGCAGCTTCCCACTTTGCAGCTAACTAGTCCAGTAGATAAAGGAGGTGGGAAAAAAATGGCAAATGTTTTTCAGGGTGAGCGAACTTCCTTCTTCCTTGGAATAGAGGAAGTGGGGAGGCAAGCAAACACACACTCAGGAAACAGCTTAATAAGATGCCCGATTACCTGCCCGCACCCCGTTGCCCAGAGCTCAGCCCAGAAGCCCTTTGTAAAAGCACTTCCTTTTCAGAGTAGAGGAAAAAAGCCAAACCCTGCCCCCCCCCCACAAGAGACAAAACGCTGCACGATTTACTGTATTTGCTTATTTATTAAAAGAATCTTGCGCTATGACCAGAGACTTCCTCTTTCAGGTTTGACATCCTGCCCAGATTTTGTCACCCAGTGAAATGACTCAGAACGGGATGAGTGAGCCGGGGGAAAGCACAACGCCACACCCACGGGTTAAACGCAACAGCCGGCCGGCCGGGCTCAGGTATTAAGGCAACAGCAGTTGTCCAGCAGGGATGGGTCACATATCCTAGCAGCTGCACTGCTCTGCTCCTCTTTCTTCAGGGATCTGGAAGACAAAACAGGCAGGAGCTTTAAAATCTGCACAGCAACGCTGAAAGATCTAGTTGAGAAAGGTCACTCTATACTCCGTCCATCTGGCTGGGTTTCCCCAGCCACTCTGGGCGGCTTCCAACAGAATATTAAAATACAATAATCTATTAAACATTTAAAGCTTCCCTAAACAGGGCTGCATTCAAATGTCTTCTAAAAGTCTGGTAGTTGTTTTTCTCTTTGACATCTGGTGGGAGGGCGTTCCACAGGGCGGGTGCCACCACCGAGAAGGCCCTCTGCCTGGTTCCCTGTAACCTGGCTTCTCGCAGGGAGGGAACCGCCAGAAGGCCTGCAGAGCTGGACCTCAGTGTCCGGGCAGAACGATGGGGGTGGAGATGCTCCTTCAGGTATACAGGACTGAGGCCATTTAGGGCTTTCAAGGTCAGCACCAACACTTTGAATTGTGCTCGGAAACGTACTGGGAGCCAATGTAGGTCTTTCAAGACCGGTGTTATGTGGTCTCGGCTGCCGCTCCCAGTCACCAGTCTAGCTGCCGCGTTCTGGATTAGTTGTAGTTTCCGGGTCACCTTCAAAGGGAGCCCCACGTAGAGTGCATTGCAGGAGTCCAAGCGGGAGATAACTAGAGCATGCAGCACTCTGTTGAGACACTCTAAGGGCAGGGAGGGTCTCATCCTGCATACCAGATGGAGCTGGTAAACAGCTGCCCTGGACACAGACCTGACCTGTGCCTCCATGGACAGCTATGAGTCCAGAATAACTCCCAGGCTGTGCACCTGGTCCTTCAGGGGCACAGTTACCCCATTCAGGATCTCAGGAGTCCTCGCTTTTGCCACCCCTCTGAAACAACTGTCAACCCAAGCCTCTCCAAATCCAAATGCAAAGTCTGAGCAGATGCACTCCCTACTCAGAAGCAAATTCCACTCGGTTCAAATGAATGCACCCAGGACAGCAACTAAAGAGAGATTCTCTCGTCCGACAAAAGCACCCGTTCAAAACAAAAAGGGTTTTGCTAGTTTGCTTTTTGAAAGAGATGCATAAACTCGTTTTCATTTCCACTGGCAACAGATTTCCAGATCAGACAGCCCTGCGGCTGACGAGACCCCTTAAGACTGCAAGGTGGTTTTAAAAGCCTCAGTGCCCTCAGCTTGCCCTGTTCTAACTGCAGCAGATGCGCCTTCTTCGCATCCGATTCTCCTGGGAAACGCTTGTCTGAGATTTCTATAACCTCACCCCGAAGACGGAGCAGAGGGAGGCCTCAAACGTCACAGATTTGCTTTTGCAAGCGCTACAGGAATGATCAGGGTCACGGGTATGACCGAGCCACGCTGGAAGGCTTGCGGGAGGAGAAGAATGAGAAGGCAAAGATAGGCACACAACCTCTGTCCCAAGAGCTGCTGTTAGGTCAGTATTCTTCGACATGAAGAATCCCCATCTGCCTTGGGCTAGGGGTGAGGAAGCAAAGGTCCTCCAGCTGCTGTCAAACTCCCATCAGCCCCCAGACAACATGGCCACTGCTCAGGAATGCTGGTGTTGTAAATAAAAATATGCCCTTTTCCCTTATGGGGTATCCAAGAGCCCATATAGAGTCCTTACATAGGTTCCCTATTGGTAGAAGAAAATAACAGAGGCCAACCAGAGAATATTGAGAAGCAAAGCAGCTAGTAAGCCTGATCTTTCTTGATCTATTGCAACAGGTGCTCCCCTCACACGCAGGAAAGGAGGGACGACACACAAAAATGCTGTGCAAGGGCTTATAAAGACTTTTGAAATTTCCATCCTGTAGATCAAGACCACCCCCAGAAACATTATACATACATCACAGAAGGGGTGTAACCTAAGACCACCCCTCAGATACATCACAGAAAAGGTGGTCTTCAAAACAGAAATTTCAATATTGTTTTTCTCTTATCCTTGTTTATTTCCTGTCTGGCAAGTTACTTGATTGGATTGCCTGAGGAGCCTGGCCAGTCTTTTGTAATGATAAGGCTCTCGCCCTTATTCAAACACAGACATACCGTTAAGACAGGATTTGTGAAGGAAAAGACAATGGGGAGGCTTTTCCATTTTGACCTTGCAGAGAAAACATTTCGTCAGTTTAGGAATCAAAATGGTTCCAGGTTGGTCTTCCTGTGCTGATCTATGTATGTGCAGTTATGAACATTACCATATATCTAAGACCATAAAATTCCTATCACACTGGGATATGTAGTGCAAACATAACTGGAAAGGCAGAGGTCCACCAGCCTTGTTGTACAGATGCAGAAGTTTCAAGCTTTTGTAAGAAGAATTTTAAGGTCTTAAGATCTATAATAAATGTTCATAAACGTACCAAGCAAACACGGTGGAAAAAACCTTCCTTGTCACAGGAATTTAGTCATCACCATTTCAAAGGGTGACAGAATACCAGGAAAGGCAACCAGGTAAGGATTTATCAGATAACCTGGCAGACAGGAAAAACAGCATTCAAATTTCTGTTGTAGACCACCTTTTCCGTGATGTAAGTATGATGTATCTGGGGGGTGGTTTTGGGTTACACCTCTTCTGTGATGTATGTATGATATATGGAGGGGTGGTCTTGAGCTCCAGGGCAGGGAATTTCAAATGTCTATATAAGGCCTTGCGCGCCACTGTTCGAGGTCCTCCTTCTTTCCTGCGTGTGGGGGGAGCACCCTGTTGCAACAGATCAATAAAGATCAGGCTTTGAAAAATATATGTGATGTACAGACAACGCTTGTTAGTTTTGAAGAGACTCTGTGAGATAATAAGAAATATTGCAAAAAAGAGAGTAAGAGGAAAAGGAGTTGGGAAAGGCAATATTATGTTCAGAAATGCGTTAAACAGAATTTTTACGAAAGATTGACAGAGAAACTGAGGGAAGTCAAAAATTGAAGAATGAGTACAAAATAATTTGTTGACTGTATAAAATTGGTTTGGAAAATTAATAAAAATTATTAAAAAATAAAATAAAATAAAGATCAGGCTTACGAGCTGCTTTGCTTCTCAATATTCTCTGGTTGGCCTCTGTTATTTTCTTCGACCAATGGAGAACCTGCAAAGGACTCTAGAAGGGCTCTTGTGTCCCCCAGAAGGGAATAAGGGCAGATTTTTATTGTTTACAACACTTTCTTAACTGGGAAATCTTGCACCATCTTGGGAGACTGGACAGTTGTAGCCAGACCAGCGCAACCTGCCACTGGAAAGCCCCAGAGATCAAGGATTATTTATTAAATTTGTATACTGCAGCCTGAACGAGTTCTCAAACTTTGAAACG
Source organism: Podarcis filfolensis (assembly GCF_964270895.1). Classification (NCBI taxonomy): domain Eukaryota; kingdom Metazoa; phylum Chordata; class Lepidosauria; order Squamata; family Lacertidae; genus Podarcis; species Podarcis filfolensis. Next base: position 55,751,775 of record NC_139614.1, on the reverse strand, counting down.
CCTCAAGCCAAGGCCGGATTTAGACACATCAAAAAAAGGGTTTCAGAAAAAATGACCTTTACAATGAGAAATCAGGTTGGCAAAAACAGGGCGCCACAGCGCCATCTGGTGCCACGGTGTTGTATCGCATATAAATGTTTTTCCTTTACCAATCTAGCCGAGTCCCAAGAGTGAATTGTTCACCTTTCGCGGAGCTGAAACACTGTTCGGAGCTGGGACTCAAGTCCGTCAGGTGGGTTAATTGCCAGGCGGTGTGGTCTGAGAAGGTCACTAAGGAAGGATCCACTTCACTCGGCGCTGCTGGATCCAACGTGATCCGAACTCACATCCTGAACTAAGGAGACAGAGAAATAAATGGCTATTGTTGGGACTGAGGAGGCAGAGATCTTGTCCAGCTAAGCCTAGAAGCGAGATGAAATGAGGAAGGGCGTGTGGCGCTATCGAGTTCCTTTTTAACTCCCTCCCCTTCTGACAGGAGCGCGACAGCAGTAAATAATACTGAGCAAGTTGGAGTTAACTTTTTAACTGCCTCACCACATCTGCCTAATTCCCCTCCACTCCAGGGTTTTCCCCAAGAAATCGGAGACTACGCCTGCACAAAGCTAACTTCTCCGCCGCCCTCTTCACGCCTCTCTTGGTTCTGGGAGACCAGGGGTGAGGAGTGAAACGGGAAGCCTGCAACTTAGCTGCCTCCCAGGAAAGGGCTTGGCCGAGATTTCTATAACCTCCCTCCGAAGTTGGGGCAGAGGGAGGCCTCAAACCATCTCACAACTGCTCTGGCAAGCACTGCAGGAATGATCAGGGTCACAGCGTAGACCCAGCCATGCTGGAAGGCTTGCGAGGAGAAACGGGCGGCTCATATTTCAGAGCAGGAGACTTACAGCCTGGCACCTTCGTCAGGAAGCCCAACTGGATTTTCTTGTAAGCATGTGGAACATCGCAGTCTTCTTAGCCAAGTTCCTCTCTAAATGACACCATCACAAAGATAATCTGCAAAGGGGAGGGGGACAAAAATAATATAGAATGGTTCAGCATTCCCTATTCATGTGTTTAGAAAGCTGGTGCGAGTTTTAATCTGTTTCTAGCCTACTGTTCTTCTTCTAACTTTGCCAAAGTCTTAAATTATTGTTACTAATTCTTATTACAGTCGTATCTCGGCTCCCAAACGCCTCAGGAGTCGAACATTCTGGCTCCCAAATAATCGAAAACTGGAAGTGAGTGTTTTGGTTTTTGAACGTTCTTTTGGAAGCTGAACATCTGATGGGGCTTCCGATTGAATCAGAAGCTGCGCTTTGGAAATTGAACGTTTTGCAAGTCGAACTGACTTCTGGAACGGATTCTGTTAGACTTCCAAGGTACGACTGTATTTCGTTGCTTTATTTTTTTTGTAAACCGCTTTGAGGGTTCAGGTTTTTTTTCCAAGCAAGCAGTATATGAATTTTACGAAATAAATAAATGACTCCCTTTCGCTGCGTTACTATTTAGACCTAGTGCAACAGGCAGGGGAAGAACTCAGCAGTACAGAACCTTCCTAAAGTGAAAGGCCCGCAATCTTGCTACAACAACCTCCCCAACATTTTGCCACTCACGAGGACGCTGGACTCCCACCAGCAAGACCACATTGTCTAGACCTGCAGAGTGGTGCTGACTTGGACTCATGAGAATTGGAGACCCACATCTTCTGGTGGGACAACAGGTTGGGAAAGGTTGTCTTACAAGGGCAGCCCAATCTTAGCTTTCGAGATCTCTATCCTTTGCACCGGAGGTTAAGAAATGGAAGTTCTAGATCAAATGCACCAACAATGGACTGTTATGATGTGCACTGTGCATGACTCTCTCTCTGGCCTAGTACAGGTTGTGAACGTGATCCGCGCAGGAGGCACATTCGCAACCCACAGCACCGTGTCTGCGCATGCGCGGGTCGCAATTCGGCACTTCTGCGCATAGCACAATTTAGTGGTTCTCCGCATGCGTCAAAACCCAGAAGTAACCCGTTCTGGTACTTCTGGGTTCGGTGCGGTGCGCAACCCGAAAGCACGCAACCTAAAGCGTCTGTAACCCGAAATATGACTGTACTGTTTTCTGCTAAGCAGCGTCTAATATCAGGCAGAAGCCAGGTGCATTTGTGACTGGGAATTGTCCGACTGCGAGCAATTTGAGAAGTCCAGTTAATAATAATAATAATAAATAATAAAATTTTATTTATATCCCGCCCTCCCCAGCTGAAGCCAGGCTCAGAGCGGCAAACAACAGTAAAATAATACAGCATTCTAAAATCAATTCATTATAAAATCAGTTACCATGTATGTGACTGAGATTCAGGGTTAACATTGCTTGGTGCTGGAGGCTCAGGAGAAAAAATGTCTTCCAGCCCAGCTCCCGAGTAGGATAAGTTTGCTGCTTTGCCTCCCTTCCTCACCCCAGACATGCAAGTTCAAATCTAGTACAACACTTTACACACACACACACACACACACAGAGGTATCTGCAAATATTATGGTTTTGGCCACTATCGCAGGGGCTGAGCCCCTTTTATGTTTGTGTATCCAGTGAAGAATTGCTATTAGAAATGTGATATTAACGACGTGTCCCTGATGCGAATTGTCTATTAGTTCTTGCGCTTCGGGGAGGAAACACAAATAGCGTGACTGGAAAAAAGAGCGACTAGACGGTCTGTTGTGGGGTTCATAACAATCTCTCAAAGGCCCTGTTGATGGCATTTTACCATTGTATTGCGGAGAGTGTATTAACTTATGGTCTGTGTGTGTGGTTTGGGAGGTGCACAGTCAGGGAAAAACCAATGCCATCCAGGGTTGTAAAGACTGTGGAGAGAAAAATTGGGCGCACTCTTCCCACCTTGGATCAAATCTACGCTTCCAGGTGCCATAAGAAAACTGCAGAGATAGCGCAGGATAGTGCGCACCCCGGAAGTGATCTCTTTCAGCTTCTGCCTTCTGGAAGAAGGTACAGGGTTATAAAGACTAGGACTAGCCGCCTGAGAAACAGTTTCTACCCAAATGCAATTCTGGTTTTAAACGCAGAACGGTATAAGGAGTCTCTATAGTATATTGTATTTTAAAATGGGGTTTCAGAGTTTTTAGGTTTTTTGCATGTCTTATGTAGATTTTTCAATTTCATTGTTCTGTATGGGACAATGACAATAAAGATATTGTATCGTATCACTTCAGGAGTCATCTGGTGAATATCAAAGTTTCCAACAGTGCTGCTAATGGTGTTAAAACCCACAGCGTGTGAGACTACATACATGCCTGCATTTAAAGCACATGGCTCCCCCCCCAAAAAAAGAACTGTGGGAACTATAGTTCACCCCATCACAGAACTACAGTTCCCAGGATTCTCTGGGGGGAGTCATGTGCTTTAAACATATGGTGTGGCCGCAGCCAAAGACCAATGTGTTGTGGTGATATAGCAAAGAATAAACTAAGTAACAGAATCGCTTCTAAGCTCATACGATGTTCTTGAACTACAACTTTTTCTGTCCGCTATCCTGAGATACGCTGCAAGTATTGGGAGTTTCTACATCTTTTTAAACGGAGAAACTCTTTGCTACCTCTCTCCAAGGGAGCGTTAATTTCTCCAGCTCCCAAAGACCTTTCTGGATCTAGCCAAATGTGCCTTCGGTCCACCATTTTGCCGTCGCAGGAGCCAATCGGACGCCTCCAGCCAGCAGGACACAAGTGCGGCTGTTCCTAACAAATAAGAGGAAAAGGAGGAGAGGAATTGGGAGGAACTTTAATCAACAAATTACGGTAGTATGGCTACAAGAAGTTTTGTAAGGAGGAATATATGGGAAAAACGTAAAAGGCGGATCTACACGGATCCTCGTGAATTCATATGATTTTTTCATTCAAATTAAATAAAACCACCATGATACTGTAGACCATGTCTTACTCTGTAGAAAGCATCAAAAAAATCACGCATCCACTGTTTCGGGGGGGGCGCAGGGGCGCAAAAACATGGTTAAAAAACACGGATCCTCATGGATCCTCATGATTTTTCCACTAGATCAGCCCAAACTCACCATCAGATCAAAGATCATGGCCATGGGCACAGCATCCACCACAAAAATCACGGATCCATGGCTTCCTGGCGAAACCGTGGCCCAAAAACGTGGTTTTGAAGCACGGATCTTCATGGATCCACACGCTTTTTGCATCGGGCCAACCCAAACTCACTGTCAAATCACACATCATGGCCAGGGGCACAGCTTACACCACAAAAAACTCAGATCCACGGTTTCCTGGACACTCCATGGCCCAAAAACGTGGTTTTCAAGCACGGATCCTCACGGATCCTCACACTTTTTGCATTGGGACAACCCAAACTCACTGTCAAATCACACATCATTCCCAGGGGCACAGCTTACACTACAAAAAACTCAGATCCACGGCTTCCTGGACACTTCATGGCCCAAAAATGTGGTTTTTGAAGCACGGATCCTCATGGATCCTCATGCTTTTTGCATTGGGACAACCCAAACTCACTGTCAAATCACACATCATGGCCAGGGGCACAGCTTACACCACAAAAAACTCAGATCCACGGTTTCCTGGCCATACCGTGGCCCAAAAACGTGGTTTTCAAGCACGGATCCTCACGGATCCTCACACTTTTTGCATTGGGACAACCCAAACTCACTGTCAAATCACATATCATGGCCAGGGGCACAGCTTACACCACAAAAAACTCAGATCCACGGCTTCCTGGACACTTCATGGCCCAAAAACGTGGTTTTTGAAGCACGGATCCTCATGGATCCTCACGCTTTTTGCATTGGGACAACCCAAACTCACTGTCAAATCACACATCATGGCCAGGGGCACAGCTTACACCACAAAAAACTCAGATCCACGGTTTCCTGGCCACTCCATGGCCCAAAAACGTGGTTTTCAAGCACGGATCCTCACGGATCCTCACACTTTTTGCATTGGGACAACCCAAACTCACTGTCAAATCACACATCATGGCCAGGGGCACAGCTTACACCACAAAAAACTCAGATCCACGGCTTCCTGGACACTCCATGGCCCAAAAACGTGGTTTTCAAGCACGGATCCTCATGGATCCTCACACTTTTTGCACTATATCAGCCCAAAGTCACCGTCAAATCACACATGATTTGCAGGGGCACAGCATCCACCACAAAAAACTCGGAGCCACGGCTTCCTGGACACTCCATGGCCCAAAAACGTGGTTTTCAAGCACGGATCCTCATGGATCCTCACGCTTTTTGCATCGGGACAACCCAAACTCACTGTCAAATCACATATCATGGCCAGGGGCACAGCCTGCACCACAAAAATCACGGATCCACGGCTTCCTGGCCACTCCATGGCCCAAAAACGTGGTTTTCAAGCACGGATCCTCATGGATCCTCACGCTTTTTGCATTGGGACAACCCAAACTCACCGTCAAATCACACATCATGTCCAGGGGCACAGCATCCACCACAAAAAACTGAGATCCACGGTTATCTGGCAGTGGCATGGCCCAAAAACGTGGTTTTCAAGCACGGATCCTCATGGATCCTCACACTTTTTGCACTATATCAGCCCAAAGTCACCGTCAAATCACACATGATTTGCAGGGGCACAGCTTGCACCACAAAAATCACGGATCCACGGCTTCCTGGCCACTCCATGGCTCAAAAACATGGTTTTGAAGCACGGATCCTCATGGATCCTCACGCTTTTTGCATTGGGCCAACCCAAACTCACCGTCAAATCACACATCATGTCCAGGGACACAGCCTGCACCACAAAAATCACGGATCCACGGCTTCCTGGCCACTCTGTGGCCCAAAAACGTGGTTTTCAAGCACGGATCCTCATGGATCCTCACACTTTTTGCACAAGACCAGCCCAAAGTCACCATCAGATCAAACATCATGGCCATGGGCACAGCATCAACCAGAAAAATAACGGATCCACGGCTTCCTGGCCATACCGTGGCCCAAAAACGTGGTTTTGAAGCATGGATCCTCATGGATCCTCATGATTTTTGCACAAGACCAGCCCAAAGTCACCATCAGATCAAATATCATGGCCAGGGGCACAGCATCCACCACAAAAATCACGGATCCACGGCTTCCTGGCCATACCGTGGCCCAAAAACGTGGTTCCGGACCACGGATCCTCATGGATCTTCATGCTTTTTGCATTGGGCCACCCCAAACACACTGTCAAATCACACATCATAGCCAGGAGCACAGCCTGCACCACAAAAATCATGGACCCATGACTTCCTGGTAAATCCATGGCCCGAAAACGTGGTTTTGAAGCACGGATCCTCATGGATCCTCACGCTTTTTGCATAGAGCTACCCTAAACTCACTGTCATGTCACACATCATGTCCAGGGGCACAGCCTGCACCACAGAAAACTCGGATCCATCGCTTCCTGGCAACACCATGGACCAAAAACGTGGTTTTGAAGCACAGATCCTCATGGATCCTCACGCTTTTTGCACTAGATCAGCCCAAATTCACCGTCAAATCACACATCATGGCCAGGGGCACAGCCTGCACTACAAAAAACTGAGATCCACGGCTTCCTGGCCACACCATGGCCCAAAAATGTGGTTTCGAAGCACGGATCCTCACGGATCCTCACACTTTTTGCATTGGGCCAACCCAAACTCACTGTCAAATCACACATCATGGCCATGGGCACAGCCTGCACCATGAAAAACTCGGATCCACGGCTTCCTGGCCATATTGTGGCCCAAAAACGTGGTTTTGATGCACGGATCCTCATGGATCCTTACGCTTTTCACATTGGGCCACCCCAAACACACTGTCAAATCACACATCATGGCCAGGGGCACAGCCTGCACCACAGAAAACTCGGATCCACGGCTTCCTGGCAACACCATAGCCCAAAAACGTGGTTTTGAAGGACGGATCCTCATGCTTTTCACATTGGGCTAACCCAAACTCACCATCAGATCACACATCATGTCCAGGGGCACAGCCTGCACCACAAAAAACTCAGATCCACGACTTCCTGGCAACACCAGGGCCCAAAAACATGGTTTTGAAGGATGGATCCTCATGGATCCTCACGCTTTTTTCATTGGGCCAACCAAAACTCAACGGCAAATCACATATCATAGCCAGGGGCACAGCCTACACAACAAAAAAATCGAATCCACGGTTATCTGGCAACGCCATGGACCAAAAACATGGTTTCGAAGCACGGATCCTCATGGATCCTCATGCTTTTTGCACTAGATTAGCCCAAACTCACCATCAAATCACACATCATGGCCAGGGGCACAGCCTGCACCACCAAAATCACGGATCCATGGCTTCCTGGCCACTCCATGGCTCAAAAACATGGTTTTGAAGCATGGATCCTCATGGATCATCACACTTTTTGCATTGGGGAACCCCAAATTCACCCTTTATTAACATATCTTGTACATAACCACAGATCTGACCGCAAACATCATGGATCTACTGCTTCATGGCCCTGGCCAGATGCTACCCTGGATATATTGGCCAATTTTTAGGTGGGTGTGCTGGGATGGAGGAAACGTAGTCGGCTGAATCTCTATCCTTTAAAGATGGGCGTCCAATGGCTGGGCCAGAATAATTTCAGTTTGGTTTGCCAGCTCCCAGCTCTTCATGGGGCGCAATAGTCACCTGTAGCTGCCATCAGGAGTCCCTGTGTGATCCTGGATGCTTCTGTCTCTATGGAGGCATTGGTCACAAATGTAGCCAAACTTGAATTTTCGAATCTATGTCAGGTTAGGCAATCGGTACCGTACCTGTCCCTTTCCAACCTAGCCATGGTGATCCATGCAGTAGTCACCTGCATACAGTGGTACCTCGCAAGACGAATGCCTCGCAAGACGGAAAACTCGGAAGACGAAAGGGTTTTTGGTTTTTTGAGCTGCTTCGCAAGACAATTTTCCCTATGGGCTTGCTTCGCAAGACGGAAACGTCTTGCAAGTTTGTTTCCTTTTTCTTAACACCGTTAATACAGTTGCGACTTGACTTTGAGGAGCAACTCGTAGCACGCGGTGTGGTAGCCTTTTTTGAGGTTTTTGAAGACTTTGGTGATTTTTGAAGCTTTTCCAAAACTTTTCCGACACCGTGCTTCGCAAGACGAAAAAAATCGCAAGACGACAAAACTCGCGGAACAAATTAATTTCATCTTGCGAGGCACCACTCTACTAGACTACTTTAACTTGCTGTACACCTGAGCCGGGGAGTGCAGGGTATAAATGTGAGAGAGAGAGAGAGAGAGAGAGAGAGAGAGAGAGAGAGAGAGAGATGCAGGGCTACCCTTGAGACTGCTCCAGAAACTCCAAATGGTCTAAAATGCAGATGCATGAGTTCTTACTTGGACTTTGTGGAGAGCCCACATTCAGTTGGTTGTTCATCAGCTGGATTGGCTCCAGGTGGAGTATCAAATCAGGTTCAATGTTTTGGTGCTAATCTTTAAAGCCCTAAACAGTCTGTGACCTTTCTTATCTGTGGGAATTATCTTCCAATACACCCCCATGAGTGTGACGCTCATCTAACAACAACCTACTGGTGGTCCCTGGCCCAAAACATATCCAGCTGTCCTCAACCAGAGCCAGAGCCTTTTTGGTGGAACACTTTGTCTAATGAGACCAGGGCTCAGTGCAATCTATCTCAGTTCTCTCACTTGTCATGGTGAGTGGGCTTGCACATTCCTATGACCCTTGTGAGCGAAGCCGTTGGGAATCTCGTACTCCCAGCAGGGTCACCCAAGGTGGTAAGGTCAAAGAAAATTAAATATGCTCAGAGTCCTGTAGTGATTTCATGCTCTTTATTGCAGCTTGTAAAACAGTGACTGAATTTCCCCCAAAACCTCAGGCTTTTATATACATTATTTACACAATGAGTCCCGTCTGACTGGCTGATTCTGCTTCCCTCCTGGAGCCTGATTGGTCTTTTCCTGCAAGCCAGTCAGTTCTTGCATTCTAGGATCCTACTTGCCTATTGTTCTAGGATCCAAGCTTAGTACATAACAGGGAAGGAGCTAGACAAAGAATGATCCAAGAAGTCCTCAACGGCAGAACAGACGGGTGATAACAAGCAGTGTGTTACAACGGCTGTGAAGGCAGATGAAGGCTGCAGCAGATAGGATCCACCAGTTCGTCGTGACTACTCATGCCATCAGAACAGAGCCCTACTGCGAAGACTGTGTGTTGGTCAGTGTGCACTGATCTACACACATAAAACAAATTCATGCACAGGCATCTTCCAAAAACCCAACCCAACCCCCCAAAACCCTCCCCCCATGGCGATCACTAAATGGCTACGGGGGCAGGAATGTGAAGCCCCTAGTCATGAACCGACACATGGGCGTTCAGTTGTTCTGACTCAAGGAATGAGGCAGTTGAGCAGCTCAGCAGCTGTATCCATGACTGAGCAGCCCCTTTTAGGATCCACTATGCTCACCCCGAAAAGGGGAAGGGGCTGGAAACAGTGCCCTAAACATAGTATGCCTCCCTTTTTCCCTGACTGGATTACCGCGCCCAGGTGGAATCTCTTTTCCCGTAGTTTGAATCCATTATTCTGCATCCTAGTCTCTAGAACAGCAGAAAACAATCTTGCTCCCTCTTCAACATGACATCCCTTCAAATATTTAAACATGGCTATCATGTCACTCCTTAATCTTCTCTTCTCTAGATTAAACAAATCCAGCTCCCTAATTCTCTCCTCATAGGGCTTGGATTCCAGACCTTTTACATTTTGGTCACCCTCCTCTGGACATGTTCCAGCTTGACAATATCCTTCTTCAACTGGACACAGTATTTCAGGTGTGGTCTGACCAACCAGAATAGTGTGGTAGCATTCCTTCACTTGATCTAGACACTATACTCCTATTGATGCAGCCCAGAATTGCATTGGCGTTCTTAGCTGCCACATCACACTGTTGACTCATATTCAGCTTGTGGTGGACTAAGACTCCCAGATCCCTTTCACTGGTACTGTTGTCAAGCCAAGTGTCCCCCACCTGTGCATTTCATTTTTTCTATCCAGGTGTAGTAACTTACATTTCTCCCTATTGAACTCCATATTGTTGGTTTTGGCCCAGCTCTCTAGGCTATTCAGGTCATTTTGAATTCTGACCCTGTCCTCTGGTGTATTAGCAACTCCTCCCAGTTTGCAGTCATTTGCAAATTTGATTAGCACGCCCTCTATTCCATCATCCAAATCATTTATAAAAATATTGAATAGCACCAGGCCCAGGACAGAACCTTGTGGAACCCCAATAGTCATTTTTTTCTAGGATGAAGGTGAGCCACTGATGAGCACTCTTTGGGTTCAGCCCGTCAACCAATTACAAATCCACCTAACAGTAGCTTTGTCTGGCCCACATTTTACTGGTTGTTTTGCAATAATATCATGGGGGACCTTTTCAAAGGCCTTACCAAAGTCAAGGTAAGCTGGTACAAGGGAAAGCAGGATTGTAATTACCGTAAAAATTACTGATCACTTTGGATCAGCAGTCTCAACCTAACCCGCTATGTGGGGAGAGCCACATGTTCCTTTGGAAGGCAAGTGGAATACAGTGTGATATACTGACAGCTGTTTTAAAAGATGTATCTGTAACTTAAAATCCAGTATCAGAAAAAAACAAAAATAGATGGTCCCTGTGTGGATAGTCATGTTTGCATGATGGGGCCACCTCCAGTGACCATGTGGCCTGATATAAGAGGGTTCTAAAATCAGTCCTGAAAGTAGACTGATTGAGAATGACACACTCATAGCTTTTGCTCTGCCATTAACAAGGTGAGCTGAAGCAAATTATTGCCTCCCTTTGGGCTTAGCAATATTTCCTACAGCATTCTTGTTGAAGGGCATTGGAGAGTTAGGTGAGGGTCACTTTTCTGTTTTTCCATCAAGCCCCCAGACAAGAATGCTACGGCATCAGCCCCAAACACTCAGTCTCATAACAAAAAATACTCAACGGAGTTAGGGCTGAGGGTAGGGGAAGTACAATCATGATCCTTACAGTCCTCTAGAAGCTGACCCTTTTGGTCATTGTGGTCGTGGAGCCAAATATCTGTTCCCAAGTTTAAAGATCTAAACAAGTAAAGAACAAGCTTGCCCTTTACATGCAAAAGCCCTGAAATTCAGCCCATTGGGCAACGGATCATGGGGCTGGGAGGAGGGAGGTAAGGACTAGCACCTTCTCTGCCCTCCACCTCCAACAGCTACACCTGAAAGATTCATGATGGGGTTCGATTTGAGAAGCTGAATGTTTATAAAGGCACTTAGCCAATTTCTGCCACAGAAATTCTGAACAGAAACACTCTGCAGGATCAGCCCCCAAAAGAAACTGCTCTATGGTCTCTGTGTTGGGAAATGGGAACAGATCTTGCTCATCACCAACCTTCCCTCCACAAATCAGTATCACTACGAGGCTTAACTGAACAGCTTGCTCCAGAGTTTTAAGAGATACGTTTCTGTGGTGTAGTGGTTAAGAGGGGTGGACTCTAATCTGGTGAGCTGGGTTCGCTTCCCTGCTCCTCCACATACAGCTGCTGGGTGACCTTGGGCCAGTCACACTTCTCTCTGAACTCTCAGCCCCACCTACCTCACAAGGTGTCTGTTGTGCGGGTGGAAGGGAAAGGAGATTTTTAGCCACTTTGAGACTTCTTCAAGTAGAGAAAAGCAGGATATAAAAACTAACTCCATAAATAAGAATTCTATGGAAAAGGACCATCCCTGCCATGATGATGAAAACTATATGCTTGGATTTTGCTGTATTATACCAACCTGTGGAATATGACAGTTCACAGTTTCAAAATCTATTTGGCCACAGTGGATTGACAGTCTGGACACACGAAAACCTCTGGAAGATCTTTTGAATCAATGGCTATGCGAAAGCAGTGGTACCAGTCCTTGCAGTTTCCTTCACAGTAAACCATAGTTAGGTCACCACTGGGCCTCCTGCGCCCTTCCTTCAAGAAACATAGTGACCAGCAGCCTTCGAACAAGGAAGGTAAAATATCTGAGCAATAGGTTAGTGTATCCTTCCATCCCTCTGGGCATGATCGAGACACAGTAATGTAACTCTCGTTCAAGATTTGTCTCTTTGGGAGGAACAGCATCAATTTCCACTTGAAAATATTTGTCTTGTCTTTCGAAATAGGTTTTCCCACAGGAACGGGGTGTCAGAGACAGAAATAATGGGAGAGGTTCATTGACTGTGAATGGAATATTTTGACAGATAACTAAAGAAGAGAAATAAACTGATTCCAATGTTGCCTTTTGCATTCTAATGAAACAAAATATCTGAAAAATGAAAGTAATTTTCCTTTGCTGGACTTGCCTTAAAGAAATGGATACAAATAGAAATTGCTTCCTCTAGAGGGAGCCTGTTAAATTGTTGCTACAGTCTACTTGAGGACTCAACAACTGTCAGATTAAGATCGTGGGACCAGACTTGTTTGACTTTGATAAAGTATGAGCAGGAAGGAAGTTTGGGTGCTTGCTTTATGCAAGACAAATGCCTTGCTGGAACAGATGCATGAAAAGATGGATTTGATGAATGAGAAAATGGACTTGGTGACTGTTGTGGTTAATAACTGTGGACAAGCAGGGAATATTGAGACAGAAACCATTCAAGGACCAACCTATGAACCTGTATTGACTGGGCAAGTGCAGAAGATAATGGAGGAGGATGTGGCCGCATCTCAAACATTACAAATGGAGAGACCCGAGGCCCTACAGGAGCATAAACCGCTGTCATTGAAGATTGAAGTTGGAGTGGGCCAGGGGGAGTCTGGAGCTGAGGAGGTTCTTAACTTTGGAGAGACTTTGAAATATGCTTTTAAATATCTTTTGGAGTACACTGATGACTGTGGAGAGTGGAACTGTGGGGAATGGGTGGCTTTGATGAAGGGAGATGGAGACAATTTTGGATTTGAATCCCCCAGAGATCTGCTCCCCAATGAGAAAGGGAAGAAATTAAGAAAGAGACCAACAATCGACAAGGAAAAGGGCAAGTATAAACAAAAAGAAGAAGATTTGCAGAAGGGGCATGGAAGAGACTTAAGAGCCTCGGACATAAGACTTCCAGGTTGATGGACTAGATGGAATGGACAGTAAGGACTGACACGACCCGGGACCAGGAAGAAGAGACACTGGATGAAGATTGGAAGAAAATTTATAAAGAAAACTTTTTATTGGGGGAATTAGCCTAAAATGAATGAATATTAGGGAAAATGTTAGAAGGAAACTATATGACTCTAGCAGAATATATCAGGAGTTATGGATAACTGAGCATTAAGTTTTAAGCCTTAAGGCGTTTTATGGTAAGACAAGGTTAAATAAATTAAGGTAATTTGAATAACAGAATATGGGGAAAGATGGAAAGGATCTGTTGAGTTAAATAATAGGTTAAATTGATAAGATAAATTATTTAACAAAAATTGAGAAAGATGGAAAGAATTTGCTGAAATAATTAACTAAACTAGAATACAAAAAGGGAGGTGTGAGGAGGTCAATGAAACAAGCAAATGGAAGTTGGAGATATGTAACCTGGGATTTGTGTTTTTTGTTTTATTTCCTTTTTTGCCGTATTGTTGTATTGGTTTTTATGTTTTTGCGTTTTTCTCTTTTTTTTCTCTTTTCATGTACTGTAGTTGTTCTCTATTTTCTTTTTTTTTTTGTAATTTTGAAATTATTAATAAATATTACTTTTTTAAAAAAAAGGTTTCCTCACAGTACTGTATTATTTCTTTTGCAATCCAGGGTCTAATGGCAGCCATATCCTTTTGTATGAACTGTAATTGGATGTTATTGCATCAATCACAGAGTGGTTCAATCCATGTTTGGAATCTAGATAGAACATGGTCTTCCTTTTAAAAATGATTACTATCAGTATCCAGTGGACTTCTCTGTCATTTACTGGAATAATCAAAACATCTTTCTTTAGCACTCCAAATCTCAAACAGTTCTTCAGAGCTTACACTGGCAATCTTTGACATATCTGCATGAAGTGGCAAGTATGGTAAGTGGGAAAATTGTTCCATCATGACCTAGCTCTTTGGCCATGATCACCCTGGAGGCAAGAAAGGCATCTATTATGCAATCATTTATCCAGTTTGATCCTTTCAGTGTGGTTATGTCATAGTCATACACACGGATGTTGCCAACTGAACCCACAAGTCCCATGGTTTGTAGACTGAGTGTGGGGAAGGTACAGTTGTGCCATGGGGAAACTGATGTACAAATCAGTGATTTGTCCAAACACTTCTCACTTTGTGTTGAGAATATGGGGCTGCTATCAAAAGAATCAATATTGGTCACTGTTAAATCCTCTTTCCCACTTTTTGGAGTGGAGGTCATCTGAGGCTGAGTGCTTTCCAGGTGTCTCATAGTCAGTTGGTGATCTTAAGGAGTCAAACCCCTCAGCAGCCTGCACTGAGTCAGCTGCTGGAGCTACTGTTATCTTTTCCTGCAGCCTGGGGAACTTTCTTCCCGATCTACTCTTCTGTCTTTTATTTCACTTCAACTGTGTGAGCTGCAACTGGCAAGGCTTCCCTGGTTCTGGTGGCATGCTGATAGATTTTGTGGCAGCTATAATATGGTAACAAGTCCTGGCTGATGGGTGCGCACACAATGTCCTGTACGGACTGTGCATGCATGGCAGCCCGTATGGCCGCTGTGCGTGTGGCAGCCCGTATGGTCGCCAGGAGAGCGGCTGCCCATACAGCCTGTACGACCGCCGTGAGAGGGGCTGCCTGTATGGACGCTACGCGAGCAGCAGCCTGTACAGTCACCGCGAGAGCAGCTGCCCATATGGCCCATACGGTCGCTGCGAGAGGGGCTGCCTGTACAGTTGCCGCAAGAGCGGCAGCCCACATGGACGCCGCACAAGTGGCAGCCGGTACAGCGACCGTACTGTCACTCTCCCCCCAGCATGGCACCCCGGGGCACCATCACCCCGCTGCCCCTTCATAAGTCCCTGCAGTCAATCAAATGTACTATGAACAATCTGAAGTCATGCTGGGCACAATTCACCACTAATCCTGTTCTTTTTCTAAAAACACGTGGTGGACTCCAGGAAAGCTGTCAGCAGGCACCATGATGCCCATGGGCACCACGTTGGAAACCCCCTATTTCAAAGTTTGCACTGACAAAATCTGTTGGCAAGAAAACTTGCAGTTAAACCTCCATTTATAATTACCACCCCCGCAAAGCAACCAACTTTTGTCCCAGAACCATTTGTAGCTGAATTGACGCGAGACAGGTGATTGTTTTTCATGGTTACTTTGGTGGTCTCCATCTAGTTGGTTTGATAATTTACATTCACAGGTAAGATCATCACAATCTCTGCCTTGGATATTCTTGAGGTTTAGCAGCGTCAAAAATTTCCAGGTGCTGTTCTTCACAGTGGAAGCTATGAATATGAATGTCATTTTAATTCAATGTTCTTGCTAATGCAGAACCATTTCAGATAGTGTTTGTATTTCGGTCATTCCATGGACATTGGTGTGATCTTACAATATAATTTGGTGGAGTCCATTTAACAATCATGCCAATCCATGAGGATTAAAGTATTTAATATAGTGTTTGTTCCTTGGCTGTGCTCTGTGGTTTTTGTGGTTCATTCTGTGGTCATATACATCATGTGTGATTTGATAGTGATTTCAGGGTGACCAAACATAAAAAACCTAAGGATCCATGGGGATCTGTGCTTCATGAGAATCTTTTTACAGCATGGCAGTGCCCCAAAGTGATCTGGCCATGAGCAGCATAGGTGGTCGGGTAATGAATATGGGGCGACCAAGAAAACTGTGGAGCCGTAAATTTTAAAAATATATATATATATTCAATTTTATAAGGATAGGGAAGTACAGAAAGGGAAAAGGGGGAGGGGATAGATATATAGATAGATTAGAAATTTAAAAGACCTATAAAGATTATCAAATCCTACAAAGTACTACTACTACTACTACTAATATATTTGTACCCTGCCCATCTGGCTGGGTTTCCCCAGCCACTCTGGGTGGCTTCCCCCCCCAAAAAATGAAATAAAAATACATTAAAAAGTCACACATTAAAAACGTCCCTAAACAGGGCTGCCGTCAGATGTCTTCTAAATGTCAGGTAGTTGTTTATCTCTTTGACATCTAATGGGAGGACATTCCACAGGGCAGGCGCCACTACCAAGAAGGCCCTCTGCCTGGTTCCTTGTCGCTTTGCTTCTCACAGTGAGGGAACCACCAAAAGGCCCTTGCTGCTGGACATCAGTGTCTGGGCAGAACAATGGGCGTGGAGATGCTCCAAAAGCATGAGGATCCATGAGGATGCGTGCTTCAAAACCATGTTTTTGGGCTAAGGAGTTGCCAGGAAGCCGTGGATCCGAGTTTTTTGTGGTGCAGGCTGTGCCCCTGGACTTGATGTGTGATTTGACAGTGAGTTTGGCCTGGCCCAATGCAAAAAGCGTAAGGATCCATGAGGATCCGTGCTTCAAAACAACGTTTTTGGGCTATGGTGTTGCCAGGAAGCCGTGGATCTCAGTTTTTTGTAGTGCAGGCTGTGCCCCTGGCCATGATGTGTGATTTGATGTTGAATTTGGGCTGATCTAGTGCAAAAAGCGTGAGGATCCATGAGGATCCGTGCTTGAAAACCACGTTTTTGGACCACGGTATGACCAGGAAGCCGTGGATCCGTGATTTTTGTGGTGCAGGCTGTGCCCCTGGCCATGATGTGTGATTTGACAGTGAGTTTTGGTTGGCCCAATGCAAAAAGCGTGAGGATCCATGAGGATCCGTGCTTGAAAACCACGTTTTTTGCCATGGAGTGGCCAGGAAGCCGTGGATCCGTGATTTTTGTGGTGCAGGCTGTGCCCCTGGCCATGATGTGTGATTTGACAGTGAGTTTTGGTTGGCCCAATGTAAAAAGTGTGAGGATCCATGAGGATCCGTGCTTCAAAACCATGTTTTTGGACCACGGTATGAACAGGAAACCATGGATCCGTGATTTTTGTGGTGCAGGCTGTGCCCCTGGGAATGATGTGTGATTTGACAGTGAATTTGGGCTGATCTAGTGCAAAAAGCGTGAGGATCCATGAGGATCCGTGCTTCAAAACCATGTTTTTGGGCCACGGTATGACCAGGAAGCCGTGGATCCGTGATTTTTGTGGTGCAGGCTGTGCCCCTGGCTATGACGTGTGATCTGACGGTGAGTTTGGGTTGGCCCAATGCGAAAAGCGTGAGGATCCATGAGGATCCGTGCTTCAAAACCACATCTTTGGGCTATGCCGTTGCCAGATAACCGTGGATCTGAGTTTTCTGTGGTGCAGGCTGTGCCCCTGGACATGATGTGTTATTTGACAGTGAATTTGGGGTGGCCCAATGCAAAAAGCGTTAGGATCCGTGAGGATCCGACGTTCAAAACCACGTTTTTGGGCCACGGTATGGCCAGGAAGCCATGGATCTATGACTTTTGTGGTGGATGCTGTGCCCCTGGCCATGATGTTTGATCTGATGGTGACTTTGGGCTGGTCTTGTGCAAAAATCATGAGGATCCATGAGGATCCGTTCTTCAAAACCACGTTTTTGGGCCACGGAGTGGCCAGGAAGCCATGGATCCGTGATTTTCATGGTGCAGGCTGTGCCCCTGGACATGATGTGTGATTTAACAGTGCGTTTGGGTTGGCCCAATGCGAAAAGTGTGAGGATCCATGAGGATCCGTGCTTCAAAACCACGTTTTTGGGTCACGGTATGGCCAAGAAGCCGTGGATCCGAGTTTTTTGTGGTGCAGACTGTGCCCATGGACATGATGTTTGATTTGACAGTGAGTTTGGGGTGGCCCAATGCAAGAACTGTGAGGATCCGTGAGGATCCATGCTTCGAAACCACGTTTTTGGGCCATTGAGTGGCCAGGAAGCTGTGGATCCGTGATTTTTGTGGTGCAGGCTGTGCCCGTGGCTATGATATATGATTTGACATTGAGTTTGTGTTGGCCCAATGCAAAAGCATGAGGATCCATGAGGATCCGTGCTTCAAAACCACGTTTTTGGGCCACGGTATGGCCAGGAAGCCGTGGATCCGTGATTTTTGTGGTGGATGCTGTGCCCCTGGGAATGATGTGTGATTTGACGGTGAGTTTGGGTTGGCCCAATGCAAAAAGCGTGAGGATCCATGAGGGTCCGTGCTTGAAAACCACGTTTTTGGGCCACAGAGTGGCCAGGAAGCCGTGGATCCGTGATTTTTGTGGTGCAGGCTGTGCCCCTGGACATGATGTGTGATTTGACAGTGAGTTTGGGTTGGCCCAAAGCAAAAAGTGTGAGGATCCATGAGGATCCATGCTTCGAAACCACGTTTTTGGGCTATGCCGTTGCCAGATAACCGTGGATCTCAGTTTTTTGTGGTGGATGCTGTGCCCCTGGACACGATGTGTGATTTGAAAGTGAGTTTGGGTTGTCCCAATGCAAAAAGTGTGAGGATCCATGAGGATCCGTGCTTGAAAACCACGTTTTTGGGCCATGGAGTGGCCAGAAAGCCGTGGATCCGAGTTTTTTGTGTTGCATGCTGTGCTCCTGGCCATGATGTTTGATCTGATTTTGACTTTGGGCTGATATAGTGCAAAAATCATGAGGATCCATGAGGATCCGTGCTTGAAAACCACGTTTTTGGGCCACGGAGTGGCCAGGAAGCCGTGGATCCATGATTTTTGTGGTGGATGCTGTGCCCCTGGGAATGATGTGTGATTTGACAGTGAGTTTGGGTTGGCCCAATGCAAAAAGCGTGAGGATCCATGAGGATCCGTGCTTGAAAACCACGTTTTTGGGCCACGGTATGGCCAGGAAGCCATGGACCTGTGATTTCTGTGGTGGATGCTGTGCCCCTGGCCATGATGTGTAATTTGACAGTGAGTTTGGGCTGATCTAGTACAAAAATCATTAGGATTCATGAGGATCCGTGTTTTTTAACCATGTTTTTGCGCCATTGCGGCACCACGAAACAGTGGATGCGTGATTTCTTTGGTTCCTCCTACAGATTAAGATGTGGTCTATAGTAGCATGGTGTTTTCATTTTGTTTCAATATAAAAATCATATGAATTCATGAGGATCCGTGCCTCGGATCCATGTTTTTGTGGTGCCGCAGGGCGGCAAAGTGTGGGATCCACGTTTTTTATAGTCCAGTTTGTAGGCGTGCCTTCTAGGTGTGATTTGACACTGCATTTGTTGGAATTATTTTTTAAAAAGTGGAGGATCCATGAGGATCCGTGTAGATCCGCCTTTTATGGAGACCCGAATATATGAAATATTGCAAAGAAGAGAAAGAGAGATACAGTGGTACCTCAGGTTAAGTACCTAATTCGTTCCGGAGGTCCGTTCTTAACCTGAAACTGTTCTTAACCTGAAGCACCACTTTAGCTAATGGGGCCTCCTGCTGCTGCCGGAGCACGATTTCTATTCTCATCCTGAAGCAAAGTTCTTAACCTGAAGCACTATTTCTGGGTTAGTGGAGTCTGTAACCCGAAGCGTATGTAACCCGAGGTACCACTGTATTAGTTATGATATTTAAATGTAATAGTGAAAGTATGAAATGTAAATTAAGTGGAAAAGATTGGAAAATTTTCAGATGTGATTGAAGTAAAAAAAAAAATGAATAAGATATAAAAGTATGCTTAATAATTGTTGAAAATGATATGTTAAAAAACTAACAAAAATATTTTTTTAAAAAGGAGAGGAATTGGAAATATCACCGGTGAATGCAGCGCAAGGCTTTGGGTCCAAGACCACGGTACAAAATGGAAGGAGAACTTCGTGATTAACCACAATCTTCCTTCCAGGGCATTGGGAGAATGCACAGAAAAATAAAAGTAAAAGCAGATTCGAAAAGGCCATTTCTGAAACAACGAGGAGAAGCAGGACTAAGATGTGGAGATTTTTGCTTTAGAGATCCAGACCATGGGGAGCTCTGAAAAATTCATAAATATAATTTGGACTATAATTTGGTCTTTTTTTAATTTTAGTTTTTTATTTTAATTGGAGTGTTATGGTTGGATATATTAATTGGATGTTTTTATTGGAAAATCTATAAAAATGATTTTTTTAAAAAAGGAAAAGGCTGTTTCTAAGCACCCCTGGCCCACGTTTTCCCCAAAGAGTCAAGTTTCTAGTCCACACCACGTGCATTGCAGCCTACAGCTGAGAAAGCATGCCTTTTCCTAACGCCAGATCTCTCCCAAAGGGAAAACAGACTCGAAAATGCAGCAGGGGATTGTAAATGGAAAACCAGCATATAAAGATACAGCTAAACTACAACTCCCAGCATCCCCCATTCCTCCTCTTATATGTAGACTATGGAGAAAGGGCCGCGCTGCTTTCTGGGAACTGTAGTCCACCCAGAAAATAAAGCCCGACACACGAGCCTGTTTAGCGCCGAGACTCAACAACCCGGGTTAAAGGCCGCATCCCCACAAGACACCAGAGACTAAAGTATCTACCTGCATCCCTCCAGGCCGCGGACTGGACTCGGTCGCCGCGGATGGCGACAGATCCATTTTCCTGGTGGCCTAGAAGCAGAAACCGCCATCTGCTTCGTAAGAACCTCCTGCTCCGTGCGTGTGACGCCACCGCGTCGAAACTCCGCCTCCTCCTTCCCCGAAGTCGCTCCTTCGCCCCCTAGCGGCTCACAGGCCTTACGGTTTGCGAGCCTCTCTCTATGGCTTCAATAGAACTGCGGTCGCGCCGCTCGCCAGCAGGTGGCGGCAATGGGTCTCGCCTTGCGCGGAGAGGGCGGGGCAGAGGAGCAAAGGGGATGCAGTCTAACTGGTTCTCTACAGCGACTTTCGGTCGGCAGTTGTAGTTGGTGGGAATCCGAATGGAGAAGAGTGGAAATATAGAGAAATCCATGTAGAGTAGAAAAACCTTGATTTTGTCAAGGATGTATAACTTGCTGTTGAAATGGAACACACAGGATGAAACGGTGAAATCTGCTATGATTAAATGGGCACAAGATGTTGGACATAACATTATGTTTGCTGACTGGGAACCGTTGTGGACCACCGGTATGAAATTTACGGCATGTAATGCCTTAAGAGAGAATATTATGAAAATGATATACAGGTGGTACATGACACCAGTCAAGCTTGCAAAAATATATCACCTGCCCGATAATAAATGTTGGAAATGTAAAGAAAATGAAGGTACATTCTTTCACCTTTGGTGGACGTGCCCAAGGATTAAGGCTTTCTGGGAAATGATTTATAATGAAATGAAAAAGGTATTTAAATATACCTTCCTGAAGAAACCAGAGGCCTTTCTCCTGGGCATTGTCGGCCAATTGGTGCCAAAGAAGGACAGAACTTTTTTATGTACACTACAACAGCAGCAAGAATATTTATTGCAAAGTATTGGAAGACACAAGATTTACCCACTTTGGAAGAATGGCAGATGAAGATGATGGACTATATGGGATTGGCAGAAATGACTGGCAGAATCCGAGACCTGGGAGAAGAGTCGGTGGAAGAGGATTGGAAGAAATTTAAAGACTATCTACAGAAATATTGTAAAATTAATGAATGTTAGAATGATGTTGGATAGAAATTAAGTGGTTTCCAGCTGTAATGCTTTAAGAATATGGAAAAGGGGTTATTAGTAACAAAGTTAATAAGAATATGCAAAAATGAATTGATAGTGGATGAAAATACTGAGTTATAAAATGTTAAGTTATAGAGATAAGATAAATGAAAGAGGGTAAGGATTTGCTGATTGGATTATTTAAATGGGAATACAAGAAGGGGAGGTGTGAGGAAGTCAAAGAAACAAGCAAATGAATTTTAAGTTATGAAAAATGGAATTGTTTTTAATTTTTCTTATTTTTTCTGTGTGTTTATTCTTATTTTTTTGTTTTTTTTATTATGTGTTTTTGTATATTTGTTTTTGTAAAACCTTAATAAATATTTCTTAAAAAAAAAACAAAAAAAACCTTGAGGCACCTCAAAGGATGGCAGATTTTATTACAGCACAATATGATCCTGTGTTGCCACCTCCATGTTCTGCTGTAAGGGGTCACTGGGCTCTTTTGTTGCTGTTGTTTAGTCGTTTAGTCGTGTCCTACTCTACGTGACCCCCTGGACCAGAGCACACCAGGCACTCCTGTCTTCCACTGCCTCCCGCAGTTTGGTCAAACTCATGCTGGTCTCTTCCAGAACACTATCCAACCATCTCGTCCTCTGTCGTCCCCTTCTCCTTGTGCCCTCCATCTTTCCCAACATCAGGGTCTTTTCCAGGGAGTCTTCTCTTCTCATGAGGTGGCCAAAATATTGGAGCCTCAGCTTCACGATCTGTCCTTCCAGTGAGCACTCAGGGCTGATTTCCTTCAGAATGGAGAGGTTTGATCTTCTTGCAGTCCATGGGACTCTCAAGAGTCTCCTCCAGCACCAAAATTCAAAAGCATCAATTCTTCGGCGATCAGCCTTCTTTGTGGTCCAGCTCTCACTTCCATACATCACTACTGGGAAAACCAGAGCTTTAACTATACGAACCTTTGTTGGCAAGGTGATGTCTCTACTTCTCAAGATGCTGTCTAGGTTGGTCATTGCTTTCCTCCCAAGAAGCAGGCGTCTTTTAATTTCGTGGCTGCTGTCACCATCTGCAGTGATCATGGAGCCCAAGAAAGTATAATCTCTCACTGCCTCCATTTCTTCCCCTTCTATTTGCCAGGAGGTGATGGGCCCAGTGGCCATGATCTTCGTTTTTTTGATGTTGAGCTTCAGACCATATTTTGCACTCTCCTCTTTCACCCTCATTAAAAGGTTCTTTAATTCCTCCTCACTTTCTGCCATCAAGGTTGTGTCATCTGCAGATCTGAGGCTGTTGATATTTCTTCCGGCGATCTTAATTTTGGCTCGGGATTCATCCAGCCCAGCCTTTCGCATGGTAAATTCTGCATATAAGTTAAATAAGCAGGGAGACAATATACAGCCTTGCCGTACTCCTTTCCCAATTTTGAACCAAACAGTTGTTCCATATTCAGTTTTAACTTTGGCTTCTTGTCCCACATAGAGATTTCTCATATAATATAATATAATATAATATAATATAATATAATATAATATAATATAATATAATATAATATAATATAATATAATATAATATAATATAATATAATATAATATAATAATGTCTTTAAGGCGCTTCTTTTTTCAGGTGCAACACCCACTCTTCCACCCTCTTTGACCACCCCATCAGAACCGGAACTGAGGGCGGACCGGAACTCATACATTTCCCCCTACCTCTTTGGGCAACCGAGCCCCTCTCTCTCCCGCCTCTCCCTCTCCGCTCCTCCTTCCCGGAGGACTGACGTCAGTCCTCCCGCGCCGGGCCGTCGGGCGCCTCTCGGCGAGGCCTGAATGAAGGCGAGCGCTGGCGCGGGGCACGCCGGGAACGCCGACGCCCAAGATGGCGGCAGGATTGAAAAGTTGTTGCCGCGGCGGCGGCGGCGGCGGCGGCTCTTCTGGCTCGGCTTGAGGCTCCCGCTCTTCCGGGATGGCGGCGCAGTGAAGGGAGCGCGCGGCCCGGGCGGGGAGATGCCTCCGGGCCCCGCCTGAGACATGGAGGAGGAAGGCAAGAGGGGCAAAAAGGTGAGGCGGGGAGGGCGGGGGCGCCGGGGGGGGGAGGGGGCGGGGCCTGGGAGGAGGGCGGGGCCGTAGGGGGAGGGTGGGGGAGGGGCAGATATACTGGGGGGGCAGGGGGGAGTTGGGGGGCTGGTTCCCCCCGTGAGAATTGGAGTTGGGAATATTCACACAACCTATAAAAATTGGGGGGGGATGTTTTAAAAGATCAATTTGAAGTCCTGCTGCCCCCCTTTTTGACCAGAATATCCCCCCCATAAGAATTGGAGTTGGGGGTGATCACACAACCCATAGGGATTGGGGGTTCAGATGTTTTAATTAAATAGAACAACCCCCCCATAAGAATTGGAGTTGGGAATATTCACACAACCTATAAAAATTGGGGGGGTGTTTTGAAAGATCAATTTGAAGTCCTGCTGCCCCCCCTTTTTACCAGAATATCCCCCCCCATAAGAATTGGAATTGGGGGTGTTCACACAACCCATAAAAATTGGGGGTTCAGATGTTTTAATTAAATAGAACAAGATCAAATTGAAGTCCTGCTGCCCCCCCTTTTTACCAGAATATCCCCCCCATAAGAATTGGAGTTGGGGGTGTTCACACAACCCATCAAAATTGGGGGTTCAGGTCTTTTAATTAAATAGAACAAGATCAAATTGAAGTCCTGCTGCCCCCCCTTTTTACCAGAATACCCCCCCCATAAGAATTGGAGTTGGGAATATTCACACAACCTATAAAAATTGGGGGTTGGTGGGGATGTTTTAAAAGATCAATTTGAAGTCCTGCTGCCCCCCTTTTTACCAGAATATCCCCCCCATAATAATTGGAGTTGGGAATATTCACACAACCCATAGGGATTGGGGGTTCAGATGTTTTAATTAAATAGAACAAGATCAAAGTGAAGTCCTGCTGCCCCCCCTTTTACCAGAATACCCCCCCCTCCATAAGAATTGGAGTTGGGAATATTCACACAACCTATAAAAATTGGGGTGGGGGGTGGGGATGTTTTAAAAGATCAATTTGAAGTCCTGCTGCCCCCCCTTTTTACCAGAATACCCCCCCTCCATAAGAATTGGAGTTGGGAATATTCACACAACCCATAAAAATTGGGGGTTCAGGTGTTTTAATTAAATAGAACAAGATCAAAGTGAAGTCCTGTTATCCCCACTTTTTCTTTTAAAAACCAGATTACCCCAAGTAAGAATTGGAGTTGGGGGTGCTTGGAGATGCTTTAATTAAATAAAACAAGATCAAATTGAAGTCCTGCTATCCCCACTTTTTGTTTCTAAAACCAGATCACCCCAATAAGAATTGGAGTTGGGGGTGTTCACACAACCCATAAAAATTGCGGGGTGCGGATGTTTTAATTAAATAGAATAAGATCAAACTGAGGTCCTGCTATCCCCACTTTTTCTTTTAAAAACCAGATCACCCCAAATAAGAATTGGAGTTGGGGGTGTTGTTGCACAGCGCATAAGAACTTGCCAGGTGTTTGTGGGGGGGGAGAGATTTTTCTTTTTTTAATGAAATAAAACATGATCGATTTGCAGCCCTGCTCTTGTTTTTCTCTCTCTCTCCTCAATTTTATCAGAGTTAGATCCTCAGGATTTTCCTCTTCCTCTCCCCACTCCTTGCATTTCACGTATGCCAATAATAAAGAAGGTCTTGGTTGGTATCTTTAAAATGTTTACATCATATCAAGTTTAATGTTTTTCTACTCCCTGCTCCCCCTCCCAATTTCCAAATAGTTCTACATTTGCAGGACTCCTTTCCACCCCACCCACTTCAAATATTTCACAGCTGGCAATAATTGGACGGGGGGTATATTATGTTTGAAATATTTAGATGATACGAATCGTGATATCCTCCTGCTCCTTGTCCCATTCCCCCAATTGCCAGAGAGTTTTACATTTGCAGTCTTCCTTTCCATCCCACCCTCTCTCAGTATTTCATAGGTGGCAAGTATTGGGGTAGAGGGAGTATTGTCAAATCCAAAAGGCTTCCATTAGGCACCTTGTGAAATCTTTCCCTTGGGGAGGTCTTGTGATTCTGCTGTCACCAGGTAATATTTGGCAGTGGAGGGGGAGAAGATCTGTGCCAGACCAGCCTCATCCGTTGTTGAATACAGTATTTTTCGCTCCATAGGGCGCACCAGACCATAGGGCGCACCTAGTTTTTAGGGGGGGAATAAAGAAAAAAAATTAATGCACCGACCCCTCTCGCTCTCCAGGCTTCAGCGAAAGCCTGCTTTTGCTCCATAGGACGCACACACATTTCCCCTTCATTTTTGGAGGGGGAAAAGTGCGTCCTATAGAGCGAAAAATCCGGTATTTTGTTTTTGCTTGCTGTGTGATGAATTCCTTTCCTCCTCAGCAGCCTGCTCTGTACTAACGTATTCAATGAGTTAAGGACTTAAGGAGAGAGCTCCTAGTTTCTGGATCATACTGAAGGTCTGCCTAGTCCGGGGTCAGCAAACTTTTTCAGCAGGGGGCCGGTCCACTGTCCCTCCGACCTTGTGGGGGGCCGGACTATATTGGGGGGGGAATGAACAGATTCCTATGCCCCACAAATAACCCAGAGATGCATTTTAAATAAAAGGGCACAATCTACTCATGTAAAAACACGCTGATTCCCGGACCGTCCACGGGTCGGATTGAGAAGGCAATTGGGCCGGATCCAGCCCCTGGCCTTAGTTTGCCTACCTATGGCTTAGTCCCACAAGGTTGAATCAGTTCACTGTAGGAAACTCATAATCAGGACGTAAGGGCTGTAGCTCTCTTTTTGTTGTTCCCCAGTGACTGTTCTTTAGAGACCTGTCGCCTCTGAATATATATTTAGGACACTGCCATTGTGACTGGTACTGTTCTCCATGAATTTATCTAATCCCATTTAAAAGCTGGTGTCTATCACCACTCCTTGTGGAAGCAAATTCCATAGCCGAAGGTATGTGATTGCGAAGAAGCCTTTACTGTAGTCTTTCCAGTGTCTCCTAACACTCAGTTTCTAGAATTATATTCCTCACAGATGCACTGATCTAACCCTCAGATCTCTTTCGTTGCCCTTCATCCTTTTCAACTCGGCAATATATTTTTATTTTGAAGGCTGGTGTCCTGAACTGTACACAATATTTCTGGTGCAATTGCATCACAGAGTTATATAAAAGCCCAAAAGATTTTGACACTTTGGCTTTCAGTCCCTTTCCTAATGATCCTTGGCTCAAAGTTGACCCTTTTTCACAGCTAGATGACGTTTTCATTGCGTTATCCCCAGAAACCTTTTCTGATCAGCCACTGCCAGCTTGGACCCCACAGGAAGTGAGGATTTATGTACCGAATTTTTCACTCTATAAGATGCACCAGACCACAAGACGCACTTAGTTTTTGGAGGAGGAAAACAAGAAAAAAATATTCTGAATCTCAGAAGCCAGAACAGCAAGAGGGATCACTGCACAGTGAAAGCAGCCATCCCTCTTGCTGTTCTGGCTTCTGTGATAGCTGCGTAGCCTGCATTTGCTCATTAAGACGTACACACATTTCCCCTTACTTTTTAGGAGGGAAAAAGTGAGTCTTATAGAGCAAAAAATACAGTATTTATTTGTCCTAATATGCATCAGTCTGCACCTGCTTGCAGAGAACCACATTTGCTATTTTCTTGCTTAGTCATTCGTTTTCAGAAAGATTCTTTTAGAGCTCTTCATCACACTATTTTGTTTTTCCCCCTATCCCAAATAACCCTGTGCCTTCAGCAAACTTGGCCACCTGACCCCTGAACCCTAGGTCACTTAAGAACAAGTTGTGTTAGTCAAGCAACTTTTCATTTTCTTAAAGAAACCCCTCTGGAAAACTTAATGGGAAGCGTAGTCTCGGAATAGAATTACCGTATTTTTTGCTCTATAAGACTCACTTTTTCCCTCCTAAAAAGTAAGGGGAAATGTGTGTGCGTCTTATGGAGCAGATGCAGGCTGCACAGCTATCCCAGAAGCCAGAACAGCAAGAGGGATTGCTGCTTTTGAAAGCAGCGAAAGCAGCGATCCCTCTTGCTGTTCTGGCTTCTGAGATTCAGAATATTTTTTTCTTGTTTTCCTCCTCCAAAAACTAGGTGCGTCTTATGGTCCGGTGCGTCTTACAGAGCGAAAAATACGGTACTGGTTGTGTTTGAGCCGTGTGCTGTGCCTCTATCTCTCTATTTGCCTTGGCGTAAATTCCATCTGGTACTCGGATCGGGCTGACTTCTGGGGATTCAGCAACATTTTTGCTCTGGCCTGGCAAGTACAGGTGCATGAGATACGTCTGTGTGTCCCATTTATGTGCACTATGGTTGAGAGAGGCTCCTGCTTTCCTGTAC
Source organism: Podarcis filfolensis (assembly GCF_964270895.1). NCBI lineage: Eukaryota > Metazoa > Chordata > Lepidosauria > Squamata > Lacertidae > Podarcis > Podarcis filfolensis. The sequence continues at coordinate 55,723,818 of NC_139614.1, read as the reverse complement.
AGTGGTCCTCAGCATGTTTCTGAATTTAGTGGCTCTCGCTCTGGGTGTGCATTAGGATTAATTTTTACTTTTTGACTTGTGAAGACGGGGGGGGGGGGGCGAGGGAAGAGAGCACACTCTCCAAGCTCCTCTGTCCAGCTTGTGGGCCTCTCCCAAACCCATGACCGATTTTACCCAGCCCCACAACCTGTCTTGCACCATCGTCCAGTGCGTTTGCCCAGCTGGAATGTGTCCTTGACAAAGCCTTTTGCTTGCTTATATGGAGAGCGATGTGCACATGGGTCAGCAAACTTTTTCAGCAGGGGGCCGGTCCACTGTCCCTCAGATCTTGGGGGGGGCGGACTATATTTTTGGGGGTTGCAAATGAACAAATTCCTATGCCCCACAAATAACCCAGAGATGCATTTTAAATAAAAGGACACATTCGAATGTGTCCCGCAAGGCAGCAGGTACAGATTGCTTCCCAGGGTTTCCTCCCAAAGCCTTTATAATATAATAATAATAATAATAATAATAATAATAATAATAATAATAATAAAGGATAAAGGTACTCCTGCCCGTATAGGCCAGTTGTGTCCGACTCTAGGGTTGCGTGCCCATCTCACTTAAGAGGCCGGGGGCCAGCGCTGTCCGGAGACACTTCCGGGTCACGTGGCCAGCGTGACGAAGCTGCTCTGGCGAGCCGGCACCAGCGCAGCACACGGAAACGCCGTTTACCTTCCCGATATAAAGCGGTACCTATTTATCTACTTGCACTTAGGGGTGCTTTCGAACTGCTAGGTGGGCAGGAGCTGGGACCGAACGACGGGAGCTCACCCCGCCGCAGGGATTCGAACCGCCGACCATACGATCGGCAAGTCCTAGGCACTGAGGTTTTACCCACAGCGCCACCCGCGTCCCCAATAATAATAGTTTATTATTTATACCCTGCCCATCTGGCTGGGCTTCCCCAGCCGCTCTGGGCGGTTTCCAACAAAAGATTAAAATACCATAATACATCAACATTAAAAGCTTCCCTAAACAGGGAACAGATGTCTTCTAAAAGTCTGGTGGTAGTTGTTGTCTTTGAGATCTGGTGGGAGGGTGTTCCACACGGCAGGTGCCACCACCGAGAAGGCTCTCTGTCTGGTTCCCTGTAACCTTACTTCTCACAGGGAGGGAACCGCCAGAAGGCCCTCGGAGGTGGACCTCAGTGTCCGAGCTGAACGATGGGGGTGGAGACGCTCCTTCAGGTCTACTAGACTGAGGCCGTTTAGGGCTTGAAAGGTCAGCACCAACACTTTGAATTGTGCTCAGAAACGTACTGGGAGCCAATGTAGGTCTTTCAGGACCGGTGTTATGTGGTCTCGGTGGCCTTTCTGACAAATGAGTATATCCGTGAGGCAGTGGTGGTTTAGCATTAGAATTTTCCTTCTCCTACCTTCCCAGGTGAATCCCATGGTGAGGCTATTTGGACATCAGAGGTGTTGAACTACCTAGAATTTAAAAAGGCCTCTGGGGGTGTGTGGATTTCAGGCAGTTAGCAGTTTTAGTTTCAAACAAAGCAACCATACCCACCCTGCTCCAAAAAAAAATATTAAAATCCTGCAAAGCATTTTTTTTTTGTCTGCTTGATTACATGGGGATGAAGGAGGCAGCTCTGACAGCTCACCTCGGGCACTTGAAGGAAATGGAATAGGTGGGTGGATTTCTACAGTACATGCAAAAGCAAGCTGAAATAGCGAGGGAGCCAGAATGAAGCAAAGCAAATGAGAACCCTGGGCCAGCAGAATGCAGAAAATCCAGCCTTGCATTTGGGAGGGCTTAAAATGAGCACAGCCCCTCTAGTCTCAGCAGTTGTTGGTGTATTCAATTGAGTGTTCTAAATCTGTAGCGCTGAGCGAGAGACTTTCCTGCCCACTCCCCCTCCACGAGAGAACCCACCATAACCCTTAAGAATTTGGAGGAATACCATCCTGGGGCTTCTAATTTCCGTGGCCCAGCTGAGCCCCTATCTCAGGGGTCAGCAAACTTTTTCAGCAAGGGGCCAGTCCACCGTCCCTCAGACCTTGTGGGGGGCCAGACTATATTTTGGAATAAAAAAAGAATGAATTCTTGTGCCCCACAAATAACCCAGAGATGCATTTTAAATAAAAACACACACTCTACTCATGTAAAAACACCAGGCAGGCCCCACAAATAACCCAGAGATGCATTTTAAATAGAAGGACACATTCTACTCATGTAAAAACACGCCGATTCCCGGACTGTCCATGGGCTGGATTTAGAAGGCGATTGGGTCGGATCCAACCCCCGGGCCTTAGTTGGGAGAGGGCTATTGAGGCTCTGCTTTGCCTCTATGGCTGGAAGCAGCAATGCTTCTGGATCCCACTTGCTGGAAACCTCAGGAGGGGAGAATGATGCTCGTGTGCTCAGGTCTTGCTTGTAAGTTTGTCCCACAGGCATCAGGCTGGCCACTGTGGAACAGGACGCTGGCCTGCATGGGCCATGCTCTCCTGGTGTGATGTGCACAGTTGAATGGCAAACATCATGGCTGGTTTGGTGGGTTTTGACAGAGGGAGCTGGGGTGGGAGAACGGATTCCTGGCAGAGTACATGTAAAGGTTTGAACAATTTGGAAGAAACCACATAGGGGCATCAGCTGGAATCTTACAAACGAGTGTTTTGATGGCCCAAGCTCTTTATTTCTATAGGATTGAAATCCACAAGTTGATGATGTTGTTGTTGTTAAAAATTTCTATACCGCCCTTCATTCGAGGACCATAGGATAGTTTACAATAGAAAAAAACCCCAAAATATATAACGTAAAGGTAAAGGGACCCCTGACCATTAGGTCCAGTCGTGACCGACTCTGGGGTTGCGGCACTCATCTCGCTTTACTGGCCGAGGGAGCCGGCGTACAGCTTCCGGGTCATGTGGCCAGCATGACTAAGCCGCTTCTGGCAAACCAGAGCAGCGCACGGAAACACCGTTTACCTTCCTGCCTGAGTGGTACCTATTTATCTACTTGCACTTTGGCATGCTTTTGAACTGCACTTTGACGTGCTTTTTGAAATCACCCCGTCGCAGGGATTTGAACCGCTGACCTTCTGATCGGCAAGCCCTAGGCTCTGTGGTTTAACCCACAGCGCCACCCGCGTCTCCAATATATAACATAGGAACAAACAAAAACAAATACCCACCATCGCCATGCACAGTTTAAAAGGCCGCAGATTGTTCAGTTAGCCAAAGACCTGATAGACAAGATAGAAAGGAGATAAACCTTTCTTGGATGTCAAAGTATGAGACTGGCTCAGCAATTTGTGTCGTCAGCCTGATGTAAGGCCGGGCATTCTTCTCTTGGCACGTGATTCCTGGACTGGAAAACCCCCTGATTCCTGCTCCTGGGTATTCAAGTGATGTTCCAGTGTGGCCGCAAGACTGGGGCTTTCAGATCTCCTAAAAGTCACTCCTTCCAGGGCTGGGTCGAGCCGATGGAAGCTTTTGGCTTTCCGCCCTTCCTCTGTGCTTCCTGTTCAACTGCGCTGTGGTTAGATAGGGACTTTATGGAGGGAATTGGTGCATTTTCCTCCAGAAGGTGGTTGCAATTTTCCCGTCGTCCTGAAAAATTTTTTTCTTGGGGAGGCTGGCCTGCTGTGACTGTGTGTATTTCTGGGGTTTGTGTTTGTGAGTACACAACCAAACTGATTCGCAAAGGAACTGGCATGGGAGCGGTTTATCTGACCCAGGATTTTCGCAGAAAGAATGCTGTATAATGCTAAATGGAAATGGTTTAGAGGGCAGTTATTACACATGAATGAAACACCATGAAAGGATGGCAATAGCCTTCGTTTCAGCCTGACTTGCTCACAAATGTTCTTTGGGCACCTTCCCAAGAGTCGTGTTCTAATTAATATTTGAAGCTAATTTTAGTTCAGTTTTAATTCTGCAAGAGAAATTGGGCCCTGAATCTTTTTTTTTTTTTTTTAATAAGTGTGTGGAAGAGAACAACTTGCTTATAAAACATCTCGTATGGAGATGGCCGCAGAACTAATTACTGACTCTGAATGTTTAAAGTCCTTTATCACCCCCCAGTAGTGATGTATGGAAGTGAGAGCTGGACCATAAAGAAGGCTGGTCGCCGAAGAATGGATGCTTTTGAATTCTGGTGCTGGAGGAGACTCTTGAGAGTCCCATGGACTGCAAGAAGATCAAACCTCTCCATTCTGAAGGAAATCAGCCCTGAGTGCTCACTGGAAGGACGGATCCTGAAGCTGAGGCTCCAAGACTTTGGCCACCTCAGGAGAAGAGAAGACTCCTTGGAAAAGACCCTGATGTTGGGAAAGATGAAGGGCACAAGGAGAAGGGGACGACAGAGGACGAGATGGTGGGACAGGGTTCTCGAAGGTACCAGCATGAGGGAGGCAGTGGAAGACAGGAGTGCCTAGCGTGCTCTGGTCCAGGGGGTCACGAAGAGTCGGACACGACTAAACAACAACAACATCACCCCCCACCCCAATGCCAGGCTGCTGTATTTCACAAGCACAATAAATAGAATAGAGTGTGACGGGTCACTGCTTCTCAGCTTAACCTACCTCACAGGGTTGTTGGGGGTATTAAATGAAGAAGGGGAGAACCACATACTCCACCTTGAGCTGCTTGCTGAAAGAGACAGGCGTGGTGACCTTATCTCATTTCCTCCAGCAGAATATCTGCCCTTGCCTTGAGGGCCTTTGCCTCTGCATCAAAGGATGATTCTTCATCCCCCTTTATCCGCCTTGATAAAACACTGTGAGTTCCAGTCGTGATTAGAGCATCAAGCCAGATGTAGGGAGAGCCAGGTTCTGCCACAGAATTCCTGATGACCTTGGGCCTGTCTCCGTCTCTCGGCCTAGCGTACCTTTCAGGCTTTTTGTAAGGACTGGAAAAGGGAGCAGGAGAGAACTCTGGTAGGGCTGCCTTGAGCTCTGTGTCAGAAAGGCGGCATAATGAAGTCAACAACAGGTAAAGGCTAACTCGGGTTGCGCCGCTCATCTCGCTTTATTGGCCGAGGGAGCCGGCGTGCAACTTCTGGGTCACATGGCCAGCATGACTAAGCCGCTTCTGGCGAACCAGAGCAGCGCACGGAAACGCCGTTTACCTTCCCGCAGGAGCGGTACCTATTTATCTACTTGCACTGGTGTGCTTTTGAACTGCTAGGTTGGCAGGAGCAGGGACCGAGCAACGGGAGCTCACCCCGTCGCGGGGATTCAAACCGCCGACCTTCTGATCGGCAAGTCCAAGGTCTGTGGTTTAACCCACAGCACCACCCGCGTCCATAATAATAATAATAATAAATTTATTATTTATACGCCGCCCCATCTGGCTGGGTTTCCCCAGCCGCTCTGGGTGGCTCCCAGCATAATATTAAAAACAGAATAAAACATCAAACATTAAAAACTTCCCCAAACAGAGCTGCGTTCAGATGTCTTCTAAAAGTCAGATAGTTGCTTATTTCCTTGACATCTGATAGGAGGGCGTTCCACAGGGCGGGTGCCACCACCGAGAAGGCCCTCTACTGGTTCCCTGTAACCTCACTTCTCGCAGGGAGGGAACCATTAGAAGGCCCTCGGAGCTGGATCTCAGTGTCCGGGCAGAACGATGGGGGTGTCGACACACTTTCAGGTCTACTGGACCAAGGCCATTTAGGGCTTTAAAGGTCAGTGCCAACACTTTGAATTGTGCTCACAAACGTAAATAACTAGAACTGAACTGCCAGCGACACGGATCCCAAAACACTTCAAGTCTCGCCTTCTCAAGAGAGCCTCCTCCCAAGTATACATGAAATCAGCACTCTCTGCTCCTTGTTTTAAAAAGCAATGTTCTCTTGTGTTTCTGTGTGTATACGCTCACTCGCCTCATTCCAGGATCCTCATTGGGAGGAGCGCCAGCCTCTGAGCTCATCCCCATTTAACTGCACATGAAAGCTTGGCATCCCGTTTGCTCCCCACCCTCCCGCCTGGGACATAACTGTGGGAAACGAGCTATTTTTAGTGGAGCCTTTCCCACCGCAGAAATCTGCAGCCACCACTATTTCAGAAGGTGGCAGCAGAGCCGCCCCAGACACTTCGCTTAGTGACGGTGCAGACAAAGTAATTCTAAACAGGCTGGCAGCTTTTCTCATCGGACGACAGTCATTCGGGCCCTAGGCGCAGTTCAGTTCCAGGATCTTTTAAGTCCCGCTTTGGACATGTTTTTAATCTTCTGTGCTTGGCTGAGTTTGGTGGCCTCGCAGGCGCTTTATTCCAGTGCTTTTTTCCTGTACGTCCTGTAGCATCTCGCAGGTTTGCCTGGCCACCAAACCTTGTCCTTCCAAATTACCGTATTGGCCCGAATATAAGCCACACCCAAATATAAGCCACACCTTTAAAATTCATAGGGGTCGGGGAGGAAAAAAGACCATACGGAACATAAGCCTCTCTCTTAAAATTCCGCAGGCACTCGCACCCGTTCCGTTTTGCCGTATGTCTGTTTCAGCAGCGATATCGCAAAAGCCGTTTTTTGTAAGGCCGTGAATTTAAGCTGCTCTTTAACTTTTCTTGGTCGGAATTTGCGGGGGGGGGGGTTGAGGCTTATATTCAGGCCGATACAGTACTTTGCTATAGGTGATGCAGCTGGCTTGTAGAGGTCTCATGGAAAGCAGAGACAACCAAGTTCGTATGTTTTGAGTGTGGAACAATAGGGAGATTCCTTTATTCCAGTGGTTCTCAACCTGTGGGTGCCCAGATGTTGTTGGACTACAGCTCCCATCATCCCTGAGCTCTGGCCTTGCTAGCTAGGGGTGATGGGAGTTGTAGTTCAACAACGTCTGGGGACCCACAGGTTGAAAAAGGCTGCTTTATTAGGACAGTTGGACACCAACTGTCAGAACGAGGTAATAAGGTAATAACCTCTATCATTCAGCCTGGACACTGAGGTCCAGCGCTGAGCGTCTTCTGGCTGTTCCCTCCCTGCGAGAAGCCAAGTTACAGGGAACCAGGCAGAGGGCCTTCTCGGTGGCGGCACCCGCCCTGTGGAACGCCCTCCCACCAGATGTCAAAGAGAACAACAACTACCAGACTTTTAGAAGACATCTGAAGGCAGCCCTGTTTAGGGAAGCTTTTAATGTTTGGTGTATTACGGTATTTTAATATTTTGTTGGAAGCCGCCCAGAGTGGCTGGGGAAGCCCAGCCAGATAGGCGGGGTATAAATAATATATTATTATTATTATTATTATTATTATTATTATTATTCCTTTCAGATGTTTGCTGCCTTAACGCAAATTGTATTGTTGACCTCTCGGCCCAGCCATTGTCAGCCCAGTGCAGTATAGCTGTTCTGTATTAAAATTCCCATCAGCCCACAGTCCAGAGCAGCTGGGCATCACCAGGTTGGCAAAGGCTCCAGGCAACACAGTTGGTTTCCCGAAGAACCTCCATCGTTCTGGCTTTGACTTGGAGGCAGTTCTGGTGGAAAATTGGGCAGCTGGGCCATGTTCCTGGAATTCTGGAACTTTTTTTCTTTCTCCAGTCCAAAAAGTGATGCTCCCTTCCGGATGAGTCTTGCCTGGGCAACAGCTGGATTTGATGAAAGGGCAGCACATGGCTTTAAATGGCCATTTGCAGTATCCAGTTGCAGCTGCCTCATTTTTATTTTTGCTCCCAAACGCGCAGAAATAGATGGATAAAAATATACCCATAACCAGGCGCTTAATCCAGAACGGCTGCAATGGGGTGTGACTGTTGTTGGCCGACACAGCTTCCCCCTCTTTGCTATCCCACAAACACAATTGTTGTGTGGTGCAGCACCCGGAAGGTGTGACGGGCCTTGCTGTGCTGATCTTCTTCATCCTCAAAACCGGCAGCCTGTTGCTTTCCTTTTTAATGTTAGGACGGTTTGTGGAGTGGCACGACCAGAGCATCTTAAGGTCCATAAATAGCAACACCCTAGAGGTCCCAGGTCCTAAGGAAGTCAGATTAGCCTCAACCAGAGCCAGGGCCTTTTCAACACTGGCCTGGTGGAACGCTCTATCTCCTGAGACCAGGGCCCTGCGGGATCTGATTTCTTTCCCCAGGGCCTGTAAGAGTTGTTCCGCCTGGCCTTTGGCTTGGAATCAATTTGATTCCTTCCCCTTCTTTCCTTTTCCCCTTCTCCTTCTGTGTTGGAACTCCTATTTGGGGACTTCCCTGGCTTTTTTCTGGCCCATATAGGACCAGTCTGGATAGTTAGCCTTGGTGAAGACTTGACGTTTTTATGCCCAAAAAAGTTTTTGATTGAGTTCCACTGAAATGAGGCTGCATTTTAATGTTTTAATGTTGTATTTTAAATTTGTTTTTTAAGCTGTATTCTAATCAATTTTTATATTTGGTGTTAGCTGCCCTGAGCCCGGTCTTGGCTGGGGAGGGCGGGGTAAAAATAAAAATTATTATTATTATTAATTATTATCTCTCAAGCTCTGGTGCCAAGATGCATGGAATAGCGTGAGAACCCCGGGTCAAGCGAGAGCGAATTGGGCATGTCTGAATGGCACAGCAGGAAGGACAATCTAAAGGGCCGCCATTTTGCTCCGGTTCCTTGGCCGTCCACTTTATGGCTTAAAGTGGACAACTTGAGATTTTCTTTTCCAATAAAACAGTCAAAGGACATAGGATGGCCTTCTCCGGCCTGGCTCCCTCTAGGTCAGGCACCCCCAACCTGCGGCCCTCCAGATGTTTTGGCCTACAACTCCCATGACCCCTAGCTAACAGGACCAGTGGTCAGGGATGATGGGAATTGTAGTCCAAGACATCTGAAGGGCCGAAGGTTGGGGTGCCTGCTCTAGGTCCTACTAGGTAGAGATGATGGGAGTTGTAGTCCAACAACAGCTGAGGTCCAAGGCTGGGAAACCCTGCTATGTTTTTTTTGGACTACAACTCCCATCAGCCCTAGCAAGCTCGGCTGTATTAAACTGGGAGTTGTAATGCAAAACACCTGGAGGTGGGGGCAGGAGGCTGATTTGGGAGAGCTGCCTGGATCACCCAGTTTCTCAATTTATCACCCATGAATTCTTAATAGGAAGCAAGATCCCTCTGTTGTTGTTTAGTCGTTTAGTCGTGTCCGACTCTTCGTGACCCCCTGGACCAGAGCATGCCAGGCACTCCTGTCTTCCACTGCCTCCCGCAGTTTGGTCAAACACATGCTGGTAGCTTCCAGAACACTATCCAACCATCTCGTCCTCTGTCGTCCCCTTCTCCTTGTGCCCTCCATCTCTCCCAACATCAGGGTCTTTTCCAGGGAGTCTTCTCTTCTCACGAGGTGGCCAAAGTCTTGGAGCCTCAGCTTCAGGATCTGTCCTTCCAGTGAGCACTCAGGGCTGATTTCCTTCAGAATGGAGAGGTTTGATCTTCTCGCAGTCCATGGGACTCTCAAGAGTCTCCTCCAGCACCAGAATTCAAAAGCATCCATTCTTCGGCGATCAGCCTTCTTTATGGTCTAGCTCTCACTTCCATACACCACTACTGGGAAAACCAGAGCTTTAACTAAACGGACCTTTGTTGGCAAGGTGATGTCTCTGTAGATTTGCTCAGGGGATCATGCAGTAGGTCTTGAAGAGAAGGCATGAGGTGCAGGCCTGGGAAGTAGGAACAGCTCTGTATCCGCTGAGTTTCCCTTTTCCATATTCCCTCTGAGTGGATTACTGCAGAGATGGCTTAAAAGCCATGCCTTTGTACTTCCAAGCCGTTGCCCAAACCGTAAAGAAATCCTCTGGGGACAAGCTTACAGCTGAGCCTGATGGCATGTAGCTTCTCAATAGCCCTGCAAGGGTCTTAAAATTAATTTAGCAATTTCCCAAGCGCCCTTGGCTTAAGCGCGGAAATCTGCTCTGCGGCAGTCAATGGGTAATTGAGGCCTGTTGAGTGAGAGAGCAGGGTGGCGTTCCTTTAGCCTCCTGCCAGAGTGGGCGGGGCTCTTTCCAAAAGTAGGCGGGGCCTGGTAGCAAGCCCCACCCACTTGGGTTGCAATACAAGGGGAGCGGTGAGGAATTTGGACGCTTCCCCACCTCTTCAGAACAATAGTGTGGCATTGGCTTGCAATGCATATCTCTCAGAATTTTAACTGAAATTTGCTCCGGAAGTCTTCTTGGAGCCACGCAACATACCGTATTTTTTGCTCTATAAGACTCACTGCGCAGCCATCCCTCTTGCTGTTCTGGCTTCTGAGATTCAGAATATTTTTTTTTCTTGTTTTCCTCCTCCAAAAACTAGGTGCGTCTTGTGGTCTGGTGCGTCTTATAGAGCGAAATACGGTAGTTCATGCATGGACTGTAAAATCTCTATTCCATGCTGTGTGCTCCCAGACCTCTCTCCCCCCCCCCCCCTGAAAGATTCCGGGCTCCTTTTCCATTGCTTGTCGCCAGATATATATATATATATTATTATAAACAGCGCCTTAACCCAGATGGCTGACACCTGCTTCTGTGACAACTCACAGCAGATGGATGGAGCAGATAAATGGGGGAAGAACAGAAGGCCAAAATTTAAAAGAACCACACAACAAAGCAAGCCTGATTTCTTGCACACCAGCTGGCTTGCCGTTTTCAAAGACCAGCATGTTCTGAAACGTGTGGAATATTCCCTACCTTGTAGAAATGTCTGTGGACATTATGCATCAGTCTGAAACGAGAGTACACTGAGCATCGATGCGGAATTCCAGGGTAAAAATTGTCGGCGTGGTTCATCTGTTCTTAAAGTGGGGAATTGTGGAACGTCTGTGTTTGAATCTACTCTTGGCCTGTGAGGCTCGGTAAATGACTTTGGGCCCTTAGCCTCTCACACACGGGCTGTCCTACCTTCCAGGATCGTTGTGAGGTACCACATTATCCGTGAATGTCACGCTGAAGAGCAGGAGGCAGCGAAGCCAGCAGTCTCGTACCCAGCACTGCTTGGGAATTCCAAGAATCCAAAAAATTCTGTGCCGTTTTGAAATTGGGGCCTTAAATCAGTGCAGTTTTGAAAGGCCCAGTCCGCCCTCTTGATTCAAAACGGTCTCCAAACATAGACAAAAATCTTGAACTTGAGATACGCCGTGCAAAACTTGGTTAAGCTAATTTACGAGGTGTCCGAGTGCTTAGAGAACAGGCAAACAACTTTCCGAAACTTGGTAGACTAGCAGAGAGTGCTTCGCGTTTTGTTTCTTTTAAAAAACCCTGCAAAGAATACTGAGGTTTATAAATGGATAATGCAATTTGTTGGTTTCTAAGGTTGTGCAAGCCTTGCCCCTGGAAACCTAACCCAGGGCCCTGATCCCAGCGCTAGCTGGGACAGATGGGAGGCTCAGTGCAAATCCTTGGGAGAGCTGAACTATTTGAGCAGACAAAACTGGCTGGTAACGCACGGGAAGACTTTTTCCTAGCCTTTACTGTGGTTAGGGAGGAAGTTAATCTGCTTGCGAGCCAATTAGCAGGAGTGCAGGCTTTGCACTTGTTATAAGAAGAAACTGCTCCTTTTCCCTTACAGGATACCCAAGAGCCCGTATAGAGTTCTTTTGTAAGTTCCTTATCGGTAGGAGAAAATAACAGAAGCCAACCAGAGAACATTGAGAAGCAAAGCGGCTAGTAAGCCTGATCTTTATTAACTGTTGCAACAGGGTACTCACAACCACACGCAGGAGACAGGAGGGACCTCAGACAATGGCATGCAAACCCTTATACAGTGGAACCTCAGGTTGCGAACGTGATCTGTGTGGAAGGCATGTTCGCAACCCACAGTGCTGTGTCTGCGCGTGCATGGGTCGCGATTCGGCGCTCCTGCACATGCGCAAGGTGTGATTTAGTGCTTCTGCGCGAGCAAAGAAACCCAGAAGTAATCTGTTCCAGTACTTCTGGGTTCGGCGCAGTGCGCAATACGAAATCACGTAACCTGAAGCATCTGTAACCCGAGGTACCACTGTATAGACATCTGGAATTGCCCACCCTGGAGCCCAAGACCACCCCTCCCATACATCATACATACATCAGAGAAGGGGCAGTCAACAACAGAATCCTGTCTGGCAGGAAACCTGTTGATGGGTTTAAAGGTAAAGGGACCCCTGACCATTAGGTCCAGTTGTGGCCGACTCTGGGGTTGCAGCGCTCATCTCGCTTTACTGGCCGAGGGAGCCGGCGTACAGCTTCCGGGTCATGTGGTCAGCATGACTAAGTTGCTTCTGGTGAACCAGAGCAGCGCGCGGAAACGCCGTTTACCTTCCCGCCGAAGCGCTACCTATTTATCTACTTGCACTTTGACGTGCTTTTGAACAGCTAGGTTAGCAGGAGCTGGGACTGAGCAACGGGATCTCACCCCGTCGCGGGGATTCGAACCGCCGACCTTCTGATCAGCAAGCCCTAGGCTCTGTGGTTTCACCACAGCCCCACCCAGTTGATGGGTTTACCTGGCTGTTAATGGTTTTAGCGGGACAGCCTGGCTCTTCTTTCGTGATGATAACTATTTAATTCCCGAGTCCAGGACACAGGCTTGCCCTATTCATATCTTAAATGTGCCCTTAAGGCAGGATTTGTGAGCAAAGAGACAATGGGGAGGTTTTTCTCATTTCCTCCCTCCTTGCAGAGAAACATTTGAGGTCAATTTGGAAGAGACAAAATGGTTTCAGGACTTTTTCCTGTACTGTTTCAGACATGCGGTTTATATATTTATGTATGCTTTTGCTTGGTACATTTATTTTGTGCCTTAGACCTTATAATTTTCATAATAAGCTCTTCTTGTGTGTGCTAAAGCCCTTTAGTGTTAAAGCAGAGCCAGTGAATATTCCCGGTGCAAATGTTTGTGTGCATTCACACTCACACACAGCCCTTGTTCTGGACGGCTGATGGAGTTGGCAAAATTTTCAAAGTTTGTTCTGCGTTACGTTTCAAGCAGCAATATCTGTGGCAGAGATTCCACCTTCTGCCTCATCCGCAGAATGGTTCAGTTACCCTCTGAAAGGCCTAATAAATCTGGAGGTGGAGAAAAGCTCTCCTTGCAGGACTAAGTCAGGGTTCAGGGATTCCCCCCCCACCCCCACCCCCACCCCCCCGTGACTGGAACAAGCGAGGCAGATCTAAAAATAGCACTCGAGGAAAATTCCTTTCCTTTTCCCTTGAATGTAAGCCGACGAAGCTGATGTAAACATAAAAATGAAAGCTTGCAGCCATCTGGACTTGAAAGGAGGGGGTAGACTCCTTTTGATGTACGCTGGGAAGGAGTTGCCCCCCCCCCAATGTTCAAGCAAAACTGACCCAACTCCTGAAACTGGCATTTCCCCGCAGGCTGGGAGTCAGCTAGTGGGTTTGGTGCATATGCGAATCTTCACAAGGCTTGTGGTAAAAAGGTAAAGGTTAATAATAATAATTTTTTATTTATATCCCGCCCTCCCCAGCCGAAGCCGGGCTCAGAGCGGCCAACAACAATACAGTGGTACCTCGGGTTACAGACGCTTCAGGTTACAGACTCCGCTAACCCAGAAATAGTACCTTGGGTTAAGAACTTTGCTTCAGGATGAGAACAGAAATCTTGTGGCGGCAGCGGAAGGCTCCTTTAGCTAAAGTGGTGCTTCAGGTTAAGAACAGTTTCAGGTTAAGAACGGACTCCAGAACGAATTAAGTTCTTGACCCGAGGTACCACTGCAAACGCAATAAATCACATAAAATCACAATCGATCAATTGAAATGCATTCTAAAATCAATTCATTCATAAAGGACTGCTGACAGTTAAGTCCAGTCGTGGACGACTCTGGGGTTGCGGCACCCATTTCGCTTTACAGGCCGAGGGAGCCGGCGTTTGTCCGCAGACAGTTTTCCGGTTCATGTGGCCAGCATGACTAAGCCGCTTCTGGCGCAACGGAGCAGCGCACGGAAACGCCGTTTACCTTCCCGTTGGAGCGGTACCTATTTATCTACTTGCGCTCTGACGTGCTTTTTAAACTGCTAGGTTGGCAGGAGCAGGGACCGAGCAATGGGAGCTCACCCCGTCACGGGATTCGAACCGCCGACCTTCTGTCAAGCAATGTAGTAGTTGAGATTGTAGAATTGTAGCATTGGAAGAGGGTCCTCTCGTGCAACCCTCTGGCCAATAGACATTCCGTTGTGGCGACCGTAAGCTAGGATTAAGGTGCCATTTGGCACCTACCTTATACATCTGAGTTTCCAACACTGTCTATAAGACGTCTGTTCAAACTCAAATACCGTCTTCATCTGTACTGGACTTGAAACTGTTTTACATACGGGATTGTTTCCTATTGTTGATGTTTTTGCAGCGGAAGCGCTTCCAGGTATTTTGGGAATCGGATAAATAAGTAGCACACCTGCAGCTGCACACACTTACAAGCCCGAGAGCCAACCCTGTTTTAATGTTTTAAAAAAATGTCAGGGAGAGGAAGGAGGAGAGACCAATGTTTGCATCTGGAGCCTCTGGGCTTGGCTGTGTGCGGTTTAAGAAAAAGAAAATGCCTCCCTCCCAGATTCAAGGACCTTGCAGCAGTGGAACAAAAGAGGCATGACATGACCAGCAGGGGCATCAAAGCCGCAACAGGCTCTGCCCTGGCATTCCAGGAAGCAAAAGCCTGAAGCAAAAAAATCAGCTTTATTCAGAATCCCGAAGGAAGCCTTCCCCGCCCTTCTGGCATGTTTGTTTTGGAGGGGAGAAACTGAGTTTGAAAAGCTGGACATTGGAGGAAAACGTTTTTCGAGAAGCTCCTTGCATCTTCTTAGCCTCACTGTAACAGTTTGTGTTTCGAATTTCTGCAAGCGAATTATTTAATACCTATGACAATTTAAGTTGTTGTTTTTTTTAAGTGGCAGAGAGTTGTTGTTTAGTCGTGTCCGCCTCTTCGTGACCCCCTGGACCAGAGCACGCCAGGCCCTCCCGTCTTCCACTGCCTCCCGCAGTTTGGTCAAACTCATGCTGGTCGCTTCGAGAACACTGTCCCACCATCTCGTCCTCTGTCGTCCCCTTCTCCTTGCGCCCTCCATCTTTCCCATCGTCAGGGTCTTTTCCAGGGAGTCTTCTCTTCTCATGAGGTGGCCAAAGTATTGGAGCCTCAGCTTCAAGATCTGTCCTTCCAGTGAGCACTCAGGGCTGATTTCCTTCAGAAGGGATAGGTTTGATCTTCTTGCAGTCCATGGGACTCTCAAGAGTCTCCTCCAGCACCATAATTCATCAATTCTTCGACGATCAGCCTTCTTTTTATGGTCCATCTCTCACATCTAGTGTGGTGTAGTGGTTAAGAGCGGTAGTCTCGTAATCTGGGGAACCGGGTTCGCTTCCCCGCTCCTCCACCTGCAGCTGCTGGGTGACCTTGGGCCAGTCACACTTCTCTGAAGTCTCTCAGCCCCACTCACCTCACAGAGTGTTTGTTGTGGGAGAGGAAGGGAAAGGAGAATGTTAGCCGCTTTGAGACTCCTTCGGGTAGTGATAAAGCGGGATATCAAATCCAAACTCCTTCTCCTCTTCTTCTTCTTCTTCTTCTTCTTCTTCTTCTTCTTCTTCTTCCATACATCACTACTGGGAAAACTATAGCTTTAACTATACGGGCCTTTGTCAGCAAGGCAATGTCTCTGCTTTTTAAGATGCTGTCTAGGTTTGTCATTGCAGAGAGTTAAGGTAAAGGTAAAGGTACCCCTGCCCGTACGGGCCAGTCGTGTCCGACTCTAGGGTTGTGCGCCCATCTCACTTAAGAGGCCGGGGGCCAGCGCTGTCCGGAGACACTTCCGGGTCACGTGGCCAGCGTGACGAAGCTGCTCTGGCGAGCCAGCACCAGCGCAGCACACGGAAACACCGTTTACCTTCCCGCTATAAAGCGGTACCAATTTATCTACTTGCACTTGGGGGTGCTTTCGAACTGCTAGGTGGGCAGGAGCTGGGACCGAAAGACGGGAGCTCACCCCGCCGTGGGGATTCGAACCACCAACCATGCGATCGGCAAGTCCTAGGCACTGAGGTTTTACCCACAGCACCACCCGCGTCCCTTGCAGAGAGTTAGTGCCGATCAAATCTGAACTCTTACGTTACGCTGATGAGATCTTGTCAGCAGGTTGTAACGAAAACGGATGAGCAGTTGGCACCCGAACATCAAAATATGCAGATGCATAGCATGTTAAGGAAATCTTGGGCCATCTGAAGAGCGAGAGAAGCAGGTGCATTGCAGAGGGTTGGACTGGATGACCTTTAGGTTCCCTTCGAACTCTACAATTCTATGATTCTAGGGAAGCCTGGCTTGATGGGTTGGAGAGCCCCACAGCAGGTGAGCCTCATTCCCCTCTTTCGGTTGCTAGTCCACCCCCCCCACCCCCCGTGGGACTTTCTACTTTTTCGCCCACAGCCGCCTCTCAGCCCTGAGTGAGCCAAGCGGGAGGAAGCTGTGGTCTCCCTGCGTCCTGTGCGCCTTCTTGCTCAAGAGCAGAAGCTGACAGTTGTGCCCCGCCCTTCGGCAACGGCAGCCATTAGCCAGCAGCCTGGAGGAGCCCGGTAGGGTGGGTGGAGTGGAGTGGGACCCTTTTGAATTCAAGGCAGCCTTCTCAAACCCTCCCTCTGAAGAACTGGATGCTTCATGGAGAATGAGGTAGGAATCTGCGGTTCCGTGACCTGATAGCCTCCCAGTAGTTCTAATATAGTGGTACCTCGGGTTACATACACTTCAGGTTACATACGCTTCAGGTTACAGACTCCACTAACCCAGAAATAGAACCTCAGGTTAAGAACTTTGCTTCAGGATGAGAACAGAAATCGTGTTCCAGCGGCACGGCAGCAGCAGGAGGCCCCATTAGCTAAAGTGGTGCTTCAGGTTAAGAACAGTTTCAGGTTAAGAACGGACCTCCGGAAGGAATTAAGTACTTAACCCGAGGTACCACTGTAAAGCTCTTCCAGTAAGCAAAGCTTCCCTCCTCTCTTTATCCCTAAAGCACCTCCCTTTCACCTCTGCACGTGCTCAGGGGCACCCAGGCTCTCAGCCCTACCTCTCCGTCTTCTGTCTTGTCTGCCCAGCGGTTTTATCCCCTTCCAGTGTCCGTCAAACGATCTCTCTCTACTACCTCTTTTTTGGGGGGGAGGGGGGACTTTGCACCATGAGCTACTTGGCAAATAAATAAAACAGAACCTCCCACCTTTTTTTGGGATCTCCAGAACTTGCCTGTGGGGTTTTTCCACATCTCTGTGTGCAGGAGAAAGGGTGCGCCTGCCAAGGGGACAGATGTGTGGAAATGTTTCTTGAGATTTCAAATTGGTGGGTCAGCTGAGAAACATTCCCAACCCAACGTCTTCTCTGTGTCTGGCAAGGAATGTTTGTTCATGTAACGCCAGTCCTGCCCTGACGGCCCTGACTGCCAGTTAGTTTCCAAGCCCAAATCAAAGTGCTGGTTTTGACCTATAAAGCCTTAAAGGGCTTGGGACCGCAATACTTCAAGGACCCCCTCTCTCCAGATGAACTGACCCGGCCCCTGCCCTCCTCCTGCAAGGCCCTTTCTCGTGTGTCCTCCCCACAAGAGGTCCAGAGGCGGGCAAAAGAAAAACAAGGCCTTTTCTGCAGTGGCTCCCCATTTGGAGTGTTCTCCCATTATATATATTTTAGGCACCAAGCGAAAATGTTCCTCTTCCACCAGGCCTTTAGCTGATTGACATCCGATGCCCTTTAAAATGTGTCGTGGAAGAGGAGATCATTGGTTTGCGCCTGTTCTTCTTTTTATTATGTATTTGGTGTTTTTTAATATTGCAAGTTTATGTTACGAGCTGCCCTGAGATCTGTGGGTATAGTGTGGTGTACAAACTTAAACAAACAATAAGTTTCTGTTCTCAACAGCTGCTATATATCTCTTGGGTAATTCAGTGGGGCATCTAGAGATTCCAGGGTCTCTTTTTGAGCTGTTTGCCAACAAGATAGGTGTACCTTTTGTGTGTGGGTGGGGTAGCTTTTTCCAGTTTTGTACCCATTTTGTGAGAATCTGCGTTCCTCCCATCACCCCTCCTTGCCCGAGAATAGCAAGCGTGTCTTCCCGGGTCGCACAGCAGCCACAAAGGCGTCCTTGTTGTCCGATTTGAAAGGCTCCCTTGGTGATGGTTGTGGCTAGGCACCGGGATCTGCAAAGAATGGCACGCTGAGCCCACCCCCTGGCAGCGCTGGGGTGGCACGGCTTCAGCCCCACCCACTTTGGCCAGCAAGCCTTGCCCAGGACACCAAGCTGGCCTCATCAGCCCTTTGTGGCTTAAGGCCCTTGTATTTACAGGACTGCCTCTCCTGGTCTGCCCCGCAGAGGACCATAAGGTCCATGAATAATCATAGTTTAGAGGTCCCGGGCCCTAAGGAAGTCAGACTATCCTCCACCAGGGCCAGGGCCTTCTCAGTGATGGCTCCGACCTGGTGGAATGCTCTGCCCCATGAGACCAGGGCTCTGCAGGATTTAACCTCCGTCCGTCGGGCCTGTAACACAGAGCTATTCCGCCTGGCTTTCAATTTGAACTTAGCCTGATCTCTTATTCCCTTTCCTTCCCTCCCCTTCCCCTTTTTATGAAGATTACCCGCTCAGGGATCCCACAGCTAATTCTCCCCTGGTCTCCTCGCTGGCCCAAATAGGACTAATTTAGCCAGCTATCCTCGGTGATCATCTAATGTTTATTGGATGGATTTTCCCCTTAAATTGATTTTCGAATTCTGAATTTATCATTATTCACGTTTTATACTGTATTTTATGCTGTTTTTAGTCGCATCAATTAAGTGTTTTAAATTTGTTGTTAGCCGCCCTGAGCCCGGTTTTCTGAACCAGGAAGGGCGGGGTATAGATAAAAAATATTTATTATCAGGCCAGGTGTGGATGGCTTTCCCCCGAGAGCGCTGGGGCTGCCTACTTCTGCATTTCTTTACGGAAGCGTGGCGCTGCTTTGCAAGCCTGTATTTGCTTTCTTGCAGGCGTGGGCGGCCTGTGGCCCTCTGGAGGCTTGCCAAACTGCACCTCCCATCATTCCTGGCCATTGGCCATGCTTGCTGGGGACGATGGGAGTTGTAGTTCAGCAACCTCTGGAGGTTCCCCTACCCCTGCATTGCTTCCCAGACTCGCTCAAACGGCTTCCGGCCCCATCATAAAAAGGTAAAGGGACCCCTGACCATTAGGTCCAGTCGTGGCCAACTCTGGGGTTGCGGCGCTCATCTTGCTTTATTGGCCGAGGGAGCCGGCGTACAGCTTCCGGGTCATGTGGCCAGCATGACTAAGCCACTTCTGTCGAACCAGAGCAGCGCACGGAAACGCTGTTTACCTTCCCGCCAGAGCGGTACCCATTTATCTACTTGCACTTTGACGTGCTTTCGAACTGCTAGGTTGGCAGGAGCAGGGACCGAGCAACGGGAGCTCACCCCATCACAGGGATTCGAACCGCTGACCTTCTGATCGGCAAGTCCTAGGCTCTGTGGTTTAACCCACAGCGCCACCCGCGTCCCTTATCATAGGTAGAATCATATCTCCTGGCTTTCCTCAACCACTTTAGAATCACAGCCACAGCGCAGCCGCCATGCCTAGATTGCAGTCCGAAGAGCGCCGGGTTGGAGGCAGAAGCAGTAGCTACCTGGGGCTGCTGGCAGACCTCTTTGGTCCATCTGCTTCAAGTTCCCTGCAGGGGAAGGTCTCCACTTTGCAGCCTCCTTCTAGCTATAACAAGACTCGAATCTGCTGCCATAACTTCCTGCCCTGCTGCCGATGTTCCTGAGAGCTAGAATGTCAGGTGTGTGCAGGAGCCAGGCCCTGTGACCAATAGGACTTTGCAGGACTGGGGCCTTCCTAAGTTTGTTCTGGAGAGGCAAGGCGCGGCCTCACAGGTGAGGCCACTTGGTAACTCACAGCACCTGGTGGCAAGAGCCGGGAAGGGATATAAGGTCAGCATTTCCCTTTGGCTCTTTGCCACAGCAACACGCTTCCTGCCTTGCTGTGTTTGGCTTATTGCTTCCTGATCCTTGAACCTCGGCTCTCCATGGTTGCCGCCACGGTGCAGAGTGCCTTTCAGCAGTTTTTGACTAGGAGAGCTAAACCTTCAGATTAGACTACTGCCGTGCATTATACATGGGGCTGCCTTTGAAGACTGCTCAGAAACTGCAGCTAATCCAAAATACAGCTGTGACATTGGGAGTGCGAGGTGGTCCATCTTTTTCAGGGTTGTGGCAGTGGACTAGATCACATTCTGCTTGTGCCTGTTCTGTCGATTGGGTTCTTCTGAAACTTACTGAATTCTTACCAGTGAACCAGCAAAAGTCTGATTACTGAGGAAGAGTGGAAATGACTGTTTGTGCATGTCAAGTCTGCCTGCTCCTGTAATGTGCACGAGGTGGTCTTTGCAGCTGCCCAATGAAACCCTATACAATGGACGCTTGGGTTGCGAACGTGATCCGTGCAGGATGCACGTTCGCAACCTGCAGCATCCACAACCCGCAGCAGTGCCTCTGCACATGCGCGGGTTGAGATTCGGTGCATGCGCAAAGCATGAATTAGTGCTTCTGTGCATGTGCGACCGCCAAAACCCAGAAGTAACCTGTTCCGGTACTTCCAGGTTTCGGTGGTCCATAACCTGAAAAAGCACAACCTGAAGCATCTGTAACCCGAGGTATGACTGTAATTGCTTGTACGTAGGGAACTTAACAAAAATACCACCATTGGAAAGGCATGGAACTAGTCCAGGGTCAATTTGCCTTTTTAGTGGTGAGGCGGCCCGGCCTGGCCCGGCCACACCAGAAGCCCATGCTGTTGCTTGGGGTCCCAGCAGCAGTATCCTTTTGCCCCAGAATCCCTTGTAGTGTCAAAGCCAACGATTTCTGATGTTTCAAGAGATCCAGTCTCCCCTCTCCTTCGATCTTGCAAGGTACAGCCACGGGGACAGGCAGCAGGAGACCTGGTCCAGTGTGGTTTCCAGCTGGGTTTGGTTGGGGTGAGGGTTGTTAAAGGAAAATACCCTGCTGCCTATAATTCTTTTTTAGCTAATAAAACTCTGCACCTGGCGGAGAACCAGCCATTCATTGGGGGGGGGGGAGTTATATAGGAGCAGGTGAATAATGAGCCCTTTCAAAAAGCAGGGCGAAGCAGCCTGCAATTAATATAATGGCTGCTCAGCTCATTGAAACTGGGAACACTGTGCTCCGTTCCGTCTCTTTTTTGTTCCTCCTCCATCGAAAAATAGCTACCTTAATTGATTCATATCTGACAGACAGTGCTGCGCTTTGGCACGAACAAGGTAGCTCTGTGGGCATAGCAGTCAGGTCCGCCAAGTGCTGGTCCTAAAGTCATAGCTGTCAACTTACAGATTTGAAAATAAGGGACCAGCAGCCTTGAAAATAAGGGACCAGCAGCCAAAATAAGGGACCTGCAGCCTCACCTGTTCCAGGCACTCCAGTCTTCCTGTCCTCCTGCAGTCTGGTCAAACTCATGCTGGGTAGCTTCGAGAATACTGTCCAACTTTGTAACCAGAGGTTCAACTGAATAGAATCTGAATCACATGCACCACAAGGCCTATGGAGCCTCAAACTTAAGATGGCTCCCCGGCCTGGCTTTGCACTGCAAAGTTTGCAGCAGCACGTGCAACAAAATGGCGTCCAGCATTCAAAAACCCCCTCAGCTTGCATTAACTAGCCACACACAAGGCATGCAAGCTCCACCCCCCAGTCGTTCTTAGACTTCTTATTGGGTGAGCAACACAGCCAAGTAACACAGTTGGAGCCTCCCTCCTCCCTGGCCGGAAGGGGGGGGAGAGAGGAGCTGCTTCCTTTGAAATTTAAGGGACATCCTTTAAGGGGCATTTAAGGGACATCTATGAATAAGGGACAGCAGCAGGACATGGCGCTGGAATAAGGGACTGTCCCTTCAAATAAGGGACACTTGACAACTATGCCTAAAGTGTCTCTCTCTTCTCACCCACCCCTTTCTGCCCCGCAGCCTGGCATAGTGTCCCCTTTCAAGCGTGTCTTCCTGAAAGGCGAAAAAGTGGGTCGGGACAAGAAGATCCAGGAGAAGGTGACAGAGAGGCGGCCACTGCACACGGTCTCCGTCCCTTTGCCTGACCGGGTGGATCCCGACATCCTCTTGAACGACTACATCGAAAAGGAAGTGAAGGTAACCACAGCCTGCTCCTGGCTTTGGCCGCTTAGCCTCTTCCCCATCTGCAGGGGCGGCCTGGCCTGTTTCGCTGCAGGAGGTGTAGCCGCCAGGCCCAGATAGAGGGGGGGGGTGCCATATGGGCCATTTGGCCCAGGCCTCCGATTCCAAAGGGGGCCTCAGTCAGAATATTCACAATTGTTTTGTCTTTATATTCAGATTCGGTTCAAGCCTTGAAATAAAATTATTTGTCAGCATAACTTTTGTGAAACTTTTGTGGACCACCCCCCACAAACGTCATTTGTTGTTGATTAGTCGTGTCCGACTCTTCGTGACCCCCTGGACCAGAGCACGCCAGGCACTCCTGTCTTTCACTGCCTCCCGCAGTTTGGTCAAACTCATGCTGGTCGCTTCGAGAACACTGTCCCACCATCTTGTCCTCTGTCGTCCCCTTCTCCTTGTGCCCTCCATCTTTCCCAACGTCAGGGTCTTTTCCAGGGAGTCTTCTCTTATCATGAGGTGGCCCAAGTATTGGAGCCTCAGCTTCAGGATCTGTCCTTCCAGTGAGCACTCAGGGCTGATTTCCTTCAGAATGGAGAGGTTTGATCTTCTTGCAGTCCATGGGACTCTCAAGAGTCTCCTCCAGCACCATAATTCAAAAGCATCCATTCTTCGGCGATCAGCCTTCTTTATGCTCAAGCTCTCACTTCCATACATCGCTACTGGGAAAACCATAGCTTTTACTAAAATTATTTATATACTTACTTATTTATAAGACCCCCCAAAAAGGGGGGGCACATTATCTACCTGGCCCGGGCCTCTTCCTGGCTCTGCAAGGCTCTGGTAGCCGCCCCGCCAAAGAGTCACCGGGGTTGTCGTTGTCGTAAATTTGCATACCTCTCTTTTCATCCGAAGATCCCAGGGCACTTTGCAACAGAAAAGTAAAAAACGAGAGTACAAAATGCCTAATAAAACAAAAACAAACCAATAACCTCCTTCCCACAAACACATTTTAAAAGCCACCGAATGATAATCAGCCGAACGCCCGGAGGAAGAGAAACGTTTTTGCCTAAAGGCCCCAGGCAAAGCTCCCTGGGGAGAGCATTCTGCAAATAATATAAGCTTATTTGATACACTGATTACATTAAAATACTGGTTACAGGTAGGTAGCCGTGTTGGTCTGCCATAGTCGAAACAAAATAAAAAAATTCCTTCCAGTAGCACCTTAGAGACCAGCTAAGTTTGTTATTGGTAGGAGCTTTTGTGTGCATGCACACTTCTTCCGATAATTCTGCTTAAACATGAAGGCCAAGCATATTGCCTCCATTTTACTGGCCTTGCTAGCTAGGGGTGATGGGAGTTGTAGTTCCACAACAGCTGGGGAGATACACTGGTTTAGGTGGAGCTTTCTGGAAGAGTGGCAGATGAAGGTGACGGATTATATGGAATTGGCGGAAATGACTGGCAGAAATCCGTGACCTGGGAGAAGAGTTGGTGGAAGAAGACTGGAAGAAATTTAAAGACTATCTTCAGAAACGCTGTAAAATTAATGAATGTTAAAATGATGTTGGACTGAAAATAAGTGGCATTAGCAACAAAGTTAATAAGAATATGCAAAAATGAATTGATAAATGGATGAAAATATAGAGTTATAACATGTTAAGATATAGAGTTAAGATAAATGAAAGAGGGTAAGGATTTGCTGACTTGATTATTTAAATGGGAATACAAAAAGGGGAGGTGTGAGGAGGCCAAGGAAATAAGATAACGAGTCAGGGTTACAAAAATGGATTTGTTTTTATTTTCCTTTTCTTATTTTATGTATTTTTCTATGTTTCTTTTATTGTATTTCTTTCTTTTTATATGATCTTTTAAATTCATGTTTTTGTAAAACTCCAATAAATATCTTATTAAAAAAAATAATAGGTGAAGCTTTCTGGATGGAGCGTGTCACACATGCTCCTTCGTCTCTCATACTCCCTTCAAAGGTGGTCTCCTGTTTTTAAGAGCAGGGCTTTTCGCATTCCTGCGAGATGCATTAGCTGGGTTCTGCGGAGAGGCCTTCTTTCTCCCCTGGGCATGTTGAGAATCGCACTGGCCTCCAAAGGACCGAGGGGCAGTTGGTGCCTGCTTTCGTCTCACTCTGACAATTCTTCTTTTCTTTTCTTTTCTCTTTAATTTTTATTAAATTTTTCAAGAAATAGAAATTAAACAAAGAAAAACAAAGAACACTGTAAACACACTTAGGTACATAATTTCCAAAATGAAAACTAATAAAAAAAGGAAAAATAGAAGATAATAAAGAAAAAAGAAAAGAAAAACATACTTTTCATAACCTGAAATATTACCAAATTCTTGCTTCAAATGCTGCAATATATAAATCTTAGTTAAAATATTATAAAAGACTTCCACTGCATTCACCACACGTCTCTTAGTTTTCTTGCTCGCATTTACACCTGTTCTTCAATCATTTCCTTTCCTTTGGTTCTTTCATAGCCAATCAAATCTTTATGTTCTCTGTATTCTTCACAAGGTCAGTCTAGACACAACCAAACTTTTGTATTTGAGCCCTGCTTGTATAAATAATCATTTAAACATTTCCATTGTTTCTGAATTAAAATTATTATTTTTTACTTGACTATGCTACCACTCAGTGGATTTGTAACTGGCTGACAGACCGAACCCAAAGGGTGCTCATCAATGGTTCCTCTTCATTCTGGGGAAGAGTGACTAGTGGGGTGCCACAGGGTTCTGTCTTGGGCCCGGTCTTATTCAACATCTTTATCAACGACTTGGATGATGGACTCAAGGGCATCCTGATCAAATTTGCAGATGACACCAAACTGGGAGGGGTGGCTAACACCCCAGAGGACAGGATCACACTTCAAAACGACCTTGGCAGATTAGAGAACTGGGCCAAAACAAACAAGATGAATTTTAACAGGGAGAAATGTAAAGTATTGCACTTGGGCAAAAAAAATGAGAGGCACAAATACAAGATGGGTGACACCTGGCTTGAGAGCAGTACATGTGAAAAGGATCTAGGAGTCTTGGTTGACCACAAACTTGACATGAGCCAACAGTGTGACGCGGCAGCTAAAAAAGCCAATGCAATTCTGGGCTGCATCAATAGGAGTATAGCATCTAGATCAAGGGAAGTAATAGTGCCACTGTATTCTGCTCTGGTCAGACCTCACCTGGAGTACTGTGTCCAGTTCTGGGCACCACAGTTCAAGAAGGACACTGACAAACTGGAACGTGTCCAGAGGAGGGCAACCAAAATGGTCAAAGGCCTGGAAACGATGCCTTATGAGGAACGGCTAAGGGAGCTGGGCATGTTTAGCCTGGAGAAGAGGAGGTTAAGGGGTGATATGATAGCCATGTTCAAATATATAAAAGGATGTCACATAGAGGAGGGAGAAAGGTTGTTTTCTGCTGCTCCAGAGAAGCGGACACGGAGCAATGGATCCAAACGACAAGAAAGAAGATTCCACCTAAACATTAGGAAGAACTTCCTGACAGTAAGAGCTGTTTGACAGTGGAATTTGCTGCCAAGGAGTGTGGTGGAGTCTCCTTCTTTGGAGGTCTTTAAGCAGAGGCTTGACAACCATATGTCAGGAGTGCTCTGATGGTGTTTCCTGCTTGGCAGGGGGTTGGACTCGATGGCCCTTGTGGTCTCTTCCAACTCTATGATTCTATGATTCTATACTTACGCCTTATTAAATCCTTCAATTTACTTAACCATTCCCCCTGACAATTCTTCATTGCTTTCCAGTATTTAGGTCAATTAGCGTCTGTCCCAGGGTACCTGAACCCCTCCAGCCGAACAGAAGTTCTGCATTTGATAGACAATGCAAAGGTGCGTACCAGTTTGTCTCGAGTTTCTCTCTTTCCCCAGTTCTGACGTGTTACCCTTCTTTGAGAAGCATTCCCCCCTGGGGAGAAGATTTCATAGAATCCTAGAAATGCCGAGGGACCGCCAGGATCATCTGATCCAACCCCTGCAATGCGGGAATCATGGGATTTAGAATAGAATAGAATTTATTATTTGTACCCCACCCATCTGGCCGGGCCTCCCCAGCCACTCTGGGTGGCCTCCAACAGAGTATTAAAATACAGTGGTCTGTTAAACATTAAAAGCTTCCCTAAACAGGGCTGCCTTCAGATGTCGTCACGGCCTAGGACCCTCGTACCTACAGGACGCCTCTCCTGGTATGCTTTGGAGGACCTTAAGGTCCATAAATAGCAACACCCTAGAAGTCCCAGGCCCTAAGGAAGTCAGATTAGCCTCAACCAGAGCCAGGGCCTTATCAGTGATGGCTCCGGCCTGGTGGAACGCTCTGTCTCATGAGACCAGGGCCCTGCGGGATCTGATTTCTTTCCGCAGGGCCTGTAAGACAGAGTTGTTCCGCCTGGCCTTTGGCTTGGAATCAACTTGATTCCCTCCCCCTCTTCCTTTTTCTTTTCTCCTCCTGTGATGAGGCTGCATTGTAATGTTTTAATGTTGTATTTTAATCTTGTTTCTAAGTTCTGTTCATTCCACTTGTTTTTATTATTGCTTGTTAGCTGCCCTGAGCCCTGTCTTGGCTGGAGAGGGCGGGGTGTAAATAACATTTATTATTGTTATTATTAAAGTCTGGTAGTTCTTCTCTTTGACATCTGGTGGGAGGGCGTTCCACAAGGCGGGTGCCACCACCGAGAAGGCCCTCTGCCTGGTTCCCTGTAACTTGGCTTCTCGCAGGGAGGGAACCGCCAGAAGGCCCTCGGAGCTGGACCTCAGTGTCCGGGCAGAACGATGGGGGTGGAGACGCTCCTTCAGGCCGTTTAGGGCTTTTAAAGGTCAGCACCAACACTTTGAACTGTGCTTGGAAATATACTGGGAGCTCATGAGGTCCTTTTTCATGTGCCATGAAAGTTCCGGAGGATAGCAGCGTGAGAACGGGGCCTTTTCTGTGGTGGCTCCCTGCTTGTGCAAAGCATTCCCCAGGGGGTTTCTCCTGGCACCATCATTACATATCGGAACGCTTGGAAATCGTGGGATTTGAACCCAAGACCCCGGGAGTCCTGTTCTTTACCAGCTGAGCTATCCCTCCTCGTGGTCGTTTAATACCCTGCTTTTTCTTCCCCTCCCGCCTTTGTCCTAGAGGGCTCATAAGCTTCCAGGGCAGCTGACGCAGGAACACGACGCTGTGATCAGCCTCTCCGCCTACAACGTCAAACTGGTGTGGCGGGATGGCGAAGATATCATACTCAGGGTCCCAATCCATGACATCGCGTCGGTTTCCTACATCCGCGACGACTCCTCGCACCTGGTGGTGTTGAAAACAGGTAGGCTGGCGAAGGGGTTGCCTTCCAGTTGTTGGTTTTTTTTGGGGGGGGGTTCTTGGTACAGTGGTGCCTCGCAAGACGAAATTAATTCGTTCTGCGAATTTTTTCGTCTAGCGAATTTTTCGTCTTGCGAAGCACGAAATCCCATAGGAATGCATTGAAAATCAATTAATGCGTTCCTATGGTCAAAAAAAGTCCAAACAAAGCCAAATTTGGTACAACAAGAGTTTATGAAGTGCTCTTTAAAGTCACACATACTGTAAAGAGCATTTCAAAATTCAAACCCAGAATTTTTTTAAAAAAACAGCAGAGTGGCCCAATGGTCACAGAAAATCATAAAAATGCAGAAAAAAACACACAAGCTTCCAGATTCTTGCAAACCCCTCCCCAACACCAAGTCCTTGAATTCCAAACACCCCAACCCAAAATCCAAAACCCCCCAAAAAAGTTTTAAAAGCTTAACTTACCAAATGTCTGCAAAAGAAGTTTTGGAAAAGCTTCAAAAATCACCAAAGTCTTTAAAAACCTCAAAAAAGGCTACTGTGTACACTGCGTTCTATGAGTTGCTCCTCGAAGTCAAGTCGCAACTGTATTAACGGTGTTAAGGAAAAGGAAACAAACTTGCAAGACGTTTTCGTCTTGCGAAGCAAGCCCATAGGGAAATTCGTCTTGCGAAGCAGCTCAAAAAACGGAAAACCCTTTCGTCTAGCGAGTTTTCCGTCTTGCGAGGCATTCGTCTTGCGGGGTACCACTGTAGCTACGAGAGCCTTCTGTGTCCATCAGCTCTTGTGCATCTCTCCTGGGGGGCAGCTAAGTGGGGGGAGTCTGCTGCGTCTGAGAAAGACCGATTCTGTCAGGCAGCAGATGAACAAACGCTCACAGGAGGCTGCCAAGAACGGACAAAATCCAACCATTCTGGACAACAACCATACGAGAAATAAGTAAAATAACCAAGCAAGTACAGTGGTTAAATAATATATATAAATAATATAATAATAAATTTTATTTATACCCCGCTCTCCCCGGCCAGAGCCGGGCTCAGGGCGGCTAACACCAGTAAAATCACAGTAAAAACCATAATGGGGAAAACAAACCAATTTAAAATACAGGTTAAAATGCAATTTAAAATGCAGCCTCGTTTTAAAAGTAGCCCATAGATCAAAACCGTAAGGGGAGGGAGACATAAGGGTCCGACTGAGTCCAAACCAAAGGCCAGGCGGAACAGCTCCATCTTGCAGGCCCTGCGGAAAGATGTCAAGTCCCGCAAGACCCTAGTCTCTTGTGATAGAGTGTTCCACCAAGTCGGGGCCAGTGCTGAAAAGTCCGTGGCCCTACTTGAGACCAATCTAACCACCTTGCGACCTGGGACCTCCAAAATGTTGTCATTTGTGGACCTTAAGGTCCTCCGTTGGGCATCCCAGGAGAGGCGGTCCCGGAGGAAGAGACGGCGGTACAGTGGCTTTCAACAAAATATTAAAATACCGTAATGCATCAAACATTAAAAGCTTCCCTAAATAGGGCTGCCTTCAGATGTCTTCTAGATGTCTTCTACAAGATGTCTTCTGGAAGATGTCTTCACAGCAGGTTGAAAGCAGCATAAAGTTGGGCATTACCACTGAGCTCGTTGTTCCAGAACGTTACAAAAGAAATACTTTCCCCCCCGCCCCAAGGGGGTGGGGTGGGGTTATGCAGAATCACACAAGCCTAGCAGCTTGCCTCCTGGTTCCACTAATGGCCTCTGGTTTTTCTCAGCTCAGGACCCCGGGATTTCCCCCAACCAGAGTCTTTGTGCCGAAAGTTTGAAAGCTCTTACGTCAGGGTCTCTCTCGGAGAGCGGAGCGGTTCCTGTCGAAGCTTGCTGCCTGGTGGTCCTGGCTACGGAGAATAAAGTAAGATGTCTCTGCCTCTCTCCCGTCCCCTCCCCTTCCTCAGGCAGGTCTGTTTTTGACAGCAAGACTACCCTTTGCCAGGAAAGATCTTGCCTTCACCTTGGACAGGTGCAGCTACGCAGGTGAAAGAGATGCTCTCGGGCTGCGAAGAGGCATCCACTCTGGGTCATATTACGCTCTCTTGTGGTCTACCAAGGCAGCCTTCTCTCACAGATACAGCGAAACAGGATTTTTTCCAACTAGGAAAAAATAGCGTCTCTGGAATGGATGTTTAAACCTTCCTGCCTGCAGATGCGCAACTTACGGGCACAGAGCATTTGGTTTTATTTGAGACCTGTGCCCAGTAATAATTCTGCCCACCAGAAATCATTTGTCATTGGCGACTGGAGATGGCGACCCTGTCAAAAACTTGCACTGTAGATAGAAATGTTCCAGTATTTTTTTTCCCTTTTCATAGAACGCCAGGAAATTTTGCTTCTGCCTGAATCATGCCTCTGAAGTATTATTATTATCCAAAGTGTTATCATTACTTTATGAATCACGTGCATCTCATGACAGTTTACCGACACACCATAAGAATAGCTGAGACAGTTTTTTAAAAGCGAGGCAAAACACGACTGAAGATAGGTTAATAAAACCCGTGGCAAATAAGCACCTTCCACCCAGCTGGTGGGAAATCTTACTGAAACAAGTACCTTGAAGTGTTTCTCGAAGGCACAGATATCAGGTGCCTGTTGTATATCAGCAGGGATGCTGTTCTGCAGAACAGAGGCAACCTCGGCGAAACGCTTGCTCAGCGTGAACTGTGGAATGGACTTCTGATATCTTATGGCAATGTTAGGGAGCCTGTGTTTCTCCAGAGATTCCTTGGCTGCATCCCAAGACTCACGACCCAGGAGGACTTTCCAAGGTGGTCCCTGTGGGATGTGATACATAAGGAGCAGTCAAGTACAACATTCCTTGATTTCCTAGAGTGGACGTGCGGGGGAATGTTTGGTCCAGCCAGTCGAAAACTTCCTGTTTCCTCCTGACTGGGACATACTTCCTTTGCATGTGACTAGAGGTGGGCGTGACCTTACCTGTCCAGGTAACACAAAAGGACAAGGTACGCAGCACACTCGTTTTTACTTCCTCCGTCGTCGGAGTAGCTTTTTAGCTAGAGATGCTCTGTCGGCTTCTGGCCAACAGAAGACGCTGGGATTATCCCTATATGGGATAGATTCACATGCATATACTTTGTAACTAAGTCTGCCTTCAGGGATCCAACTGTGAACTAAATGTGTGAGTAAACTTCTTTTATATACTTTACACAAGACTGTGGTGTGTTTATTCTTTTAAGAGGGATAAAAGGGAACTTACCAGGAATATACAATTCAGTACTGAACTGTATAAAATAGTGAGAGGCTTACACAAGCCTGCAACCCGGTGTGCGTTAAAAAGGGGAATGTGAAACTCTGCTAAGTTATAGAACTTGCTAGCGCAAGTTAGGAAGGATATTAATAAACAGTATATCCTCTCCTGCCTCCCTGAACATTCTCACAGTCCCCATTTCCAGATTTCCAGCATGTGCACGGTCGCATGCCGCTAGATCGCACATAAATGTAACTAGCCCAAAGCTGTTCAGTTTGTCTCTCGTTGGCCTTAGTTTTGATGAAACGAGTTTGTTTTGCGTCTCTGATGGGCTTAAGATGGCGGAAGTTGGAAGTTCCCCGCTTCTCCCCCAAAGCCCATCCGACCTGTAATAATAATAATAATAATAATAATAATAATAATAATAATATTTTATTTATATCCCACCCTGATCCGTCCTACTCCAGGTAACTGCGGAGGAACTCTGCTCGCTTCTCAGCCAAGTCTTCCACATTGTTTACACGGAGTCCACCATAGACTTCCTCGACAGAGCAATATTTGACGGGGCCTCCACACCAACGCGACACCTCTCCCTGCACAGCGGTAGGAGAAACAGCCACGGTTTGGGTTCCTCTTGCAAGCGGCTGCTGCAGAGGGGAAGTGAGCAGGCCCAGACTGCTCCAGTTCCACCTGCACGACTGAGCGGTTATGTGATCTCACCTTTGCCTACCTGGCATCCTCCCAGAGATGATGGGAGTTGTAGCATGGGCAGAGCGCGAGGTTGGCAAAGGCGGCTCTAAACTCGCTGTTGGGGTGGGGGAAGGGGGTCATTGGTTCATGGGGATTTTTTTCTTGTTTCATCATGTAATGTAATAATAATAGTAATAATAATACATTTTTAGTTATATCCCGCCCTCCCCAGCCGAAACCGGGCTCAGGGCAGCTAACAACAATAAAATAATACAGCATTCTAAAATCATTTAATTATAAAATTAATTCAAATCATAATTGATGGCAACCATTGGGCTCAAGTTCTGTGAAGATTGCCAAAGGAGGGAGTCAGGCTGTGCCCTGACCAAAGGCCTGGTGGAACAGCTCTGTCTTGCAGGCCCTGCGGAAAGATGTCAGGTCCCGCATGGCCCTAGTCTCTTGTGACAGTGCGTTCCACCAGATCGGAGCCACAGCCGAAAAAGCCCTGGCTCTGGTTGAGGCCAGCCTAACCTCTCTGTGGCCTGGGACCTTCAAGATGTTTTTGTTTGAAGACCGTAATGTAATGTAATATATATAGAGAGAGGGAAAAAATAATTACAATTAATAATAATAATAATATCCACCGGCGGCAAACTGGGCTGAAGTGGCTTCCCTCATCTCCTCTAGCTTGGACAGAGGCGGCTTCAATGTAGTGTCATAGAATCATAGAATCATAGAGTTGGAAGAGACCACAAGGGCCATCGAGTCCAACCCCCTGCCAAGCAGGAAACACCATCAGAGCACTCCTGACATATGGTTGTCAAGCCTCTGCTTAAAGACCTCCAAAGAAGGAGACTCCACCACACTCCTTGGCAGCAAATTCCACTGTCGAACAGCTCTTACTGTCAGGAAGTTCTTCCTAATGTTTAGGTGGAATCTTCTTTCTTGTAGTTTGGATCCATTGCTCCGTGTCCGCTTCTCTGGAGCAGCAGAAAACAACCTTTCTCCCTCCTCTGTGTGACATCCTTTTATATATTTGAACATGGCTATCATGTGTCTATCTAGCCCAGATATTTCAATTCATTTTTTCATTTCCCTTTTTAATTTGCATACCACCTTTCTCTGGCTACTTCCTTGCAGATGACTCTTCTACAAAAGTGGACGTTAAAGATTCCTACGAAACGGAAGCAAGCACTTTGTGAGTATACTTAGGGCAGCAGGGAAAAATGGGGCATCTGCAGGGCCTTTTTTCAGCTAGAACTCGCTGGAACTCAGTTCTGACACTCCCAGGTAAGCTCTATTGCTGTTATAACAGAACAAGGCAGGTGTTCATGATGAGTTCCGGCATCTCTTTTTCTAGGAAAATAGCAGTGGGCGTGTGTGTGTGTATTTACCGTATTTTTTGCTCTATAGGACACACTTTTTCCCCTCCAAAAATGAAGGGGAAATGTGTGTGCGTCCTATGGGGCGAATGCAGGCTTTCGCTGAAGCCTGGAGAGCGAGAGGGGTCAGTGCGCACTGACCCCTCTTGCTCTCCGGGCTTCAAGAAGCTATCCGCAAGCCTTCGGAGCGCGGCGGGAGTGCCTGCCGGGCTCCGAAGGCTTGCGGATAGCAGCCTGCAGCCCGAAGCACGGGGAGCGCAGCGTTGCACACCCCAGGCTTTGGGCAGCTATCCGCAAGCCTTCGGAGCCCGGCAGGAGTTCCCGCTGGGCTCAGAAGGCTTGCAGGTAGCAGCAAGCTCTGGGAGCGAAGGCGAGGTTGTGCGCCACCTCGCCCCTGCTCCGAGACTCGGTTTGGGGTCGGGGGAAGCTCGGGCTTCCCCCGTCCCCAGCCCCACAAGCTCCGGGAGCGGCGGCGAGGTTGCGCACAATCTCGCCGCCACTCCTGGACCTGTTCTGGGGGCTGGGGGTCGGGGAAGCTCGGGCTTCCCCCGTCCCAGCCCCACGGCTAAAAACGAAGCCAAGACAGTGAGCGGGATCCATAAAAAAAATCTAGGTGCGCCCTATAGAGCGAAAAATATGGTATTTCACAAAATCCGTATACTGCTTAATTGATGCGGTAAGAGACAATGGAGTGCGCCTCCATTCTTTATCAAACAGTTCCCCCTCCTCCCAAACCTTCAACCAAAAGAAGGCTCCCAGAACAGGCAAAAAGGGGGCAGGTATCAGTTCAGTCCTGAACCCTCAGGCTTACAACCCGACGGACGCAGCACGAAAGTAGAACTGACGGGGAGGGAGGAGGAGATGGAAGGCCCCTTGGCTCAGTGAGGGTGACGCGTGGACCTGTTGTGCATTTCCAGTTCTTTCCCCGAGTCCTTGGAGACCGGTGGCAACTCCCCTTCTTCCTTGTCGGCACAGCCATCACCCCACGCCAAGGCGGCCAGCGAGAGCGAGCTGAGCACCACCGCGACGGAGCTGCTCCAGGACTACATGATGACGGTAGGGGCAGGGAGGAAGGCTTTCCCCAGGGAAATCTTGGTCCCCTTTGGGGGGGTAGGGGTGGGACCAAGGGGCTTGTCACACACTTAGCTGGGGGGGGGGTCGTTGGAATATGCAAGTTCCTTTCTCTTCCTTTAGAACAGTGGTGGGAATGCTGTGGCCTCCGGGGACTACAACTCCCATCTTCCTCCTGGGACGTAAACCTTCGCTGCGGATCTTTCCTAACGTTACGTGGAAAATTGAACAAAAGAAACTGCGTCTTCCGTTTCAACACCCTTTTCTTCCCACGCAGATTTAGCTTTTATTCTTCCCACCCCTTTCTTTCCTAGCTACGAACAAAACTCTCCTCTCATGAGATCCAGCAGTTTGCCATGCTTCTGCGTGAATACCGTAACGGGGCGTCCATACATGAGTTCTGCGTCAGCCTGCGACAGCTCTATGGGGATAGCCGGAAGTTCCTTCTGCTAGGTGAGTGTCCCCCCCTGACCCCCCCCCCCCGAGATTGAATGAATGGAAGTTGCTGGTGTCCGTATATCCCCCTATCTAGGACAGGCATAGACAGACTTGGCCCTCCAGATGTTTTGGGACTACAACTCCCATTATCCCTAGCAGGACCAGGGGTCAGGGATGATGGGAATTGTAGTCTCAAAACATCTGGAGGGCTGAGTTTGGGGCTACCTGATCTAAGAGAAGAAAGACGCTGATTCTAAACTTGGCTGGATATCTTTGAGAGAAGAAAAGGCTATGGCGTAAACTCTACACAAATCCCTAAGGCGGTTGGGTGGCGGCTAACAGATTGAGGTTGAATCCTGACAGGACAGAAGTACTGTTTTTGAGGGACAGGAGGCGGGCGGGTGTGGAGGACACCCTGGTCCTGAATGGGGTCACTGTGCCCCTGAAGGACCAGGTGCGCAGCCTGGGAGTCATTTTGGGCTCGCAGCTGTCCATGGACGCACAGGTCAATTCTGTGTCCAGGGCAGCTCTTTATCAGTTCCATCTGGTATGCAGGATGAGACCCTACCTGCCCACGGACGGTCTCTCCAGAGTGGTGCATGCTCTGGTTATCTCCTGCTTTGACTACTGCAATGCGCTCTATGTGGGGCTACCTTTGAAGGTGACCCGGAAACTGCAACTAATCCAGAAAGCGGCAACTAGACTGGGGACTGGGAGCGGCCGCCAAGACCACATAACACTGGTCTTGAAAGACCTACCCAGTATGTTTCCGAGCACAATTCAAAGTGTTGGTGCTGACCTTGAAAGCCCTAAACGGCCTCGGTCCAGTAGACCTGAAGGAGCGTCTCCACCCCCATCATTCTGCCCGGACACTGAGGTCCAGCTCCGAGGGCCTTCTGGCAGTTTCCTTACTGCAAGAAGCCAAGTTACAGGGAACCAGGCAGAGGGCCTTCTTGGTAGTGGCGCCCACCCTGTGGAACTCCCTCCCACCAGACGTCAAAGAGAACAACAACTACCAGACTTTTAGAAGACATCTGAAGGTAGCCCTGTTTAGGGAAGCTTTTAATGTTTGATGCATTACGGTATTTTAATATTTTGTTGGAAGCCACTACCGCCGTCTCTTCCTCTGGTACTGCCTCTCCTGAGATGCCCCGCGGAGGACCTTAAGGTCCACAAATGACAACATTTTGGAGGTCCCAGGTCCCAAGGTGATTAGATTAGTCTCAACTGGGCCCAGGACCTTTTCAGTACTGGCCCCGACTTGGTGGAACGCTCTGTCCCAAGAGACTAGGGCCCTGTGGGACTTGACATCTTTCCGCAGGGCCTGCAAGACGGAGCTGTTCCGCCTGGCCTTTGGTTTGGACTCAGTCTGACCCTTATGTTTCCCTCCCCTTATGGTTTTGACTTTTAAAATGAGGCTGCATTTTAAATTGCATTTTAACCTGTATTTTAAATTGGGGTCCCCCCCCCATTATGTTTTTACTGTAATTTTACTGGTGTTAGCCGCCCTGAGCCCGGCTCTGGCCGGGGAGGGCGAGGTATAAATAATTTTTTTTATTATTACAGTCGTACCTCAGGTTAAGTACTTAATTCATTCCAGGTCCGGGTCCGTACTTAACCTGAAACTGTTCTTAACCTGAAGCACCACTTTACCTAATGGGGCCTCCTGCTGCCGCCATGGCACAATTTCTGATCATATCCTGAAGCAAAGTTATTAACCTGAAGCACTATTTCTGGGTTAGCGGAGTCTGTGACCTGAAGCGTATGTAACCTGAGGCACCACTGTATTATTATTATTCCTTGTTCCATTCCCTTCTCCCCCCCAAAAGGCCTTAGACCATTCATCCCGGAGAAGGACAGCCAATACTTTGAGAACTTCCTGGAGACGATTGGCGTGAAGGACGGGCGAGGCATCATCACCGACAGCTTTGGGAGGTACCGGCGGACGGTCAGCACGACCTCCAACTCCACCACCAACGGCAACGGCGCCGCGGGGAGTTCGGACGACCAGTCCGCCCCCTCGGAGGGAGACGAGTGGGACCGCATGATTTCGGACATCAGCAACGACATCGAGGCTCTCGGCTGCAGCATGGACCACGATTCTTCCTGAAAGGGTCGGAGGGAGAGAGAAAGAGGAAAAGAAGAGGCAATTTCCCCCTGCAAGGAATAACCCGGCCCTGTTGCTCGCTCAGTCGTGCACAGACTCCTCTTCCCTCCTGGGAATAATAGGAAGGTTTTTGTTCCGGGTGAAGCGGAAAGGGGAGATTTCCCTTACGACTCCCCTTCCTTCCTTCCTTCCTTCCTTCCGGGGCCCTTTGAGAGAGGGGCCTTGACCTCGTGTTCCTCTTCTGTGAAGGAGCAAGCCATGGAGAGGGACTTGGCAGGATCAGCCCCTCGCAGGATAGAGAGCGTTTGCAGGTTGGGAATCCTTGGAGAGCCATGAATCCGACACGAAAGCAGCGCTGGCTTTTGCCCAGGACGGCCAGTCCGCAAGAACTCGACAAGCCAGTTTACGGTTTTTTGCACATGACATTTCTAACCTTTTTGGTTTTTTCCCCGGGGGGCGAGTGCGTGTGTGTTTGTTTGTTACTTTCTGATGAAGTTCATTGCAATGTGAATTAACTGAACACCCCAGGTGTTTCGTCCTAACATTTCTGTTCCAGACCAGAAGGTGGCCTTGGTTGCGCCAAGCCAAGCCCTTTGCCTGCTTGGTTGCGGGCAAAGGCATCGGCAAGAGATGATCTTCCCTTGCCCCCAAACCCTGCCCAGCTGCCTTGCCTCCTCCTCCGAAACCAGAACATTGGCAATTGCGGCTCGGCCGTATTATAGCAGCCTGTAGAAAAGAGACAGTCACGTAACCAAGAAATTACACAAAACAAATAAAATACCGTGAAAATCCCTGAAACGAGAAGTAATCAACTAGAAATATTATCTTATAGAATTAAACTAAATAATAAAAACCAAAGAGTTTAAGGAAAAAATTAGAAAAACCTATTATTTCCAGAATCCAACCACCAGTTATAAACTCTACCTGTGTCATAGTCCCTTTGCTCTCTATTAAATTTCTTAATTATACTACTTCAGAATTTTGGGGAGTTTTACCCCCTTTCTTTGAATTTGGTCATTTAAGGTTTACGATTTCTCTACTTCCTTCTGGAAACTGAATAGTTCAGTGACACGAGGTTTGTAGCCGGCATCCCATTAAGACTTTGTTCAATTCTAGGTTTTTCTGATTTTTTCCATCAACTTTTTGATTTGTATTATTTAGTTTAATTCTATAAGATAATTAAGGGACGCGGGTGGCGCTGTGGGTTAAACCACAGAGCTTAGGACTTGCCGATCAGAAGGTTGGCAGTTCGAATCCCCGTGACGGGGTGAGCTCCCGGTGCTCGGTCCCAGCTCCTGCCAACCTAGCAGTTCGAAAGCACGTCAAAGTGCAAGTAGATAAATAGGTACCGCTCCGGCGGGAAGGTAAACGGCGTTTCCGTGCGCTGCTCTGGTTCGCCAGAAGCGGCTTAGTCCTGCTGGCCACATTATCCGGAAGCTGTACGCTGGCCAATAAAGTGAGATGAGCAACCCCAGAGTCGGCCACGACTGGACCTAATGGTCAGGGGTCCCTTTACCTTTTATAAGATAATATTTCTAGTCGATTACTTCTCGTTTCAAGGATTTTCACGGTATTTCATTTGTTTTGTGTATTATAGCAGCCCGGCTGAAATGGGCTGTCACCTCGGCGCTTGCCGCTGGGCCTGGCGAGCTTAACTTGAACGCGGGTAACTCCAGTTGAGAGCAGCGCCCGCAGGTTGAGCAAAGCCATCAGCCGAGTCAGGCTCCCCACATCTGAGTAAACAGCTCCCATCCTGACTTCTGACTGCACCAGGTTGTGACATTTTCTTACCCTGGTCGAAGGACACGGATACACAAACCCCCACCATTGAAACGGTGCCACGAATCTGGTGCTATCATTTCTACCTGGGATGCGCAGGTTGCGCAGGGAGGGTAGTTTTCTGGGCGCAGGGCAGTCCTGGCTGGCAAAGCAGTGGTCTTGGACCCCTGCAGCTGGACATGGGGTTCAGTCCGGTGCCAGCCTATAGTAGATTCTTCCATTTTTTTGAGACAACAGTAACTTGGGCATTCAAGATCCTCACAGACGGGAGCCTGGTGATTCTTCAAGTGCGAGAGTTTGACAGCAAGCCTAAAGTGTGGGGTAGATTTCTTGATTTGGGGGGGGGGGTTGTTTGTGTGTGTTTTGTTTTTTTAAAAGGAACCAGAAGTGGAAGAAATATATACATAATGTATATGTGTTGTATATATTATACATATAAATGCACAGTTATTTTTGTATATGTATTTCATGCCACAAGACCTCTGCTGGCTACTATAAACTGACCTGTATACTATTTTAGCTCTTTGAATGGGGATCCTGACTGAGTGTGTTCGGTTTTTGGGGGGTTTTACAGCCACAATGGAAAACGACATTTTCTTTTTTTCTTTTCCCTCCCTTGCAAGTTGCAGTTCTCTGCTGAAACAGCCACCTGCAGCCCACTCAGCAAATTGAGTTGCTCTTGCTTCGTATTACATCAGCAAAGCTGTAACCAGCACTCGTTAATCCCCAGAGCCGTTCTCTCCTCTCTTCTTTCTCCCTCCCTGCTCACCTCTTAAACTCCACATTTTGTAAGAGAGGCTCCCTTTCTTCTGCATTACAGGTGTGGGTCGCTCTTGCTACAAGACTTCCCCAAATCCTACTTTTTGAATAGGATTGCAGAGTTGGAAAGAAGATCTAGTCCAACCCCCTTGCTTGCAGGAATCTCAATCAAAGCATCCACGAGAGATCCAACTTCTGCTAGATTGTAGCCATGGCATACAAGGGGAAAGGTATGGGGAGGGCAGAGGAAAAAATCAAGCTCTGGCACCAGTTCTTAAGCCCTCTAAAAGCCCTCAGCATCTTACCCATGTCAACAGCACATAACTCCAGTTCTTTAGACAGCTTAAGGCGGTTGTGACTAAATTCAACAAGAAATTGAAAGAAAATTTGACCAGCTTGCCTAGTTCAGGAGATAGGAGATGCCTACCTGCCAGAGTCCAAAAGGGCAGCAACGGAACAACAGGACAGTTCAGCTTATTCCCAGAGCTGAGTAAACCAGGGTTGGCCAGCGCCCCTTCCTATAGATTGGGCTTGTGCCTACTTTACGACCCGTTCTCTGCAATGGCTGGAGAAAGCCTGCTGGATGCCCAGCCCCCAGCCAGATGGCTAATCAGGATTCAAGCACATGAGCAACTGGTATTCAAAAGCATTGCTTCTTCCAACTGCGGAGACAAAGGTTTAGCTCTCATGGCTAACAGTAGACTCACAAATACCAAACTACTGCATTTTGGGGAGGAGTTATGAAGAAAGTGACCTACCGTATTTTTCGCTCTATAAGATGCACCCCCCCCCAAGTAAGCGGAAATGTGTGTGCTTCTTATGGAGTGAATGCAGGCTGCGCAGCTATCCCAGAAGCCAGAACAGCAAGAGGGATTGCTGCTTTCACTGCGCAGCGATCCCTCTTGCTGTTCTGGCTTCTGGGATTCAGAATATTTTTTTTCTTGTTTTCCTCCTCCAAAAACTAAGTGTGTCTTATGGTCCGGTGCTTCTTATAGAGCGAAAAATACGGCGAGTCTGCCAATTCTTCTGAAGAGAATGCCAGCAAGGCTGAACACAATGTAAAAACAACCACAAACAGACAGACTGCAGTTCCCAAAGCAGCTTTGAGCCCTTTGGAAGGAAGACACTCTGGAAACCCGTGTGCACTTCAAGTGAATATACCATTTATTGAGCAGCATTTTCAATGCAGAATAGTTGGGACTAATTATTTGCAGTCCTAACAAACAACAGCTGTATTGGATATGAGTTAACTGTGCATCTATACAGAATGGGTGGGCTTGCCAAAACCGGTCGCTACATCGTCAGCTCCTGCACAAAAAGAAAAAGGAGAGATATTGCAAATGTAAAAGTGGCAAAGCCTATTTCCTCCGTGTCGCCCCTTTGCAGGGTTGAGTTGGGACAGCTCCTCGTGTTCATAGGATCCTCCTGGATTGAGCGCCACATATTTTAAACAGCTCTGTTGCACACAGTACTTTCCAGGTGGCTTGGCTAACGCACAAACATTTAACTGCCCCTTAACCAAGCATACCTCGCGGGTGGCGCTGTGGGTTAAACCACAGAGCCTAGGACTTGCCGATCAGAAGGTCGGCCGTTTGAATCCCCGCGACGGGGTGAGCTCCTGTTGCTCGGTCCCTGCTCCTGCCCACCTAGCAGCTCAAAAGTACGTCAAAGTGCAAGTAGATAAATAGGTACTGCTCCGACGGGAAGGTAAACGACGGTTCCATGCGCTGCTCTGGTTCGCCAGAAGCGGCTTAGTCATGCTGGCCACATGACCCAGAAGCTGTACGCCGGCTCCCTCGGCCAATAAAGCTAGATGAGCGCCGCAACCCCAGAGTCGCGGGGATTTGAACCGCCGACCTCCCGATCGGCAAGTCCTAGGCTCTGTGGTTTAACCCACAGCGCCACCCGCGTCCCGGCATACAAGGTTATCCGCATCTAAATATCCATCCACATTTATTTCCCCCATTTAATCTGGCCTTGGCAGAACACAGAGACAGGTCTGGCCCAAGACATGTTGGCACGAATGCCTCCGACCCTGGGGAGAAGGGGTGAGTGAAGATCTACATCAGGAGCAAGGAGGAGATTGAGGTTGAATCCTGACAAGACAGAAGTACTGTTTTGGGGGGACGGGGCGGGTGGGTGTGGAGGACTCCCTGGTCCTGAATGGGGTAACCGTGCCCCTGAAGGACCAGGTGTGCAGCCTGGGAGTCATTTTGGACTCACAGCTGTCCATGGAGGAACAGGTCAATTCTGTGTCCAGAGCAGCTATCTACCAGCTCCATCTGGTATGCAGGATGAGACCCTCCCTGCCTGCACTGTCTCGCCAGAGTGGTGCATGCTCTGGTTATCTCCCGCTTGCACTACTGCAATGCATGGGGCTACCTTTGAAGGTGACCCAGAAACTACAACTAATCCAGAATGCGGCAGCTAGACTGATGACTGGGAGTGGCTGCCGAGACCATATAACACCGGTCCTGAAAGACCTACATTGGCTCCCGGTACATTTCCCAGCACAATTCAAGGTGTTGGTGCTGACTTTTCAAGGCTTAAACAGCCTCAGTCCAGTATACCTGAAGGAGCATCTCCACCCCCATCGTTCAGCCCGGACACTGAGGTCCAGCTCTGAAGGCCTTCTGGCAGTTCCCTCCCTGCGAGAAGTGAGATTACAGGGAACCAGGCAGAGGGCCTTCTCGGTGGTGGCACCCAACCTGTGAAACGCCCTCCCATCAGATGTCAAGGAAATAACTACCAGACTTTTAGAAGACATCTGAAGGCAGCCCTGTTTAGGAGGCCCAGCCAGATGGGTGGGGTATAAGTAATAAATTATATTACCAGAAACAGTCAGATGGGTAGGGGTAGAATCAAATCAACCTGAAGGCCATGGGGCCTGCTCTGACGCTGGGTCGGTGCAGAGCCCGCAAAACCCCAGAGTGCAGCCCTCGCCATTTCCACACTATGGGTGGGAGATGGCAGCAGTGCCTCCTGTTTACTGCAGCGG
Organism: Podarcis filfolensis; assembly: GCF_964270895.1. NCBI lineage: Eukaryota > Metazoa > Chordata > Lepidosauria > Squamata > Lacertidae > Podarcis > Podarcis filfolensis. Next base: position 55,681,961 of record NC_139614.1, on the reverse strand, counting down.
CAGACTTTGGTCTCTCAAATTTCAGCAGCCTCTCGTTGGGGAGTTTGCATGGCGCCACGAATGGTGCTTTGCGGGCCCTAGCAACCAGCTGGTGGTGCTTTGCAAGCCCTAACAACCAACTGATGGTGCTTTGCAAGCCGTAACAACCAACTGATGGTGCTTTGCAAGCCCTAACAACCAGCTGATGGTGCTTTGCAAGCCCTAACAACCAACTGATGGTGCTTTGCAAGCCCTAACAACCAACTGATGGTGCTTTGCAAGCCCTAACAACCAGCTGATGGTGTTTTGCAAGCCCTAGCAACCAGCTGGCAGTGCTTTGCAAGCCCTAACAACCAGCTGATGGTGCTTTGCAAGCCCTAGCAACCAGCTGCTGGTGCTTTGCAAGCCCTAGCAACCAGCTGCTGGTGTTTTGCAAGCCCTAGCAACCAGCTGATGTCCAGGTAATTGTGATACTACCTGACCGATAGGTGGGCACCCCCGCAGGGGATGAAGGGAGGCAAAGATCCGGCCCCGGGGGCCAGATCCAGAGACCCTTTTGCCCAGAGGTGAGGCCTTTCTCAGCTATAGATGCCCACCCTAGAGGTGAGAATTACAGAGCTGGAAGGGACCGCGATGGTCATCTAGTCCAACCCTGTGCAATGCAGGAAGTGCAACTAAAGAATCCCTCCCACTATTCCTGACCTAAGCACATGTTTTGAATCAAGGGGGTCCAAACCCCTGAAGGAGAAGCAGCTAAGGCAGAGAGAACTGTCGCCATGCCCCATCCGGGGACCAAAAACCCAAGGAGTTCATCGTTCAGATTTCGCACACGCACCCCACTTCCCCGCACATACGAGACTCACCATGATGGCGTTCACAATGTCGTTGTTGTTGTGACGCAAGGCGCGCACCGCTTTGGGGTGAGATACGTTGGCTTGAGCCATGACCAGCTCGATATCCCTCACCTCCAGACCCGTTTCGTCAACCTGCCGGGAGAGACAAGGAGAAGGACTTAGAAGATCCCATCCAGGTGCTAGCAGATCCGCTCCTGTGTTTATCTACCTCCCTAACAGAGGACAGAGTCAGCACACTGGTCCATCTTACTCAGTGCAGACTACACGGACTGGCAGCATCTCTCCAGGGTTTGGGATGGAGAGTATCTCCCCACATGAACCGGCCTAGGTGCCAAAATCTCACCTTCTCTTGGTCCCACCAGCATCAGAGGCAAGGCTGGAGGGGAAACGAAAGACAGTCTTTTTCGTGGTGGCTCCCATATTGCAGAATACCCTCCCAAGAGAGGTCAGACTGGCTCCCTCCCAGTTATCCTTCCGTCAACAGGTTAACACCTTCCTGTTCACGCAGGCCTTTGGAAACGAAGGTGCAGAGGATGCTGCTGTCAGGGCAAACTGGATTTTAAGGCGTTCTGGTGTTAATTACTGTTAAAAAGGAAGGCGTTAATTACTGTTCTTGGCTCATTCGGTTTGTATCCCTTTGTCTTTTACAGTGGTACCTCAGGTTAAGTACTTAATTCGTTCCAGAGGTCCGTACTTAACCTGAAACTGTTCTTAACCTGAAGCACCACTTTAGCTAATGGGGCCTCCTGCTGCCGCCGTGCCGCCGGAGCACAATTTCTATTCTCATCCTGAAGCAAAGTTCTTAACCTGAAGCACTATTTCTGGGTTAGCAGAGTCTGTAACCTGAAGTGTATGTAATCTGAGGTACAGTGGTGCCTCGCAAGACGAAATTAATTCGTTCCGCAAGTTTTTTCTTCTTGCGAGTTTTTCGTCTTGCGAAGCACGGTTTCCCATAGGAATGCATTGAAAATCAATTAATGCGTTCCTATGGAGACCGCTTGCCAGGCTGGCGGTGCGGAGAAGGGCTTTTCTCCCCACCGCAAGCCTTCAGGACAGGTCCGGGAACAGAGGGGAAGGCGCGCAGCGCTTCTCCTCTGTTCCCGGGGCTTGCGGTGGGAGGAGGGTTTTTCCTCCCCACCGCCAACATTCAGAACAGCATTCTGAATGTTGGCGGTGGGAAGGAAAACCCTCCTCCCACCGCAAGTCTTCAGGACTGCCATCCGAAGGCTGGCGCGGGGAGAAGGTCTCTCCGCCCCACCGCCAGCCTTCGGAGGAGCCTTCCGAAGGCTGGCACGGGGAGAAGGTCTCTCCGCCCCACCGCCAGCCTTCGGAGGAGGTCCGAGGACAGTGGGGAAGACGCGCTGCGCTTCCCCGCTGTCCTGGAGATTTCCCTATGGGCTTTCGTCTTGCGAAGGAAGCCCATAGGGAAATTCGTTTTGCGAAGCACATCGAAAAACAGAAAACCCTTTCGTCTAGCGGGTTTTTCGTCTTGCGAGGCATTCGTCTTGCGGGGCACCACTGTACCACTGTATAGCACTAATTTTTAATGCTGGAAGCTGCCGTGAATCCCAGCTTGGGAGAAAGGCAAGATATAAATACATTAAATAAATAATAACATGAGTAACAAATCATCATCATCATCTCCCAGCCCTCCCTGGAAATGATGTTGGGGAATAAACCTGGGACTTTCTGCATGCAAAGCCGATCGTCTCTCACTGAGCTATTGCATTTCTTAACGGTGTTCTGGCTGCACAGAAACAGCACTCTGGTTCCTGAAATTCATTCCAATTGTGCAGATAAAATAGAACTGACAGAATTCTACAGGATGTGGTATTAGTGTGTGAAAACAGTCCAGATCCAGGGATCCCCAGATGGTGATTTCGGGCAGTATCCTGGCGCCCAGGCATCTTCACTTGGTCGCAAGTTGTTGAGAGCCAAGTGCAAAATACGCCTGGCTAATTTTGAAGACTGCCTTTTTGCGGTGAGGCGAACAGAACTGTAGACAGGATCCCAAACGTGGCCGCACAGCGGTTTTGTGTATCGGCATTGTATTATTTCCTACTCCTTTCCTCGTGGTCCCTACGAGCGTGGAATTTGCCTTTTTCAATGATAATAAATAAAGAAGTTGAATGGAATATTAAAAGAATGAGACAAAAGAATTTTGAATACGCAGACAAATCTGGAAAGTGGCTGGCATGGCAGATTAGAAAAAGGAAGGAACAGAATACAAATAATAAGATTATTGTAGAAGGAAAAGAAATAGATAATCCGAAAGAAATCAGAAAAGGATTTGTGGACCTTTATAGACAATTATTTAAAAAAACTGGGAAAAGTGACGTTAAAAAAATAGAAGATTTCTTGAGAAAGAAGGATTATCAGAGGTGCTGATGGAAGTCCAATAAGAATGTATGTGTGATAAACTGTGTGGTACTTTTTATAATTTTGTATGTTGAAAATCAATAAAAATATTTGTTAAAAAGGGGGGGGGAAGGAATCTGCCTTTTTCAACGGCAGCTCATCCAGCCCTATTTCATAACCCCAAGATCTCGTTCCTGGCCTTCCCGCACCAAACCACCGTACCTCCTCTTCCTCCTCGCTCTCCTCCTTGATCGTGAGGGTGGGAGCTGCTTCAGTGATCAACGGCGAGTGCTCCATGGGGACCTTGAACTTCTCCGCCGCAGCTTTGTGTACCTGCTGAGAGAGGTCTTCGATCTGCAGAAGACAAGAGGGCATGGGAATAAATACGATGAGGGCGCACACACCCCAGTCTTTTCGCCGCTCTGGACGTGCACAAGAGACCTGTCAAAAAGGCCTCACGCAGACTCTGGGTTTCCTGCCTAGCTCACGCCACCCGTTTGGTTACCCCGAGAGGTGAAAGGATTCCCCGAACAACTCCGGCCCTCGCCATAGCTGTCAACTTAAAGATTTGAAAGTAAGGGACCAGCAGCCTTGAAAATAAGGGATCAGCAGCCAAAAGAAGGGATTTTCCGGGCACAGGAATGTTCAACTTCTGAGCCCCTCCGAGCCAAAGGCAGAAATCCCAGCCAGCAGCCAAACAAAACCTCAAGCGGTGGTTCCCACAGCGCAGCAACCCGGCAAAGGAGATGCAGCAAGGAAAACCACCGTCCCCTCTCCGCTGGGAAGCGCTGAGCAAAGGCGAGTCCCCAGGCAACGCGGCCGATTTGATCGGCACAAGGCATGCAAGCTCCACCCCCCCAGTCATTCTTAGACTCCTTATTGGGTGAGCAACGCAGCCAAGCAACACAGTTGGAGCCTCCCTGGCTGGCAGGGAGGGAGGGAGGGAGAGGAGCTGCTTCCTTTGAAACCCGGGAAATTTAAGGGACATCATCAATAAGGGACAGCCGTGGGACACGGCGCTAGGGTAAGGGACTTTCCCACCAAATAAGGGACGGTTGACAGCTATGGCCCTAGCATGAGGCACAGTGAGGCAGCTGCCTCGGGCGGATGAAGGCGAGGGTGTGGAAAGGTGTTGGAGGACAGAATTCTCTCTCTCTCTCTCTCTCTCTCTCTCTCTCTCTGTGTGTGTGTGTGTGTGTGTGTGTGTGTGTGTGTCTGGCTGTCTGGCTGTCTGGCTGTCTGTCTGTCTTCCACCCTCCAGTGGTGTAACGTGGGTTGCTAGTGCCCAGGGCAGGCAAACCGCCAACACAACCCCTTGAACAGCCTGGAGACTGAAGAGCGGCCAGGCCTTGGAGGTGTGAGAAAGGCGGACAGAGCCTCTGTGGGCACTGGGGGCCAGAGGCCAGAGGCCCCCGGTGGCAGGCAGGCAGGGAAAGACAGTGAGCCAGGGACACGGCCCACAGGATATGCCTAGGTAGCAGCAGCCCCTCAATAGGGGATCGTCCAACCACTATTCTGGCATTAAAGGGGGTTGGACTAGATGATCCTTGGGGATCCCTACAATTCTTCAAAGCAAATCCTTCTCCTATGCTATTGGACACAAGTGAGCCAAGTGGGCTCCCCTAACTGGATTCAGAAGGCCTTGTCCGCCCCGGGCACAAGCAACCCACGTTATGCCACTGGAGGGTGAAAGACAGACAGACACACACACACACACACACACACAGAGAGAGAGAGAGAGAGAGAGAGAGAGAGAGAGCTCCTCCAACACCTTTCCACACCCTCAGCTTCAGCCGCCTGAAGCAGCTGCCTCACTGTGCCTCATGCTAGGGCTGGAGTTGTTCACCCCTCACCTTGGCCTCTCCAAAGACAATGTAGATGTCCGAGGCAGGGCTTTTGAAGACGTCCGGCTTGGTGATCACAAACAAGATGTTCTTGGACTTGCGGATCGTGATCCTGGTGACGCCGTGGATTTGCCGCAGACCCAGCTTCGACATGGCCTGGAGGGAGACAAGGGGATGACAGCCTGTTAGAATCGCCGAGCAGAAAGGTTGGACTAAAGCCATGCTCAGAAGAAGGAGAGACAGGACTCTGGCTGATAAGCTGAGTCCTAAGGAGGTATAATCTGGTTCAAAAGATCTGTCCTGCGTCAACTGAAGTCATTCCCACCATTTCTAAATTAATAATAAGAAATAAATTAATAATTAATAATAAGATTAATTAAATTAATAATAAGAATAAATAAATTTATACCCTGCCCTCCCCGGCCGGAGCTGGGCTCAGGGCGGCTAACACCAATAAAATCACAGTAAAAACATAATAGAGGGTGTGGAAACCAATTTAAAACACAGGTTAAAATGCAATTTAAAATACAGCCTCCTTTTAAAGTAGCTGATAAATCATAAGGGGATAAATCATTAGAGAAGAGTGCCGTTCCTTAGCCAAAAATGACAGAACCCCCAGCACAAGAGGAATGGGATCAACGCAGGAGAGCCCCAAAGTTTGAAGATCTGAGAAGCTTGGGGCCGCCTCTATCTGTGGAACTGGCACCGTTACAGATGCTCATAAAACTCTTCTGGCATTTGTAAGAACTTGATCTTTTCGTGTGGCCACACCTACACTTCGGAACTCCCTGCCTATTGATGTCTCTGCCCTCTTTCTGGCGCCTAAATTTATTTATTTTTAGTCTTACTCGTTCTTAGTTAGCCCAGCCTTCGCCCAACTGATGCCATCCAGGTGTTTTGGACTACAATACCCATCAGCCCCAGCCCAGTTAGCCAACGAGCTGCAGGACTTGCTGGCCATTTTCCTGCCAGCCATTTCCACGCAGGGAAATTTTTATACGAGATCTATTAAAACATACAGATCACAACAACAGAAGCGTCGCAGCACCAGCCCTTTCCTTAAACACAGTCGGTTCCCCAAAGCCTGCGGGAACAGAGGAGGTCGTTTTCACCTGTCAAGTCAGGCTTGTCCAGGGAGGGAGTTCCATAGTCCAGGAGCAGCCACCACCAAGAAGGCCATGTCCTGGGTCCCAACCCAAGTGTGCCTTTGAGGGTGGTGGCACAGAGAAGGGCCTCCCTTGAAGATCTCACAGCCCGGGCAGGTTTGTATGATAATAATATAATAATAATAATTTATTATTTGTACCCCGCGCATCTGGCTGGGTTTCCCCAGCCACTCTGGGCGGATTCCAACAAAATATTAAAATACAATAACCTATTAAACATTAAAAGCTTCCCTAAACAGGGCTGCCTTCAGATGCCTTCTAAAAGTCTGGTAGTTGTTTTTCTCTTTGACATCTGGTGGGAGGGCGTTCCACAGGGCAGGTGCCACCACCGAGAAGGCCCTCTGCCTGGTTCCCTGTAACCTCACTTCTCGCAGGGAGGGAACCGCCAGAAGGCCCTCAGTGAACCTCAATATCTGGGCTGAACAATGGGGGTGGAGACGCTCCTTCAGGTACACTGGGCCGAGGCCATTTAGGGCTTGAAAGGTCAGCACCAACACCTTGAATTGCACTTGGAAACGTACTGGGAGCCAATGTAGGTATTTCAAAACGGGTGTTATATGGTCTTGGCGGCCACTCCCAGTCACCAGTCTAGCTGCCGCATTCTGGATTAGTTGTAGTTTCCAGGTCAGCTTCAAAGGTAGCCCCACATAGAGCGCATTGCAGTAGTCCAAGTGGGAGATAACTAGAGCATGCGCCACTCTGGTGAGACAGTCTGCGGGCAGGGAGGATCTCAGCCTGCGTACCAGGTGGGGCTGGTAGACAGCTGCCCTGGACAAAGAATTAACCTGTGCCTCCATGGACAGCGGTGAGTCCAAAATGACCCCCAGGCTGCGCACCTGGTCCTTCAGGGGCACAGTTGCCCCATTCAGGACCAGAGAGTCCTCCATATCCACCAGCCCCCTGTCCCCCAAGAACAGTATTTCTGTCTTGTCGGGATTCAACCTCAATCCATTAGCCGCCATCTCCCTAGCTGCGCACCTGGTCCTTCAGGGATTTGACCAAGGCACTGCCAGTTGCTGACCAGTGATGTTCAACGTGGTTGTGACCCAGATGAATATTCTGGGGTGGGTGGGGGGAATAAGAGGGCCCCCCGCCTGACGTCAGTCCTTGAAGCCCTAGCTGAGGCTGCCCTGAGACCAAGGGGGGCTGGATTAGGGCTTGGATAAGGCTGTCTATGTTCGTCACTGGCTCGGGCGATTATCCTTGCTCTGACAGCCCTTTGCTCTCCAAGGATGGCCAGGAAGGGGGCAGGGAGGCCATGGGGCTTGGCCACTGTATGCCCCGCTTCAGAAAGGGGGTCACGCACATGGGGATTGTTGCGAGGTCAAGATTTTCCTGGAAGTTTGCCTCCAGGCAGAGAGATTAGATGTCTGGTTCTCCTCTGGCCCACCCAGTGTTGTCGGGAGTCCAGAGCAGCGCTGACCGAGTCAAGTTCCCTTTAAAAATAAAATTAAGAACTCTGTTTGCTTGGAGGCTTTGGAAGGAATTAATAGGGATTCTCGGCTGCTCGTTAAGAAGAATCTCAGCAGGCTTCGGACTTAACTGGTTCCAAACACAGGAAGCACTTTGCCTCAACTAATTAGCGCTTGCTTGAGACAGATAGAAAAAACTCCTGCAGGGTTCAGGCGGTCCTGTTTGCATCCCAAGGACTCGCTATAATGGGCTGTGCCTTTGAAAAGTGCTCAGAAACTTTCAGACCGCAATACCTCAAGGACTGCCTCTTTCCATTTGAGCCTACCCGGACCCTGAGATCATCTTCTGAGGCCCTCCTTCATGTGCCGCCTCCTTGAGAGGTCCAGAGGGTGGCAACATGAGAACAGGGCCTTCTCTGCAGTGGCTCCCCGTCTGTGGAATGCTCTCCCCAGGGAAGTTCGCCTGGCACCTTCTTTATACACCTTTAGGGGCTAGGCAAAAATGTTCCTTTTTAATCAGGCCTTTGGCTGATCTTATTGACATCCAACCCCCTTTTAGAATGTGGCTTTTGGAGGGAGGGTTATTGAGTTATTGTGTTTGGTTTGATTTTATATGTTGTGGTCTTGTTGTGAACTGCCCTGAGACCTCCGGGTATAGGGCAGTGTATAAGTTTAATTAATAATAATAATAATAATACAGTGGATGCTCAGGTTGCGAACGTGATCCATGTGCCTTCAGATGTCTTCTAAAAGTCAGACTTTACAGACTTTTTTCAGAAGCTGAATGTGCTCTGCTTTGAGAGTTACACTGAGGTCTGTCTGTTTCTGCTATTTATTTTGCGTTTTTGCTTTTGCGGCTCTTTTTCGTTTTGCTTTTGTGACTGTGTGGAACCCAGTTCAGCAACTGACGGATTGATTGTGTGACTGCAGTACATTGTTTATTGCTTTCATTTTACGGCTCAATAGTATAGTTAGATAGTAAAATCCATGTTCAGTTGCTGTTCTAGGGGTTGTTTTGTTCGAATCCCCGTCGCGGGGATTCGAACCGCTGACCTTCCAATTGGCAAGCCCTAGAGGCTCAGTGGTTTAGACCACAGCGCCACCCATGTCCCATCCGCTGTACTGTAGACACCAGTTATCTCTCACAGGATGCCACATGCCTCAGCAGACCATTCAGGGAATTACAGAGTTGAGAAAAGTTTCTGCTAGTCCGCTCTTCCTGCACCCCAGACCCTCCCTGCCCGATTCTCTACTGACCTTTCGTGCTTTTTTCTCGCTCCTGCTCTGTTTCGCTCTGCTAATGGATTCTTCGCCGGTTCCCAAGGAGTGCGTTAGTTGCGCCTGGAAGATGCAAGTGGGATGGTTAAAACAACCAAACTGATTCTTTAGTTTGTGGCTCCTACACTGCAGGGAGTTGGACTAAATGATGCTTTGGGTCCTTTCCAACTCTACAATTCTAAACATGGTTTACATAGCAGTAAACATGGTTTCAGTTCTAAACATGGTTTACATAGCAGCAAACCTGGTTTCAGTTCTAAACATGGTTTACATAGCAGCAAACCTGGTTTCAGTTCTAAACATGGTTTACATAGCAGCAAACCTGGTTTCAGTTCTAAACACGGTTTACATAGCAGCAAACCTGGTTTCAGTTCTAAACATGGTTTACATAGCAGCAAACCTGGTTTCAGTTCTAAACATGGTTTACATAGCAGCAAACCTGGTTTCAGTTCTAAACACGGTTTACATAGCAGTAAACATGGTTTCAGTTCTAAACATGGTTTACATCGGCTGGCTTTAAAAGTCAACACATTGCAGTGTATTTTGCCAATTAAGTTCCATTAGTTTTCCAAATTTTAAACAAATTAATTCAAATTGAACACTCATTTAAAAGCTGACTTTCCACCCTCCCTTTCAATACATTTCTTTTCCCTCCCTTCTTTCCTGCACACAGTAAAATACTTTTTCCTAATTTCCCCATCCACTTCCGATTTCCTCCGACTGTGCATGTTCAATCCTTGCTTAGACATTTACCCATTTTCCTAATTAATCAAACGGCGTTAATCTTCCATTATCATTAATCACCATTTTAAATCGTATTTCCTCCAATACAACTTAATCAGCCTGTCCTTACGCGTTCGCATCGTTATAATTCACCAGCGCTCTGGTTTTACAAGCCTCAGAAACATCCAGAAAAAACCTCCCGATTTCCCTTGTTAGGCGATTCCCTTTTCACAAAACAGGTCTGCCGCTTCCTCATTGCAGCGTAGTTTGCACATGCTCAGAGGACCCTCGCTGCTGTACAGTCCCCAGGCTGAGACAGCTTCAAGAAACATCCTTTAGCCCAGAGGTGGCCAGAAGGTACCGTATTTTTCGCTCTATAGGACGCACTTTTCCCCCTCCAAAAATTAAGGGGAAATGTGTGTGCGTCCTATGGAGTGAATGCAGGCTCCTTGGCTTCAGTGATAGCAACTTGAAGCCTCTGGAGCGCAGCACGAGTTACCGCTGTGTTCTGGAGGCTTCAGGTTCCTTTCCCTGAAGCCAGGAGAGTCTTGCTCTCCCAGCTTCAGCAAAAGGAACCCGAAGCCTGAGCGAGATCACGCTCACTGTCTTGGCTTGTGCTATAGCCGTGCGCAACCCCTCTGGCAGGGAGAGGTTGCGCGCAGCCTGTACGCTGCTCTTTGGGGCTGGGGGGGAAATAAGATTTTTTTTTCTTGATTTCCCCCTCTAAAAACTAGGTGCGCCCTATGGTCGGTGCGCCTTATGGAGTGAAAAATACGGTATATGGAAAGATCTACTGCTGAGATCTCTAGGTGATCTGCTGAAAGCTCAGCCCACTCATTGAGGGGGGAACGATTAAGACGGGGTAGGCAACCTAAGGTCCGGGGGCCGGATCCGGCCCAATCGCCTTCTCAATCCGGCCCGCGAATGCTCCAGGAATCAGCGTGTTTTTACATGAGTGGAATGTGTTCTATTATTTAAAATGCACCTGTGGATTATTTTGTGGATCCTGCCTGGTGTTTTCACATGCGTAGAATGCGTGCTTTTATTTCAAATGCATCTCTGGGTTATTTGTGGATCCTGCCTGGTGTTTTCACATGAGCAGAATGTGTCCTTTTATTTAAAATGCATCTCTGGGTTATTTGTGGGGCGTAGGAATTTGTTCATTTTTGTTCTTCAAAATATAGTCCGGCCCACTACAAGGTCTGAGAGACGGTGGACCGGCCCACGGCTGAAAAAGTTTGCTGACCCCTGGATTAATATATCTGCCCCCCACAACTCCCTGAAGCCAGAAGTTTTTCAGGAGCAATCTCTGCTTCGTACAAATCTAGCCGTCTTCACCTAAAACAAATCACCTGCGTTTGAGCTGTCCTTGGTTCTGAAACCTCAGCTTCTTCCAACTCAGGTAAGGACCCTTCGTTGCTTTCTGAGTCATTCGAAGACCCTGGAAGAGAGAGGAAGCAGGGAGTGAAAGGAGCCTTTTGGTGTCCCAGGTAAGAGACCATTTATAAAACTGTTTCCTTTGCACCAAGATGTTTGCCTCTGTGAGCCTGGAGACATCTATAATTAATTAATTAATTAATTAATTAATTAATTAATTAATAAAACAGTGGTACCTCAGGTTACATACGCTTCAGGTTACAGACTCCGCTAACCCAGAAATAATGCTTCAGGTTAAGAACTTTGCTTCAGGATGAGAACAGAAATCGTGCTCTGGTGGCGCAGCGGCAGCAGGAGGCCCCATTAGCTAAAGTGGTGCTTCAGGTTAAGAACAGTTTCAGGTTAAGAACGGACCTCCGGAATGAATTAAGTACTTAACCCGAGGTAAAAGGTAAAGGTAAAGGTACCCCTGCCAGACTTTTAGAAGACATCTGAAGGCAGCCCTGCTTAGGGAAGCTTTTAATGTTTGATGTATTAAAGGTAAAGGTACCCCTGCCCGCTAGGTTACCTGGTTGAACCCTTTCTGTCGTGGCTGTCTCAGTCGCTGGCAGAATCCATCAGTAGGCGTTTCTTGAACTTCTTCCAGCAAAGAAGTTCTTTGACGCCAAGTCTCCTCCTACTCTCCCTGTGCGGAAGTCTTCTGCGCTGGGAGGGCGTGGGCAGCGGAGGACCCGTGCTCTCCCCACTGGTCTCCAGCGAGGAGTCCTGGAGCCTCCTCTCCGATTCCCCCATCTGCCCCCCTTCCGCACTGGTGTTACGCTGATTTCCTTCCCCAGCAGATGGGCTGCCTCTCTCCCTACTGGGACCCTCTCCGGCATCCCCCCGGAGCCTTCCCTCCGCCTCTGGCTCCGATGGCAGTTCCCTGACAATGGGTTTGTTTGGATTCTAATTTCTAACATTGCCTGCACGGCATTTGGCGTTTTCACCTGGAGACCAGTGAGAACTCATCTCCTCTCCATCCGGAATCACCATTGCTGGGCAAGGGGCTGAGGGAGGACCTGGCGAAGGCAGCAGTACCAGAGGCACAATAGCAGGTGTGGTGAATCCGCGACCAGTTCCAAGAGGACTGGAGGAAACTTAAGGGCTATTTGAATAAATCTTGTAACATAGAAAATTAGAAATTACTTGAAAGAAAACAAGTAGGCCTAGGATTACTAAATTAAGTTATAATTAAATAAATGGGATTTAGAATGTTAAGAAAAGTGAATAAGATGGACTAGAATTGGAAATAATAGAGTTCTGTCAAGAGAACAAGCTGGTCATCACAAACATGCTTTTCCAACAACACAAGAGACGACTCTACACATGGACATCACCAGATGGGCAGCATCAAAATCAGATTGATTATATTCTCTGCAGCCAAAGATGGAGAAGCTCTATACAGTCAGCAAAAATAAGACCAGGAGCTGACTGTGGCTCAGATCATCAGCTTCTTATAGCAAAATTCAAGCTTAAACTTAAAAAGTAGAGACATCACCTTGCCAACAAAGGTCCGTACAGTAAAAGCTATGGTTTTCCCAGTTGTGATGCATGGAAGTGAGAGCTGGACCATAAAGAAGGCTGATCGCCAAAGAATGGATACTTTTGAATTCTGGTGTTGGAGGAGACTCTGGAGAGTCCCATGGACTGCAAGAAGATCCAACCTCTCCATTCTGAAGGAAATCAGCCCTGAGTGCTCACTGGAAGGACAGATCCTGAAGCTGAGGCTCCAATCCTTTGGCCACCTCATGAGAAGAGAAGACTCCCTGGAAAAGACCCTGATGTTGGGAAAGATGGAGGGCACAAGGAGAAGGGGACGACAGAGGACGAGATGGTGGGACAGTGTTCTGGAAGCTACCAGCATGAGTTTGACCAAACTGCGGGAGGCAGTGGAAGACAGGAGTGCCTGGCGTGCTCTGGTCCAGGGGGTCATGAAGAGTCGGACACGACTAAACAACAACAACATTAATTGGAAATTGTTTTAGTTAATAATGATATTGGAAAGCTGTTACTTTTAACTACAAGGAAACTCAGAAGGGAGGGACTTGAGGAAGTCAACCAAGATGCTTAAAAGGTTGGATTTGTGAAGAATTAAGTTTGTTGTTCCTTTCCCCCCCTTCTTTCTTTTTCTGTTTTTGTGTTATCACTCTGCTTTGTGGTTTTTGTTATCATTGTGGAAAACCTAATAAAAACTTATTAAAAAAAAATAGCAGGTGGGGTGATACCCCCCATTGGGGCAGAGCCCCAGGGTCAGTGCCAGGGAGTTTGCCGCCACCTCCGCCCACAGGCTGGCGCAACCAGGCACCTCGGGACCAAACAATGGAAAGCCAACGGGGGTTTCTCACCTTTGTGGTTGGCCTCGTGGGTCCTTTTCCCCGCCAAGGCCTTCTTCTCTTCCAGGAGCATCATGCCAGTCGCTTCCCTCAGGCTCTCGATCTCCGGGCAGCGGTACAGCAGCTCCCGATCGCTGGAGGAGCTCGACTCCAGCGGCGCCGGCCCCCGGTCCCCACGCTTCTCCCCTGCAGAGACGGAGTCCTTTTCTCGGGCGTCCTTGTTGCCAGGCAACCGGTTCCGGCCCCTGGAATCTTTGCTGATGGGAGGCTGGTCCTCGCGGCAGGGCTTGGCAGGTCTGGCGCTCACCACAGCTGGAGAGAGAAGTAGGTTAGGGCAGGGGTTTTTTGGGGGGGTGTCCTTTCCCTTGCAGTTGGAAGCCAGGAACTCCAAACAGCTTCACCCAGCCTGGCACCAAAACCTGAAGAAATGAACCTATGCTGCCAAATTCTCATAGTAAATGTAAAGGGACCCCTGACCATTAGGTCCAGTTGCGGCCGACTCTGGGGTTGCGGCGCTCATCTCGCTTTATTGGCCGAGGGAGCCGGCGTACAGCTTCCGGGTCATGTGGCCAGCATGACTAAGCCGCTTCTGGTGAACCAGAAGATTGGCAAATCCTAATGGTAGAATATCTGCAGCTAGCAAAAGCCACAGGAAGAGTAAGAGGCCAACCAAAACAAAAAGTCTATAAAGATCTTTAAAAACTATTTAGAAAACTACGGAATAAAAGGAATCATCTTGGCAGAATTAGATCCCTGTATTGTATAAATATAAGTTCATAGGGAGGTAAAAAGAAATTATATAAGAAATGTGTAACTGTGCAGTATAAAGTAATGGATAAAGTACAGTGAGATTAATTGGAAGTCAGTTTTTAATTTCTTCTCTATAAGTTTTATAATTGTGTTCAGTATCAGGAGTATATATGATATTTATAGTGTGGTGGTTTGTTTGATTTTCCTGTTATTTGTTTGTTTGTTTGATTGTATGTATGTTTGTTTACTTGTATGTACGTCTGATTTCTCATAAATGTGTTTATTTTAAATTAAGAAGAAGAAGAAGAAGAAGAAATAAATAAAATCTACCCTCATCCTCATCCTCCCGTTATCTGGATGGGAGAGACGGGGAAACTTCTTGTATCTTATAGTGTAGTGGTTTGTTTGATTTTCCTGTTATTTGTTTGATTGATTGTATGTTTGTTTACTTGTATGTACATCTGTTTTCTCATAAGTGTGTTTATTTTAAATTAATAATAATAATAAAAAGAAATAAATAAAATCAACCCTCATCCTCATCCTCCCGTTATCTGGATGGGAGAGACGGGGAAATGAAACCTTACCTTCTGCAGGAGCCTTCCGCGAATCCCGGAGGAGGATCAGGTCCTCTCTGGAAGGAGCTCGTTCCTCGTCAGGCCTGGTTGTTGAAGCAGGAAGCCACGAAGCAGCCGAGGGGCCGTGGAAATGGCCGTCGGAGGGAGGCGAGGGAGAAACAGGAGGCACTTCTTGAGGTTCAGAAGGTGGAGATGGAGGAGGAGACAGAGGAGCTTCCTCCTCGCAGGTAAGCGATGGGGGCTGCTCTGCCTGCAAAGAAACAGCCAGGGACTCTTGAGCTGGTCCTTCAGAGACTGGCGGGGCCTGCGATGGAGGAGAGGTGGTCTCCACACTCAGCAAACCAGCTTCCGGGACCCCGAGTTTCGTGCTTCCAGCAAAAGCACTTGAAGGAACTGGTCCTTCTTCCTCTCTTGGGTGGCCAACCTCCTCTGCTGTGGCAGCTTCTAGTCTCATCTCTTCTGGAATCTCTTCAGTTGACCCATCAGCTTCTGGACTCTGGATCGTCGGCTCGGCCTGCAAGCTCCGAGGTGGAGATCTGTCAACGCTCTCAGACGTCTTCCCTTCGGCTTCACCGGGCGCGAAGACGACCTCCTCAGCAGGCTGGTCTACTCCTTCCAACCCAGAACTCAGCAGCGGCCCAGCCGCCATCTCCACCGCCTCTGAACGAAGGGGAACAACCTCCACATGTGGTGGAACTGCTACCCTGTCCATCTCCAGCTCCTTGCAAGGTTGCCCGGCGACTTGGTCTTGACTGCAAGTGGTTTGAGGCTCCAACTCATCTTCGGAATGCTTCGATTCCGACAAGTCTGGCATGACGCCTTCGGAGGAGAACTCCAAGACGTCTTCCTTAAGGCTGCCGAGAAGGCTTTGTGCTTCGGCCACCAGCAGACTGCTCACCAGGCGGGCAGCACCCAAGCCCGGCTCCCTGAGGTTGCCGAAGGAGCCTCGCAACATGTCGGTGATCTGCTGCTGGTCTGCGGTGACCGCTGGAGGCTCCGCAACCAACGAGGCGTTCTGCCACAAGGCACCAGGAAGCTCCGGTTGGCTGGGGGCTGGAGATGGCGTCGCTGCAGCAACGGCTTCAGAATCATCCGGGGCTGCACCAGTCCTCCTGGTCCCCGGCGATTCTGCAGCACCAACGTTTTCCGTTTCTGCATTTCCACTGGAAAGGATGTGCTGGGCATCTTCAGGCTCCGACAAATAGATCTCCTCTTCAGAAGCAAAGAAGAGGTGCTGGCTTTTGCAAAGCACGGGTGACACATCCCTTGGCCGGGTATTGGCTGGAGAAGGCGGCTGGTTAAGAGCAGAGGAATGCAGACACAACGCCATGCTCCGCTGGGAAGGTCCCTCTGCTGGTGGGATCTTCGACGGCTCAGCCAAGGGTTCAACCTTAGCATCTTCAGTCTCGACCACTCGGTGTTCCAGCTCAGAAACGGCTGCCGGCTGTTCTTGTGGAAGAGGAGAAGGGCTGTTCTCCACATCCTCGGCCGGGCTGCCCCATGCCTGCTCAGGGGTGCTGAGCCCTTCCCTCTCAGAGCCAGGGGATGAAGTCAGCACAAGGGTCCCACAAGAGATGTCCTCAGCTGCCGTGAAGAAGCTGCTGTCCGTCTGCGAGTTGGGCATGGAGACCTCTGCCAACTTTGGGGAAGAGAGACTGGAATCCAGATCCTTTTCCTGCACAGAAGGTTCAGCGCCCAAAGCAGGTGGTTGGAGACCCTGAAGCAGAGCTTGAGCAAAGGTCTTCTTTGGCACCTGCAAGGGTTGCCTGGGTAGACCCTCAACCCTGCCAGTGGAAGGCGTTGCAACTGCATCTCCTGCCTTAGAAGTTCCTGGGGCAGTTTTTTCCACCTGAGCTTTGACGTCCAAAGGATGCTGATCATTCAAAGGAGGCAGAGATGCAGCCGCCTCCATACATCCCCTGTTCCTCTGAGCCTCAGGCCCCTGTTGGACAGCCAGCTTGGTGTCTTTGGTTGCTGCCTGGGGCTCCAGAATCTGTACCCCACCAAGCTGTGGCCATTCAGTGCCTTCTTTACGACCCGCTGGCTCAGGAAGGCCTG
Organism: Podarcis filfolensis; assembly: GCF_964270895.1. NCBI lineage: Eukaryota > Metazoa > Chordata > Lepidosauria > Squamata > Lacertidae > Podarcis > Podarcis filfolensis. The sequence goes on along the minus strand of NC_139614.1, from coordinate 55,665,215 downwards.
CCTGGCGAACAACCTGCTCAAAGGCCGCAGGAACCACGAGCTTGTTCTCATCTTTCTGTCCTGGCTTCTTCTCCAAGCTTCCCACCAACACTGGACCATCTGTGGTCTCGCTGCTGGCGGGAGCAGGAGCTGCCCCCTTAATCTGAATCTGAACCAAATTCATGTTGCTGTCTCTCAGGCTAGGCTGAGCACCAGGATCCTGGAATGAGGCGGCTTCTGATCCACACAGTCCCACAGGAAGCGTGGTTAAGCGCTGGGCTTGAAGCCCGTCTCCCGGCCAAACAGAACCTTCTCCTGGCGGGATCTCAGCGACAGAGTCTGCTCTGCTGTTTTCATCACTTTCAAGTTCAGAAATAGCATCCTCTTCTCCCTCGGACGGACTTTCCCAGTCCTGGCCAGCATCAACTTCGTCCGATAGCGCTTGCTCCTCCATTGCCCTGGTGGCTTCCTCTACAACTGAAGCCTCTTCCCCTAGCTGATCTTTGCCCTTGGCGTCCTCTCCAGCTTCCTCAAGATGGCCGCCTGTTTCTACCAGCGTGGGCTCATGGCGGCTCTCACCAGGCTGAGGCTCCCTCACGCTCAGGTCTTTGGCCTCGCCAGTCTCCAAGCACAGCTTGAGATGGGCTGCGCCGTCTCCTATAACCACACTGGCAGGAGGGCCTGTGGAGGCCTCCATCTCCAGCCCAGATGAGTCTCTTGGCATCCCACAGACTTCAGCACGCTCTTCAACATCTGTGGGGGGCAGAGTTGTGGCTGCCGCCAACAAGGTGACCTCACTGTCCACGACGGCGGTGTTCTGCTGTGTGCCGTTTGGTCCCAGCAGGGGCCGAGAATCAGGTTTCGCCTCAGAAAAGATGGCCACCACGTGGTCCTCGTTGTTGTTCATCTGGTCAAGGGACGAGGCCTCCTCAAGCTCGTCCTCCGATTCAAAGCAGGCAATAAGGCACTCCGCTGTCGGCTCGTTGTCGGCTCGAGTCGCTTCAGGCTGGTCCAAGATGGCCGCCTCACAGGAGCCAAGGAGGGACACGAATGGAGGCTCCTCCTTCTCTGGCTCCACGTTGAACACTCCTCCGTTAGGCCTCTCTGCTTCAGTCAAGCCTCCCCCAGAGGCGCCATCTTGGTCAAGGAGCTCCAGAAGCCGCTCCTCCGACTCCTTCAGCCTGGCGCTGATGTCAAAGGAAGACGAGTCGTTGACGTCTGGAGTCGCCAGCTCTGCAAACACCACAGGATACGGCTTCGGGGTCCATCCCAGGGCTATGGCAGGGCCCGCATACACCTGGTCGACCCACTCTGCAGCCGTTTGTCCCACAGGCCGAGGCCCTTCCAAGGAGTTGTCCAGAGGCGGCAAAGCGTCTGCTTCCTCATCCGTATCAAAGCAAGCAATGAGGCATTCTCCAGGATCAGGGACGTTTTCCTCAGCAGCCTCTCGCCTGTCTGAGAGCGACTGGCGCTCCAGGGAGGCGCAGGGGGAGCCCCTTTCCCTTGAAGGCTCTTCTCCCTCTTCACATCCAGTTCCATGACCCACGCCTCCGAAAAGAGCTGTGGGGCCCTGCTCCATAGGAGACCCCCATCCTTGACCAGTAGGGGAACTGCTGCTGCTTCCAGAACATTCGGAGGAATCGCCGGGAGCTTCGGGCACAACCCGCAACCTGGAAGCCGCTTCTTCTTCAGTGGGGAGCGAAACTTTGATTTGGTCCTCCTGGGGTATCTCTTCATCTTCAGCCTTCTCCAGGGAGGAGCCTCTCTCCTCCCGCTCCTCCTTTTCGGCCCTCGGGTGCCCATTGTCCCCAGCAGAAGCCGTCTCTTCCTCATCTGTGTTGTAAGCATCGGATGAGGTCTCCATCTCGCTCTCGCTGCCCGATCGGGACAGCGCGGGTTCCATATCTTCCTTTGGAGGCTCGGCCACTTCCTGAGCAGGGGCGACGGCAGCTTCCGCGACCACGGCGTACTGCTCGACGCTGTAGAGCCGTTCATCGTCCTCCCCGTTGTAGGAGGCCGAGTCTGAGGACTGGGAGGTGTCGTCCTGGTAAGCAAAGGACTCGTCCACGCCTTCGTTGATGGAGGTTTCCGAGAGAGAGTGCAGGAAGGAGGCCGAAGTGCTGTCGTCGTCCTCCACGCCGTAGAGGGCGTCGTTCCCCACCGACTCCCCTTGGGGGAACAGCGTGATCTCCATGGACTCCGCCTCGAATATGAGGCTCCCACGGAAAGGCAGGAGCAAAGCAGAAATCATCTGGTCACTGTCGGCGCCGTCCACGCCATCGTCTGGGGCGGAAGCCGCCGTCTCGGCCTGCGGCCGGCCGGGTGCATCAGCCTCGGAGGTGTCCGTCCCAGAAGGGAAGGCAGCGAGTGAACCGGGCAAGAGGCAGGGTTTCGATCCTGCAAACTCGGCAGAGTCTCCGGCTCCCGTTTCGTAGGCCGGCGGAGCCTCTGCTTTGGACAGCTCGCGGCTCAGATCCACTTCGTCTCCAGAGTCCTCTCTGCTCTCGGGCCAAGACGGAGCCTCTTGCTCAAACCTCGGAGGGCCCGGCCTCAAGGGAGCGACTTCGGCGCCCCAGTCGCCGCCATCTTCCTCCGGGGTCGTCTGCCCGTCGTCGTCGTCCTCGGGGAACGATGAGTGGACTAAAGTGCTGGAGGAGAGGGTCTGGAAAGCAAACTCCCCCTCCAAGTCGGGAGACAGGCTGGGTCCCCGTGGGAGCCTTGGGCGGCCGTCCGCGTACTCCGAGAGAAACTCCTCGCCGTCTGCCGCCGGGGCCTCCATGGCTTCCGACTCTGCGATCAGGTTGGGGGAGCAAGACGGGGAAGTGCTGCCGGTGCCTGAAGACGCCCAGCTGCCTCCCTCGGCCGTGATATAGGACCCCGAGGGGGAGGTGGGTGGGGAGCAAAGGCCTTCGTTGTCCGTGTCGTTCTGCTCCTCGCTGAGGCTTTCTTTGGAGAAGGGTTGGTGCCTGAGGTGGGAAAACACAGTCTTGATGGGGGTCGAGGGCGCCGTGAAGTATAGCTCTGGGTCCAGGCCACAGGTGTGCTTGCCAGGCAGGGGCTGGGCCTCGGCAGGCTCCAAGGAGAGGTCTTTGGTGAGCGCAGGAGGCGGAGAAGGCAGGTCCGCCGAATGTTCGCCCTGAGAGAGTGGAGGTGTCATGGCTGCCCTCTCGGCCTCCTGCGGATTCCGGAGGCCGGGGAGGGTCATGCCTGCTTGCCGGCTGCCCAAGTCTTTTGGGGTCTGGTGGGGAGGCCTCGCCTGGAGGTCAACCATGTCCTGATCCTCCATGTCGCTCGTTTCCTCCTCCTCAGAGCTGGCCTCCAAGGTGCCCCGTGTGAGCGGCGCAGAGGCAGCCCCCTCCCCATCTTCCTCATCCTCACTGAGGCATTGAGTCTCCTCGCCCATCACTATCCGGGTGTCCAGCATGTCCACGCCCGACGTAGGTTCCCCCTGACCTTTGGGCGCCACCTTGGCGGCTTTTGGGGCCTGCTCCATCACGACCTGCCCGCACTCGCTGAGGGCTACCAGGCCGGTCGCGGCATTGCCCACGGCCGTGTCACAGCTGGCTCCTTCGGGCTGCGGGCGGTCCTCTTTCTTCGCCGGCAGGAAAGCCGGAACGACTTTGCCACAGAGGGTGGGGTCCATGGGGAGGCCGGTCTGGCAGTCGGGCGTCACCGCCGGGGACATCTGCAGCGGTGTCAGGGCCTCACTACTCGGCGTGGAGGACGTGGAGGTGGTCCGGGATACATCTGGGGATGGGGGGTTGAGAAGAGAAAGATTGGGGGAGAAGCATTAATCCAAATCACTCCACAACAAACTCCACAACATTTCAGTACAGTGGTACTCGGGTTAAGTATTTAATTCGCCCCAGAGGTCCGTTCTTAACCTGAAACTGTTCTTAACCTGAGGTACCACTTTAGCTAATGGGACCTCCCACTGCCGCCACGAGATTTCTGTTCTCATCCTGGAGCAAAGTTCTTAACCCATGGTACTATTTCTGGGTTAGCGGAGTCTATAACCTGAAGCGTATGTAACCCGAGGTACCACTGTACTTGGGTCCGGAGGGCAGCAGCAGCACAAGAACAGGCCTTCCCAGTAGTGGCTGCCAGTTTGCGGAATTCTCTCTCCAGGGATAATATTATCTTTCCAACAAAGTATTAAAAATACCATAAAACATCAAGCATTAAAAACCACCCTAAACAGGGCTGCCTTCAGATGTCTTCTAAAAGTCAGATAGTTGTTTATTTCCTTGACATCTGGTGGGAGGGCGTTCCACAGGGCGGGCGCCACCACCAAGGAGGCCCTCAAGCTGGTTCCCTGTAACTTCGCTTCTCTCAGTGAGGGAACCCCCAGAAGGCCCTCGGAGCTGGACCTCAGTGTCTGGGCAGAACGATGGGGGTGGAGACATCTGTCACTATTATTGTATATCTTCAAGGCATCAGGCAAAATTCCTTCTTAACTAGGCCTCTGGCTTTTAACTATCTATGGGTGGGACATTTCTAGTATATATTTTTTCCTCTTGGTTTTTATGTCTGAAAAAAGAAACTAAAAAAATCATCATCATCATCATTCTGTGATGTGGTGGCAGTGGCCCTCCAGACAGCACAAGGAAGGGCCTTTTTTGTGGTGGCCCCCCGACTGTGGAATGCTCTCCCCAAAAAGGCCTTCTTGGCACCAACTAATGCTTGGCTTTTCCAGCTTGTCTTTTCTCATCCCGTTTACAGGTTTGCTGGCTTATTGGAGAGGAGATGGGGTAAGGTAAAGGGACCCCTGACCATTAGGTCCAGTTGTGGCCGACTCTGGGGTTGTGGTGCTCATCTCACTTTATTGGCCGAGGGAGCCGGCGTTCAGCTTCCGGGTCATGTGGCCAGCATGACTAAGCCACTTCTGGCGAACCAGAGCAGCACACGAAAACGCCGTTTACCTTCCCGCCGGAGCGGTACCTATTTATCTACTTGCACTTTCAAACTGCTAGGTTGGCAGGAGCAGGAGCAGGGACCGAACAAAGGGAGCTCAACCCGTCGTGGGGATTCGAACCGCTGACCTTCTGATCGGCAAATCCTAGGCTCTGTGGTTTAACCCACAGCGCCACCCACGTCCCTTGAGGAGAAGGGGTACTCCCCCCAAAAAAATCATGACCAAGATGTGATCCAAATAAGCTTATGGTCAAATTCTTGTGTGCAATACTCTCTCACACACGCATACGTACGGTCTAAGAGTTGGCCCATCCTGCGATGGTATTGCCCTTCCTCTCCCTCGCTGAGCCCATCGCTAGTGAGATATCCCACCCTAAGGCCTATCTGGGCTTTGTGTGATGCAAGTTTCTGAATCAATTAGAGTGTTCGCAGCATTCCGTGACACACCTTGGCTGCTGAGCCAATGGCAGGAGAGGACACTTAAAAGGGGTTGGGCCAAGTCACGGCAGGTAAGCCCATCAATGGTGCTTCATGGGTTCAGGTGTGCAACACATGGGAAGCCGGAACTCAATCTTTTCCAGGTGATTCCCCTACCTTTGCTAAGTTTTGGACGACAGAGGCAAATTCACGAAACCCGACATTTTACTGAAAGTCCAAGTCAGTGCTATAGCTTCGGGCCCCACTCTTAAAGAAAAAAACAACTGGATGTACATTTCCAAACTATAAGATAAAAAACAAATTAAATTAAATTAAACCTACATACAGCAATAGTGTTTTTGTGTAGACTCCTATGATGTACGTAATGGGCCCCGTATATAGCATATATTCAACACACACAAAAGCGACAATTTGTTGTTGACAAAGGACAGCTGGACATCCAAAGGGCCCCATTACCTTCAGTAGCTGAGGGCCACATCTAATCTAAATCTGGCCCTGGTCTGTTTTCTGTATTTGAGACTGTAATATACAAGCATGACCGGGGGGAAAATATTTTTTTCCAGAGGTGAATATGCTCTTGAACTACCATATTTTTTGCGCTATAAGACTCACTTTTTCCCTCCTAAAAAGTTAAGGGGAAATGTGTGTGCGTCTTAATGAGCGAATGCAGGCTGTGCAGCTATCCCAGAAGCCAGAACAGCAAGAGGGATTGCTGCTTTCACTGCGCAGCGATCCCTCTTGCTGTTCTGGCTTCTGAGATTCAGAATGTTTTTTTTCTTGTTTTCCTCCTCCGAAAACTAGGTGCGTCTTGTGGTCTGGTGCGTCTTATAGAGCGAAAAATACGGTATATACCCATTGTATGGAAGTTGACAAAAGGATGGCGAAAATGGATTCTACACACCCTAATCTAGGCCATATTGACAAATTGGGAGAATAGAGATACTATTCCCCTTAATGAATGGCTTCACAGCACAATGACATTGGCAACGTACAAATTGACAGCTTATAGACGCAGACTTTCTTTGGATAAATACAATGATATTCAGAATGAGTTTACACAGAATATGTTCGGTTACTGACAATTATACATGTATTGGGATAATAAGAATATACACATCTCTATATTAATGTAAGGGGACGCAGGTAGCGCTGTGGTCTAAACCACTGGGCCTAGGCGTTGCCGATCAGAAGGTTGGCGGTTCGAATCCCCTTGACAGGGTGAGCTCCCGTTGCTCGGTCCCTGCTCCTGCCAACCTAGCAGTTCAAAAGCACATCGAAGTGCAAATAGATAAATAGGGACCGCTCCGGCGGGAAGGTAAACGGTGTTTCCGTGTGCTGCTCTGGTTCCCCAGAAGCGGCTTAGTCATGCTGGCCACATGTCTGCGGACAAACACTGGCTCCCTCAGCCTATAGAGCGAGATGAGCGCCACAACCCCAGAGTCGGCCGCAACTGGACCTATCGGTCAGGGGTCTCTTTACCTTTACCTTATATTAATGTAAAAGGTAAAGGGACCCCTGACCATTAGGTCCAGTCGTGGCCGACTCTGGGGTTGCGGCGCTCATCTCGCTTTCTTGGCCGAGGGAGCCGGTGTGCAGCTTCTGGGTCATGTGGCCAGCAGAAGTAAGCCACTTCTGGCAAACCAGAGCAGCGCACGGAAACGCCATTTACCTTCCCGCTGGAGCGGTACCTATTTATCTACTTGCACTTTGACGTGCTTTCGAACTGCTAGGTTGGCAGGAGCAGGGACCGAGCAACGGGAGCTCACCCCGTCGCAGGGATTTGAACCGCCGACCGTCTGATCGGCAAGTCCTAGGCTCTGTGGTTTAACCCACAGCGCCACCCGCGTCCCTTGTAGGGTGATGCAATTTTTCTTTTCTGTTTTTCATTCTGATTCACTCCCCCCCTTCTTTCTCCCCCCCCCCCCACTCTACCTTTTTATAAATGAAATTTCCTTAATAAAACATGAATAAGTAGGTGTGTGGGAGAGAGCTGGATGAGGCCAATGGCAATCTAGTCCAGCCTCCTGTTCTCACAGTGGCCAACCAGTTGCCTGTGTGGGACAAACTGACAAGCAGGACTCAAGCACAAGCGCTTAGAATGATAGAGTTGAAAGGGACCGCGGGGGTCATCTAGTCCAACCCGCTGCAACGCAGGACACTTTAGCCCAGCGTGGACCTCGAACCCAGGACCCTGAGATTAAGAGTCTCATACTCTACTGATTGAGCTCCATTACATATCTTTAGGCGCCAGGCAAAAACATTTATCCTCAACCAGGTGTTTGGTTGGTTAACATTCTATGCCAGGCATAGGCAAACTCGGCTCTCTGGATGTTTTGGGACTACAACTCCCATCATCCCTGACCACTGGTCCTGTTAGCTAGGGATCATGGGAGTTGTAGTCCCAAAAACATCTGGAGGGCCATTTGCCTATGCCTGTTAAATGCCTTTTAAAATGTGTTTCTGGGGCAGAGGATTTCTCGGTTTGCTTTTATTTTATTACACATTCTTGTGCTCTCCTTTTGTGGGTTTTTTTCTGTTGTGAACTGCCCCGGGATCTTCGGATGAAGGGCGGTCTGGAAATTAAATAAATACTAATAAAACAAAAATAGCCAGAGCCCTCTCCCCGCCTGTGGTTTCCAGCATTGGCCCCTCTGACTGTGAAAATGCGAGCATAGTTTGTGTGATGAAATACACACATAAACCAAACACACGCACGCAAATTGTGAGAATGCCACCATTATTTATTTCTAAAAGACAACGGTGGCAATGCGCAAGATCAGCAATTAGCAGCCAGCTGGGAGAAAATAGCCGCCTCCATCCGAAACTGGACACCAGTCCCATTTTTCTTTCCACAATGCTCAGCGGCGCCCTAGATTTTTCATCCAGTGCGCTGAGCTCAATGCAGAGTCATTCCCGGCCCGCTCTCTCTGGAAGAGACCTGGAGGAAAGCCAACTTGAAAAGGCCATTTGTCAGCGCGCATAAGAGGCTACATGGCAAGCCAGGTGGCCGGGCTCAGAGCCTCCGTCATCCCCACCTACGCCCATGAGCCCTTCACGCCCACCCCAGGGAGATGCCCCAATTAATGGCCAAGGCTCAAGCGCACCTTGCTTGCGGCGGATTTCACAGTGACGTGAACCAGCCCTTAAGCCCCTCCAATCTCGTCACCGCCAGCACACAGAGAGAAAAGCAAACACCGCAACTAGACAAGTCTGTGTTATTTTGCAGTGCCTCCAGAAGCTGGAATATAATAATAATAATAATAATAATAATAATAATAATAATAATAATAATGTATTATTTGTACCCCGCCCATCTGGCTGGGTTTCCCCAGCCACTCTGGGTGGCTTCCAACAAAGATTAAAAATACATCAAAATGTCACACATTAAAAACCTCCCTGAACAGGGCTGCCTTAAGATGTCTTCTAAATGTCAGGTAGTTGTTTATCTCTTTGACATCTGATGGGAGGGCGTTCCACAGGGCGGGCACCACCACTGAGAAGGCCCTCTGCCTGGTTCCCTGTAGCTTTGCTTCTTGCAATGAGGGAACCGCCAGAAGGCCCTTGGTGCTGGACCTCAGTGTCCGGGCAGAACAATGGGGGTGGAGACGCTACTTCAGGTATACTGGACCGAGGCCGTTTAGGGCTTTAAAGGTCAGCACCAACACTTTGAACTGTGCTCGGAAATGTACTAGCAGTTTGAAAGCACACCAGTGCAAGTAGATAAATAGATACCACTACAGCAGGAAGGTAAACGACGTTTCCGTGCGCTCTGGTTTCTGTCACCGTGTTCCGTTGCGCCAGAAGCGGTTTAGTCCTGCTGGCCACATGACCCGGAAAGCTGTCTGTGGACAAACACCAGCTCCCTCGCCCTGAAAGCAAAATGAGCGCCACAACCCCACAGTCGCCTTTGCCTGGACTTAACCGTCCAGGGGTCCTTTACCTTTTTACCTAGTTGGTGTTTTGTGTGAACACTTACCAAGCTCCTCCTGGGGCTCGAAAGGGAGCGGGCAGCCTGCCGGTTTGCTAGCAAAACTGAATTAAAGGTAAAAGGTAAAGGGACCCCTGACCGTTAAGTCCAGTCACGGACGACTCTGGGGTTGCAGCGCTTATCTCGCTTTATTGGCAGAGGGAGCCGGCGTACAGCTTCCGGGTCATGTAGCCAGCATGACTAAGCTGCTTCTGGCGAACCAGAGCAGTGCACGGAAACGCCGCTTACCTTCCCACCAGAGCGGTACCTATTTATCTACTTGCACTTTGACGTGCTTTCGAACTGCTAGGTTGGCAGGAGCAGGAGCAGGGACCGAACAAAGGGAGCTCAACCCGTCGTGGGGATTCGAACCGCTGACCTTCTGATTGGCAAGCCCTAGGCTCTGTGGTTTAACCCACAGCGCCACCCGCGTCCCTAAAACTGAATGACTGTCGTGAAATGATGCACGTCTAAAAAGTGTGTCGCCAACATGAGAAGTCTGGAAAGCTCTGCCTTAACCGTTTTGCTTGCCCTTTCCTGAACCTTCTGCAACTCTGCGAGATCCTTTTTAAAGCGAGGGGCCGCCCATAGCTCTCAAGTGTCCCTTATTTGGCGGGACAGTCCCTTATCCCAGCGCTGTGTCCCACTGCTGTCCCTTATTGATGATGTCCCTTAAATTTCCCAGGTTTCAAAGGAAGCAGCTCCTCTCCCTCCCTCCCTGCCGCCCAGGGAGGAGGGAGGCTCCAACTGTGTTGCTTGGCTGCATTGCTCACCCAATAAGAAGTCTAAGAACGACTGGGAGCTTGCATGCCTTGTGCTGATCAAATCGGCCGCGTTGCCTTTGCTCAGCACTTCCTAGCGGAGAGGTGACGGTGGTTTTCCTTGAGGCTTGAGTCTTCATTTGGCTGCTGGCTGGGCTTTCTGCCTTTGGCTCGGAGGGGCTCAGAAGCTGAACATACCTGTGCTTGGAAAATCCCTTATTTTGGCTGCTGATCCCTTATTTTCGAGGCTGCTGGTCCCTTATTTTCAAATCTGTAAGTTGACAGCCATGGGGCCGCCCCCTTGGGACTTGCCGCTGGGAATTGAACCTGAACCCTCCTGCATGCAGGGCAAATTCTCTGCCCGGGAGCCACAGGGCATGGATGCCCCAACATATACTGATCCACTTAACAGAGAAGCCTGCTTTGCAAATGGCTGAGAGATGGAACGTGGAGCGCTCTGAACAGCAAAGCACTAAAATAAGTACTACCTACAGTACTTTGATTATTACCCTCACTGGGAACAGGGGAAAGTTGCCAGCTCTGTGCTTGCCCAGATATGATGCCTTTGAGAATCGGGACTGTCCACTTCTGGGGTGAAGGTCTAGCTAATGGGCTCTGCTGTAGCTGCTATTGATCCGGCTCAACTCTCCAGGGAACGGGATGCAGCTTACGGGAAATGCTATCTGGTCTCTCTCAGGCTCAGACAGTTGCAAGCTCCGCTCCTTCCCATTAAGACCTTTGGGATCCTTGCCAAGGGAGGATTAAGCCTGGCTACTTTTCAGAGATCACTTGCAGCACAGTAAAAAGGCTAATCTTGCATAGAGTGCGGTGGGGGTGAATTGGCCTGGCCCAAATCTGGGGTCCCTGCCGATTTTTTGCACTATGGTTCCCATCCTACAATTGCAGAGTTGGGAGGTACCTCTACCTCATCCACTCAAAGCAATGTAGAATAAGAGTTTGGATTTGATATCCCGCTTTATCACTACCCTAAGGAGTCTCAAGGGACGCAGGTGGCGCTGTGGGTTAAACCACAGAGCCTAGGACTTGCCGATCAGAAGGTCGCAGTTCAAATCCCCGCGACGGGGTGAGCTCCCGTTGCTCGGTCCCAGCTCCTGCCAACCTAGCAGTTCGAAAGCACGTCAAAGTGCAAGTAGATAAATAGGTACCGCTCTGGCGGGAAGGTAAACAGCGTTTCCGTGCGCTGCTCTGGTTCGCCAGAAGCGGCTTAGTCATGCTGGCCACATGACCCGGAAGCTGTACGCCTGCTCCCTCGGCCAGTAAAGCGAGATGAGCGCCGCAACCCCAGAGTCGTCCGTGATTGGACCTAATGGTCAGGGGTCCCTTTACCTTTACCTTTAAGGAGTCTCAAAGCGGCTAACAATCTCCTTTCCCTTCCTCCCCCACAACAAACACTCTGTAGGGTGAGTGGGGCTGAGAGACTTCAGAGAAGTGTGACTGGCCCAAGGTCACCCAGCAGCTGCATGTGGAGGAGCGGGGAAGTGAACCCGGTTCACCAGATTACGAGTCCACCGCTCTTAACCACTACACCACACTGGCTCAGTGTAGGAATCACAGCTGTCATCCACGACAGGTGGCCACCCAAGCTCTGCTTAAAAACTCCCAAGGAAGGAGAACCTACCAAGAAAGGAGTTGAGCAGTTCTTACCACCAGAAAATTCTTCCCAACATTTAGTTGGAATCTCATTTCTTGTAACTTGAAGTCCTGCCCTAGGGAGCAGAAGAAACCAAGCTTGCTCCATCCTTCAGGTATTTGAAGATGGCTCACATATCTCCTCTCAGTCTCCTCCTCCTCCCAGCTCCTTCAACCATTCCTCAACAGGCTTGGCTTCCAGATCCTTGATCATCTTGGCCGCCCTCCTCTGCCCACCTTCCAGTTTATCAATATCCTTCTTAGATTGTGGTGCCCAGAACTGGACACAGTATTTCAGGTGTGGTCTGAATAAAGGTAAAGATAAAGGAACCCCTGACCATTAGGCGTACAGCTTCCGGGTCATGTGGCCAGCATGACTAAGCCGCTTCTGGCGAACCAGAGCAGCGCATGGAAACACTGTTTACCTTCCCACCGGAGCGGTACCTATTTATCTACTTGCACTTTGACGTGCTTTCGAACTGCTAGGTTGGCAGGAGCAGGGACCGAACAACGGGAGCTCACCCCGTCGCGGGGATTCGAACCGCCGACCTTCTGATTGGCAAGTCATAGGCTCTGTGGTTCAACCCACAGCGCCACCCGCATCCCATTAAAGACTACCTTACACTGCGTTTAAAACCAAAATCGCATTTGGATAGAAACTGTTTCTCAGGCGGCTAGTCCTAGTCTTTATAACCCTGGACCTTCTTCCAGAAGGCAGAAGCTGAAAGAGATCGTTTCCGGGGTGCGCACTATCCTGCGCTATCTCTGCAGCTTTATTATGGCACCTGGAAGCGTAGATTTGATTCAAGGTGGGAAGATTACGCCCAATTATTCTCTCCACGGTCTTTACAACCCTGGACAACATTATTTTTTCCCTGACCGTGCAGCTCCCAAACCACACACAGAGACCATAAGTTAATACATTCTCAGCAGTACAATGGTAAAATGCCATCAACAGGTCCTTTGAGAGATTGTTTTTCCAGAGGATTCTCAGAAAATATAACCTCTGCCGTGCTCTCTTCATCAGGTCTTTGCTGTTTTCGCTGTGGGTTAAACCACAGAGCCTAGGACTTGCCAATCAGAAGGTTGGCGGTTTGATTCCCCGCAATGGGGTGAGCTCCCGTTGCTCGGTCCCAGCTCCTGCCAACCTAGCAGTTCGAAAGCACATCAAAGTGCAAGTAGATAAATAGGTACCACTCCGGCGGGAAGGTAAACAGCATTTCCGTGTGCTGCTCTGGTTCGCCAGAAGCGGCTTAGTCATGCTGGCCACATGACTCGGAAGCTGTACTCCGGCTCCCTCGGCCAGTAAAGCAAGATGAGTGCTGCAACCCCAGAGTCGGTCATGACTGGACCTAATGGTCAGGGGTCCCTTTACCCTTTACCCCAGGTTAGGTCATCTCTCAACTCCATTCCCAGAACCCGAAACACCGAGACCTGTTCCACGCACTTCCCCTCAATAATAAGTGGCTGAATATAATTCTCCCTGAGCTGCTAGCTTTCCACAAGAAGGGAATCTGATGGACAGGTGATTAAGAGGGTCACATACGCTACCCCACCCCCCAGTGTTTGAATCGGCTCTTTGAAAGCCACAATGCCCTAGAGAGAAGAGAGATCTAATTGCCTTGCTGCAGCAACTTTCTTAAGGTCAGAGAAGGATTAAGAAGATAAGCACACCAGGAACAGATGCTCACTTAAGACCGAAAGGCAACACGGCCAATGAGCTTTTAAGAAATGGGCAGAGGGACTGGAGGGAGGGAAAGCTGGGGGCATCAACATGATAGATGCTGGGTTGTGGCAGAGAGGGCTGCAAGCCTATTTAAGGAGCCACGGATGTCCAGCTGAACTATTTAAAATTTCAAAAGATGATGCTGTTAAGGTGCTAAATATGCCAGCAAGTCTGGAAAACTCAGCAGTGGCCAGAGGATTGGAGAAGATCAGTCTACATACCAATCCCAAAGAAGGGCAGTGCCAAAGAATGCTCCAACTACCGCACAATTGCACTCATTTCACACGCTAGCAAGGTTATGCTTAAAATTCTACAAGGCAGGCTCAAGCAGTATGTGGACCGAGAACTCCCAGAAGTGCAAGCTGGATTTTAGAAGAGGCAGAGGAACCAGAGACCAAATTGCAAACATGCGCTGGATTATGGAGAAAGCGAGAGAGTTCCAGAAAGACATCTACTTCTGCTTCATTGACTATGCAAAAGCCTTTGACTGTCGACCACAGCAAACTATGGCAAGTTCTTAAAGAAATGGGAGTACCTGATCACCTCATCTGTCTCCTGAGAAATCTCTATGTGGGACAAGAAGCTACAGTTAGAACTGGATATGGAACAACTGATTGGTTCAAAATTGGGAAAGGAGTACGGCAAGGCTGTATATTGTCTCCATGGGGTCACGAAGAGTCGGACACGACTAAACAACAACAACAGATGTCTAGCTCCTTTTCGCTGACCACTCAGAGCCAGGAGGTCAAGGAGGAATCTGAAAAGCACATTATTAGCTGAGACAGAAGCAGGGCACGATGGCTCTGTTCTAGGCTTCCGAATTCCAGCTGCTGATGGCTCTTGGGCTCGGATCCTGTTTGGGGGTTTGCCATAATGGCACCCGGGTTGGTCACGGCGAGAACAGGGTGCAAGACTAAATGGATCATGGGCCTGATCCGGCACGCTCTTATGTGAACTCCAGATCCCAGTCCAGATTGCAAACTGGGGTCCCCTTCTGCTTGCAAACATCCCAATGGCTCCTAGGTAGGCTTACTCAGAAATCAGCCCCGCTGATAAAATACCCGAACAACAAGATGATAATAATAATAATAATAATTTATTTATACCCCGCCCATCTGGCTGGGTTTCCCCAGCCACTCTGGGCGGCCTCCAACAGAACACCAAAATACAATAACCTATTAATCATTAAAAGCTTCCCTAAAGAGGGCTGCCTTCAGATGTCTTCTAAAAGGTAGTTGTTTTTCTCTTTGACTCGAGTGTGTTCCACAGGGCAGGAGCCACCACCGAGAAGGCCCTCTGCCTGGTTCCCTGTAACTTGGCTTCTTGCAGCGAGGGAAACTACCAGAAGGCCCTCACCGCTGGACCTCAGTGTCCGGGCAAAACGATGGGGGTGGAGACGCTCCTTCAGATATACTGGACTGAGGCCGTTTAGGGCCTTAAAGGTCAGCTCCGACACTTTGAATTGTGCTCGGAAATGTACTGGGAGCCAATGCAGATCTCTCAGGACCGGTGTTATGCTGTCTCAGCAGCCACTCCCAGTCACCAGTCTAGCTGCCGCATTCTGGATTAATTGCAGTTTCTGAGTCACCTTCAAAGGTAGCCCCACATAGAGCGCATTGCAGTAGTCCAAGCGGGAGATAACCAGAGCATGCACCACTCTGACAAGACAGTCTGAGGGCAGGGAGGGTCTCATCCTGCGTACTAGATGGAGCTGGTAGACAGCCGCCCTGGACACAGAATTAACTTGCGCCTCTATGAACAGCTGTGAGTCCAAAATGACTCCCAGGCTGCGCACCTGGTCCTTCAGGGGCGCAGTTACCCCATTCAGGACCAGGGAGTCCTCCACACCCGTCCGCCTCCTGTCCCCCCAAAACAGTACTTCAGTCTTGTCAGGATTCAACCTCAATCTGTTAGCTGCCATCCATCCTCCAACCGCCTCCAGACACTCACACAGGACCTTCACCACCTTCACTGGTTCCGATTTAAAAGAGAGGTAGAGCTGGGTATCATCCGCATACTGATGAACATCCAGCCCAAACCCCCTGATGATCTCTCCCAGCGGCTGCATGTAGATGTTAAAAAGCAAAACACAGATAAAAAAGAAGTATTGAAAACATAATGTATATGGAACCACCAGTTTTTAAAGCAATTCTACAGAACAATATTTCATATTAGAACCAGCCTTCTTGAACGTTCCAGATGTTTTGGACTACAAGTCCCATCGGCCTGGGGCTGATGGGAGTTGTAGTTCAAAATATTTGGAGGGCGCCAAGTTGGAGAAGGATGTGTTGAAACAGACGTACCTGGGTAGGTTCCCCTATACAGTGTTTTTAAAGCAACACAGTCAAGGCATCACAGCCATGTAAGTACAACACCCACACAAGCTTACTCATAAGTAAGCCCTGTTATGTTCATTGGCGCTTACTCCTAGGTAAGCATATATGTAGGATGGCAAACTTAATGTCCTTTAACTGGGGGAAGGTGGCTTTGCAAAAGACTATTCCCAGGATTCCCCTGGAAAAAATAAAATATAAAATATCAGAATTGCAAACTGCTTTGAAACCAAAGGATAAAAAAAGTTGGGAGTAACTCAGAGAAGGTTTCTAATCCACAGCCGGCAGAATAAACTCCGGAGTTTTAAGATTAACAGTGCAAGCCTATCCACGTCTACTCAAAAGAAAGTCCTCTTGAATTCAATGCGTCTTACACCCAGGTAAGTGGGGCTAAAATTGCAGCCTAAGATCGCCAAAAACACACCTGTAGGTTCTGCCCCAGGCCTCAAAAATTCCTACCCCAGATGGGTTCAGGTTTGCAGAAATTATTCACTGGAATGCAAACACACTCTGTACATGCTTAGAGGTGCCCTTGCTATTTTCCATGTCATAGGGCGACACTTATCTTGGGACAGAGGAGAGGAATAGTTGCCAGAATTAAGCCTTAAATCCAAGTGAGCCCTTCTTCGCACAGAAAAATATTTGCAAAATTTTGGGGGCAGTGGGAGTATAGCAGACCCGCCCTTCCACCCATCCTTTACCCCCCAGGTCTCTACTCAAGTGTAGACCCTAACCAGCCCCTTTGCTAACAACTCACGTTTGTCTTCCTCTTCTGCAAGCCGCCGAATATTCAGCAAGGGATCCATTTAGGGAAGGATTCAGAAAGCAGCACAGTAAATTTAAAAGGGTTTTTTCAGCATCTTAGGGCCTTCATAACAACAGAGCAGAGACAGGAAGCCCAGCTAGAATTGAAAATGCAAGACTCTTGGGAGATCCCTCCTTTTATCTGGCTGGTCCTGGAGGTTTGCAATGGCTTTTGGGGGAATTGGGTGTGGCCCAGGTAGAGAAGCTGCTCACCTGGAGCCCTTAAAGAGAAAGAGGTTTTTGTATACCAGGAACGTCCAACTCCCAAGAGACTGTGATCTATTCCCATTATAAAAATACTGGTTGTGATCTATCCATTGTTATTGACAGGGGAGACAAATAAGTTGTTGAGCTTTTGGGGGGGGAGCCAAAGCTTTTTTGGGGGGGAGGAGAGATCTACAGCAATCTACCACAAATATCCAGTGATTCCAATACTTGGGCCACCTCATGAGAAGAGAAGACTCCCTGGAAAAGACCCTGATGTTGGGAAAGATGGAGGGCGCAAGGAGAAGGGGACGACAGAGGACGAGATGGTGGGACAGTGTTCTCGAAGCTGCCAAGATGAGTTTGACCAAATTGCGGGAGGCAGTGGAAGACAGGAGTGCCTGGCGTGCTCTGGTCCAGGGGGTCACGAAGAGTCAGACATGACTAAACAAAACAAAAAAAAAATTTCCTTCCAGTAGCACCTTAAAGACCAACTAAGTTAGTTCTTGGTATGAGCTTTCGTGTGCATGCACACTTCTTCAGATACACTGAAACAGAAGTTGCCAGATCCTTCTATATAATGAGAAGGTGGGGAGGGGTATTACTCAGAAGGGTGGTGGGAATGGGTGATTGGCAGATAGCTGTGATGAGCCTGTTGACGACTCTTAACGACTGCAATAGGTCTTACAGGAAAAAGCAAGGGGTGAGAAGGTGAAAAATGGCTTTGTCATGTATAATGAGATAAGAATCCAATGTCTTTGTTCAGACCAGGTCTCTCCATGGAAGGAATTTTTTTTTTTTGTTTTGACTATGGCAGACCAACACGGCTACCTATCTGTAACTATGACTAAACAACAACAACATGATTCTAACACTCACTAGGCAATGTTGGGTCAGAGGGACTAATGGTCTGATTCTGCGTCAAGCAGATTCCATAAGAGTCGTCCCAACTGTGTCCTGTTTGATTTATTTATTTTTATTGGGTTTTGGGAAGGTTCCTACTGTAATATGCATCTTTCTGGGTTTTCCCACTGAAGATTTGCTGCCGGCTCTCAAGTTCGCATAATATTTGAGAAACGAAGACGTCAGAACCAGTTAGGGATCCGTCAAACGTCTCCTCCTTCGGAGAGGACAAACACCCCCCAAAAAATGCCACTGGGGAACACAACCGCCTCTCTCTCAACCCAATCTTTGTAAATAAAGCGTTGCTAAATTCCACTCGGCCAGTTTCTGTCTCGGAGGCCTTTGCACGATTCCACTCTTGTCAGTTCGGGTGTCCATCGCGTTTTTGCAAGAGAATTCAGTCTCCCTCTCGTACGCGCTCTGTGGGTGGAATGAGTTCTGCTTCCCAGGATGCAATGCAAAAGTCAACATGCCCCCCAGTGCCAAATCGGGGGTGGGAAAAGTCTATGAAATAGGTTGGACAATTGCCAACAAGGAAGGAAGAATCGGAACAAAAGTCTGAGGCCGTATTCTGCACTGAGAGCCAGTGGTCGTGCAGTGGTTAGAGGGTCCCGCTTTATGAGATATATATGAGAATAGACGCATAAAAAAATAAATTAAGATAATTTGGAGTATGCAGGAAAGGATGGAAATAAATGGGGGGGAACTGCAGAAAGAGGGGGGAGTCAAAGTCTCAAATGTCAGAATTATGTTTGAATAATTGTTGTAATGTATATAAATGAAAATTACAATTATTATTATTTTTTAAAAATAAGATCCCTTGTATTGTTAATGTCACTCTATTATTCCTTGATGGCCGTAGATCAGCCACACAAATTCCTTTGCTGCTTGCATTCTCCTTTCATATCAAAAATCACCCAAACATAAGCATTTATTACCATATTTTTTGCTCCATAAGAGACACTTTTTTCTTCCTAAAAAGTAAGGGGAAATGTTTGTGCGTCTTATGGAGCGAATGCGTGGTCCCTGGAGCCGAACTGCCCAGGGGCAAAAAGCAGATCATGCTTTTTTTTTTAGAAAGATGGAAGTGGGTGTTGAAACAAAGCCGCTGATCATTTGCCAATTGGGGAGAGGATAAGGGACGCTAGAGATAAAGGAGGCTGCCTGTGAGCGGGGAGTTAAAAGCCCATGGATCCTCAGGATTTTTGCATTGGGTCACCCCAAATTCACCATCAGATCACATAGCATGTCCATGGCTACAGCCTGCAGCAAAAAAATCACGCACCCACTGTTGCCTGGGGCTGCAATGGTGCAAAAATGTGGTTACAAAGCACGGATCCACATGGATCCTCAGGATTTTTGCATCGGGTCACCCCAAACTCACCATCAGATCCTCCTCCAAAAACTAGGTGCATCTTATGGTCGGGTGCGTCTTATGCAGCAAAAAATACGGTGCTTTCTAGGGTTTACCCTGAATCTATAACAATATGTGATCTGACGCCCACATCCATCCTTTGTCTCCTTTTGAGCTGGGCTGCCTTACTCATCTCCTTATCCAAGCACTACTAAACCGCTCTGGATTTACCGCAAGCTGCCGGGAAAAGTTGCAGGAACCGTTTTTCCAACGCTGTTGCTGTTGTGCCAGCCAAACACAGGCCTGTCAGCAGATTTGTCCCACGGACTCTAAAAATAGCGACATATTCTGAACACACCCCAGGAGCCTCGGATCAGAATGGGGAAATCGCGGCTGTGCGCATTACGCAGGATTAAGGAGGAGGTGTGTCACCTACTGAACTCTTCATCCTGGCTCATCCCAGCAGTGATGGGTCCGGACCTTCCTTTGGGTCAGATGACATGGAGAATTCAGCTGGCCACGGCAAAATGCATTACAGTGGACGCTTGGGGTGCGAACGTGATCCATGCAGGAAGCACGTTCACAACCCGCAGCGCCCGCAACCCGCAGCACCACGCCTGCGTCTGTACGGGTTGCGATTTGGCGCTTCTGCGCATGCGCATGCGCCAAAGCCCGGAAGTAACCTGTTCCAGCACTTCTGGGTTCAGCGCGGTGCGCAACCCGAGATCATGCAACCCGAAGCGTCTGACTACGAAATACAGGCAATGATCGGAAGTTTACAGCATGTTATTCCTTGAGTAATAATAATAATAATAATAATAATTTATTTATACCCCGCCCATCTGGCTGGGCTTCCCCAGCCACTCTGAGCGGCTTCCAAAAAAATATTAAAATATTGTAATACATCAAACGATTGGACGCGGGTGGCGCTGTGGGTAAAACCTCAGTGCCTAGGACTTGCCGATCGTATGGTCGGCGGTTCGAATCCCCGCGGCGGGGTGAGCTCCCGTCTTTCGGTCCCAGCTCCTGCCCACCTAGCAGTTCGAAAGCACCCCTAAGTGCAAGTAGATAAATAGGTACCACTTTATAGCGGGAAGGCAAACGGCGTTTCCGTCTGCTGCGCTGGTGCTGGCTCGCCAGAGCAGCTTCGTCACGCTGGCCACGTGACCCGGAAGTGTCTGCGGACAGCGCTGGCTCCCGGCCTCTTAAGTGAGATGAGCGCACATCCCTAGAGTCGGACACGACTGGCCCGTACGGGCAGGGGTACCTTTACCTTTAATACATCAAACATTAAAAGCTTCCCTAAACAGGGCTGCCTTCAGATGTCTTCTAAAAGTCTGGTAGTTGTTGTTCTCTTTGACATCTGGTGGGAGGGCGTTCCACAGGGCGGGCGCCACCACCGAGACGGCCCTCTGCCTGGTCCCCTGTAACCTCACTTCTCACATTGAGTGAACCTCCAGAAGGCCCTCGGCGCTGGACCTCAGTGTCCGGGTAGAACGATGATTGACAGGTGGTACTTGACTCCGAGTAGGCTTGCTAAGATTTGTAAGACTGAATCAGATACAGTAGTACCTTGGTTCTCAAATAGTTTTATGTGGGGCTACCTTTGAAGGTAAGGGACACAGGTGGCGCTGTGGGTTAAACCACAGAGCCTAGGGCTTGCCCATCAGAAGGTCAGTGGTTCGAATCCCCGCGGCGGGGTGAGCTCCCGTTGCTCGGTCCCTGCTCCTGCCAACCTAGCAGTTCGAAAGCATGTCAAAGTGCAAGTAGATAACTAGGTACCACTCCGGCAGGAAGGTAAACGGCATTTCCGTGCGCTGCTCTGGTTCGCCAGAAGTGGCTTGGTCATGCTGGCCACATGACCCAGGAGCTGTACGCCGGATCCCTCGGCCAATAAAGCGAGATGAGCGCGGCAACCCCAGAGACAGTCACGACTGGACCTAATGGTCAGGGGTCCCTTTACCTTTACCTTTAAGTTAGCCAAAATGTATAGAACAAGTTCAAATACCTGCTGGAAATGTAAAGAAAAACAAGGTACCTTTTATCATATGTAGGTAATAAAAGCGTTCTGGGAGATGATATCTAATGAAATGAGGAAAATGTTTAGAATAACTTTTGTTTAAAAAGAACCAGAAGCCTTTTTATTAGGAATTGTACGTACCGACATTCCAAAGGAACAGAAAAGACTCTTTATGTAGGCGACAACAGCAGCAGAGATGCTACTAGCCCAGAGATGGAAATAAGAAATAGCCGATGGACTATGCCGAAATGGCAAAACTGACTGGAAAGCTCAGGAACCAAGGGTACAAAAACTTTACCAAAAAAAAGGAGGAAATTCTTAATTTATTTAAGAGACCATTGCAAGCAGATGAAAACATTAGAAGGATTTTAATCTCACTTGTAATGTAACAAATACTATGGATAAGATGGAAGGATATAAAACACAGAATGTGGAATAATATGCAGTTGTAAATGTTGACAACTGGAGGGGATGGGGGGAAGTCTCGAGATTTTGAGTAATATCTACATATGGATATGTATTTGGATGGTTATAAATTTTTATTTGTAGACTCAAATAAAAATGATTTTAAAAGAAGAAAGACTGTGGTTGTTTTTTGAGTCTCATTGGGGGGAAACACAGGGTATAAGTAAAAAATTATATAATAATATTAACAATTATGAAAGCAGCTGCTATGGGCTTTCTGTCCTGAAATTTTCCAACCTTCAGTTTCATCGGACACCCACAACTTTTAATGTTATGAGGGAGGGAGAAAATGTACGTGTGCATGTTAGTAGTTGTTATAGATATGTTATTTTTGTGTGTTTATCTTTGTGCATGTGTGCATTTATTTTTATAATAAAAAGCAAAACAAACGAGGGGGGGAGATATCGCTGTCATAAAAATGCAAATTGAAAACTATAAGGCTTTCAAGCCCGGCGCCTGGGACCATGGCAGGTCTTTTTCACTTCGAAAGATCTTTGTTCACGACTCTTAAGTCAGTATCCATGACTGGGGTTTGGATCTCACAATTTGGTTTGGAAAAAGAGATTGCTTTGTGTCTGGCTCCCAGAGCAGAACTCTCACATATTAGAAAAAAGTGCAGAAAACATATCACAGTG
This sequence comes from Podarcis filfolensis, assembly GCF_964270895.1. Lineage (NCBI taxonomy): Eukaryota > Metazoa > Chordata > Lepidosauria > Squamata > Lacertidae > Podarcis > Podarcis filfolensis. The sequence goes on along the minus strand of NC_139614.1, from coordinate 55,643,062 downwards.
ATTTCAGGCTGAATGGGAATGAAAGAACAGAGATAATGAAGGCTAAAGTTATGTTAACCAGGGTCACTAAACCTCAAAAGCACCCAATTAAGAAACGAGAAATAATTTTTAAAAATTATTAAAGCAGCCTTGAATGCCAGCCTAGATGTTCCGGACTACAACTTCCAGCAGGCCTGTTAGGGGTTCAATTCTATGATCCTTTGAATATTTACTTATGCCCCCAGCAGGATACATTTATTGCTCCAAGGTCAAACCTAGACAGCATCTTAAAAAGCAGAGACATCACCTTGCCAACAAAGGTCCGTATAGTTAAAGCTCTGGTTTTCCCAGTAGTGATGTATGGAAGTGAGAGCTGGACCATAAAGAAGGCTGATCGCCGAAGAATGGATGCTTTTGAATTCTGGTGCTGGAGGAGACTCTTGAGAGTCCCATGGACTGCAAGAAGATCAAACCTCTCCATTCTGAAGGAAATCAGCCCTGAGTGCTCACTGGAAGGACAGATCCTGAAGCTGAGGCTCCAAGACTTTGGCCACCTCATGAGAAGAGAAGACTCCCTGGAAAAGACCCTGATATTGGGAAAGATGGAGGGCACAAGGAGAAGGGGATGACAGAGGACGAGATGGTGGGACAGTGTTCTCGATGCTACCAGCATGAGTTTGACCGAACTGTGGGAGGCAGTGGAAGACAGGAGTGCCTGGCATGCTCTGGTCCAGGGGGTCACGAAGAGGCGGACACGACTAAACAACAACAGGGCTTACATTCTGCTACTGCCAACAGCTTCCCCAGGCTTCATCCTCAGAACCTGCACTCGATTCCTGCATTGTGGCGGGTTGTGCTAGATGACCCTACGGGACCCCAATCCACTCTACATTTCTGTTGGCCCTATTTGTTATGAGAATCATAAGGTCTAAGATATAAAATAAAGGTTCATAAATGTACCAGGCAAACACATACATAAATATATAAACCACGTCTGAAACAGTACAGGAAAACAGTCCTGAAACCATTTTGAGCATGGATAGGCAGACTAAGGCCCGGGGGCCGGATCCAGCCCAATCACCTTCTCAATATGGCCCGCAGACAGTCCAGGAATCAGCGTGTTTTTACATGAGTAGACTGTGCCCTTTTATTTAAAATGCATCTCTGGGTTATTTGTGAGGCATAGGAATCCGTTCAATTTCCCCCAAAAAAAATATAGTCCGGCCCCCTGCTGAAAAAGTTTGCTGACCCCTGATTTTGATTCTCCCAAATTTACCTCAAATGTTTCTCTGCAAGGAGGAAGGAAATGGGGAAACCTCCCCATTGTCTGTTTGCTCACAAATCCCATCTTCAGGGCATATCTGTGCATAAGCCTGTGAGCCTGTGACCTGCATTCAGGAACCGAGTATTTACCATCACAAAGGAATGGCCAGGATGCCCAGGTGAAAGCAATCAGTGACCATTATCAGGTATCCTGGCAGACAGGTTTTCTGCTGCAGACCGCTCCTTCAGTGATGTAGGTGTGCTGTATTGGGGGGTGGCCTTGAGCTACAGGGTGGCAATTTCAAAAGCCTATATAAGAGCTTGCAAACCAATGTTCTGGGTTCCTCCTCCCTCCTACATGGGGGGGGGTGAGGACCCTGTTGCAACAGATCAATAAAGATCAGGCTTACTAGTTGCTTTGCTTCTCAATATTCTCAGGTTGGCCTCTGTTATTTTCTCCTACCAATAGAGAACCTACGTAAGGACTCTATCTGGGTTCTTGGGTAACCCATAAGGGAAAGAGAGCAGTTTTTTTTGTATAACACTATTCCTCGTCACGAAAAGACTGTTTTTGTTTGTTTGTCTTTCGGAGGGGGCTTGAGCACCAAACCCACTTCAGCTGTGCACCCTGAATATGCCAGGAGATGATCAAATCCCACCCACACAATACCGCTTGTTTGCGTGGACAGGCAGAGTCCTCCCACCCCCAGGCGACCCCCAAGCAGAATCATGACACAAGACAACGTGCTATGGGATTAAAATTGGCCACAACTTTGTTAAGTTTCAGATGCAGGGAGACCTTGGCTCAGGCACTGGGCATTTATCCCTCCCAGTCCCCAGCCGGGGATCTGGGAGACTTCAGGGTTATCCAGAATGTGTGGGGATTGGGCCGGCTCTGGAGAACATACGTTCAAGCAGAGAGCCCGCCCCCCCCCCCCGTTTCGCCACCGTTGGTGGGGAGAGCAATGGCAACCTCTCGGTATATGGCCAACGCCTCCCCTTAACGGGGAACCCTGGGATCACCGCAAGGGGGGCGTGGGTCACCACTTCATGTCCCCCAGTTTAGGAAGACCTTGACAGATTAGAGAACTGGGCCAAAACAAACAAGATGAATTTTAACAGGGAGAAATGTAAAGTATTGCACTTGGGCAAAAAAAATGAGAGGCACAAATACAAGGTGGGTGACACCTGGCTTGAGAGCAGTACATGTGAAAAGGATCTAGGAGTCTTGGTTGACCACAAACTTGACATGAGCCAACAGTGTGACGCGGCAGTTAAAAAAGCCAATGCAATTCTGGGCTGCATCAATAGGAGTATAGCATCTAGATCAAGAGAAGTAATAGTGCCACTGTATTCTGCTCTGGTCAGACCTCACCTGGAGTACTGTGTCCAGTTCTGGGCACCACAGTTCAAGAAGGACACTGACAAACTGGAACGTGTCCAGAGGAGGGCAACCAAAATGGTCAAAGGCCTGGAAACGATGCCTTATGAGGAACAGCTAAGGGAGCTGGGCATGTTTAGCCTGGAGAAGAGGAGGTTAAGGGGTGATATGATAGCCATGTTCAAATATATAAAAGGATGTCACATAGAGGAGGGAGAAAGGTTGTTTTCTGCTGCTCCAGAGAAGCGGACACGGAGCAATGGATCCAAACTACAAGAAAGAAGATTCCACCTAAACATTAGGAAGAACTTCCTGACAGTAAGAGCTGTTCGACAGTGGAATTTGCTGCCAAGGAGTGTGGTGGAGTCTCCTTCTTTGGAGGTCTTTAAGCAGAGGCTTGACAACCATATGTCAGGAGTGCTCTGATGGTGTTTCCTGCTTGGCAGGGGGTTGGACTCGATGGCCCTTGTGGTCTCTTCCAACTCTATGATTCTATGATTCTATGATTCTAATATAGACAAAAGGATTCTGCCCCAGGCCTGAAACCGCCAAAGTTGTGACGTTTTGCTATGGGAAAGGCAAAACCTGCCAATGCAGGAAAATTCCTTTCTGGTCCTTCAACAGTGACCTTGACGTAGCAGCGTACCTGTGGAGAAGAGGTTAACCTGCAAAAGAAGACTTAACTGAGGGAGGGGAAGGTGGGAGAAGCTCTGGAGCCGACTGCTGCTTCGCAGGTAAGACGCAGGTAAGACGCACCTTCTGTTGTGTGGGCAAGGCGGTCCCTCCCCTTACCTGGCCAATCCCCTGGTAACGCCTCCCCAGGTGGGATTGGGCGATTGACTGAGGTAGGCGGAGACCTCCAGGTATCCAGCCTGGGGAAGATTAAGCCAGCCCTAACTACCAGGAGTCGCCCTGGGATCCGGGGCTGCGCACGACCACGCAAAAGGCACCCCCATTTGATGTGGGGAGCAGTCATTCCATGTAACTCTTTGGGAACTCTGGTTCCATTTCTGACTTTTGACTGAGCAGGGATGCTGTGGGGGCTTTGGCAGGCAGACCTTCCCGTACCTTCTGCCCGGGAACTGCAACCCCAGCAAGTTCTCCTCGGCCTCTGGCACCCTCCTGTCCCTGCAAAAATGGAGACTTGCTGACTTCGACGTTTGGCGGTTGGGCTGGCGCTTGGGGGGGCACCTAGCCTGGCTCTGCGAGGCTTTAGCTAGAGAGGGCATTACAAAAGAGATTCCTCCCGTTATTCCCACCCCACACACCCGCCGAGCCTTCAACAAAGGGGCTCTGGCGTATTGTTTTAAAAGCATTCAGCCAGTGAATGAATGTGAATATCTGAACATTGGGCACCTCGTAGTTGTGTTTAGGATCAGTGCGCGGAGATACCCGCTCCCTTCCAGCTACTGGATAAATAATCACATACCCTCCAAAGACATTTCTCCGATGAAAATAGGGACGTCCTATTCAATACTTTCTTGGGCTCCATGATCACTGCAGATGGTGACAGCAGTCACAAAAAGATGCCTGCTTCTTGGGAGAAGAATGCCTGCTCCTTGGGAGAAAGGCGATGGCAAACCTAGACAGCATCTTAAAAAGCAGAGACATCACCTTGCCGACAAAGGTCCGTATAGTTAAAGCTATGGTTTTCCCAGTAGTGATGTATGGAAGTGAGAGCTGGACCATCAAGAAGGCTGATCGCCGAAGAATGGATGCTTTTGAATTCTGGTGCTGGAGGAGACTCTTGAGAGTCCCATGGACTGCAAGAAGATCCAACCGATCCACTCTGAAGGAAATCAGCCCTGAGTGCTCCCTGGAAGGACAGATCGTGAAGCTGAGGCTCCAATACTTTGGCCACCTCATGAGAAGAGAAGACTCCCTGGAAAAGACCCTGATGTTGGGAAAGATGGAGGGCACAAGGAGAAGGGACAACGGAGGACGAGATGGTTGGACAGTGTTCTCGAAGCTACCAGTATGAGTTTGACCAAACTGTGGGAGGCAGTAGAAGACAGGAGTGCCTGGCCTGCTCTGGTCCAGGGGGTCACGAAGAGGCGGACACAACTAAACGACTAAACAACAACATTCAATAATAATAATAATAATAATAATATTTATACCCCACTCGTCTGACTGGGTTGCCCCAGCCACTCTGAGCAGCTTCCAACATATATAAAAACATAATAAAACATTAAACAGCTTCCCTACACAGGGCTGCCTTCAGGTATCTTCTAAAGGCTGTATAGGTATTTATCTCCTTGGCTCGGGGGTCGCATAACTCCACCCCCTCCAACAGTTCTCCGATGAAAATAGGGGCAGCTTAGGGGCAGTTATTCACGTTTTATACTGTATTTTATGCTGTTTTTTGTTGCATCGATTGTTTTAAATTTGTTGTTAGCTGCCCTGAGCCCAGTTTTCTGAACCGGGAAGGGCGGGGTATAAATAAGAAATTATTCTTTATTATATAAAATCAAACCAAAAGCAATAACCCAATAACACCCCCCCCCCCAAAAAAGCCACGTTCTAAAACTTCTCTATACAGGGCTGCCTTCAGATGTCTTCAAAAAGTCACCTGGCTTTTCCTTGACATCTGGTGGGAGGGCGTTCCACAGGGCGGGTGCCACCACCGAGAAGTCCCTCTGCCTGGTAGTCATTGATAGCTCTCTCTCCTCCAGGAACTTAGAATCACAGAACGGTAAAGTTGGACGGGACCCTAAGGATCATCTAGTCCAACCCGCCGTAATTCAGGAATTTCAACTAAAGCATCCATTGCAGATGACCACCCAACTCCAACCTGCGTCTCTCCGCTCTGCTTTCATGTATGTGAATGCGGCAATATTTTTAAAGTCTCCAACTTTGAATGCGGCTTTGAAAGAGGACTGGAGAAGTCTGCCTGCATAGCTCAGCTGGTTAGAGCATGGTGCTGAAAATGTCAAGGTTGCAGGTTCGACACCCCTCTGGGACAACTGCATATTCCTGCGTTAATAGGGGGCTGGACCTTGGGTTTCCTTCCAAATCTACAATTCTGCTTTGGCAATCACTCATAGCCGAGTAAGATTGTCTTCCATAAACATGGTTTTAACAATGAGTCCGTAAGTGACTGTGGAGGCCAGTTCTGGCCTCCTGCTGCCGCTGCACCACCGCTACACGATTTCTGTTCTCATCCTGAAGCAAAGTTCTTAACCCGAGGTAATATTTCTGGGTTAGCAGAGTCTGTAACCTGAAGCGTCTGTAACCCGAGGTACCACTGTACTACAGTGTTCCCCAATTGTTGGTGTTTATACTACATTTTTATAGATTTGCCTTGAGACAGTCTTTAAACCTCTTTTGTTGACCACCAGCATTACGCTTTCCATTTTTAAGTTTGAATAAAGTAGTTGCTTTGGAAGACGATTATCAGGCATCCATACAACATGACCAGTCCAACGAAATGGATGTTGAAGAATCATCGCTTTGACACTGGTGATCTTTGCTTCTTCCAGTACACTGGCATTAGTTTGCCTGTCTTCCCAAGTGATGTGCAAAAATTTTCAGAGACACCGTTGATGAGATCTTTCCCATGATTCTAGGAACCTCGTGTAATTGGAATCGCACAAGCAAAATGCGTGCAGGCGCAGCTGTGTTTTGCTAATTAAACAATTAAACCCCTGTGTCAGTAATATCCCAAAGGCAACACAACGACCAAGTACAACAATGCGAAGTCAATATAAACTCTTTATATAATCTATACAGAACATTGAACCACTGCTTCATAGCAATTGTTGTTCATACAATGCCATTCACCATATAGTTGGGTTTATGAAGCATTTTTGTATCCTTCTGGTGTGCTGGAGAAGAATTCCACAAAACGTTGGGTATATCCGGAATCACTGTTCACAACGTCTGTTTGCGGACCACTTCGGCAGCGTTGGACGTCATAAAACAAATCTTTACGGTTTGTTTTCATCAGATAAGAATCCGACCCGTTGCTTCCTTCAGAGACTTGCATAGTCTACAAAGACTTTCAGAAACCTGTAAGACTTATGTTTATTTGGTTCTATGTTTTCAGGAGAATCCATCAAGAGTGCATACCGTATTTTGTGACTTTCAGAGATTTAGACAATTTCTGTTTACCGTATTTTTCGCTCTATAGGATGCACCAGACCACAAGACGCACCTAGTTTTTGGAGGAGGAAAGCAAGAAAAAAAATATTCTGAATCTCAGAAGCCAGAACAGCAAGAGAGATCGCTGCGCAGTGAAAGCAGCAATCCCTCTTGCTGTTCTGGCTTCTGGGATAGCTGCGCAGCCTGCATTCGCTCCATAAGACGCACACACATTTCCCCTTACTTTTTAGGAGGGAAAAAGTGAGTCTTATAGAGCAAAAAATACGGTATTTGGTTTTGCAGAGGGTGCATATTTCATATATTTCATATTGTTCAGTGTTCTGCACAGATTACATAAAGAGTTTATACTCTATCGCATTGTTGTACTTGGCCATCATGTTGCCTTTTGGATATTACTAGCGTTTTGCTAATTGGCTGGGAGACTGCAAGTTCTGCCTCGCGGCTTTGCAAAGGAAACAGCAGCAGGCTTTTATTTCATTTCATCTCGGCGCCGCAAGCTTAGCGTTCAGGAAAAGGGCCTTCAACCTCCCCGAGGGGCGAGCGCTCCTCTCCTCTGCCCACCGCCAGCTCCTGACGCTTGCGACTTTGGTTATTTCGGTCTCTCCCGACTCCAAGGCCAGGGGCTGCACATGCGTGCGGCGCATGAGTGCAAGGCTGAAGCCTCTCTGCTTGGAGAGCGTTTCGTTCATTATTCAGAGGCTGATTCTTGGCAAAGGATTTAATGCAAGGAGGGGAGGCGGACGGGCGGACGAGGCCTTGGCTGATTGGCAATGTGCTGTTTTGCCCAGGTGAAAAACAAAAGCAGACCAAGGCCACATCTGCAACATGCATTTTCTTACACCACTCTAAACAGCCCCGGCTTCCCCCAAAGAATCATGGGATTGAAGAGCTGGAATGGGACCCTAGGGGTCATCCAGACCAACCCGCTGCAATGCAGGAATGTAGTTCGTTAAGGGTGCCGAGAGCACTGTTTTAAAAAAAATATTTATGCTTTTCAGGTTTATACATTTCAATAATTTTAAAGCCATTTTAACATTTCAAAACTTGACTTCCTTCCCCCTCTTCCTGCGGTTCCTTAGATTAATTTTTAATATCTTCTGCATATCCAAATTCATTTAATTTACTCGTTTATTCATCTTCTTTAAATATATACAGTGGTACCTCGGGTTAAGTACTTAATTCATTCCGGAGGTTCGTTCTTAACCTGAAACTGTTCTTAACTTGAAGCACCACTTTAGCTAATGGGGCCTCCTGCTGCCACCGCGCCACCGGAGCACGATTTCTGTTCTCATCCTGAAGCAAAGTTCTTAACCCGAGGTACTATTTCTGGGTTAGCGGAGTCTGTAACCTGAAGCGTATGTAACCCGAGGTACCACTGTACTCTTATAAAACTGCAGGTTGTTACAATAACCCTGCCAATGTTTTTATCTGTTTACAATTTATCTGTAAACATTCAATAAACCATTTCCGTTCTTTTATAAAAAGTTTGTTATCTTGATCTCTTATTCTTCCAGTAAGTTTGGGCCATTTCTGAATATTCCATAAGTTTTTGTATATATTCTACCTTTACTGGGACTTCTGCTTCTTTCCATTTTGGGGCAAGTAACTTTCTTGCCGCTGTAATCGCATACATGAATAAGTTTCTAAACAGTTTAGGTAGTTCTGTCCCTATAATTCCCAAAAGAAAAGCTTCTGTTGTTTTGTTTTTTTTACAGTTATTTTAAACATCCTTTTCAATTCATTATATATTGGTTTAAACCCAGAGTAGTTTAAGAGTCAAGACCAATTCCCAGGGAATTCTGGGAATTGTAGTTCTCTGAGGAGGGTGGGTGTCTCCTCCTAACAGATCTGGTAATTTATGGAACTCAAGCCATTTGCACATGTTGCTGTGCAACCAGTCCATGCAGAATTTAGGCACCCTATATATAGAAAGGAGCAAACCCGTGATATTTTAGGGAGCAGGCTAGCAGGCGGGGCCCCTGACTTACATCACAGGAGCCTATACAACACAAAACACTGTTGCTGTATGTAGGTTTTATTTTATTTGTTTTTTTATCTTATATTTTGGAAATGTACATCCAGTCTTTTTTCCCTTTAATTTTTTTTTGGTGGGGGGGCCTAAGCTATAGCTTATGGGACGTGGGTGGCGCTGCGGGTTAAACCACTGAGCCTAGGAGTTGCCGATCAGAAGGTCGGCGGTTCGAATCCCCGCAACGGGGTGAGCTCCCGTTGCTCAGTCCCTGCTCCTGCCAACCTAGCAGTTCAAAAGCACGTCAAAGTGCAAGTAGATAAACAGGTACCCCTCCGGCAGGAAGGTAAACGGCATTTCCATGCGCTGCTCTGGTTCGCCAGAAGCGGCTTAGTCATACCGGCCACATGACCCGGAAGCTGTATGCCGGCTCCCTCGGCCAGTAAAGCGAGATGAGCGCCGCAACCCCAGAGTTGGCCATGACTGGACCTAACGGTCAGGGGTCCCTTTACCTTTACCTTTACCTATTAGCAACGTACAAATGGACTGCTTATAGACGCAAACTTTCTTTGGATAAATAGAATGTTACTTGGAATGCGGGACGTGGGTGGCGCTGTGGGTTAAACCACAGAGCCTTGGGCTTGCCGATCAGAAGGTCGGCGGTTTGAATCCCCGCCACGGGGTGAGCTCCCGTTGCTCGGTCCCTGCTCCTGCCAACCTAGCAGTTCAAAAGCACGTCAAAGTGCAAGTAGATAAACAGGTACCGCTCCAGCGGGAAGGTAAACGGCGTTTCCGTGCGCTGCTCTGGTTTGCCAGAAGCAGCTTAGTCATGCTGGCCACATGACCCAGAAGCTGTATGCCGGCTCCCTCGGCCAGTAAAGCGAGATGAGCGCCGCAACCCCAGAGTCGTCCGCAACTGGACCTAACGGTCAGGGGTCCCTTTACCTTTCCCTCAAGCTATAGCTTATACGTAAATCCGGCACAGAGTAGCACTGTTTCCATGAATAAAGACAACAGGCAGGTAACACTGAAGACCTCCACCCTCCGTTCATATCTAACAATCGAAGGCAGACGCCAGCTGTGCACAGCACTAATTGGCCAGGGCCTGCGACATCACGGACTGCCCCCCCTTTTCCCCTCCATCCCGGGAGCACATTTGTGCTTCTCTTTCGCCGTGCGTTTCAAACGAGGCACCCAGCAGACATTAAATTAAATCTAACTTCCAAGTGGAGTTTAATTTAATTTTGCAAAAGATGTTTTGAGGCAGACACATGGCGGGGAGGGGAGGCGAACAATAGAATGACTCAGTCTGCTTTCGGTTTTGCTGATGTCAAGATCAGTGCAAAAGGGGTGGGGGGAGATCTGGGAGGGTGGAGCCCTGAAAGGAGGAAGGGCGGGGGGGGGAATTATGGGGTGTATTTTATTGTTAAAGTTAGCGCTCTATGTACCTTTAAGATATTCATTTACCTGGAAGCGACCCCCTTTGAATTGAACGGGACTTATTTCTGAGTAGATTCTTTTGGGTTCGCACTGTTAGTTTCCTGAATGAGAAGTTCCACCCCTTATCTATCATCTATCTATTATTATTAATAATAATAATAATAATAATAATATTAATATTATTATTATTATTTCTCTGCAGCTAGCACCATCCACATGCTTGCAAATGGGCGACCCACACTGTGCACCTAAAACACATCCAAACAAACATTTAAACCCCTTGGCTTGCCACCCCCAAGGAATCCTGGGAAGTGTAGTTTCCCACTCACAGAGCTACACTTTGCAGTACCGCTAACAAACTACAGTTCCCAGGATTCTCTGGGGGGAAGCAAAGTGCTGTAATTGCATGTTGGTCGTGCTGTGGATCTGCCCAGAGGATAAGGTCCCTGCCCCGAGGACCTTACAATCTAAAAAGCTCAACACAGTGGAAACAAGCAGAGGGAAGGAATCAGGAGCGTCGATCAAGAGAGAAGCAAAACCTGGCTGTTTTCAGCGACAGGTGTTGAGGATCTTTTCAGACAGCCTAAATGCAATGGCTTGATGGGATGGTGTTATTTTGGTCAGTTATTTAGGGGTGATGTATGGAAGTGAGAGCTGGACCATAAAGAAGGCTGATGGCCGAAGAATGGATGCTTTTGAATTCTGGTGCTGGAGGAGACTCTTGAGAGTCCCATGGACTGCCAGAAGATCGAACCTCTCCCTTCTGAAGGAAATCAGCCCTGAGTGCTCACTGGAAGGACAGATCCTGAAGCTGAGGCTCCAAGACTTTGGAGAAGAGAAGACTCCCTGGAAGAGACCCTGATGTTGGGAAAGATGGAGGGCACAAGGAGAAGGGGACGACAGAGGACGAGATGGTGGGACAGTGTTCTGGAAGAGACCAGCATGAGTTTGACCAAACTGCGGGAGGCAGTGGAAGACAGGAGTGCCTGGCGTGCTCTGGTCCAGGGGGTCACGAAGAGTCGGACACAACTAAACGACTAAACAACAACATTATCTGGTAACCCCCATAATAACTGAGGGAAAGGAGGGAGATATAGAACATCGGAAAAGGGGGAGCAGAGGTTCAGCTGTAGCAGCTCAAGAGTAAAGTTGCCAACGTATGTGTTTGTGTGTGTAAGAGGAGGGCTTTCGCTTCTCAATCTTCTCCCCCCAAAAAGCAGGTAGAATTTCAGTCTGTGAAGATTGCACTGCATCTCCAAGCCAGGAAAATGACCCGCTGTTAGATGTCTAGACACCTTCCATCTACTACTACATGAAGCACAGGAGCCTTGCCAGGAAAAAAATTGATAATGTTGGCAAACCCTCCTTAGATGTCGGTGAAGATTTGGGGAGAAAGAGAAGCTTTATCTCTGACACAGACGCAGAAAAAGCACCCAGGCAGAAAGGAACGGCTTCATACGAATGTCGGACACTGCCTTATGCGGAATCGGACTATTGGTTCAGCTTTCTCAGTGCGGTCCATGCACAGGCCGGCAGCCGCTCTGCCAGGTTTCAGGCAGCCCTTGATTGAAATACCAAGAATTGAACCTTCTCCATGCAAATCAGAGGACGCGGGTGGCGCTGTGAGTTAAACCACAGAGCCTAGGTCTTGCCGACCAGAAGGCCGGCGGTTCGATTCCCCGCGACGGGGTGAGCTCCCGTTGCTCGGTCCCTGCTGCTGCCAACCTAGCAGTTCGAAATCACACCAGTGCAAGTAGATAAATAGGTACCGCTCCGGCGGGAAGGTAAACAGTGTTTCCGTGCACTGCTCTGGTTTGCCAGAAGCGGCTTAGTCCTGCTGGCCACATGACCTGGAAGCTGTATGCCTGCTCCCTCGGCCAGTAAAGCGAGATGAGCGCCGCAACCACAGAGTCGTTCGTGACTGGACCTCACGGTCAGGGGTCCCTTTACCTTCTCCATGCAAAACAGATGTCCTGTCGCTGACCTATGGCCTTTTCCCATGCCTTACACAGCAAGGGTCCCGAGGGGGAGTCTTTCCCAGGTCTCCCTTGAGATTTAAAAGGAGAACTCAGACATGCCTGTGGTGGGTGTGTCCAGAGGGGAAAAGTGGGTGTGGTCTGTGGCAGGAGTGGGTGTGTCCAGAGGGGGAGTGGGTGTGGTCAGTGGCGGAAGTGGGTGTGTCCAGAGGTGAAAGTGGGAGTGGTCAGCGGCAGAAGTGGGTGTGTCCAGAGGCAAAAAGTGGGTGTGTCCAGAGGCAAAAGTGGGTGCGGTCAGTGGCAGAAGTGGGTGTGTCCAGAGGGGGAAGTGGGTGTGGTCAGTAGCAGAAGTGGGTGTGTCCAGACCAAAAAAGTGGGTGTGTCCCGAGACAAAAGTAGGCAAAGCAATGGGTGTTGCATTTCATAAAATCATAGAATTGCAGAATTGGAAGGGACCCTAAAGACTGTCTAATCCAGGAGTAGGCAACCTAAGGCCTGTGGGCTGGATCCGGCCCATTTGCCTTCTAAATCCGGCCCGCGGACAGTCCAGGAATCAGCGTGTTTTTACATGAGTAGAATGTGTCCTTTTATTTAAAACGCATCTCTGGGTTATTTGTGGGACATAGGAATTTGTTCATTCCCCCCAAAAAAATATAGTCCGGCCCCCCACAAGGTGTGAGGGACAGTGGACTGGCCCACGGCTGAAAAAGGTTGCTGACCCCTGGTCTAATTCAACTTCTTGCAATGAATGAATATGCAGTTGTCCCATCCAGGGATCGAACCTGCAACCTTGGCCTTATCAACACCATGATTTAACCAACTGAGCTATTATTTGTATATTTCAGCCACACAGAAATCAGAGGTTTTGACACCCACACCCCTCCGACATCTCTCCACCCAGGAAGGCAAGACGAATTCTCAGAGTTCAAGGACCCATTCCAGACAGGTAAAATTGTTCAAGGAGGGCACAGAGCAGGGCAGGTGAGAGGCGTGGCCTGGAGAGAGGGGCTGGTGGTGTGGGGGGGGAGCCCCAAGGGTCAATCAAAGGGGCCTGAAGGGTCATGTTTGGGTCCCGGTCCTGAGTAGTCCCATAGGCCGACAGGGGCTCCCCAGAGAGACGACTTTCCCATCAGTGAAGGTCCTGTGTGAGTGCCTGGAGACGGTTGGAGGATGGATGGCGGCCAACAGATTGAGGTTGAATCCTGACAAGACAGAAGTACTGTTTTTGGGGGACAGGAGGCGGGCAGGTGTGGAGGACTCCCTGGTCCTGAATGGGGTCACTGTGCCCCTGAAGGACCAGGTGCGCAGCCTGGGAGTCATTCTGGACTCACAGCTGTCCATGGAGGCACAGGTCAGTTCTGTGTCCAGGGCAGCTGTCCACCAGCTCCACCTGGTACGCAGGATGAGACCCTCCCTGCCCGCGGACTGTCTCACCAGAGTGGTGCATGCTCTAGATATCTCCCGCTTGGACTACTGCAATTTGGTCTACATGGGGCTACCTTTGAAGGTAATCCAGAAACTGCAATTAATCCAGAATGTGGCAGCTAGACTGGTGACTGGGAGCGGCCGCCAAGACCACATATCACTAGTCCTGAGAGATCTGCATTGGCTCCCAGTACGTTTCCAAGCACAATTCAAAGTGTTAGTGCTGACCTTTAAAGCCCTAAACGGCCTCGGTCCAGTATACCTGAAGGAGCGTCTCCACCCCCATCGTCCAGCCTGGACACTGAGGTCCAGCTCCGAGGGCCTTCTGGCGGTTCCCTCATTGCGAGAAGTGAGGTTACAGGGAAGCAGACAGAGGGCCTTCTCAGTAGTGGCACCCTCCCTGTGGAATGCCCTCCCTTCAGATGTGAAAGAAATAAGCAGCTTTCTTCTCTTTAAAAGACATCTGAAGGCAGCCCTTTTTCGGGAAGTTTTTAATATTTAATGCTGTATTGTCATTAACACTCAATTGGAAGCCGCCCAGAGTGGCTGGAGAAACTCAGTCAGATGGGCGGGGGTATAAATAATAAATTATTATTATTATTATTATTATTATTATTATTATTATTATTATTATTATTATTATCACCTGGTACCTGAAATGCTTTGATTTGGAGAGACCAGGAACCAGAACCCTCACATTCCCAATGCAAAGCCTCCCATCCCTTCCCAAACTTTGCCGGCCTTGGATACTAATAATAATAATAATAATAATTTATTATTTGTACCCCGCCCATCTGGCTGGGTTTCCCCAGCCACTCTGAGCGGCTTCCACAGAGACCAAAAATACACTAAAATGTCACCCATTAAAAACTTCCCTGAACAGGGCTGCCTTAAGATGTCTTCTGAATGTCAGGTAGTTGTTCTTCTCTTTGACATCTGATGGGAGGGCGTTCCACAGGGCGGGCGCCACCACCGAGAAGGCCCTCTGCCTGGTTCCCTGTAGCTTTGCTTCTCGCAGTGAAGGAAGCGCCAGAAGGCCCTCGGCGCTGGACCTCAGCATCCGGGCAGAACGATGGGGGACAGCTTTGAGGAGCTGTAGGCAGGGATGGAGGCACTTCCTCCATCACTCAGACCAGGAAGCATCACCCAGACCAGGCGAAGATGCTTTTGTAAGTAAAAATGTGCCAAACCCAAACACACAATTCTCTTCCTTCTCCTGTCTGCTGCCCAATAAAATTTTAAAGACGAGCCCCAGAGAACTGAGCAAGTTTCTGGCCGCATAGCCACACCCCTTTCTTTTTCCTGTAGGCACGCATTTCGGGATCCACTCATTCCACTTCCTGAGAGAGCTCGGTACCAGCAAGACGACCAAACGTGGTTATCCGAATCCCAGTTATTTGACTCGGGGAAAGGCTGTAACAAAATGGGGCAGAGCGTCTCTTTTGAACACGGGACGTTCAGCCTCCAATTCTGTGTGACTGCCATAAAACTTAGGGAACAAGCTGTGCTACCAAAATGATTCAGGTTTTTAAATGATAATTTTAGGTCATATTTTAGTGATCCAGATTTAACTGCCGCTATATCTGAATTGTATGGGACGCGGGTGGCGCTGTGGGTTAAACCACAGAGCCTAGGACTTGCCGATCAGAAGGTCGGCGGTTTGAATCCCTGCGACGGGGTGAGCTCCCGTTGCTCGGTCCCTGCTCCTGCCCACCTAGCAGTTCAAAAGCACCTCAAAGTGCAAGTAGATAAGTAGGTACCACTCCGGCGGGAAGGTAAACGGCGTTTCCGTGCGCTGCTCTGGTTCGCCAGAAGCAGCTTAGTCATGCTGGCCACATGACCCGGAAGCTGTACGCCGGCTCCCTCGGCCAGTAAAGCGAGATGAGCGCTGCAACCCCAGAGTCGGCCACGACTGGACCTAATGGTCCGGGGTCCCTTTACCTTTGCCTATATCTGAATTGTCTCTGTTATACCCAGTTGCAACTCAATATATTCCTGTTGTGTTTTCTGATTTTCCCGATATTGTAAGTGACCCGGAATCCATCCGTTAAACCTCCAGTGGCATCTCTGGGTAGATATGGGAAATTTCCCCTGCCCCAAACTCTGCCGGTCAGTGTTGACAATTCTGAGCTAGATCAACCGGCGATTCTGACTCAGTTTAAGGCCGCTGCCATTGAATGTTCCTATCTCTGCATACAGAACCATTGCAAGGAGGAAAATCAGAGGCGGGTGGGAGGAGACGGTTAAAAAAATTGCAGCTCATTCACATTAAAGTTGCTAAAACGAGCGATTTCCTGCAGGTGTGACCCAGTGCAGATGAACCCAGAAAGAATTACTTGCGTGCAAACCTGCTTATCGCATAAGCTTTCTATCCCCTTCATAGCTTTTTGTTCTCCAGTTCTATTGTATAAAAGTGGTATTTATTGCTGAGTAAGGATGCAGAGGCGATGGGGGGGTCAGTGTCTTCACCCTTGGTACGCCGAGTTATTTAGAAGGACAATGTCCCGCCTTATGACGAGGTCTTGGGGCAAGTCATAGTATTACGCAGCAGAAAACGAGGCAATGTCCTCTATGTCTGGCCTAATCTAAGGGGAAACCCCAATCACCTGATATCCCCCCCCCAAAAAAAAACCCCACCAGTCCCTGCAGCCCTTAAACTCTTATCTGGATTGTGGGTTATAGGGACAAAGGGGCGCCATAACCCTTAGGCGACACTGCCAATTATCCCAGAGGTTAGGGGAAAGAGAAAACCAATCACCCTTAATTTGCATGGATTAAAATATATATATTTAAGTTGGGTTTAGCAGAGGCATCATTGCATGGGTTTTTTTAAATGGGGGGGGGGTAGATTTGGGGGCAGAGGCTGACAAGCTGCGAAGGCCCTTCCTCGGACGCATCACACATTATATTGCAAGGAACATTTTAAAAAAAGCATTTGTTGTGGTTCGTTTTTCTCCCGCATCCAGCAGGCAACCCACAGGTTCTGCCCCACATAACCGACATGGGTCAAGCTAGCCAACCACCCATAGAGAGATTTGCGCTTTCGACCCGCAGGTCGACTTCATGGGCCCATTTTACAGTTCGGAGCAATAAGGCCCGGCAGGCAGAACAAGTGAGTCGGCTGAAAATACTAGTGGCTCCAAAGGGATGGATTAGCAGCAGCCTGTGCAGGGGGGTGGGGTCTCTCGCCCCCCCTAAATGGCACCCAGGGGTGTCAGAAAGGTGCTGGCACACCTGGAGATTACCTCCCCTTCTTTTTTTGGGGGGGTTCTTCTGTGCAAACAAGGATGCCGCCGGGAGAACATCATTGCCATGAAGGGTTTTTAAGAGCTACTCTGTGGGGCAGCGTAAGGGATGCGATGTCTGGCTGCGGGGCCGCTTAGGATTAGGCAGGGCAGTGATGTGCAGTGGGTAGAGCAGCAGGATCTCCTTCCCACCCACCCGGAGAGCGATGGACAGGGCGGCACTCCCCTACCTCTCAGCCAAGCTTGGGAAAGTTGTTGTGCCCACCCCCCAAATCCAAACACAGATCAAGTCCCCCCCCCCCAAGAGTCTCTGCCCCCTTGGAGCTATGACTAGATCTCTCAAAACAAAGAAGGGAAAACTTTTCAGAGCTACCCACAATCTGTGCATTGGGTGGGGGGGGAGGAAAGTCCTTTGCTTTGCCCCCCCCCAAAGAAAAGAGAGGTCAGCCTTAGGGAAGGTGGGTGTCCTCAGACAGCCAGACCCTTCTAAGCCCCATATCTTTTGGGGCTTGGGGGGTTGAGGATAAGGGAGAGGGTCCTTTAGGGAGGGAGGGGGCGCGTTAAGAATGGGAGGGGGGAAAGGAGAGTCTCCTTGCTTTCTCTACATCCAGCTGCACACACCTTCCGAGAAGGAACCCAGACGTTCTCCATGCTCTGCCCCTCATCAGAGCACCCCCCCAAAAAAAAACTGCTCTGCCCCACATCCAGGCAGCCTAACCAGGCACCATCCGATCAGGGAAGACATTATCCACCCCTCCCGCCCCCCAAAACTGCCCCTGCGTTTCCCAACCTGCCATTCCTGCTTCCATTTCCCCATCTCCCAACAGCCCCCGCCCCCCCTCTTTGTGCCTTGCTTACATTGCCCCCCCCCACAAAAAAACCATCCTTCCCTCCGCCGCCCCCCACCACGCCGCCGCCTTTGGCCAACTCAGCAGTGCGCCTTTGAGATGGGTAAGAAGAAACCTCAGCACTCACCTGTCTCAGGTGTCCTCAGGACGCCTGGGTCCTTGGCCCGCGTGGCCTCCTGGCTCTTGAGGGCTTCTCCGGGCATGGTGTGGCATCCAGCGGGGTTTGGGGGGGGCGTGAAGTGGTCTGGGGGGGCGTTTATAGTTGCCAGGCAAGGCGGCTGGATGGAGAGAGATGCGGAGAAGGGACCAGGCGCTTCTGATGCGCTCTGCAGGCTGGAGGGAGGATGAGGTGGGATGGAGCCTGCGCCGTAGAGGGGGGGGGGGACCTGGGAGAATCCAGCTCAGAGGTGGGGAGGGGGGAGAGGGAGGCTGGACCAGGCTGCTGCTGCTCCCCCCTCGCCGCCTGAACAGCTCTGTCATCCTCAATGATGTCAGCAGCAGCAGCAGCAGCTCCCTCTATAGCAGGGAGGGCGTGGAGATTGTGGAAGCCGAGGGCGCCTGGTACTGCAGAAAAGACAGAGAGAGGCAGGCCAAGCCAGGCAGGGCAAACAAGAAGGCCCTGAGCCCTCCAGGGCAAGTGCATCAGCCTGGCAGGGAGCAAGAGCCTCGGATCTCTCTCTCCATCCTCCCTCGTCCACCCAAAATCCAGTTTCTGGAAGCCACGGGAAAGTAGAGTTTTGCTCTTCTAGGCAGGTTTGTGGGTGCCCCATCATGGGCATTATCTGGGCAAGGGCAGGATAGGGCCCCTCCCGGCCTGATCCAGCAGGTTAATTAATAATAATAATAATAATAATTTATTATTTATACCCCGCCCATCTGGCTGGGCTTCCCCAGCCACTCTGGGCGGCCTCCAACAGAACACCAAAATACAATAACCTATTAAGTATTAAAAGCTTCCCTAAACAGGGCCGTCTTCAGATGTCTTCTAAAAGTCTGGTAGTTGTTGTTCTCTTTGACATCTGCTGGGAGGGCGTTCCACAGGGCGGGCGCCACCACCGAGAAGGCCCTCTGCCTGGTTCCCTGTAACCTCACTTCTCGTAGCGAGGGAACCGCCAGAAGGCCCTCGGTGCTGGACCTCAGCGTCCAGGCTGAACGATGGGGGTGGAGATGCTCCTTCAGATATACAGGACTGAGGCCGTTTAGGGCTTTAAAGGTCAGCACCAACACTTTGAATTGTGCTCGGAAACGTACGAGGAGCCAGTGTAGGTCTTTCAAGACCGGTCTTATATGGTCTCGGCGGCCGCTCTCAGTCACCAGTCTAGCTGCCGCATTCTGGATTAGTTGTAGTTTCCAGGTCACCTTCAAAAGTAGCCCCAAGTAGAGCGCATTGCAGTAGTCCAAGCAGGAGATAACCAGAGCATGCACCACTTTGGCAAGAAAGTCTGCTGGCAGGTAGGGTCTCATCCTGCGTACCAGATGGACCTGGTAGACAGCTGCCTTAGACACAGAATTGACCTGCGCCTCTATGGACAGCTGTGGGTCCAGAATGACTCCCAGGCTGCGCACCTGGTCCTTCAGGGGCACAGTCACCCCATTCAGGACCAGGGAATCCTCCACACCTGCCCGCCTCCTTTCCCTCAAAAACAGTACTTCTGTCTTGTCAGGATTCAGCCTCAATCTGTTAGCCGCCATCCATTGTTTATTATTAGTATTAGCAGTGCTTTTTTATGTTTCAGGGGTACTCTCATTTGACTCAAGAAAATCCCCATTTTATAGCTCAGATCGGGGAAAATGAATACAGTAAATGGACAAAAGATTCACAAAATGTTTAGGGGTATGTTTTCCCACAGAGGGAAAAAACCACACTGAATATTAGTAATAGTACTAGTACTCCGCCCATCTGTGCCCATGGGTGGCTTCCAATCTATGCAAAACATAATAAAACATTTTTAAAAATTCCCTAAATATGTATTAAATACGTAACACTTCCTTCGTCTCAGGGCAGCACGCAACACACAAATACAAGTTAAAAAGCACAAGATGCAGAATGCAAACAGGAACAGAAAAGATGGTTGCGTCAGCACAAGACCCTTAATCTCAGCCCCGTGGGTTCAAGCCCCACATCAGGCAAAAGATTCCTGCAATGCAGGGAGTTGGACTAAATTATCCTTGTGGTCCCAATTCGGGGGGGGGGCACAAGCCAATAACCCCCCCTCCCTGACACAAACACATTTAAAAGGATATGGGATGTTGATCAGCCCAAGATCTGGTTGAAGAGGAACTTTTTTGCCTCGTTGTTGTTGTTGTTTAGTCGTTTAGTCGTGTCCGACTCTTCGTGACCCCCTGGACCAGAGCACGCCAGGCACTCCTGTCTTCCACTGCCTCCCGCAGTTTGGTCAAACGCATGCTGGTAGCTTCCAGAACACTGTCCCACCATCTCGTCCTTTGTCGTCCCCTTCTCCTTGCGCCCTCCATATTTCCCAACATCAGGGTCTTTTCCAGGGAATCTTCTCTTCTCATGAGGTGGCCCAAGTATTGGAGCCTCAGCTTCAGGATCTGTCCTTCCAGTGAGCACTCAGGGCTGATTTCCTTCAGAATGGAGAGGTATGATCTTCTTGCAGTCCATGGGACTCTCAAGAGTCTCCTCCAGCACCAGAATTCAAAAGCATCAATTCTTCGGCGATCAGCCTTCTTTATGGTCCAGCTCTCACTTCCATACATCACTACTGGGAAAACCAGAGCTTTAACTATACGGACCTTCATGGACCCCCTCACAGATCACTACCTTGCCGTGGCGAAGGGGCTTGAATAACTCAGAGAAGCTATGAGCTATGCCAAGCAGGGCACCCAAGACAGACAGGTCATAGTGGAGAGTTTTGACCAAACATGATCCCCCTGGAGCAGGAACCGGCAAGCCACTCCAGTATCCCTGCCAAGAAAACTCCATGGACAAAGACTTTTTTGCCTAAAGGTGTATAATGAACCTTTTTGGGGAGAGCATTCCACAGACAGGGAGCCACTGCAGAGAAGGCCCTGTTCTCGTGTTGCCACCCTCTGGACCTCTCATGGAAGAGGCACACGGAGGACCTCAGAAGATGATCTCAGGGTCCAGGGTGGTTCATATGGGGAGACGCAGACCTTGTTGTATTGGGGTCCTGAGCCATTTAAGGCTTTATAAGTCAAGACCAGCACTTTGAATGGGGTCTGGAAGCTAACTTACCGTCTGTGCATTCAGGAAATGGAAGGTAAGGCTGTTCATGGGGTGTAAGAATGGCTAGGGGAGAAAACTGAGAGAGCACTTCTTATTTTTAAAATAATTTTTATTAACTTTTCAGATTATACGTTTCAAAATGAACATCTTTTATTATAACCAAATCTTCAATGACTTCCCTCCCTCCCCGGAAATAGCGTGTGTGCATACGTATGGGCACACGCTTCCCCCGCCCTGCGGCCCACCGCGCAATCGGCGCTGGAGACACCGGCCCGAGGTGCGGTAAGTTTGCTGACCCCTGGACTAGATGACCCTAGTTGATCCAGCTCAACAATTCTGTGATTCTACAATGTTGTTGTTGTTTAGTCGTTTAGTCGTGTCCGACTCTTTGTGACCCCCTGGACCAGAGCACACCAGGCACTCCTGTCTTCCACTGCCTCCCGCAGTTTGGTCAAACGCATGCTGGTAGCTTCGAGAACACTGTCCCACCATCTCGTCCTCTGTCGTCCCCTTCTCCTTGCGCCCTCCATCTTTCCCAACATCAGGGTCTTTTCCAAGGAGTCTTCTCTTCTCATGAGGTGACCAAAGTATTGGAGTCTCAGCTTCAGGATCTGTCCTTCCAGTGAGCACTCAAGGCTGATTTCCTTCAGAATGGAGAGGTTTGATCTTCTTGCAGTCCATGGGACTCTCAAGAGTCTCCTCCAGCACCACAATTCAAAATATTATTCTACAATAGTGTGTGATATATAGAGGTTTGTGCGTGTGTATCTTAGGTGCCAAAGGCCAGGACAAAAGCTACATCTCATCGAGGGCCACATTGAAAGCCCCAAACGATGTAAAGGACAGCAGTTAATCTGTACATTTTAGGCGCTTGTAATTTGCATATCCTCTTTATGATCCTGGCAGGTGCCACATGGCAGTTAGTGGCAATGTTGCCGCAACAGATATGCTACCCCCCTCTCTCTCTCTCCCTCTGAATATTGTTACCTTCAGCTGCGAAAAAATGATCTCTTGATCCATAAACTAGGGCAGCGCAGACATAATAAATGGGTATGCCTTTTATAAACTCGCCTCCCTGTTTTGTTCCTTTGGCATTGGACCAGGAACATTTTCGAAACTTAATGCTGCAAGGATGGATCTGAGAAAGGGGAGAGAGAGAGAGAGAGAGAGAGAGAGAGAGAAAGAAAGAAGAGAGAAAGAGAAAGAGAAAGAGAGAGAGAGAGAGAGAGAGAGAGAGAGAGAGAGAAAGAAAGAAAGAAAGAAAGAAAGAAAGAAAGAAAGAAAGAAAGAAAGAAAGAAAGAAAGATAGATTATAGGTCAGTAAAAATGTTTATTTGCTGTGGGGAAGGTGGGCAGGGTTAGAACTGTGGGCACCTTAGGGCCAATTCTCTCCCCCCCCCCATTTTTTTCCTCAATATGAGATTAGGTAAAGGTAAAGGGACCCCTGACAGTTAAGTCCAGTCATGAACGACTCGGGGGTTGCGGCACTCATCTCGTTTTACTGGCCGAAGGAGCCGGCGTACAGCTTCCGGGTCATGTGGCCAGCATGACTAAGCCACTTCTGGCGAACCAGAGCAGCACACGCAAACGCCATTTACCTTCCCGCCAGAGTGGTACCTATTTATCTACTTGCACTTTGACGTGCTTTCGAACTGCTAGGTTGGCAAGAGCAGTGACCGATCAATGGGAGCTCACCCCGTCGCGGGGATTCAAACCGCCGACCTTCTGATCGGCAAGCCCTAGGTTCTGTGGTTTAACCCACAGCGCCACCCACGTTCCAATACAGTGGTACCTCGCAAGACGAATGCCTTGCAAGATGAAAAACGCGCAAGACGAAAGAGTTTTCCGTTTTTTGAGTCGTTCCGCAAGACAAATTTCCCTGTGGGCTTGCTTCGCAAGACGAAATGTCTTGCGAGTTCTTGTGAGTTTGTTTCCTTTTTCTTAAAGCCGCTAAGCCGTTAATAGCCGCTAAGCTGTTAATAGTCACTAAGCTGCTAAGCCGCTAATAGCCGCTAAGCCGCTAATAGCCGTGCTTCGCAAGACGAAAAAACCGCAAGACGAAGAGACTCGTGGAACGGATTAATTTCGTCTTGCGAGGCACCACTGTATGAGATTAGTGGC
This sequence comes from Podarcis filfolensis, assembly GCF_964270895.1. NCBI lineage: Eukaryota > Metazoa > Chordata > Lepidosauria > Squamata > Lacertidae > Podarcis > Podarcis filfolensis. Next base: position 55,620,100 of record NC_139614.1, on the reverse strand, counting down.
GAGCAAAATACCAACTACTCAAAATCTGATTCAAGGCTATATTTTCATCCTTGAGGACCAGCAAAACGAAGTCTGCAACAGCCAATTCCGTGAATGTGGTATCTGATTGCACAACTGTTATTGCATGCAAAACTGCATGCGCACTTGCCAGTAACACACAAAAATCCCAGCGGGAGGGGTAAGGATGTGGAATCATCTTTCCCCGCGTGCTGCTGAGGAGTAGAAGCATGGAAGTTAGGTCTTGGCCCATGAGAAGCGGGCGAACGGCTGCGCTGCGTCTGTAAGAATTGCGCAGAATGGAGACTTTGGGCAATAAGTAGTTTTTCTCTCACTCTCTTGGCTCCTTATGATCCCGGCTCCCAAAAGAGAGAGGTGAGAGCTGGTTGTTGCAATATGTTTGAGGCTGAATCCTGACAAGACACAAGTACTGTTTTTGGGGAACAGGAGACGGGCGGGTGTGGGGGACTCCCTGGTCCTGAATGGGGCAACTGTGCCCCTGAAGGACCAGGTGAGCAGCCTGGGAGTCATTTTGGACTCACAGCTGTCCATGGAGGAACAGGTCAATTCTGTGTCCAGGGCAGCTGTCTACCAGCTCCATCTCATACACAGGATGAGACCCTCCCTGCCGCAGACTGTCTGGCCAGAGTGGTGCATGCTCTGGTTATCTCCTGCTTGGACTACTGCAATGCGCTCTATGTGGGGCTACCTTTGAAGGTGACCTGAAAACTACAACTAATCCAGAATGAGGCAGCCAGACTGGTGACTGGGAGCGGCCGCCAAGACCACATAACACCGGTCTTGAAAGACCTACATTGGCTCCCAGTACGTTTCCGAGCACAATTCAAAGTGTTGGTGTTGACCTTTAAAGCCCTAAACGGCCTCGGTCCAGTATACCTGAAGGAGCGTCTCCACCCCCATCGTTCAGCCCGGACACCGGCGTCCATTTCCTGAGGGCCTTCTGGCGGTTCCCTCCCTGCGAGAAGTGAGGTTACAGGGAACCAGGCAGAAGGCCTTCTCGGTGGTGGCGCCCGCCCTGTGGAACACCCTCCCACCAGATGTCAAAGAGATAAACAACTATCTGACTTTTAGAAGACATCTGAAGGCAGCCCTGTTTAGAGAAGCTTTAAATAAGTGGAGGAATACTGTATTTTAATATTTTGTTGGAAGCCGCCCAGAGATGGTCGGGGTATAAATAAAATTTATTTTTTTTAATTATTATTATTATTATTATTATTATTATTATTATTATTATTAGTGGCCTGCCTTAAAGCGGAGACTTTGCTTTTGGTCTGGGCCACACAGTGCTTCCGGGTCCAGGGATGGAGGTGACCCAGTCGTCAGTTTCCAACGCAGGACAGCATGTGACGGGAAAACCGGTGGCGTTTTTCACTTTGTGGGTGCTGCGACTTTTCAGCCTGCCCTATATTCTGGAGCCAGCAGAAGCCAGTGCTGGAGCGGTGGCGCAAAGTGGGATATAGATTTGT